>NC_058085.1:134220774-134866961 GCF_014858855.1 Bufo gargarizans
GGACACTCAGAGCCCACCTTCTCAGGATGGGACCTATGGAAAGCCCTGATGAGACGAGTGGCCTTAATGTCCGTCACTGGGACCCACATCCTCTCCTCAGGACCATAACCCTCCCAATGAACGAGGTACTCGAGAGAACTGCGGACAAGACGAGAATCCACAATCCTAGAGACCTGAAATTCAAGATTCCCATCAACCATAATCGGAGGAGGAGGCAAAGGCGAGGGTACAATGGGTTGAACATAAGGTTTCAATAAGGACTTATGAAAAACATTATGGATCTTCCAAGTCTGAGGAAGATCAAGACGGTAGGCAACAGGATTGATGACAGACAGGATTTTGTAAGGCCCAATAAACCTAGGACCCAACTTCCAGGAGGGAACCTTCAATTTGATATTCTTGGTAGACAACCACACCAGATCACCAACATTCAGGTCCGGACCAGGCACACGTCTCTTATCTGCCACACACTTATATTTTTCACTCATGCTCTTTAGATTATCCTGAATCTTTTGCCAAATAGAAGACAAAGACGACGAGAATCTGTCCTCATCAGGTAAACCAGAAGACCCCTCTCCCGAGAAAGTCCCAAACTGCAGATGAAACCCATATGCACCAAAAAATGGTGACTTATCAGAGGACTCCTGACGACGGTTATTTAAAGCAAACTCAGCAAGGGACAAAAAAGAACACCAATCCTCCTGATTCTCCGCCACAAAACAGCGCAGATATGTCTCCAGATTCTGATTGACGCGCTCTGTCTGGCCATTCGACTGCGGGTGGAAAGCAGAAGGGAATGACAACCGAACCCCCAAGCGAGAACAGAAAGCCTTCCAGAATCTGGAAACAAACTGCGTGCCCCTATCAGAGACTATGTCTGAAGGAATACCATGCAATTTGACAATGTGATCAATAAATGCCTGCGCCAGCGTCTTAGCATTGGGCAAACCAGGAAAAGGGATGAAATGCACCATTTTGCTAAAACGGTCCACCACCACCAGAATCACAGTCCTCCCCGAGGAACGAGGCCGGTCCGTTATGAAGTCCATGGACAGATGTGTCTAAGGACGGGAAGGAATGGGTAAGGGAGACCCCTGCATAAGACCTGGCACTCTCCCTGTCTGCTCAGCCTATGCGAAAATCCCAATGGTGGATGATCGCATATCCATGTACCTTGACTATATACCACCTAAACACCCTACAATAGTGAGGGGACACGACCACCGGCTCCCTACACTAGACAATAGGATCAGCATGCACACACACACACTCCAGGAAGCTGTATAAGCCGCACACTAATGCATTATGGGGAGGAATTTAAAGGGATGCAATCAGTCCAACTACATGACAGCTGAGAGAGGCTAACGAGATGAGGAACTGAAATTCAAAACAAAGAAAACTCAAGGAGGAGGTTCTGAAAGGCTTCTGTCAGAGCTTCTCAGCTGTCTGGTTGTGACATTACCTTTGCCTGGTTCTCAAATTCGCTGGGACTAGTAAATCGACTTTTGCTCCGTGCTGAATGCCGGCGTCCCGGCTATGGAGTTCGTCGCGTCCCACGTGTGTTTTGCAGTTACTTCCGAGAGCTGACTTGATATGAGAGTCACGTACTTGTAACTTCAGGCACAGGTTGATGATGTGTTTGAGGTCTTTCTAAGATAGAGAAAATCCTTCTTCTTTATAGTGTACTTTTATCCATGGAGAACGGGGTATTTGTCCAAATATTCACCAGACGCATTTCGGGGAGACGCTTTCCCCTTCCTCATTGGTATACCCCGATTCTGTAGATCCATGTGTTTTATACTAATTGTTGGTCTCCCTCAAGATCTGATCCGGACCTAGGGTTCAACCAAAGAGCCGGTCTGGCTCAAATTTCTAGGTATCATTATATGACATTGCGGCTTGCTTGCGGTTTCCATGCGGTATTTTCCATAAAGGTGCGTTTTCTCTATTATAGTTGCAATTTTATATTTCTAGTTTAATCCATTTACAATTATTCAGAAATAGCGTTTTATTTTCATATTATAAGCCTTAATATGGGACATCCTTTATATCCATTTTCCAATATGTCCTTATCACCACTTGTTCATTGAAAAATATACATATTACTAGATCAAATTAATAATATGTATATACAGTAGATAAATAGTAAAACATGCACATAAAACGTTTGTTCCAGCGCTGCAACTCTCCCTCTACCCCACATGGGCACCCCACTCTCTACACTGCTTTCTACACCACCTTAGAATATCTCCTATGGTAAAAACTCTTTCCCACATGTAGAATATTATGACTCACATGAATAGAAAAATGTGGATGGGAGTTAAAAACGCAATCCACACATGAAAATGCAACTGTAGATGCGTTTTTTGATAGAATAAATTTTGAGCAAATCCATTCAGAGGGAAAATATCCCCCATATATAGAAACTGTGAGAATTTATAATAAGTCTGCATTTATATATATATATTTTTTAATATATACGTTTTATGTGCATGTTTTACTATTTATCTACTGTATATACATATTATTGATTTGATCTAGTAATATTTATATTTTTCAATGAACAAGTGGTGATAAGGACATATATTGGAAAATGGATATAAAGGATGTCCCATATTAAGGCTTATAATATGAAAATAAAACGCTATTTCTGAATAATTGTAAATGGATTAAACTAGAAATATAAAATTGCAACTATAATAGAGAAAACGCACCTTTATGGAAAATACCGCATGGAAACCGCAATGTCATATAATGATACCTAGAAATCTGAGCCAGACCGGCTCTTTGGTTGAACCCTAGGTCCGGACCAGATCTTGAGGGAGACCAACAATTAGTATAAAACACATGGATCTACAGAATCGGGGTATACCACTGAGGAAGGGGAAAGCGTCTCCCCGAAACGCGTCTGGTGAATATTTGGACAAATACCCCGTTCTCCATGGATAAAAGTGCACTATAAAGAAGAAGAATAAGGATTTTCTCTATCTTAGAAAGACCTCAAACACGTAATCAACCTGTGCCTGAAGTTACAAGTACGTGACTCTCATATCGAGTCAGCTCTCGGAAGCAGCTGCGAAACACACGTGGGACGAGACGAACTCCATAGCCGGGACGCCTGCATTCAGCACGGAGCAAAAGTCGATTTACTAGTCCCAGCGAATTTGAGAACCAGGCAAAGGTAAGCCCACACAGTGGGTAAAAACTTATGAGGCAATATATCAAGCTAATAAGACGGAGAAATTAATGCACCCGGTTATATGTTAAGAACATTTTCCAGCCATTTAACAGAATTGAATGAATCGCAACAACAAGACGTTGTTGCGATTCATTCAATTCTGTTAAATGGCTGGAAAATGTTTTTAACATACAACCGGGTGCATTAATTTCTCTGATATCATAGAGATTGGATACATTTTACAAGGACTATTAACTGGATAGGAGAAGTTACTTACGTGGAGCGCTATTTGTGTACTCAGATCTGGATACACATTACATTAAGTAAGAACATTCAGTGGCATTCCAGCACTTATGTGCGCTGTCTATTTGGATATAGGACTGAATTATATTGTTCAATGCGTTTTTAGTGAATGGTCACATATACCTTTTTTTTAAATTGATACACATAGGAGTTATAGTACCTATTTGGCGAAGGCTGCCCATACAATATATCCTCCCCCCTCTCAATTGCATTGGGGATCACTCCAGTGAGGATTTTTGGATTAGCGACCTCTGTCCAAACGGTATCCATTTTTTTTATATATCTCACCATTTTATTTTATTGTTGTCTTGTATTATATTAACTTTTTATTATATGTTTTAATAAATTTGTCCCATATTTCCGTATATGAGTGCCCATCCATATTCTTTTTTATATTTATTCCAATTTTGAGGGGTGTCTCAAATTTTGGTTGGTGCACCTGCCTTGAAAGAGCAGGGGTGAGCGGATCTCTGAAATATTATTTTTCACTTCTGAGTTAGAGGTGAAGAATCAATAGCAAAAACGGGAATGCTTTTTTTCTAAAGCATTCGGTGACAAACCGTGCATACGGACGAACTGAGCATCAATAAGGTTCACCCCGACCCCGCTGTCGATAAACACCTCAGTCCCTACAGTTTTTTACTCTAGCGCCACCTCAGCAGACAGGAGAAATCAGGTACTACCAGTAAAAGACAAATGCACATTTTCTGACTCCCCTCTCACCTCTCCAAGAGTCAGATGGGAATTACAGTAAATGTCTCTCTTTTTGCCGTTGAATGTAGGGACATACTCTGATACTCTCCCTTCCTATTACCAGTATGCTTAAAAGCGGATCTAGGAATATCTCCCCCTAATTGCATGGGTTTGTCCCCAGACATAAACCCAGGAGTAGCTTCACCCAAAGTATCAGAGGAGGACGATACAACATGTGATAGTACGTCCTGAGAGTGGGGGCCCCTAGATCTCTCTCTCAGGTGTCTATCCATGCGTATAGCCAGAGACATAGCAGCCTCTAGAGACACTTTCATGAAAGGCCAAGGTGTTCTTCAGCCGCTCTGATAATCCTTGACGAAACTGGCTACGGAGGGCAGGATCGTTCCACTCCACCTCCTAAACTCAGAGCAATAAATCTCAGTGGAACGATCACCCTGACGAAGGCCGTGCAGCTTGGTTGTGGCTAGAGAGGTCCGATCCGGATCATCATAGATAAGACCCAAAGCTTCAAAAAATTAAGCTACCGACCGGAGAGACTGAGAAAAAGCCCATGACTACGCATCCCCCTTAAAGGGCTTCTGTCACCCCACTAAACCATTATTTTTATTTGCTTACTTATAATCCCTACACTGCGATTTATGGCTACATAATCTAATTAATCATTTTGGTCCTGTAGATTTTATTTAAAACATGCTTTTAAAATATGCAAATTACCTTGCTACCAGCAAGTAGGGCGGCTACTTGCTGGTAGTAGCCGCATCCTCCGATCCTAAAGACGCCCCCTCCGCATTGTGATTGACAGGGCCAGGGAACGGAATCGTTCTCTGCTGGCCCTGCCTGTTTGCATTCAAAATCTGGCGCCTGCGCCGCGGCCGTACCTGTCTTTAATCGGCGCAGGGCGCACTGAGAGGCGGCCGCTCGCTCGGCCGTTCCATCCTCAATGCGTCTGCGCCGGGTGTAGATGTGACGTCATCGGAGCAGGCGCATTGAGGATGGAGCGGCCGAGCGAGAGGCCGCCTCTCAGTGCGCCTGTGCCGATTGAAGACAGGTACAGCTACTTCCAAAGACAGCCCTTGCAGCTGACCTGCCAGTGCAGCAATAGGACGTTTTTGGCGGTTTATAATGTCACACTTCAGTGTGGGAGGGAAACACCACACCGAGCATAAGTAAGGGGGGGGGGGGGGGGGACAGGGAATCAGGCCTGAAAACTAGGGACGAAAGATGGACACTTCCTAGTAAAACCCTAACCAAAATCCTGACTGACTAGCAGTATGACCAGACCCCAGATGTAGGTGTGTTCATACACAGGAATATCTAGAGTCCTATCTAGGACCCTGGTACTAATGGCAGGGACAAGACTACATAGTAATCCAATAGGAAGGACGAACAGGAGTCTCCTTCAGGCGTAATACAAACAATAGGGAAATGCGACACACAGAACTCAAACAAAATACAAAAGGGAAAAGAAAGACTTAACTTCAAAGGAGCAATGGAAGCACCAGGAACTCTGCTGAGATCCACACACCAGCTATCCACAACTGAAACTGAAGCTATAAACCGCACAGCATTGTGGGAGAAGCAACAATAAATAAGGAAGGTTAAATGACCACATTAGCAACACCTGAGGCAAGGGATGTGGCCATTACCATAAACAACACAGACGCCTATTAATCCACAAGAAAAACCTGTCAGATCAAACCATGTGTTGCCAGTCTCACCGATCTCCTGCCACCTGTCGTGGGAACGTCTGTGACACACTGCCACTAAAGGGCCATTAACAGATGGCCCTCTCATGGGCATCTATGGCCGACACATTGAGGGGTATCTAAGGAGGGCACTCAGGATTGCATCTGTGGCAGGCACATAAACGGGCATCTTTTAACTGGCATTTTATACAGATATTATAGAAGATTTTACGTATTTAAAAAATTAACTTGTGTATATGTACATATAGGCTAGGAAGAGGCGCACAGATATTTATATATATTCATACACAGCTCCTCTCAGCTGTGTACAGACTTGCCGCCAATTTCATATATATGAGATATGTCAGTGATTTGAGCCCTGCTGGAAACAGCCTCATCAAATGAACACTGCGTTCCCATAGCCCCGCGGCCCTGCGGATGATGAATTAAATAATTTAACCCATAAACTCACATTTACCTCTGGGAGTCCCATAATAGCCTTCAAATATTGCTCTTATTTTTCTTCAGGAGATTACACTATTGTCTACACAGAAGAAAAGCGTTCATACTGCGCCTGTTTAAACACGCTGATGGCCCAAATATGATAGAAAGTGTTGTGTGAACAAATAGACTTAGAGGGGTGATGACTGCGCCACAATTTACGGGTTAGCTGGGACCACCAGAGAATAGGCTGACATGTTTAGTGGATTAAAGGATAACACTCGACTGGGATTTGTAGGCTCTAATAACATTGACATGTTTAATTAAAGGTCAGCTCCATGTAGGAACACTCTAACCGGTCACAGTGACATAGTTAATTGTGGAAAACTAGCTGAGAAATCTACACTGACTGAAGGTGGAGAGCACCAAGTACAGTGCACCCGGCACCCGCTAAATCTGTCATAATGGGTCCAGGACAGAACAAAAGGATGGCCTAGGGGAAGATATTAAAGGGGTTATCCAAGAAAAGATATTTATGACTTATCCTCAGGTGTCGCACCCCCACAGATCTGATACTGATAACTAGGGTTGACCAAAGCAAGCTTCAGATCATAGATCCAAAGTCGCTTCAGTCATGTTTAAATGCTGTACTGAACCAGTACTGAAGTCGACTTCAGAATCAAGTTTTAAAATCTTTTTCAAGTTTAAAAATCGAGAAAGAAATCTTTCACCTCGCTGGAGCGAAGTTTTGACCAAAGCAACCTTGGCTCTATGATCTAAAGCTCGTTTCGGTCAACCCTAGTTATCCGTATCAGATCTGTGGGGGTGCGACACCCGGCACCCCCACTGATTAGCTGTTGGAAGAGTCCTTGAGCGTCGCAGCCTCCTTCCTAGGCCAGTGACATCACTATACATAGGTCACATGGCCTAGGCATGTCAATGGGGTTGAGCTTCAGTATCAAGCACTGCCACTATACAACGCTGTTCTTGGAAAGCTGCTGGAAGCCTGTATCGCATGGGGCTCCCTGAAACAGCTGATTGGCCGGGACCTGGACCCATGCTGATGTGATACTGATGACCTTTCCCAGGATAATCCCTTTAAGGGCTCATGCACACGACCGTGTGTATTTTGTGGTCCGCAAAACAGGTATCCGCAAAATAAAACACAAAAAAACGGATGGCATCTGCATGACGTCCGTGTTGCATCCGTTAGTTTTTTTTTTTGCGGATCCATTGTAATAATGCAAGTCTCTGTCTGCAAAACAGACATGTTCTATTT
Source organism: Bufo gargarizans (assembly GCF_014858855.1). Classification (NCBI taxonomy): domain Eukaryota; kingdom Metazoa; phylum Chordata; class Amphibia; order Anura; family Bufonidae; genus Bufo; species Bufo gargarizans. Next base: position 134,228,375 of record NC_058085.1, read on the forward strand.
TTTTGCGGAACAGACAAGCGGACATACGGAAACGGAATGCACATGGAGTCATTTCAGGTTTTTTTAAGCCCCGTTAAAATTAATGGTTAAATGTATACGGACCTGTAAAAAAAATGGAACGGAAACAGAAGAAAAATAAGTTTGTGTGCATGAGCCCTAAAGAGGTATTCTGACTGTTGACGTGTAGAATATGCCATAATGTCTGAAAGGTGGACTCAACTAGGAAAACTAGGACCACCCTTTGTATGCTAAATTAGCACAAACTGCTCCAGAGGCACACACAACAGAGGCTCCAGGGAAAGAACCGTGTGGGGTCCTGGATTTCCAGCTTGCGTAAATGAAACTAGTTGTGATGTGACGGTAGCTTTCCTGAGCAAAACACACATCATGTCATGGCAGCTTATTAACAGCTGCTCACCTGACTAAACCATCACATGACATTACAACAGGTTACTTGACTAAACCCAGTTGTGACATCACAGTAGCTTACCCGATGGAAAAAAAGTTCTGATGTCACAGCAGCTTACCTGACAGAAATAACATAGGGATGTCACAGTAGATTCCCTGACAGAAATAACATAGTGATGTCACAGTAAATTCCCTGACAGAAATAACATAGTGATGTCACAGTAAATTCCCTGACAGAAATAACATAGTGATGTCACAGTAGATTCCCTGACAGAAATAACATAGTGATGTCGCAGTAGATTCCCTGACAGAAATAACATAGTGATGTCACAGTAGATTCCCTGACAGAAATAACATAGTGATGTCACAGTAGATTCCCTGACAGAAATAACATAGTGATGTCACAGTAGATCACCTGACAGAAATAACATAGTGATGTCACAGTAGGTTCCCTGACAGAAATAACAAAGTGATGTCACAGTAGATTCCCCGACAGAAATAACATAGTGATGTCACAGTAGATCCCCTGACAGAAATAACACTAGTGATGTCACAGTAAATTCCCTGACAGAAATAACAAAGTGATGTCACAGTAGATTCCCCGACAGAAATAACATAGTGATGTCACAGTAGATCCCCTGACAGAAATAACATAGTGATGTCACAGTAGATCACCTGACAGAAATAATATAGTGCTGTCACAGTAGATTCCCTGACAGAAATAACATAGTGATGTCACAGTAGATCACCTGACAGAAATAATATAGTGCTGTCACAGTAGATCACCTGACAGAAATAATATAGTGCTGTCACAGTAGATCACCTGATAGAAACACCTTTGAAGAAATGTGTATCAAAGGACCCAGTGGTGATATAGCCAGATATGAGATGCGACTAATATTGTTACAGACAGGCACAAGCAGGCAAAACAGTTCATTAAACCATTGAAGTACCTAGGGGCTGCTGAAAGGTAATGGTCACCCACTTCACCACCATCAAAGGGACTCGTCACAGTTTTTTTGTTGCCCTAACTTAAAACCTAACAGCTCCACTGCATGCTGATGATTCCTCATATTCCTGGACCCCAGTGACCCCACCCCCATGCTGCTGAATATCAGGGACACATGGGCATGCGCTGGAGCGGTTTGTAACAGCAATTATAGAAAATGACCCAGTATTTTGCTATGGGGGTCTGTCAGTAGTTTACCCTTAGAGACGACACCATAAAACTGGTGACAGATTCCCCTTATGAGTCAACACAAACAATTTATATATAATAAGTTGCTCCAAAGACCCTCTCCTGTCCCTCCTTTGGGCCAGCAGAACTGTACTTTGTTGCATTGGGAGCCTCTCCATCAAGAATACAAGCTGTAGTGTCTCTGAAGCGCAGAGGAAGAGGCTGGGGGCAGCGTAGTAGCGTATCCAGCCACTAGGTGGCGCGGACGTGCCACATATAGGGATGTTGCACTGCTCTTCTGTGGAAGAAAGGGAGCAGTGAAAGATGAAGTGAGGAGAGGTGACGCAGCTAGCATATCTCCCACTAAGATAATGGCAGTAGGCGAGGGTCCTCATAGAAGCGCTGTTCAGGCACAAGTCACATGGCATCCTGGCATCCCCTGAAAAAGTGCCAAGTGCGCACTGGAAGCTGTCCTCAATCCCTGGCTGAGTGTGCACCAAAGAAGAATAGGTCACACACCAGGCCTGAGACAAGTATGTGGCTGGAGATGTGGAGCACCAGACAATGTGGTTGCAGTAACTCCAAGATGGCTATTTGCATAAGCGATGGCCCGTGACGTGGCAGAGGGAGTCTCCCTCCCTGCAGGTGTGCCACCCAAGACGACTGCAGATAAGATGGCTACAACGCAGAAGGATGATGTCCTGCAGATCAGATGGCTGCAGGGGAGCACCCAGGAATTTTGTCTAGGAAGGGGGGTCTGAAAGGCAAAAAATGCGGCGTGCGTAGTGTACTGCGCCAATTCCTTTGCCTGGCCATTTCTAAAAGCCCTGTAGGAGTTGAAAAAGGCGTCGCGCTGTGCAACATTTTTAGCTCTGCCCATTATTAAAAGCCCCTCCTACATATAATAGGCCACTCCCAACAAACACTGTACCGCTGACATTCTATAGTTGAGGCCTGTCTCTACACATCATACGGAGAGGGGAGGCCTGTCCTGGCTGCACTGCCTGCTTCACATCATACAATAAACAGCAGGCTACAGCCAGGAAGCTCCTCCGCTCTCCTCCCTCCCCAGATCCTGCTCAAGGCCTGTGGTTCCACCCACCATCTGCCACCCGCCCGTGGCCTGCTGCCCCCTTGACCGTCCTCACCCAGCTCTGAATCCTCCTTCTGCAAATGGCAGGCGGAGGAGCCGGAGCATCTCCTCTCCTACATAGCACCACATACCTCTTACATACAGTGATGTCACCTTTGTTGTAGACGTTCTCTGTCCTCATCTTCTCCATTCAGACCAGACCGCCATGATGATTTTTCAGCCATCTCCCGTCTCTGCAAAGATTGAGAAACAGACATTAGTTTCCCACATTTCCATCATCTTCACATCTTCTGAACACCCTTTCCTCCCACCCCCAATACTATACTGCAGAAACAGTCCCTCTGGAAATACTACTGCCACACAGATAGTGCCCCCAATACTGTGCCTGCTGTGCCCCCAATACTATACTGCAGAAACAGTACCCCTGGGAATACTACTACCACACAGATAGTGCCCCCAATACTGTGCCTGCTGTACCCCCAATACTATACTGCAGAAACAGTCCCTCTGGAAATACCACACAGATAGTGCCCCCTTCAACACTTATTGGTACACAGTTCTCTAAAAAATAACTGCGCCCAGTTATAAGATAATGTCCCCCAAAAATAATTGTGCTAAGCTAATACTGTGCCAGGGTACCCCCCAAAGTAACAGTGCTCCCTAAAATCCCACCAATAGAAATAATTCTCTGGCAGAGCACACTTAGTAGTAATAATGCCCCCATTGTGCCCATACTAGTAATCATGTTCCTCATAGCCCCCCAATAGTAGTAAAGCTCCCCATATTACCCCCTAGTAGTAATAATTCTCCTTATAATATGAGAGTACATGAAATACCCCCGCTTAGTGCCCACAGTTGAGCTAATGTCCCCATAATATATGCCAATATAAAATACCCCTATATAGTGCTCCAGTAAATGCCCCCATAGTGCTCCTCTCCACCTTCCCCATAGTGTCCCCCATAATATTCCAGTAAAAAATGCCCCTTCTTAGTGCCCCCAGCAGATGCCCCTATAGTGCTCCTCTCCCCCATAATGTGCCAGTAAAAAATGCCCCTTCTTAGTGCCATCAGATGCCCCAATAGTGCTCTACTCCCCCATAGTGCCCCCAAATAATGCCCCATAGTGCCACTCTCCTCTATAGTGCCTCCCATAACGTGCCAGTAAAAAATTCCCCCTTAGTGCCACCAGATGCCATAGTGCCCCCCATAATGTGCCAATAAAAAAAGGCCCCTTTAGAGCCCCCACTTCCCCATAGTGCCCCCAAATAATGCCTCTATAGTGCCCCCCATAATGTGCCAATAAAAAAAAGCCCCTTTAGAGTCCCCAGATGCCATTATAGTGCTCCTCTCCCCCATGGTGCCCCCCCATAATGTGCCAGTAAGAAATGCCCCCATAGTGCCACCCCCCCCAAAACATGGCAAGAAATAAATGCCCCCAGAGGGCCACCCCCCCAAAAAATGGGTCTGTAAGAAATGCCAGATGCCCCCATAGTGCCAGCCCCCCCTCCCCCCCAAAAAAAACCCCCACTAATACCTTCATCAGCCTCTTCCGGCCTGTGTCCCTGCTGTGTGCTGTCCGACTCAGGTGGCGTGATGATAGTGATGTTGTCGCGCCGCCTGAGCCGGCCTCTGATAGGCTGCAGGCATTACTGCCTGCGGCCTATCAGAAGAACAGGGAAGGGAGACGCCTCTCCCTCCCCTGCCCCGCCGCAGCACAGCCATCTGTATCCCTGTCCAGAAGACGGCGATACAAATGAATATGGAGATGAGCGCTTCCATAATGAAAGCGCTCAGCTCTTACTGCCTAGAACCAGGGCTGCGCCGCCTGTGGTGATCGGTGGTGTAAAAAAAAAAAAAAATGTATTCACTGGTTGTTCTGGGGGGGCTGTGACGGCTGTCCGTGCGCCACTGGATGACTGTGACGGCTGCAAATACGTCCATGTGAACAGCTTAAAAGGGTTTTAAGTCAGGATAGCTCATCAGTATCTGATCGGTGGGGATCCAACACCCAGGACCACCATAGATCAGCTGTTTAAGAAGTGCAGCTGCCTTCTCTCAGCTTACCAAGCACAGTGCCGTGCATTGTATAGCAGCTGTGCTTGGTATTACAGCAATTCTCCTACTTACATAATAATATATAACATAATATAAAAATAAAATAAACATAATAGGAAAGAATTGGTGTGACGGACACCAGATCTCGTGCCCACTTGACATCACCTACGCCGAGCTCACGAGACGCGGTATGGTCACGGGTTACCACAGTATGACGTTAAGCCCTCCAGAGGAACAGGTAAGGTCAGCTTGGTACAGTTTACACAGACACCTCCTGTCCACGTGGGCACAGAGAGGCAATGAGCTCAGCGCCTTCTCAGCCTGGGTATACTGCCACCAGCTTTTCGTTTGATATAAGCCCGGTCCGCTAGTATCCCACTAGGTAAATGTGGGCACTACACAAGGGTCAATTGGGCCACGTTGTTTCTCACCTTTTGTGGAACAGGGTCATTGTAATTTATATGATGTTTTATGTGATTCTCCCTGTTATCTCCTGTACCAGGCCTGTTAGGGGTAGTTCCTCCTCCTAGACGGTAGAGGGAGCTAGGGAACCCCTAGCATATATTGTCAGGTTCAGGACAGGAAAAAGTCAGTCTAGAATGCGGGTAGTCAGAAGTCAGTGTGGACCTTAGCCAGAGGAGAGCTGAGGAGCAGCTTCTGACATGCAGCTAGATAGCCCAGGCTCCTAGTTTGCCACCAGGAGAAGAGTTTGCCTCCTGAGAAACCAAGTTCCTTTAAAGGTGCTGTGCAGAGCCAAGTTTATTTCCAGCCAAACAGAGAGCTGAAGGGCAGAAGGATATACTAAAGCAAGGATATACATATACCAGAGGAAGGTTTCCCAACCCAAGGATAAAGCCAGCAATAGGGCATACGGGCCTTGAAGTAACCCAGACAGGACCTGAGGAAAAGTGCAGCCTGATCTGTAAGTGTTTATGCCCTCTGAGTATCTTGCAAAGACTTTGTCTGCCGTTTTGTATAAAGCCTGCCTGTCACAACCTTTTTACTTGTGGAACTAACTACAGACTGTAAATAGTTGAACTGTTTCAGTAAAAGGAAGTTCTGGTTTACTGCAACTTGTGTTCCTCAATTATTACAACAATCAATCGGTGTGCCACAGTTACCAGCACTGGCGTCACAAACTTAAAGGGATCTTGCCACCGGCACATTAAAAACCTGCAACATCCAGGGCACCTCACCTACCACCCGGCCTGGTCCCTATACACAGAGAGTGCCCCAGAGGATCCATGCGCCAGCCTCTCCATCACTGCTGTAGGGTATATAAAACACTGTGAGTACCAAAAACACCCTCGGTTAGTAACTAGCCCTGTGACCTCACCATTCGCCTCACCCTGCAGGGCTGCGTACTGCATATAGGGTGAGAAACCAACTCGCAGTAGCTTATAACTAGGCCGAAACACGGATGTGGGGATTCGTGATCGAGATACAAGACAGCACAAGATTAAATTATGTATTTAATCGCCTTAAGGGCACACTAGATATAACACAATATACACAGAGAATATATACAGTGGTCTGAGGTTACAGATACAGGTGATATAGGTACAACAGGGTTAAGCAGAGTAAAAGTCAGTTACCGGGTAAGATGAAAGTTCCTTTGGGTTATAATGGTAGAATAGTCCTTGGCTGCAGTCACGTGGGGGCAGTGATGTCAGCTGGTTCCCGGTCTCTCCAAACACATTGGCACGGTGACCCCTTCAGAAAAAGACACCGCCCGCTGGCTTGCATGGGCTTATGACATGTAGTCGGCTTCTGCCCTCCCCGCCTAAGGGTAGGGTCCACCCCTCCTTCTCTGGTGCTGGCAGAAAATGACCCATTAAACCCCTTAGGGCTTATAGCCCCAGACCAGAATGTCGCAGGAAGATGGTTCCGGGCCTAATTGATCCGCCTGGGTTCCGGTTACAACTAGAGTCCAAACATGGTGCCGCTATGTGGTTTCTGTGGGGAGATATGTATATCTCCACTCCCGGGCATCCTAGCCGCAAGCCAGGACCACGCGGACGTTTGGCTTTGCCCCAGGATCGCAAAAAGATATGCCTGGGATGGACGGACGATTCACAATTCCTTATGAAATATAGGTGCCAACATGTCTGGGAGGCATCATTGATCCTGGGCAAGGGTTGAGACCTCCTCCTGGGGGTTTTCCTGCAGGATTAGCTTGCCTCCAAACTGGCTGGTTGCGGTGTGACTTTATCCACCTGGGGCCTCCTTGAAGTCTGGCCCCCTGGGGCTTTCGCCCTTGCTAGCTGACAATCAGATGGCTGGGGGTGGGAACATATTTTTCATGTACACTGACTGTGTACATGCCAAAAGGTGAATCAAATGACAATCAGGGATGCCAATAAATGATAATCCATATTCCTCACAATTAGTATTCATAACTAATATAGACAGACAAAAGACCATCGTGAAATTAGTGATAAAGTTAAGACAAAAAGAAAAAAAAGAAAAATAAAAGAAGAAAACATGTATATAAAAATAATACAATATGATAAGATAGAGCACAGTGAGAAAATTACATTACTTACCATGGAGATGGCTGTGTGTTTTCTCCCTGGGATTGATGGGGCCCACGGGTGGGTGGGATTCGCTGTGCGTCTCGGTGGGACTTATCCTCTGAAATAGATCTAGAGAATTAGCAGGATAGAGATATTAAATTTATAGATACTAACAATGAGTAATCACAGTGATAATCTCTGATCTTTACTGATTGTTAGAGGATATAAAGCTTACATCTGGTTAAATGTATACCTAATGAGGCAAGATACCTATTTCCAGGGCCGGCCTTTGGGGTGTGCGAGCTGTGCGTGAGAAGCTTAGGGGCGCAGGCGCAGCGTCCAAGTGCCTTCACATAGAGCCGCGGGAGGACCGGCGGTGCGCCTCTGCAGACAGGGGGATGGAGCAGAAGACAGACAGTGAGTACCTGTTCTTATTTTTTTTTTTTTACCAAATATCTTTCATTAAATGGGGCCTGGGGGCAGGGTCTAATTAAGGGGGGCATGGGACTGGATAAGGTGGGTGACACCGTGACAGTCACTGGGTATGATTAAGGGGGCAGGGGAATGGATAAGGGTGACACTGTGTATGATTAAGAAGGGCAGGGGACTGGGTAAAGGTGACAGGGTATGATTAAGGGGGGCAGGGGACTGGCTCTGGGTGACACTGGGTATATTTAAGGGGGGCAGGGGACTAGGCAAAGGTGACAGGGTATGATTAAGGGGGGCAGGATACTGGCTATGGGTTACACTCTGGTATGATTAAGGCCCTTAATCATACCCAGTGTCACCATAGCCAGTCTCCTGCCCCCCTTAATCATACCCAGTGTCTGTCACCCTTAATTTAAGGGGGGCAGGGTCTAATTGAGGGGGCAGGGGACTGGGTAAGGGTGACACTGGGTATGATTAAGGGCGGCAGGGGACTGGCTCTGGGTGATACTGGGTATGATTAAGGGGGGCAGGGGACTGGGCAAAGGTGATAGGGTATAATTAAGGGGGGCAGGAGAGTGTCTCTGGGTGACACTGGGTATGATTAAGGGGGCAGGGGACTGGATAAGGGTGACAGACACTGGGTATGATTAAGGGGGCAGGGGGCTGGATAAGGGTGACTCTGGGTATGATTAAGGGGCAGGGGACTGGCTTTGGTTGACACTGGGTATGATTAAGAGGGGCAGGGGACTGGGTAAAGGTGACAGGGTATGATTAAGGGGGGCAGGGGACTGGCTATGGGTGACACTGGGTATAATTAAGGGGGGCAAGGGACTGGCTCTGGGTGACACTGGGTATGATTAAGGGGGGCAGGGGACTGGCTCTGGGTGACACTGGGTATGATTAAGAGGGGGCAGGGGACTGGGCAAAGGTGACAGGGTATGATTAAGGGGGCAGGAGACTGGCTATGGGTGACACTGGGTATGATAAAGGGGGGCAGGGGACTGGCTCTGGGTGACACTGGGTATGATTAAGAGGGGGCAGGGGACTGGGCAAAGGTGACAGGGTATGATTAAGGGGGCAGGAGACTGGCTATGGGTGACACTGGGTATGATTGTACTTGTTTGCACTTGCACTTAAATTATCTGTAATAAAAAAAAACTGTTTGTTACAAAGATTGTTTTCCTCTTTGTGTATGTTTTGGTGAACCGCGGGGCAATGAATGAATTAATATTTCTGAGTTGCTGCGCCAGCGCACTCTGGAGGATAATAGAAAGAATTCCTAAGTGGGAATACATGCGCTCTGATATCCTATAGCAGTGGTGGCGAACCTATGGCACGGGTGCCAGAGGCGGCACTCGGAGCCCTCTCTGTGGGCACCCACGCCCTGGAAACAGTCTATGGTGTACCAATATACCTTAGACTCTTCCTGCCCTTCATTAGCGCAGGGCGCACTATGAACAGCACAAGTAGTGCACTGGGTGTAGGCAGGCTATGATAGCTAAATAATAGAGTACATGGAAGATATACTATATTGGACTGTAGTATTCAGGTTACATTGCCGCTTTGGCACTTTGCGATAAATATGTGGGTTGCAGTTTGGGCACTTGGCCTCTCAAAGGTTCCCCATCATTGTCCTATAGGAATGAAAAATTCTCTAAGTCTGCACGCTTGCGCAGTCCTACCTCTGAACATGAACCGATGGGAGAGACTTTTTTTCTAAGATGCCGCGAGACTGGAGACGAATCCGGAGGAGTGACTCCCAGCACACGCAAACTTATTGAAATGAGGGAGGCGTGGTATAAGAGGAGGGACGGATGATGAAATACTATACTATAGGCAGTCCGAATCACATCACTGGAATACGAATCTTTAAGAGATTGTCCCCGCCCCCAACACTCATACCTGCACGATCCCCTGATCATGCTGGGTGACCAGCAAAATGTGTCGGGATGCAGGGTGTATGAGTGTTTGTGTTTTTAGGCTCAATGGCAGTGAGGGAGCTCCATATTGGGAGTGAATTAAAAGGAAACTTTTACCAGGATTTTGTGTATAGAGCTGAGGACATGAGTTGCTAGATGGCCGCTAGCCCATCCGCAATACCCAGTCCCCATAGCTCTGTGTGCTTTTATTGTGCAAAAAAAAAAACTATTGATACATATGCAAATTAACCTGAGATGAGTCCTGTCCCTGACTCATCTCACATACAGGACTCATCTCAGGCTAATTTGCATATGTATCAAATCGTTGTTTTTTTTTACACAATAAAAGCACACAGAGCTATGGGGACTGGATATTGCGGATGTGCTAGCGGCCATCTAGCAACCCATGTCTTCAGCTCTATACACAAAATCCTGGTGACGCCTCCTCCCGACCGCCTAACGCAGGGATGCGTCCTGCGGGCGGTCGGTCTGTTCCTCCTTGACGCTCCGGCGTGTCATCTCGCGAGAGGCGAGAATTCCTGTGAACGCGCGCACACAGGAGCGCGTGTTCACAGGATCGAAAGGTAAACGAGTGGATCTGCCAGCGGCGATCATTCGCTGGCAGGCTGTAGATGCGATTTTTTTAACCCTTGAAAGGTATATCAGACGCTGTTTTGTTAACAGCGTCTGATATTCCTGCTACCTGGTCCTCTGGTGGTCCCTTTTGCTTGGATCGACCACCAGAGGATACAGGCAGCTCTGTAATAAGTAGCACCAAGCACCACACTACACTACACCCCCCCCCCCCGTCACTTATTAACCGCTTATTAACCCCTGATCACCCCCCTGTAAGGCTCCATTCAGACATCCGTATGTGTTTTTTGCGGATCCGCGGATCGGCAAAACACGGACACCAACAATGTGCTTTCCGCATTTTGCGGATCCGCACATTGCCAGAACTATATAGAAAATGCCTTGTAAAGGGGGAATATTAATCACCAATATTATGCGAATATCGATAATTAATATTCCTAAATAGGAGGAGCCGTCTAGTGATGACTCCGCCTATTTATGCCTTTATATAACACTTACACAATACTTTCGCTATGCTTTACACTAATCACTATGCTAGCTGCATGCGCCTTACTCACTACCGCTAACAAGTATACACTACACAAAGGGTACAAATATAACGGTATTTAATACACCAAGCACGCAATACACTAACAATACACAGCACTACACATATACAATAACTACACTACACGTTCCCAAATTCCACCCACAAACTAACTATACAATACACACATACAAGTAACATTAACAACCCACCCACCTGGCACTATATACTATCCCTATGGGGTACGTTGAGGGTTAACGGTGGCCTTACAGGGGTGTAAGCCAACCACAAACACAAAGGGTTAACAATGGGGAGCTGTACAGCAATGCAGGGGTATTAATACTCTGTAAGTGTACAGTGAGGAGGGGGTGCGTGGCAGGGTTTAAGCAGGGGTGTCCAAGGGGGGGGTCCTCCTCAGGTAGGGCGGATCGACAGCTCTCTTCTTCCTGAGCGCCGGTTGCGCTCCTTCAGAGACAGGGGTCCGCTCCTTTCTGAGCGCAGGAGGCGCTCTCCTATGCGGCTTAGGTGGGGGGGGGATCCGGTCCTCTTCAGCCGGAGGTGGAGGGGGCGCCAGGGGTCCAGACAGGCTGAGCGCAGGACGCGCTCTCCTTCCACGTCGGGGCCCAGACCCTAACTACCCTCTTGAGTGCCGGGCCGCCGGATATTTAAACCCGGCCGCCCGCACTCCCGCGCTGTGCCGCCCACCATTATCCGCGTGGGCCGGCGCAGTGATATGACGTCACTGCGCCGGCCCGCACATCGGGGACGCGCTGCAGACAGGCGGGAGATCCTTTGATCTCCCGCCTGTAGCTCTCGGCATTCCGGACATCGCAATGGTAATTGCGATGCCGGAATGCACATAATAGAGGGAGTGGAGGTGTCTCCTCTCTCTCTATTATGTTTAATTATCTCCAGCAGGGCTGCAGATAATTAGAACAAAAGGATTCAAATTCATTAGAATTTGAATCCTTTTGAGGTCATCAGAATGACCGGACCTTATCCGGTCATCCTGGCGCCTTTACTCAGAATACATCAATGTGAATGCTTGGGCCACATTCACATTGATGCATCTGGGTCCATGTAGGGGGGGGGGGGGTTTATATGGTATGGGGATATGATAAGGGGGCATAATATGATACAGGGGGCATTATATGATATATATCTCTTAAGGGGGCACCTACATATATATCAGGGAGCACAAGCCCCTGCAATATAAGAGGGCACAAGCCCCTACAATATAAGGGGGCACATATTTCCCACAGGGGCCACCATGAGCCCCTGGGGATCATCATGGGCAGATGTGCGCAGATGCTGGGCACATCTGCGCACATCGTCCCATGATGCTGTGGTTGATGTATGCTCATATATACCATACATGCCCGCACTTGTTTGCAGGCATGCATGGATATATATGCATACGTCTCAACCGTTCCTCAACATGCCTTTTCTTGCCCGCGATTGCGGACAAGAATAGGACATGTTCTATAGGCTCTACAAAAAATGCAGTGTTCGCTCGATCAGGCCTGATCTTGTGCGCACACTTGCGTTCAGTCCGCCCCACCGCAGTGACAGAATTTTTTTTTTTCTGATCACTGCAAAAACACTGTAAAATCGCTGCGGTGCTATAAAGATCACTTTTGAGGGGCATGGCGAGTTCATAGAAGATTTTTTTTTTTTTTGGCACAAGTTAGCGGAAATTTTTTGTTTTAGTTTTTTGTTTTTTCTTACAAAGTCTCATATTCCACTAACTTGTGACAAAAAATAAACTCTCACATGAACTCACCATACCCCTCACGGAATCCAAATGCGTAAAACATTTTTAGACATTTATATTTCAGACTTCTTCTCACGCTTTAGGGCCCCTAAAATGCCAGGGCAGTATAAATACCCCACAAGTGACCCCATTTTGGAAAGAAGACACCCCAATGTATTTCGTGAGGGGCATGGCGAGTTCATGTAAAATTTTATTTTTTGTCACAAGTTAGTGGAATATGAGACTTTGTAAGAGAAAAAAAATAATAATCATTTTCCGCTAACGTGTGCCCAAAAAAATAATATTCTAGGAACTCGCCATGCCCCTCACAGAGTACCGTGGGGTGTCTTCTTTCCAAAATGGGGTCACTTGTGGGGTATTTATACTGCCCTGGCATTTTAGGGGCCCTAAAGCGTGAGAAGAAGTCTGGAATCCAAATGTCTAAAAATGCCCTACTAAAAGGTACTCATTGGAATTTGGCCCCTTTGTGCACCTAGGCTGCAAAAAAGTGTCACACATGTGGTATCGCCGTACTCAGGAGAGGTGGGGCAATGTGTTTTGGGGTGTCTTTTTACATATACCCATGCTGGGTGAGAGAAATATCTCTGTAAAATGACAACTTTGTATAAAAAAAAATGGGAAAAGTTGTCTTTTACAGAGATATTTCTCTCACCCAGCATGGGTATATGTAAAAATACACCCCAAAACACATTGCCCTACTTCTCCTGAGTACGGCGATACCACATGTGACACTTTTTTGCAGCCAAGGGGCCCAAATTTCAAAGAGTATCTTTTTACGATTTCACAGGGCATTTTTTGCGCATTTGGATTTCAGACTTCTTCTCACGCTTTAGGGCCCCTAAAATTCCAGGGCAGTATAAATACCCCACCAGTGACCCCATTTTGGAAAGAAGACACCCCAAGGTATTCCGTGAGGGGTATGGCGAGTTCATGTAAAATTTTATTTTTTGGCACCAGTTAGTGGAATATGAGACTTGTAAGAAAAAAAGAAAAATAAAAAAATAAATAATTTTCCACTAACTTGTGACAAAAAATAAAAACTTCCATGAACTCACTATGCCCATCAGTGAATACCTTAGGGTGTCTACTTTCCGAAATGGGGTCATTTGTGGGGTGTTTCTACTGTCTGGGCATTGTAGAACCTCAGGAAACATGACAGGTGCTCAGAAAGTCAGAGCTGCTTCAAAATGCGGAAATTCACATTTTTGTACCATAGTTTGTAAACGCTATAACTTTTGCGCAAACCAATAAATATACACTTATTGCATTTTTTTTTATCAAAGACATGTAGAACAATAAATTTAGAGAAAAAATTATATAGAAATGTAGTTTTATTTGAAAAATTTTACAACTGAAAGTGAAAAATGGCATTTTTGGGCCAAATTTTTGGTCAATTTCTATTAATAACAAAAAAAGTTAAAATGTCAGCAGCAATGAAATACCACCAAAAGAAAGCTCTATTAGTGAGAAGAAAAGGAAGTAAACTTCATTTGGGTGGTAAGTTGTATGACCGAGCAATAAACCGTGAAAGTAGTGTAGTGCAGAATTGTAAAAAGTGGTCTGGTCATTAAGGGGGTTTAAAGGGGTTGTCCAGGTTCAGAGCTGAACCTGGACAGCCCTCCATTTTCACCCAGGCAGCCCCCCTGACATGAGCATCGGAGCAGTTCATGCTCCGATGCTCTCCTTTGCCCTGCGCTAAATTGCACAGGGCAAAGGCATTTTTCTGAGTTCCGGTGACATACCGGGCTCTCTATGGGGCTGACAGGCAGCCCGGTGACGTCACCGGCACTGATGGGCGGGATTTGGCTCTGCCCTAGCCAGTAAAACGGCTAGGGCAGAGCTAAAGCCCGCCCCTCAGAGCCGGTGACGTCACCGAACACACTGCCGGGCGGAAGTTACCGCCCGGCAGTGTGTTATTGAAAACAAAAGAGCCTGTGCCCTGCGCGATCTAGCACAGGGTACTGGAGCACATCGGAGCATGAGATGCTCCGATGCTAGGCTCAGGGGGGCTGCCGGGGTGAAAATAAGGGTATGTCTGAACCCGGAAAACCCCTTTAAGCTAGGGGAGCTGAGGTGGTTAAAGCCAGTATCGGAATAAGAAATAAGATAACTGCAAGCCGTGACACTGGGCTGTAGTGGACATAGATACAATTCACTTACTGTGAAGTAACAGCAACAATATTGGTATATAGAGGAAAAGAGGGAGCGACTCAGGCCACTGATAGTTTTAATCTGTCTTAGTTTGATTAGCACTAACTTATGTATGTTTTTAACAGGAAATGATAAATAAAAGTGATGTTTTATAGAAACACAACAGCACATGACAAAAGACGTAGATAGGTCCGGGTGGACCATTGGTTAGTTCATTCTTATTACAGCTCAGCACCATTCACTTGAATGTGGCTGAGCTGCTCTCAGGCCATGTGATCGATGAACGTGTCGTCACTGGCCTAGCAAAAGCAGAGAGAAGGCTGCGGTACTTAGGCTACTTTCACACTCGCATTTTGGCTTTCCGTTTCTGAGATCCGTTCAGGGCTCTCACAAGCGGTCCAAAACGGATCAGTTTTGCCCTAATGCATTCTGAATGGAAAATGATCCGCTCAGAATGCCTCAGTTTGCATCCGATCAGTCTCCATTCCGCTCTGGAGGCGGACACCAAAACGCTGCTTGCAGCGTTTTGCTGTCCGCTTGACGAAACTGAGCCAAACGTTTTCTCTGATACAATCTGGCACAATCGAAAACTGATCCGTCCCCCATTGATTCCAATGGAGCTCATGACAGATCCGTCTTGGCTATGTTACAGATAATACAAACAGATCCGTTCATGTTGTCTTATTGTAACGGATCCCGGGTGTCGGACCCCCACCGATCAGATACTGATGATGACCTATCCAGTGGTTTGGTCATCAGTAAAAATTATCGGAAAAACCCTTTAAGGCCCCATTCCCACGATCAAATTTTTGCACTGCATCTGATCTGCATTTTTTGCGGAACGGATGCAGACCCATCGATTTCAATGGGTCCGCAAAAAATGCGGACAGCACACTGTGTACTGTCCACATCCGTATGTCCGTTCCACAGCCCTGCAAAAAAGATAGAATATGTCTTATTCTTGTCTGTTTTGTGGACAAGAATAGGCATTGTTACAGTGGGTCCGCAAAAAAAAGGTGCAACATGGACATCACCCGTATTTTTTTGCGGATCCGCATTTTGTGGACTGCAAAATACATATGGTCATGTGAATGCACCTTTAGTGGCGATAAGCGTGATCAAAGTGCCAGGGGAGAATCTGTTTCTCCTGAGAGAAGAAGCAGTAGGGTTAGTGAAGCTGGGCCTGAAGAGGAGCCAACACCCTGGTCTGCGTGTACAGGGTGGGTGTCATGGAACCATGAACCAGACGTACAACAAGAGATAAGTGGAAATAAGAAGGCTTTATTGAAAGTCAAGCTGTAAGCAAAAGTCCAAACGGATGGCTAAACCGAAGCAGGGTCTTGTGTAGACAGAGGTCAGGAACCAGAAGGGTAGTCAGACGAAGCCTGGATCAGGAACCAGCAGGGTAGTCAGACGAAGCCAGGATCAGGAACCAACGGGGTAGTCAGACGAGGCCAGGATCAGGAACCAGAAGCAGCAGCAGTCTTAGAAGCATGTGAACACAGGAGGACCAAGCAAGGAACTGAAGCCACAGACCTCCTATATATATGAGCTAGGCATCCAGCTCCTCCCAGTGTGAAGGAGAAGCCGCAGGGTGGGAGGCTACAAGAAACCCAGAAACCAAGATGGCCGCCAGCACATGTCAAACGAAGGAGAACAGTAAGAAGGTAAGACCATGACAGTACCTCCCCCTCAAGGGCCCCTCCTCCGCGGAGTAAGGAACGGTTTCTGAGGGAAGCGTGCGTGGAAGGCTCGGAGCAAAGCAGGGGCATGGACATCTGCGGAGGGAACCCAGGAACGCTCCTCTGGACCATAACCACGCCAATGGACCAAAAACTGCAACCGACCGCGGACCAGGCGTGAGTCCAGGATATTGCTCACCTCATATTCCTCACGATTGCCCACTTGGACCGGACGGGGCCGAGGAACCGAGGAAGTGAAACGATTACACACCAATGGCTTCAACAGGGAGACATGAAACACGTTGGAGATCCGCATGCCAGGAGGAAGCGCAAGGGCATAGGCTACCGGGTTTACCCTGCGAAGCACTCGGAAGGGACCAACAAAGCGAGGCGCCAGCTTGGGAGTGGGCACTCGAAGGTTGAGGTTGCGGGTGGACAACCATACACGGTCTCCGACCTGGTAGGAAGGAGCGGGCGCTCGTCTGCGATCAGCCTGGAGTCTCTGGCGCTGCGCAGAGACCTCAAGGGACCTCTGGATCTGTACCCAAGAAGCACGTAGGACGGAAAGGTGATCCTCCACAGCCGGAATATCCTGGGGAGAGAATACCTCCGGTAACACGGCAGGTTGGAACCCATAATTGGCCATGAAGGGAGATGTCCCAGAGGAAGAGTTCACCGCCGTGTTCCTGGCAAACTCAGCCCAAGGCAGGAGGTCAACCCAATTGTCTTGGTGATCGGAGACATAGCAACGAAGGAATTGCTCCAAGGCCTGATTGGATCGTTCTGCGGCCCCATTGGACTGAGGGTGGTAGGCCGAGGAGAAAGAGAGATGAATCCCCAACTGGGAGCAAAAGGCGCGCCAGAACCTGGACACAAACTGACTCCCCCGATCCGACACAATCTCCTTGGGCAAACCGTGCAACCGGAAGACCTCCCTGGCGAAAATCGTGGCCAACTCTTGTGCAGAGGGTAACTTCTTGAGAGGAACACAGTGGCACATTTTGGAAAACCGATCCACAATCATGAGAATGACCGTATGGCCTCGGGATGCAGGGAGGTCCACAATGAAATCCATCCCCAGGTGTGACCATGGGCGCTCCCCGGTGGCTATGGGTTGCAAAAGGCCCAACGGAAGGTGCCGAGGGGACTTACTCTGGGCACAAACGGAGCATGCCGCTACATATGCGGCGATGTCGGAACGTAGAGAAGGCCACCAGAACAGACGTGAAACAGCCCAGGACAGCTGATTCTTTCCAGGATGCCCCGCGGCCTTGGAGTTATGGTAGGTTCGCAACAACCGAGTGCGCAACTCCTCAGGCACAAAACACCTGCCGTTGGGTCTCCCAGAGGGAGCACCAGATTGAGCCGCCAAAATCTGCTCACCCAGGGGAGAGGTCAGGCTGGTGCGAATGGCGGCCAGGATCTGATTCGGAGGTATGACCGAAGTCGGAATCGACTCCTCCCCGGACAGCTCGGAGTACTGCCGTGATAAGGCATCCGCTCTGATGTTCTTGGAACCGGGTAGGTAGGAGACCACGTAATTAAAACGTGACAAGAACAGAGTCCATCTGGCCTGACGTGGTGTCAATCTCTTGGCCTCAGAAAGGTAGGTCAGATTCTTGTGGTCCGTCAGGATGAGAACCGGAACCACCGAACCCTCGAGCAAGTGCCTCCATTCTTTAAGGGCCTGCACGATGGCCAATAACTCCCTGTCACCAATCTGATAGTTGCACTCCGCGGAAGACAGTTTCCGGGAGTAAAACCCACAAGGAAGCAGAGGACCCTCTGGTGTTCTACGCTGAGACAGAAGGGCGCCTACTCCCGTCTCAGACGCGTCCACCTCGAGGACAAAGGGCAACCCAGGGTTGGGATGCGACAGAATCGGAGCCGACACAAAGGCGGACTTTAGAGCCTCAAAAGCTCGGATGGCCTCGAGCGGCCAGACCTGGAAATTACTGCCCTTCCTGGTCAGATCCGTGAGAGGCTTGGCTAGCATGGAAAAGTCCCTGATGAACTTCCGATAATAATTGGCGAAGCCCAAAAAGCGCTGCAGGGCACGGAGACCACTGGGCTGGGGCCACTGTAAGACAGCCGAAACCTTCTCAGGATCCATGGAGAACCCCTCAGCGGAAATGATGTAACCTAAGAAGGTTACCTGGGATCGGTGAAATTCGCATTTCTCAAGCTTACCGAACAGCTTGTTCTCTCGTAACCGTTGCAACACTCGTCTGACATCCATAATGTGGGCCTCCATGGATTCAGAATATACCAAGATGTCATCCAAATAGACCACCACACACTGCTGCAACAGATCACGGAAAACATCGTTGATGAATTCCTGGAAGACTGCGGGCGCATTGCACAACCCAAAGGGCATAACCAAGGATTCATAATGACCGGTCCTGGTGTTAAACGCGGTCTTCCACTCATCGCCCGCCTTGATCCTTACCAGGTTATATGCCGCCCTCAGGTCGAGTTTGGTAAAGACCGTGGCCCCTTTGAGGCGATCGAACAGCTCGGAAATCAAGGGTATCGGGTAAGCGTTCTTGATCGTGATGCGATTGAGACCCCTGTAATCGATGCAAGGCCTCAACTCACCGCCCTTCTTTTTCACAAAGAAAAATCCAGCCCCTGCCGGGGACGAGGATTTGCGAATGTGTCCGCGTGAAAGCGCCTCCCTCACGTACTCCTCCATGGCCTCATTCTCCGCTACCGACAGTGGATAGACTTTGCCACGAGGAGGAACGGCACCAGATTGTAACTCTATGGCACAATCGTATGGGCGGTGCGGAGGTAGGGCAACCGCGCGCACCTTATCGAATACATCCCGGTACTCTTCGTATTCAGGAGGCAACAGAGAGTCCGAGGAAGTACACAGCAACTTGACAGGCCCATGGATGCAACTAGCCCCACACTGCGGTGACCACGAGAGGATCTCGGCCGATCTCCAATCAAAAGTCGGATTATGCTTCTGGAGCCAGGGGTACCCCAAGACCACCGAGTAGTGTGGAGACGAAATCACCTGGAGACAGACCGACTCTCTGTGAACGGCACCAATGGCTATCCCCACTGGAAGGGTCTCATGAGTCACGTGTGGCGGCAGAAGGGGTCTGCCGTCTATCGCCTCAAGAGCCAGTGGGGAACCTCGAGGCTGCAGAGGAATGGAATTGGCGGCAGCGAACACACTATCAATGAACAAACCACCAGCACCAGAGTCCACCAACGCCTGGGTCGTCACCGAGCCCCCGACCCAGGAGAGGACAACAGTGATCAGTGGTTTGTCAACACGGGAAACCGGGGACGAGGAGACTCCACCCAAGATCTGCCCCCGACAGGATCTCAGGTGCGAGCGTTTCCCGGACGGTTCGGACATGCCAACCGAAAATGCCCACCGAGACCACAGTACATGCATCGGCCCTCGCGTCTCCGGAGTACCCTCTCCCCCTCGGACAGGCGAGCAAACCCCAGCTGCATGGGTTCACCCCCAGACGAGTCATCCCCAGGAGGCGTGGAAGGAGAGGGAGGCACGGGTGGGACAGCAAACGTAGGCGCCAATCTGTTAGAAGACCTCCGCAGGCTCTCCTTAAAGGAAGGTCTCTCCCTGAGTCTGGTGTCAATCAAAATCAGGAAAGAAATAAGAGACTCGAGCTCCACTGGTAGGTCCTTAGCTGCAACCTCATCCTTCAAGGCATCCGAGAGACCATGAGAGAAAGCAGCGACCAGAGCCTCATTATTCCAGCCCACCTCTGCTGCCAGGGTACGAAACTCAATGGCGTATTCAGCTACGGATCGTGAACCCTGTCTGATGGACATAAGGAGCTTTGCAGCAGAGGCAGCACGAGCCGGCACATCGAATACCTTCCGAAGAGAAGCAACAAAACCGGAAAACTCGGCAACCACCGGATTGTTGTTCTCCCATAAAGGGCTGGCCCAGGCCAAGGCCTTGTCCGAGAGCAGCGAGATCAAGAAGCCCACCTTTGATCTCTCAGTAGGAAAGGCATGTGGCAGCAACTCAAAATAAATGCCCACCTGGTTAAGGAAACCTCGGCACTGAGTTGGCTCTCCCCCAAAGCGCTGTGGAAGGGGGGCAGAACCGGTCATACCCCGAGACACCGCAGGCGCAGCAACAGGTGTCGGGGTAGACTCTGGCGCAACAACCGGAGCGGCAGTAGGAGCGGGCCCAGGAGCGACAACCGACCCATCGGCAACGGAAGCGAAATGAGCCGTGCGTTCAAGCAGGGTTTGCAACGCCACAGCGAACCGACCCAACAGGTGATCCTGCTGATCAAGTCTGACAACCAGTGTAGGTAGCGAGGATGGCCCTGTACCGTCAAAATTCATGGCTTGGTCCTAATGTCATGGAACCATGAACCAGACGTACAACAAGAGATAAGTGGAAATAAGAAGGCTTTATTGAAAGTCAAGCTGTAAGCAAAAGTCCAAACGGATGGCTAAACCGAAGCAGGGTCTTGCGTAGACAGAGGTCAGGAACCAGAAGGGTAGTCAGACGAAGCCTGGATCAGGAACCAGCAGGGTAGTCAGACGAAGCCAGGATCAGGAACCAACGGGGTAGTCAGACGAGGCCAGGATCAGGAACCAGAAGCAGCAGCAGTCTTAGAAGCATGTGAACACAGGAGGACCAAGCAAGGAACTGAAGCCACAGACCTCCTATATATATGAGCTAGGCATCCAGCTCCTCCCAGTGTGAAGGAGAAGCCGCAGGGTGGGAGGCTACAAGAAACCTAGAAACCAAGATGGCCACCAGCACATGTCAAACGAAGGAGAACAGTAAGAAGGTAAGACCATGACAGTGGGACTGGCCCACCACAGGATCCTCCGATGGGTCCAAGCTCTGGCACTATTAAAACAAGGCCCTTAACATCCTATAGACAAAGAGGGTGGGCCATAGACACAATAGACAGCAGCTGAGCCCATTGACTTGAATGGGAGAGTTTTCTAGGCATGCTCTGTGACCTGTGCAGAGGTCATTGTGCAGGGAGGAAGTAGAAAAGCTGTTATAATCGCCTACTGTATATGACTTCTCTACATATGTCAATGTCATTCTGCCTGTGATGATAAAGAGATGACCTGAGAACATACTTGTACAGACCAAGAAGTGGTGCCTATTAAAGGGGTTATCCGTGACTAACAAATGCTCCACCATATGCCCGGGCCCCTCACAGTGAATCTACTTGCCTGGCTCCCCACACCGCTCCTGGTCCCCGCACCGCCGAAGCTGCTTTTTTCCGTGCGCGGATTAAAACATCCGGTGTCGGGGAGGGAGGGGGCAGCCAATGGCAGGTGGTGACAGGGACGAGCCTACCTAGCATCGCGGGTGATGCTATGGAGGCTCGTCATCTCCTGCCATTGGCTGCACCCTCCCAACATCGAATGTTTTCATCCGCGCACGGGGAGAAGCAGCTGCGGCAGTGCGGGGACCAGGAGCGGCGTGGGGAGCCAGGTAAGTAGAATCAGTGTGGGGGGCCCGGCATATGGGGGAGCATTTGTTAGTGTCAGATAACCCCTACAATTAAAAATTTAAAATCCGCAAAAATTCTTAAAAAATATAAGTAACACAAAATAGGTCTTTTTCTGATGACACATTCCCTTTAAAGGGGTAATCCAATGTCTCCAACTGCCCCCCCCCCCCCCCCCATGTGCTTGGCCCATCACAGGTAATATACTTACCCCTCTCCCTGCACATGGATAAAAACATCCGGGGACGGGGGGAGAAGCCAATGGCAGGCAGTTGGAGACTTTGGATAACCCCTTTAAGTGTGGTGGCCATATTTGCAACAGCATAGTTACCAATTGCCCTGAATTTGGCAGGGCTGTCCCTTATTTTCAGAGACAGTGCCAGCAAATTTGGGCTCTCCCATGCCAACAAAGTGACAAGGGGAAGTGCAGCCATATTGGTTGTCACCTTTGAATCAGCATCTGATAGACTGAGGCGAAGCTGTCAGCAGGTTTTATCACTGACAAACGGACTGTTTACCATCCACTTCAGAGAAGGCGATAATCAGTGTGGCCGCACTTCCTGTTGTCACTTTTGCATGTGAAATGCACTTTATTATTTGTGTTGTCTGCTCTGGAGACATGCCTAGTTGCGAACTGTTCCGAATTTGGCAGGACTGTTGCTAATTTTCAGAGACAGTCCTGGCAAATTTGCAATGTTCTGGGTCAAAAATGGGCAGAGCTAGTGCCCTGATTTTACCACCTGAAACGTTGGTAAGTATGGACATGTCTGTTTGAGTATTCTCCATGACATAAACATTCTGGAGCATCATTTCTTAAAGCAGTTGTTGTTTTGTTCCTCTGTTATTCCTCCTGGAAATGCATGCATAAAGGCTGATGCACACGAACGTAAATTCTTTCCGTGTCCGTTCCATTTTTTTTTTTGCGGATCTTATAAAAAAAAAAATATGGAAGTTACTCCGTGTGCATTCCGTTTCCGTATTTCTGTTCCGCAAAAAAATAGAACATGTCCTATTATTGTCCGCATTACGGATAAGGATAGTACTGTTCTATCAGGGGCCAGCTGCTGCGATGTCATCCGTATCTTTTGCGGATCTGTTTTTTGGGGACTGCAAAATACATACGGTCGTGTGCATGAGTCCTAAGGCTGGATCTACAATTTAATGAGTTGCTCAGAAAAAGGTGCGCCACACACGGGTCGCCATCACGGGACTATTTTAGAGCTTCGGCAGCCAAACTGCAGAAATGTGATAGTTGTATTTCATTTGCATTGTGGTCTATGATGGAGAAGTCGTTTGCGACTCGTGACCAAAACACATTGCAGTTGCGGGATGCCGTGTGTTGCATCGCGACCCCGTTGGCAATCATTAGATGCAATGTAGCAATACGACATTGCGATCTTCATACCGCCCTGTAACCCCAGTGTAAATTGAGATCTGAGTGTTACTATACTTGTCGGTAGGGTGTGCCCCTACACTGTCTGCCACTATCAGCACTGACTGGATGCTGTCGACCAGAGGACTCATACATGCCCAGTTGTCAGTTTATGCATTTCCAGGAGGAGTAGCAGAGGAACACACAAACCAGAATTCCAACATTGTTATTCCTTTGGACATACAAGCATTTACTAAAACAGACCTGTCAGGAGAGCAGACAGAAAACGAACGCAGAGCTGAAGCCGCGCGGTGCAGGAGCCTCCAGGATTAATGGTTGACAGAGAACTGGTCCAACTTGATCCTCACAGATCTGAAAAAATCAGCTTGGCAGGTCTGCCGTGCCTTGAGATAAAATCCTCAAATAATCTGGTGGGATCGGCACTGGCGGGGTGTCAGATCATGTAAATCTCGAATAAATGGAAATATAGTCAAACACAGAATTGCCTTTTTCTGTGAAGATCTCGTGGGATGGTGAGAAATTAACAGCGATAGTCCTTCCCGGGCAATCACCATCTGATAATCCAAAAATTCTGCTAATCTGAAAATTCCGATAATCCAGGACAGAACTGCAATATCATGTGGAATCTCGCAGGATCCGAAGAAATCAGCTTGGCAGGTCTGCCGTGCCTTGAGATAAAATCCTCAAATAATCTGGTGGGATCGGTACTGGCGGGGTGTCAGATCATGTAAATCTCGAATAAATGGAAATATAGTCAAACATAGAATTGCCTTTTTCTGTTAAGATCTCGTGGGATGGTGAGAAATTAACAGCGATAGTCCTTCCCGGGCAATCACCATCTGATAATCCAAAAATTCTGCTAATCTGAAAATTCCGATAATCCAGGACAGAACTGCAATATCATGTGGAATCTCGCAGGATCCGAAGACTGAGCGGAGAGAACCAATTAGGAAAAGAACCTAATTATATTTAATAAAAACTTAATGATAATAGCAGATTTTGTGCTGACATTTTCTTTCCTTCATCTTCAGAATTTTGCATAATTTTCTGATAATCTGGGAACTATCAGGTCCCACTGATGCCGGATAAAAAGAACTTTGCTGCTCTAGTGAGTTGTCAGCAGGATCAACCCTATTGAACAAGGCATGCTGTCTGGAATAGTTGATCCTGCTGATTAAAATGATGCGAAAATTAATTGTGGCGTTCCTGAGAAAGAAAGACTTTCATTCTTTATTCCAATGATGGCTTCAGTGCACTGAGGAGCAGGGCCTATCCCTCAGGGCTCCTCAGCTTTCCCGGGCTGACCTTGCCCCTTATTGCACTGAAGACCATTTGGATAAAAAGTCTTTTATTTATTTTTTCTTGGAAATGCCGCAACTCATTCTCACAAGACAGGTATCATAACTAGCACTTTAGTACATCATGTTTTGAAGTCAGAATGCTTTTTAACCCCTTAAGGACACCCTTAAGGTTTGAAATACATAATATTTTTATTTTTCTATTGACATAGCCAGGGCTTTTTTTATTTTTTAGGCTCGCCAACAGGTTATCAGAGGGAGCTCCTTCCTCTTACTGCTTAGATGCCATGGTTGCTATTGACCGCTGGTTATGTTCTTTGAAGACCCCTGGGCAATAAATTAAGTGGAGGCCCCATCTCATCTCTGGGAACTGAACCTCACCTGTCCCTCTATAGCAGCCACTCCTAGTATAAGGGGCAATCATGTTATGGTTAGGAGACCACCATTACTATATTTACCTGTCTCTGTTCGCACGTAAGTATCTGGTGGACATCATCGATTGAGCCTATCTACATAGAATGAAGGTGACTAAAATTAGCTTGTGAGGGCTAGCCTGCTCACTTTGGGTGGTGGAGGCCCCTGCATTAGGGAGGATCCCCACCTTCCTCAGGTGTGGTTAGCGGATCACTGGGGGATACTGCAGCTGGACCCACTGAGATCAGTGTATCAATGAAGTGGCAGAAAGGAGTTGCCCAAATGGGCTAGATCTTTAAAGGGTGAGTCCCCTTTCACATCAGCAAGTTTTACTCGCGGGTGCAATGCGTGACGTGAACGCATAGCACCCACACTGAATCCTGACCCATTCATTTCCATGGGTCTGTGTACATGAGATTTTTTTTTCAAACATCAGTTCTGCGTTGCGTGAAAAATGCAGCATGTTCTATATTCAGCGTTTTTCATGCAGCCCTGGACCCATAGAAGTAAATGGGGCTTCAGTGAAAAAACGCATTACATCTGCAAGCAAGTGCGGGTGCAATGCGTTTTTCACTGATGGTTGCTAAGAGATGTCGTTTGTAAACCTTCAGTTTTTTATCATGCTCGTGAAAAACGCATAAAAAAAACGCACCCGCGCGGAAAAAACTGAACAGCTGAACGCAGACAAAACTGACTTACTAATTCACACCATTTTGACTTTGCAAAATGGTGTGAATTTCACTGAACGCATCCGGAGCTAATCCGTATCGTTCGTGTCAAAGAGGCCTAACTGTCATTTTTTTTTAACTGTAATTGGATTGGTCCGACTAAGTTTACCTTAGTTCCCTAGCTAATACTTTTGTATAGGTATTGAATCACCTAGTATTTGCAGCATGTTCTTTCCTCCCCCAGGCATTTCAGTGAGGTGGGGGTAAAACAGCGTTCCTAGGTGTCCTCTGTCTCCTATCTTCTATATACAGAAGACGGAGGACGTAGTAGTGGGCAGTCCCGATCGCTGCCTGCGCGCTCCCGTCGGACTGGGATAGTGCCGATATTCAGGATAACAATTCGCAATTAGAATATTTGTGATAAAAGTTTGTGATTACTCAGGAGGAAGAGGGCGTGTTTAAGTCTGGAGAAAGCCGATTGGTTGGGGTGAGGCTGCGCGTTCCCGAAATGAGCCGATTGAATTCTGGGTAGTTAGGGAGGGAGGTCTTAGCCTCAGGGTAAGGGCATCGGCGGCCATCTTGAGAAGATAGTCAGAAAGAAGTCTTGTGAGGAGCGGTTGCTATGGACGGAATCCTATTAAACAAGTGGTATGTGAACACAATAATTAGTGACTATGGATTATCACCACAGCAGCAACAACATGTATGAAAATTGAATTTTTAGTGAAAATATGACAGTTAGGCCTCATGCACACGACCGTTGTTTCATTCCGTGTCCGTTGTTCAGTTTTTCGTGATTTTCTGCGGACCCATTGACTTTCAATGGGTCAGTTGAAAACTCGGCTAATGCACCGTTTGTCATCCGCGTCAGTGATCCGTGGTTCCAGTCCGTCAAAAAAATATAACCTGTCCTATTTTTTTCACGGAAAACGGTTCGCAGACCCATTCAAGTCAAAGGGTCCGTGAAAAAACACATAGGCACACAAGACTGTCACCCGTGTCCTGGTGATCCTCCAAAAATAAAGGAAGACACACGGAAACAAAAACGGAAATGGATCATGGAACAACGGAACCCCATTTTGCGGAACGGAA
Organism: Bufo gargarizans; assembly: GCF_014858855.1. NCBI lineage: Eukaryota > Metazoa > Chordata > Amphibia > Anura > Bufonidae > Bufo > Bufo gargarizans. The sequence continues at coordinate 134,255,041 of NC_058085.1, forward strand.
CACAACAACGGTCGTGTGCATGAGGCCTTAGGCTACATGCACACAACCATATGTGTTTTACGGTCCGCAAAAAAAACGGATGAAGTTCCGTATTGCATCAGTTTTTTTGCGGATCCATAGTAATAATGCCTAGCCTTGTCCACAAACTAGAAAAAAAATAGGACATGCACTATTTTTTTTTGCGGAGCAACGGAACGAACATACTGATGCGGATAGCACACGGTGTGCTGTCCGCGTTTTTTAATGACCCATTGAAATAAATGGGTACGCATGCTATCCGCAAAAAAAACAGATCGGACACGGAAACAAAATACGGTCGTGTGCATGAGGCCTTATCCTTTAATTTGGAGCTTTATTTTATAGGGACGGTTCCCTTTTAAAGGGGTTGTCTCACCTCCTGTCTTCAGCGTGACAGGCCCGATCTCATGGTGCTCTAGGGGGGCAGTGCATTTTAACATGACTGGCAATTGCCTGTGCGCATTCCTGAGGCTGCTACTGATTCAATAGCAGCCTTGCTCGGCTCAGTGGAACTATAGCCTGGTCTCAGCACGGTGTCAGATCCATACGACATATGGGCCAGGGACGGGAGCTAATGCGCATGTGCAGGAGAATAGCCCAGCTTTATTTCCTATCTGAGCGCAAGCGCAGCCACCGCTGGAGTATTGCCTAGAGACGAGCTGTGTAAAAAGACAAGGAAAATGATGAGCATAAGGCCTCATGCACACGACAGTATTTTTTTCTCGGTCCGCAACTGTTCCACCAGGTCTTCGTCTGATTGACTATTTAGTAATTAAACAATTAAAGTCTTATAAATTTATTAAATAAATATGCCAAAAAAAGAGCAAAGCAGACATTTCTCCAAAATCAAGCAGCCCCCTGAAGATAAATATCCAAAAATGCACGAATAGACACCACATGCTACAGTAGTGCCGGTGTGGGTATACTAATGAAATACGTTCATGAAGCCAGTGATTAATTGTACTAGCCATTGGTATGTAAATGTATGCACATTATGCGTTAAGTACCAACTATTGTATTCTCAATTACGACAGGAACAAGTGCCACCAACTAGCAGGGGCACATGCATAGTATCCATTACTACAGTTTACAGTATCATAGCTAGGGCCAGGCATTTAAAATACACCCAATGGTAGGAGTATGGTATATATTTTACGATTGTTTTGTAAAATCCATATATAGGCCTATATAAAATAAGACAGGCCATTAAAATATACAGTTTATGAACACGGAGCTGAGCGTTCCGCGGTATCACGGCCTAGCATCCTGTTTAGAGCAGGAGTTCACGCCATCATTGGTTGCTATGACGCCGTGCGCTTAGAGCCGCCACTGCAGTACCGTAATACACTCGTATAATCTATACCAGTGTCTGACTGAACTTCAGCGTCGACACAAAGCGCACCGCATCATAGCAACACAAGAGGATGCCAGGCTGGGATACCGCGGAACGCTCACCTCCGTGTTCCACGGTCGTATGCAGTTATTAAGACATCATGGAATTAATAGCTAGCTCAATAGTGACAAGACAGGGGCCAGGACAGTGCAATGACATTGCTGGCACTTACCTAAATCAGCCCGGCCTCTGGCATCGGCATTTTGCCATTCCAAACGCCTCATGGAACGGGCCACTTTCTCCCATGACACCTCCTTGCGGACTCGGTCTTGGTAGACATTGAGCCTGCTGTCCCATAACTCTGGCCTCTCCTGAACCAGAGTTATCAATTTCTCCACATTCCATCTAGGCATTTTAAACTCAAATTCGAAAATTCTCCTCAAATCACCACACAAACCACAGGTCACTAGCAAACTGCTATCAGATATTTTTTTTATTTGGCTCAAATCTGGCTGACAGTTTTGCCGTGGTAAAGATTAATAAAACGGACGCGGATGACAGACGGTTGTGTATCCGCGATTTTCGCGGACCCATTGATTTGAATGGGTCCGCAAAACGTTGACCGTGAAAAAAATAGGACAGGTCATATTTTTTTGACGGACTGGAACCACGGATCACGGACGCGGATGGCAAATGGTACATTAGCTGAGTTTTCAACGGAACAACGGACACGGAATGAAACAACGGTCGTGTGCATGAGGCCTTATTGTAAGATAAAAGTATCCTGGTAAGTTACTTGTATTAGGTCAGACGACCCCTTTAAGTAGACAGCTTTGGAGCACCACACTGTGCAGATGAAATGGTCCGCTAAATGGATGATGAGGCCTCTGACGAAGGAGCGCTGTGCTCTAATGGCAGCAACTTGTTAAATGTTTCCTTTTAAGCTAGAGCAAAGTGACCTAATGGCAGGAATATTGTTCTCATCTCTCTTGGGAATATGACATACGAGACAGAAGAGAAGTCGCGGTTACGTATTTATTAAGACTCGCTGTTCGTTAAGGATCATGGTCATTTATCTTTATTTATCTCCATTAACCATTGCGCTTGCCGCATATTGATGCCGCTTCTGGTGACTGTAATTGACCCCAGGGGCAACGGCGCTTTGATCTCTGTGAGAGATGACTGATAATATGTCATCTGAATACTATTATCTATTCTAGACTATGGGGAGGGGGATGGCGGCACTTGATCAAGCTCTGTGTTCTTATTGTTTGGCACATACAGCACCGTACATTTGCATGTGGCCATGCCTGGTACTGCAGCTCATGGCATCGTCGTTCTATTCAAAGGAATACTGTTTTAAAGGGAATCTGTCAGCAATATGTGACCTATGTAGCGAACGCTACAGTGCTGTTGTGCACTCAAACGTGGTTTATTTTATGCATGCGTAATCGCAAGAAAACTATGTTTTTTCTAAATGCAAAGTAATTTGTTCTATATACGAAGGGGGACATTTGAATCGCTGGTCTTTGTCCCTCCTGCGCTGGCAGTTCAACCACCTAAATTATGTAGAGGCCTTTACACTTATCTAAATGTACACCAGTTCCCTTGCTAATGTGTATTTAGACCATTTTCTGTGCCTAAAAGATAGCATAGAAAATGATAAAAGAGACAGGCCTACCTGCCCACCCAGGTGTGAGCAACGGAAAAGGGGAAAATGTGGTGTATATCTGTTTGTAAATGACCCCCAAAGTGCCCAGAAAATGATGCTCTATATGCAAATGAACCACAAAGAGCCCAGCAGGGCGTTTCCAACCTTCCAGAGAGCCAAAGCCCACCTATTACAGACCCCAGTACCTCCCCCGTGGCTCCTAAGGCCCCTTTTAGACGAGTGGGTGTCAGTGGGAGGCAACGCCTGCGACACAGTGAGAGGGCATTGGTGAGCTGGCATTGAGTTAGACCCCTTTCAGAAGAGGGCTTGTCACTCTGCGGACTCACAGTGCAGCACCCGGCCTGACCTCCCAGCACTGACTGGGTCACACAGCATTATATTGATTTATGATGCTATGTAACCCTTAGAGGTCAGGAATGTACAGGATAACACTGACATAATACTGTCAGTGTTATACAATACATTCCAGGACTGTAAGGGTTACATAGCATCATAAATCAATATAATGCTATGCGACCTCGACAGTGCTGGGAGGTCAGGCCGGGTGCTGCACTGTGAGTCCGCAGAGTGACAAGCCCTCTTCTGAAAGGGGTCTAACTCAATGCCAGCTCACCAATGCCCTCTCCCTGTGTCACAGACGTGGCCTCTCCGCCTGAGCCTGCACACCACAGTACATAGTGCGGGCATCTGCCACTGGGCATGTGCTCTATGTACTGTGGTGCGCAGGCCCAGGCAGAGAGCGGAGAGGCAACGTCACTGGCAGCGGGCATGTGTGATTTTGCTGGGAGTTAGGAGCACACGGGTGAGGTAATGGGCTCTCGGAATAGGTGGGCTTGGGCTCTCTGGAAGTTCGGAAACGCCCTGCTGGGGCTTATTTGTATATAGAACAAACATCCTATTCTTGCGATCACAAATGCGCAGAAGGATACCAAAGGTATGTTTTTAACCATGTTTGAGTTTGATGCTAGGGAGGCTCCCCCCTGTCCCTGGCTGCTCCCCCCCACACCGGATGTTTTCATCTACGCACGCGGAGAAGCAGCAGCGGCGGTGCGGGGACCAGGAGTGGCGCAGGGAGCGCGGCAAGTATATTCAGTGTGAGGGGCCCGACATATGGGGGGCATTTTCTAGTCTCGGATAACCCCTTTAACTTTTTCTAAATGCTAAATTTCATTTTCTGAAGTGAGACAACCCCTTTAAGGGCTGCAAAAGGCTGTCAGCCCATTCATGTATGTTTTCGTTTAGGTCTCATGCACACAACCGCACTTTCGGGCTGCATCTGATGCACATTTTTTGCGGATCGGATGAGGACACAATCGTTTCAGTGTGGCTGCAAAAGATCCAGAGCTCTGATCAAGATAGGAGATGTGTGGCCTGCAGGGCCCCCGCCTGGGTCTAACGCCCCTGCTAAACATCAGCTTGCAGACACAATAGACCGTACAGTTATACAAACTTTCCCATTTCTTTCACAGATGTCCGCATCCGAAGGTCCATTCTGTGGTCCTGCAAAAAAGACAGAACATGTCCTATTCTTGTTCGTTTTGCAGATAGGACTTTTCCACATGAGTTAAAAAAAGAAATGGCGGCATGCAGATGAGCGGTATCCGTGTTTTGCAGATCAGTGGTTTGTGGACTGCAAAATGGATACAGTCTTGTCCATGAGGCATTAAAGGGCTTCTCCAAGACGTGGAACCCCTTTTTATGTGACCTTTTCCAGTCCCCACTGATCAGAAGTTTGATGTGCCGTGTATGTGCACTAGGGATCGACCGATATTGATTTTTTAGGGCCGATACGATAATCTGTGAACTTTCAGGCCGATAGCCGATAATTTTTACCGATATTCTGTGAATTTTCATTAAAAAATAAAAAATTCCTACACAAATCTGCTGAAAATGAATGTTTATTTTTAACGTGCAGTTTTTTTAAAATAAATCTTTATTTTTCATTTATAATTAATATTTTGGTGTTTTTTTTTTTTTTTTTTTACTAACTATTAGCCCCCTTAGGGACTAGAACTAGATCTCTATCAGGGTGAATAGGACTTCACACTGTCCCTGCTAATCTGTGCTTTGTGCACACAGAAGCAAGGGGGCTAACTATGGCAGCCAGGGCTTCAGTAGCATCCTGGCTGCCATGGTAACCGATCGGAGCCCCAGGCTTACACTGATGGGGCTCCGATCGGAACTGCCACTGAGGAGGAGAAGACCCTGTGGCCACTGCCACCAATGATTAATACTGGGGGGCTTGGGTGGGGGGGGGGGGGCACACTGCACCACCAATGATTAATACTGGGGTTTGGGGGGGGCGCACTGAGGGGTTAACGGCTGCGGATCGCAGCTACCGCTCATAGAGGTCGGGAGCCGGCTATGTGATTCTGCAGCCAGCTCCCGCCTCCTGTATATGAATTAATGAGAGCGTTATCTTCATTGGTGGCGCAGTGGCCACAGCCCCTCCCCTCCTTTTGTCCTCTCTCCTCTCATTGGTGGCAGCACAGGGGGAGGGAGACACTGCTTCCTTCTCCCCTGTGCTGCTGGGGGAACACGGAGAGCGCTGTCAGCAGCGCAATCCGTGTTCCCGATTTGTTATCGGAATGTGGGCCAAATAGATGCCGATAACGTTCAAAATCCTGAATATTAGCCGATTATATCGGTAAAACCGATAATCGGTCGATCCCTAATGTGCACGTCACCGCAGCCAGAAAATCTGTTGCCTCAGCAGTGATGTGCCGGCCTGCACACGTCATTGATTGGCCAGCAATGGTGACATGCATGTTAGGCTACATTCAAATCTCCAGCAGAGGAACAGCCTACCAGAGATACCATGTCCGGCATAGCTGGATCCCGCTGCACACTGCCAGATCTCCACTGACTATAATGGGATCTGATGGAGATCCGGCAGCTTTTCAGCATAAATGTGGACTTTTGACTGGACGCACTGGTATTTGTCTGGCCAAAAGTCATATCCCCATTGGATTCCATTATAGTTAATGGGGAATCCACTGGTGGTCGGCGGTATCTGGCTATGCCGTATATGGTTACTCTGGTAGTCTGCTGCTCTGCTAGAACAGACTACTGGGGCTATGCACCAGAGATTTGAACCTAGCCTTAGACGGCACATCAGACTTCCCATCCAGAGGGGACTGAAAGCGGAGGAGAAGCAGGCTTGGCGCAGAAAACAGAGCTCCGGTGACCCCTTCATCTACTGCTTTGTCCCATTTGGTGGGATTCCGGACCAGTATCTGCAGGTGTGAGGAATCACCATTTCTGGAATATTAGGTAACTCCGCATACAGCAATACTGCAACAGGACATGTGCAGAACGGCCACACGGATGTGCGCATGGCTCCATGGAAATGAATGGGTCATGGATGCGGAATACAGACGAGTGCACGAGGCCTTACGAAGGGATCAGTAATACTAATAGGGCACGAGGGACTCACTATAACAGCAATGACCGAATATAAAGTCAGTGAAGCCAGTATCCCATCATCAGTGAAATATTATAGATTAAAATGGATTTGCATGATGAGTGATTGCTTAAAGGGGTTACCCGGGAATTCGATATTAGGCTACTTTCACACTAGCGTTCGGGCGGATCCGTTCTGAACGGATCCGCTCATAATAATGCAGACGGAGGCTCCGTTCAGAACGGATCCGTCTGCATTAAAATGGCAAAAAAAAAGCTAAGTGTGAAAATAGCCTCGGACGGATCCGTCCAGACTTTCAATGTAAAGTCAATGGGGGACGGATCCGCTTGAAGATTGAGCCACATTGTGGCATCTTCAAACGGATCCGTCCCCATTGACTTACATTGTAAGTCTGGACGGATCCGCACGGATCCGCACGCCTCCGCACGGCCAGGCGGACACCCGAACGCTGCAAGCAGCGTTCAGCTGTCCGCCTGTCCGTGTGGAGGCGAGCGGAGCGGAGGCTGAACGCCGCCAGACTGATGCAGTCTGAGCGGATCCGCTCCATTCAGACTGCATCAGGGCTGGACGGCTGCGTTCGGGTCCGCTCGTGAGCCCCTTCAAACGGAGCTCACGAGCGGACACCCGAACGCTAGTGTGAAAGTAGCCTTAATGGCTAATCCCCAGGACAGGTCTTCAATATCTAATTCCTGGATAACCACTGTATAATACACTGTCCCAGCAGAACCAAATATCACAGTGAAGCACAATATACTGCCAAACCCGCTGCAGTATTCATCTATATCACTGCCCTGAGGACGGTGATACAGTTGAATTCAGGAGGACCCCTGTGGCCACTGGTCAGCTGCATAGGTACTTGATGCTCCGAGCATTACTAAGTGCTGAGAGCCCAGCTGGCGGCCATGAGGAGGGCTCAGGCGGCCCCCTGAGCATTGGCCTACTTCCCTCTAGAGAAACACATATGCTTTTCTTCTAATCTTTTTTTATTTTTTGATTGCGGATGTATTGTTTTTCCTGAACATGCTTATGGTGGCGGCCAACTTGTCTGAGCTGTTCTAAGGCTACTTTCACACCTGCGTTTAGGTGCGGATCCGTCTGGTATCTGCACAGACGGATCCGCACCTATAATGCAAACGGATCCGTTTGCATTACCATGAACCAAAAAAAATATATATATATATATATTTTTTTATTCTTTTTGTTCATGATGGTGCAAACGGATCCGTTTTGACTTTACATTGAAAGTCAATGGGGGACGGATCCGTTTGAAAATTGAGCCATACTGTGTCAACTTCAAACGGATCCGTCCCCATTGACTTACATTGTAAATCTGGACGGATCCGTTTGCCTCTGCACGGCCAGGCGGACACCCGAACGCTGCAAGCAGCGTTCGGGTGTCCGCCTGCTGAGCAGAGAGGAGGACAAACGGTGCCAGACTGAGGCATTCTGAGCGGATCCGCATCCACTCAGAATGCATTAGGGCTGGACGGATCCGTTCGGGGCCGCTTGTGTGCCCCTTCAAACGGAGCTCACAAGAGGAGCCCTGAACGCAAGTGTGAAAGTAGTTATCTCCTATACACAGGAGATGGTATATCTATTAGATCAGTGCGACCATGATCATGAGAACGGGGGCCCCATACCCTCTGCAGCCCCCCTGAAATGAATAGCAGCCGGTCGGGCTGCAGAGGGTACGAGACCCCTGTTCTCGTGATCGGTGGGGGGTCCCAGTGGTAGCACACCCACCGATCTAATAGTTAAAAGAAAATAAAATTGCTTTACAGCAGCCCCATGGGCCATAGACACAATGGTCTGGAGGGCACCCTACTGATTCCTATGGGTCAGTTTTCTAGGCATGACCTGTATAGAGGTCATTCTACAAGGAAAGGATAGATAAGCTTTAGCAATCACCTATTGTGAATGGTGGATCCTGTCTTATCTATACACAGAGGTGATACCATTACAGGCTGGATTAGAATGACAGATAAGCAGGTAACTTCACTAAAGTGATCCGTAACAGACCAAGACGTGGCGCCTATTATTAGACTTAGTGGCCAGGATTTTATGGTTTGTGTTTAAATATGGATACTGAAATGGAAAGTAAAAAATATCAAAAATTCTAAATATGTTAAACATATAAAAAAATGTAAACGATAGGTAATTTTCTGATAACACAAACAAGTAGTACAAATAAGTCTTTGTTATAACCGGTTTCATCTCCTAAACCCATTCTAGATAATGTATTTAAAGGGCTGTAAGCGATCTGTCTGTTAGTCTCCATTCTTGTATCTGGCCAGCTTGTATTGATTGCTAATATGGTTTTAACTCCTCCGTTTTCCAGCTGTGACTAACCATGCTGAAAAAGATGTGACCTGTGGATGAGGTGATGAGGGCATACTGGAAAACTCTTCCTTCTTCTTGGAAAAATTGGGAAAGTTACAGCGCATGCGCAGTTCTCATGGAGGGCTCGCCCAGGGTGCGCGATGACGTCACTGGCGATCCACGTCCCTTCTAGTATGTGTGGCGTCCAGTACCGGCAGCGCAGAAATCCTGTCTTTCCGCGGTTACGAACCGGACCCTTTGCTGGTCACTCGCGTTAACTGACACAGTAGGATGTCAAACCCCAACAAGGCAACCGGTAGGTATACCATGAGAAACTTGCAATGCGCATGTGCCGTGTTTACCTTTTTTTTTTTTTTTCCATATAGTATTACGCATGCTCCGTCAGACTTTGTACTGCGCAGGCGCGCTTCCCCCTCCTCCTCCTTAGCTTGAACTGCGCTTGCGTAGCGTCTACTATTTCCCCCATATGGAGGAAACAGCGATAATGGGTCTGCGCAAGCGCACTACCGCCTATCGGCTTACGCCTGCGCCGTGCAGCTCTGCAGGGTTTCTCTCCTGCCAGATAGTGAGCATTCCTTGGTCCCCATATGCTGCCACATTGTGAGCCGCCCTGCCTGTTGAGGTTCTAGGGGACCTTTGGCAGTGGTCAGCAGGGGGTGCTGTGGATTACTCGGGTATTGGTACTGCGTAGTTCGAAGGGGAGTGAATTGGGGCCCCTGGGAACCTGAGGGGGAGGGGCTACGAACCAAGAACTGACAGCTTATTAATACTTGGAATGAACACTTCCTGTGCTTGTGGGGTGATCAGTATTCTGAAATAATACTGTCAATACAGAGGTATAGTGCTTGTGTGTGTAGTGCTGTGTCTGTCACTAGTTACATTGTTTCACATAATATCTTTAGAGGATGTGATGATCGGCTGCCGGACCTCTAGGGGAAGGTGTATAGCGTAATCTAGATGATCGCCGCATGTGTAGAGGATCAGCTGTACCTGGCGCCTCGTCGTATATCTTCATAGCAGGACAGCGCAGGCAGTGTTATGCATTTTTCCAATCCTTCTGTTTTGCCCTTTTTTGTGATTTCTGTGATTTTTATTTTTTGGACATCCATATACAGTGGATTAGATTTGCTCTTCGTTCCCCCTGCGGTATCTACGCTTCATAACTATAGATCTTTTTATGTTTCCCTTATCATCGCTTGATTATATTTGATGCACTAAACCACATACATGCAGGGGAAAATATGTGGGGCATGCGACTGACTGGCTCGACCGGCTGTGGCGTTGTCACTCGGCGATGAGGACTTAATAGGATATACCCTAGGTAATGTAAAGCGCGCAGTGCATTCATGAACGCTATTTTTTTTTTTCTATATTTTTTTTCCAAAGGTCACTGTCATTAAGAACTTGGGTTGGAATTTAATCGTCTGTGAGACAACTGCTTGTACAGTGGCTGCTCTGAGCTTTCTACGGTATTGAAAGGTAAGTTGGAAGGGTTGTCCTACCTTGCTGTTTCCACAGTGAGATGAGAATAAGCGCTGGCTGCGCGGAAACTATAGATCAGGCCTGCGCTCCACTGTTCTTGTAGATCCCATTGAAGAACAGCTACGCAAATAGCATAGCAATATCTGTAACTCAGGAGTTATAGAAGCAGCATAGTTTGTGCTGCTATGCTTTGTATGTAGCTTTCATTCACTGTAATGAGAGCTACAGAAATAGGGGAGCGCTAGTCCACTCTGCATTTTTTCCGTGTGGCCGACGCGTAGTCTTAGATCACTGTGGAAACGGTGGAATGGGACAACCCCTTTAATGTGAGTTGAACACATAGAAATGAAAGGAGTGATAACCCGGAAGTCATCTTGGTACACAGATTGCGTGGAAGCAAAATCTTATAGGACCAGACCCAAAACGCGTCACAAATTGGTTACAGTAGCTGGGTCTTGTCCCCCAAGATTTTGTTCATTGCATTCCCTTGTTTATGTAGCAAGACAGTTCATGTCTTGCTACATTATGAAATGTATAATGGGTAAAGGGGTTGTCTCATCTCAGACAATGGGGGCACATCGCTAGGGTATGCCCCCATTGCCTGATAGGTGCGGGTCCCACCACTGGGACCTGCACCTATATCAAGAACGGAACTCCGAAAGTCGAGGAGGGCGCACTGCGCATGCGCAACCTCCTTCCTTCAATTAATTTCTATGGGGCTCGGCTATTTCCTTCAGGCCCATAAAAGTAAATGTAAATGGTGGCCAGTCATACGTGGTGTGCTCCCATTCACTTCTATGAGGAGAGCGCTTGGTGGTGGCCAGACCGGAGTCCTCCAGCCACCACTTTACTGGGCTCCGTTCTCAATATAGGTATGAGAAGGGGCGCCCGGCGGCCACGGCGCACGTGAGTATAATGCTGCTCACTGACATATCGTGGCAGCCAGGACTTCAGTAGCGTGACTCCTGGCTGCCATGGTAACCGATCGGAGCCCCAGCATTACACTGCTGGGACTCCGATCGGAACTGCCGCTCCGTGATATCGCGGTCCGGCGATATGCACGAAATCCATACCGTGGCACAAATTTCTATCCTATATCGCCTATACCGCCCACCCCTAGAGCATATACTAACAATATGCCCTCATTGTCTGAGATGAGACAACCCCTTCAACTCTTAGCTGTGAGGTCCAGGCATAGTCACCCACTGATGACCTCGAATGTAAGGACTGTGGTGCCTTGAAAAGCACTGTAGCCCTTTGGTTCCTGACTCTTTCATCTGAGAGGTGAATACAAGCCATATACTGTAATGCAAGTCTACAACCTTTCTTCTCCTCTGCCTTTAGAAGGTGTCTAGAACCGAAGAGTTATAGTGTTCTGCAGAGTATTGCAGCCCCTTCATTAATGGTGGTCACAGCCACAAATAACAGCGTGTGTCAGAACAGAACCCGCTGACATGTCAGGGTCTCTTTCTACCTTCAAATACACTTTAAACTGGTGTTCTCACCGTATAAAGTGAGAGTGTATCACTAGGACATGCCACCACGTTCTGATTGGTGGCATCTGATGTCTAGAACCTCCACAATACTGAGAATGAAGGATCAGCAGCACTGGTATAATAATATGTCCACTTCTAAGTTTAACCGGCACAGTGGTGCACCCGACTGAACAGGAAACCGCAGCAGATGGGCTCTGCAGGGAAAGGGACGCAACGCTTATTCCAAGGATTTCCACTTCATATGATGGGAATACCCATTTTCTTGGACTTGGATCACTAATATTAGATTGGCTGGGGTCCCGTACCGAGCACCCCACCGATCAGGCTGGAGAAGGCTCAGTCCACTGTGTAGTTTCTGGTAGCAGTATACTACAGCTCAGCTCCCATTCACTTGGGGTGCTGCATTACCCTGCACAGTGGACGGAGCAGATGATCGGAAAACCCCTTTAAGGTTTCTGTATTGCAGAGCCATAGCCACTTCACTTCACAATATGACGTTCTATTAAATATGCCATAGATGTTTTTTATTTATTTTTCTCTGGGTGTCATTACACATATGTCAAACGCAGATTTATAATATGGCACGTGCAAGTGTCCTAAAGGTCTGATATTTTTTTTTCTATCAGGAGAAGGCCCTTTGGGCTCCTTTCTCCGCTCCACAAACGTTTCCAAGCTGGCGATGTCGCGAGTTCCAAGTCCCCCTCCCCCGGCTGAGATGTCCAGTGGTCCCGTGGCTGAAAGCTGGTGTTATACTCAGGTGAGTTACCAACCACCATATAACAGAAAGGTTCCGTTGACATCTCCTCTTCATAACTGAGAATGGGAATTGTTCTCACCACAGATAAAAGTTGTGAAGTTTTCATACATGTGGACAATCAATAATTTCAGCTTCTGCCGAGAGGAAATGGGCGAAGTGATCAAAAGCTCTACATTCTCATCAGGAGCCAATGATAAACTGAAATGGTAAGAGCACGGCTCTCTGCAGCCTCCCCGCACTGACACACGTTTGAGATCTGCAGAAATAGTCTAGAAATTATAATTTAGTATCTAAATTGCCCACTAGAGGTTGGCAAAAAGCTTTCTGATTGTGCAATGAGAAAGCTTCATGGATTTAAAGTCCTCTTATGGCTTTGGTGTCGGCCCTAAGTAGACACAGGCTGTTTTATGGCAGCCTGGGGTCCATTTACAGAGTACAGACTACCATAACGAGGCTTCCTACCAAAAATATGGATGACCTATGGATTAGATATGCCATGATTGTCTGATTAGTGAGAGTCGGACCATCAGCAAACTTTATTGGTGGGACAGCACAGGGAGCTGTTCTAATACTTAGTATATAGGATTTTTATTTACCTGATAGGTTATAGATTATTAAATGTTCTCACCCATTAGACTTTTTGTTGTATATTTTAGGAAGAAAACTCACTTATCCATGAAAATCTGATATACTTTTGTTGAAATTTCCAAATAGGAGGCTGTCTGAGTCCAGCCTCTTGTTTCAAGATTGTTGAATTTTTATATGACTTATACAGTCCTGTTAAAGTGCATCTGTTAGCAGATTTGTACCTATGAAACTGACTTAGGGTCCATTCACACATCCGTGGTGTATTGTGGATCCGCAGTACACCCGGCTGGCACCCCCATAAAAATGCCTATTCTTCTCCAAGAATAGGACATGTTCTATTTTTTTTCCGGAGCTGCGGACCGGAAGATCGGTGGCGCACTCCGGAAATGCGGATGCGGACAGCAGAGATCCAGCTGCTACCTGGCAAATATGTCGGGCTAATTTCTGGCATTCTCTGGCAGCTTCGGATGCGAAAGTACCCTAACCTGTTGCATGTGCACTCACAACTGAAGGGATCTGTGTTGGTTCCATGTTCAAATGTGCTCACATTGCTGAGAAAAATATGCTTTTAATATATGAAAATGAGCCTCTAGGAGCTACGGGGGCCTTGCTGTTACACCTAGATGCTCTGCTCTCTCTACAACTGCCGCACCCCCTGCACTTTACTTCTGAGACCTAGGCAGTGAAAACATCATCATGCCTGGTCCTTTCAATCAAAGTGCAGAGTACGGCAGTTGCAGAGAAATCTGAGCCTCTAAGTGTAAGGGTCCATTCACACATCCGTAGTGTATTGCGGATCTGTAATACACCGGGCCAACACCCCTATAGAAATGCCTATTCTTGTCTGCTATTGCGGACAATAATAGGACATGTTCTATTTTTTTCCGGGAGCCGCGGACTGGAAATGCGGACAGTACAGTGTGTGCTGTCTGCATCCTTTATGTCCCTATTGAGAATGAATGGGTCTGCACCGGATGCGGACCCGTTCTACAGACATGTGAATGGACCCTAATGGTAACTCACCCGTTGCTCCTAGAGGCTCATTTGCATATATTAAAACATCATTTTTCTCAGCAATGCGGGGACATATGAACACGGGACCAACACAGATGTCTTCAGCTGCCAAGCGCACATGTAACAGGTCAGCCAGGTTCATGGGTTCAAATCTGCTGAAAGATGCCTTTTATCATTGAAGACCTGTCCTACACCAACAATGTGTGATCATTGGAGGTCTGACTTGGTGAATAGGCCCATGATCAGCAGGATGAAGAGGCATCTGCTGATGGATGATAATATCTCGTTCTCCTCCTTTAACTGCAGGTGCCTACGGGTAAATCCTAAAGGTTTGGATGAAGAAAGTAAGGACTATTTGTCTCTTTATCTGCTGCTAGTCAGTTGTCCAAAAAGTGAGGTGCGCGCCAAATTTAAATTTTCCATCCTCAATGCCAAGGGGGAAGAGACTAAGGCGATGGGTATGTAGTTTAGTTTATCTCGGTTCTAATTCCAGTAATTTTCTCTTGGTCTCAGTGTCATCGTATTTTCATGTGTTCTCTTTCAGAGAGTCAGCGGGCGTACCGCTTTGTCCAGGGGAAGGACTGGGGTTTTAAGAAGTTCATTCGTAGGGATTTCCTGCTTGATGAGGCCAATGGTTTGCTCCCGGATGACAAGTTGACACTGTTTTGTGAGGTATGCAATTGTACTGAACCCAAGCCCCTCTATATAGAGTCTGCTTTGAGGGGTATGGACTATAATAAAGTTTTTTTTTTTTTCATGCGAGCCAATAAAATGCCTATTGTCCAGGACTAGTTGTTGGGGGTCTGACTCCCAGCACCCCAGCGATTGGCTGTTACATCGCCTATCTACATCTCAGTGCCATTCAAGTGAATTGGATTGAGCTGCAATACCAAGCACAGCCACTATACAAAGTACGGCGCTGTGTTTGGTTACTATGAAGAGGCCGCAGCCCCTTCAAACTGTTGATTGGCAGTGATGCCAGGGTTCAGACCACCACTAATCTGATATTCATGACCTATTCTAAAGATTGGAAGGTATGGTGGGTTCTCAACAGCAGGACCGACTGTCAGGGAACCCTTATTAAAAAAGGGATTGTCCAAAGCAGCGAATCCCTTTAAGGGTTGTTCAGTTTTGGGCCATGAAGTTTAATCATCATATGACAAAATTCCGTAGCGTTCTACTTCCTCTACAAGACGTCTCCTGGATTTTTTTATTTTAAAAAGTCTGAAAACTGGTACAGTCCTAATACTTCTCATACCTGAAAGTTTGGTACAATTGAATCCAGTCGGCAGGAAAAATCTCTCCTCTGTGCCGATAGCTTGTTAGTGTCAGTGGGGTCCAGGCTGCTTCCAGTTGTACTTGCCCCAGTGAGGGCACTTTCACACTTGCGTTTTTCTTTTCCAGCACTGAGTTCCGTCCTAGGGGCTCTATACCGGAAAAGAACTGATCAGTTTTATCCCCATGCATTGTGAATGGAGAGCAATCCAGGATGTCTTCAGTTCAGTCATTTTTGACTATGGTTTTATCTCCGGCCAAAAATCTGGAACACTTGCCTGAATTTTTTCCACAGGACTGTATTAGTGCCGGGTCTGGCATTCAAAATACAGGTAAAAATGTGAGAAAAAAAAAAAATAGAAACGGATCCGTTTGTCTGTATGACAAACAGACGGATCCGTTCTCGCGATGCATTTGTGAGACGGATCCTCATCCGGATCCGTCTACAAATGCTGTCCGTTTTGCATGCAGATTGCCTGATCACTCTGCCGCAAGTGTGAAAGTACCCTGAGACGTGTCCTAGTTTTCCCTAGAATGGTTCTATTCACTGCTGGCAATGTGTTTTCTCTTGAAAATGGTGGAACGTGAAACGTAAAGTAGATTTGAAAGTTGTGTGACTGGACAAACCTTTATTGGCTCCTTTAAAACTGTAGTTAACCTCTGGGGAGTTCATGGGATTAACGCCATAACCTGTGTGTCATGCTCCGTAGGTCAGCGTGGTCCAGGACTCTGTAAATATCTCCGGTCAGAACACGATGAACATGGTGAAAGTACCAGAATGTCGCCTAGCTGATGAGCTCGGAGGGTTATGGGAGAACTCTCGCTTTACAGACTGCTGCTTGTGTGTGGCCGGTCAGGAATTTCAGGCGCACAAAGCCATCCTTGCAGGTTTGTCAAATGAAAGTGCAATGATCCTGCTCTCTGTAGTCTTTCCTTATTACAACAATGAATGGCCACATTCTACAGAAAATCTCTGTGTTCCTCTTGGGCCTTTCCATCTTTATTAATAAAGACAAACATAAAGGGGTTGGTCACGCTTTTCAGGATAGACCACCAGTGTCTGTACGGGCCGACACCTCGTAGGCCCACCAGTCAGATGTTTGGGAGTAGCTCCGGCACTAGAAGCAGTCCCTGGAACTACACTGCTCCGTCCACTGGTTAGTGCAGTGCTGCTTCCGTACACAGCGCTGCAGTAATCGCACTACACAGTGGATGGAGCTATGTAGTTCTACTCTCAGACAGCTGATTGGGGGGGGTGCAGGGTCTCAGACCCCTGCAAATCAGATATGGATGACCTATCCTGAGGATAGGTCGTCAATAGTAAAGGAGTGGACAATCCCTTTAAAGGGAAACTCCACTAAAAACGATGTTCTGATATGTCAAATTTTCATCTGTGATAAAGGAACAGGGATAATTTTAGGGCCGTATAGACAGCGTGTACCCCTCTGCCGCTGCTCAGAGGTTTCTACTGCTGGAAACCTTGACACATTGCAATTGATTTGATTGGACCTTTGCTTTAGAGCAGGCTTCCTCAAACTGCCCTCCAGCTGTTGCGAAACTACAACTCCCAGCATGCCCAAACAGTCTACAGGTATCAGCCTACAGCAGGGCATTGTGGGAGTTGTAGTTTTAAAACAGCCGGAGGGCCGCAGTTTGAGGATGCCTGCTTTAGAGTAAAAGATTTGCTATTGGAAATCTGATAATACAAGTCCTAAAAGGTGTAAGAGACAGTAGAGTCTTTCATTCTGAAATGTGATTTCCTTATATATGTGTGTATGACCTATTGGAGGATGATTTTCCCCTTTAAGTTG
Source organism: Bufo gargarizans (assembly GCF_014858855.1). NCBI lineage: Eukaryota > Metazoa > Chordata > Amphibia > Anura > Bufonidae > Bufo > Bufo gargarizans. Next base: position 134,272,251 of record NC_058085.1, read on the forward strand.
GCCATAAACAATAATCACATGTATGTGGAGACTGACTGCTGGTCACTTAACTCTTTGCCCGTAAAAATATCACACTTCACTTAACAACTAATAAGGTAAAAACAGGTGACGCTGTTGGAGCTTTAGGAGGACCTGTCACCACTCCTTACATTCCTATTTTAATAGCTCCATGCATTCCCCATGTAATAACAATTCTGGAGCCTCTATTATTATGGCTCTATGTTGTGCCGTTACTTTTTTACTGCTAGAAGTTATGAATGAATTATTAGCCTTTGGTAAGGGTACAGAGGGGAGGTAACCAGTTGGGGGGGGGGGGTGTACCTGCACAGACTCACTCTCTCCAATCAATGCTGCCATTTTCAGACTGTTCAACTTTCATTCTCCTGATGCTGCAATGGCGAGTGGCATAGAGGAGAATAAAAAGGGTGTATAACCACAGAGGTGGCGCCAATCCCCTAGTCGTAATTTATAACAGTTAGGGGTAATGATGGAAATAATGTGAGGCCTAGCTGATGGACAACAACTACTTATTTTTTGCCCACCTATATATCTGTAAGTGATATGTTTTTAATAGTATAGAGCAATATATTATAAATTCATCACAACATCCATATGGAGGAGGATAAAAGTATTAGAAACAATAATGGCGGCAAACAAGACTCACTTCACCAGGGAGGTGTTTTGTGGGATAAAGCTCAAGACACCCACAAAACTGACCTCCCTCGCCTGGATCGCTCGTAGAAACGTAGAAGAGCCGGCAGTTCCACAATTGGTGCTTCTTGTTAATTCCTTTTAATGGTAAAAACAGGTCTGGTCCAACACGTTTCGGTGTCATAAAGCAATGATATATATACATGACAAACAACACATGGTATATATAGAGATAGACAAATACCGCCTAAAGGGTGACAGATGGTGTCATTTCCAGTTTCGGTCGTACAGGATGTGATGCCTTCCACTGTAGAAAGCACTTGTTCTTTAATGTATTTCAGTAAATGTTTTAACAATATAGACATAATATAACTAAAATTGCAGGGTGGGAGGTGAACCGCTTCGCCTATGTGGGGAGAGAAAGACATGGCAGGCTTGGTGAGAAAAGAAACCGGAGAGATAGTATATATGTGATTATATAAAATATATGTGTAAAAAAAAAAATATATATATATATATAATTATATTGCACAAAAAGATGTGTCACGCATATGGATAACATATTAGTAGTAGTATTAGAATAAGATGCAAAAAACATGATATATGAATAAAATATCAATGTTACTAAGATATCGGGTATAAATGTATGAAAGTAAATAAATACTATATAAACCCCAAAAAACGGGATAAGATATATACATAACGGTGTAGAATATATAAATAATATATAGATGTATAAATATATATTGTAAAAGAAGCATAAAAAAACTCTGAAACTGGGAAAAAAAAGTGATTCCTAATAATATTCAGTACTGATAAATATTTATACATTAGGCTTGGGAGAAAAAATGGGGGGGGGGGGGGGCAGGGGGCGCGCATCTCCTATCCAGGTAAGGCGGTATTATTCATATGTAGGTGATTTCGTGACGCGATAAGTTGGAGCCGGTCGAACCGGTTTTCTTGATGCGGAGGTTATGTTTGAAAATGTTGTATCTGCAATGGTAGGGAACTGGGACTAATAATAAAGGGGGATAAGGTATTGAGTCGATATATCCAGTACATCTCTTTTCTGGAAAGTTTTTGGTAGGAATGTGGAACCCATTCTAGGGGACTTACTGTGAGGAGAGAGGGGTCGCTTTCATGATATTCTAGAAAATGTCTCGGGATGCTATGTGTTAATGTTTTGCAGTTGATATCTGAACGATGTTCATTCATCCTCTCTCTGAGGGTCTGGGTGGTCCTACCTACATACTGTAACATACATGGGCACTGTAGTAAATAGATTACATTTCTGGTTCCACAATTCATTGTGTGCTTGAGGACACATTTTTCGTCAGAGGCGGGGATGTTTGTCTTTTCTGTTATGGGTAATCATATCGCAGCATTTGCACCTTTTTTACTCTGCATTTAAAAGCCCCTTTTTTGTCTTGGTTGTCGGCTTTTATGCAGGAGAGTTTGTTGTCTTTTCGAACTTTAGGGCAAGAGGTTGCGAGAATGTTTGTTTGTTTGTTTTTCAGGGTTTGTGCCCTTCTAAAGTTTATGGATGGGGAAAGGGGTAGTGTATTTTTCAGGATGGGATCTTTCAAAAGTATCCCCCAGTGTTTTGTTAGTTTATGCCTGATTATTGCATTTTTTTTATTATTATTTTTTTTACTCTCTTTATTGAAAAATGACAAGCAAGAAATACAATAAATCAATCAAAGATGAGTACAATGAATTACGCATCACAGTACATAGGGAAAAAGACAAAAATAAATAATTTTTCTTCATCATATCGTTAATAGTCAAGACATGCAATAGAACAACACGTCAATAAACCTCCATTTTAACATAATACCTCGTATTATATACTTTCCAGTGAACACTGATCTGAACTCCCGGAACTGTGCAATGGACAAAGCAATGTGACTAGGTTATAGAATGTAGATGAATTGTTGTGGCAGTCAGAGGAGAAGCACACCAAGGTCCCCATATCTTTTGGTGTTTCTGGGGGCAGCCTCTACGAGAGTAAATGATCTTCTCAAAGGGGATGTTGTTGTTGACAAGGACTTCCCATTGACTAACTGTAGGGGGCCTGTCCGCCATCCATCTAAGAGCAACAGCTTTCCTAGCTAGGAAAAGGACCTCCCTGATAAAGGTAAGGATATAGCGAGATCTTGAACCTTCATCAATAATTCCCAGAAGGAAAGCCTTGGGGCAAACTTCTAAGAAATCTGGGATCAGGGAAGAGATGACATCCACTACTCCTCTCTGGAATGATTGAATGTAACTACAGTCCCACATCAGGTGCCAAAAATCCGCGCTCAGCGGTGCGCACCTGTGGCAACTAGTGTGTGGCCTCCTACCCATTTTAAAAAGCCTAGTCGGGGTAAGATAACACCTATGTAATATAAAGAGTTGTATCAATCTGTTGGTGATTGTTGCATGTTTAACATTTTATATCTGGTAATGAGGTTAAATTTAGGGTCTTTTTTGTTGTCAATTTCAGTTGATTTTGGTTTTAGTGCCTTTTTTTTTTTTTTTTTTTGTTCTAATTTTATGGACTCGTTGACAAGTGTTTTGGGGTAGCCTTTTTCCCTAAAGCGGTTTCGAAGAGTGTGGAGCTGTTGCTTCATAGTATTATTGTCAGAGCAATTTCTTCTTATTCTTTTCATTTGACTAAACTGATGTTTTTCTTCCACTTTGAATGGTGGCAGCTGTTATAATCTAAATAACAGTTTGCGTCAACTTTTGAAAAAATGTTTATGTGGTTATTTTGTCAGATACTGAGGTCAGGTGGATGTCAAGGAAGATGGCTTTGTTGGGGTTATACTTAAGGCTGAAGGTCAGGCCCCAGTTGTTAGTATTCAGGTTTTCAGTAAATGATATCAATTCTTCTACATTACCCTCCCAAATTAAGATGATGTCAGCAATGTAACCGTGAAAGAATTTTATATTCGAATGGGAGAGTAAACCATAATGTTCTTCGAACAATCCCATGAAGAGATTGGCATACGAGGGGGCAAATTTGGGGATTGACAAGGGATTTAAGAATTTTGGGTAGAAAATAGAAGCGTGCTATTGATGGATGGATGGAGTGTGGAGAGGAATTGTTTATCTTTTTTTTTTTTTTTTTTTTTTTTTTTGGTCGATGATGCCCAATGTGAAACCAAATTCTACCAATTCAGTCAGGTCCTGTAGGGTCATTGTCGAAGACCCTGTAGTATTCAAGATCTGATAGAATCCTATTGGATTTGGCTAGATAATAGTTGTGGTCCATAATGACGATTCCACAGTCTTTATCAGCATTTTTTATACTATTTCCTTATTGTTTTTTAAGGGTATTTAAGTTTTTTTTTTTTTCTCACAAGGACTGAGGTTGCTGAGTTTTTAGAGAGAGTTTTACCACAATCTGAAGTGAGCAGTGTCCTAAAATCGAGTACTATTTTAGGGTAACTCTCAAGATGGGGGGCCTCTGCGCTCTAGGGGATAGAATGTGAATTTATTTTTTAGATTGGATGGTATAGGAGTGGGGTTGTGTAGTGAAGGGGTTGTGCTGGTAACATGGTCATCCTTAGTTTCTGATGGGGTAATCGTAGTTTTATTCCGGCAGCCTTTTTCCATGCGCTGCCGTGCCTCGACGGAACTCCGCCCCTGCCCCCATTATAGTCAATAGGGACGGAGCTACAGTCCAGAGGCACACTGTCCCTAGCAGCAGAACGGATCCAACAGGCTGTTCACCCGCTGGAACAGCCGGCCGGAGGTCCATGCTGATAGTGTGAAAGTAGCCTTAGGCATCTCGTTATTGATGTGTGAGGTTGATGTGCCTACTTTCTGTGGGTTGGCAGGGGCTAGTTCTTTTATGGTGAAATTTCGTTTTAGGGTAAGTTTACGGATGTCTTGGTTCAGATCGACAAACAAACAATTCAAAGGAATCAGGTTCGTTAGTCAGTGCTCCAGACAAAAAAAAAAAATAACCAGGAGCCATTGGCTCCTAAACTAAAACATTTTGGAGCCAAATTTAAAATGCATATCATTTTAAAAAGTACTTGACGTAGAAGATGAGACGCAGGTCACAGTAGTGAGCCAGCACTACATATAGGAGAATACAGCACCACATACCTCCCGCATTCAGTGACATCTTTTGGGGGACAAGGTGACTAAAAATGGTGAATTGCGCGGTTTTGATTTATTTATATATTTTTTTTTCTGTTATGGCCTTCACCAGAGCGGAAATGTGTTTAAAATATTTTAATAGCTCACACTTTTTCGGATGTGGCGATATGTTTATTTTTTATTGTTTTTGTAAATTTTATATGTAAAATTGGGAAAGGGGGCGATTAAAACTTTTAGTATTTTGGTGTTTTTTTGTAACTTTATTTTTTTATTTTTATTTTTTAAACTTTTTATTTAATAACCATTTTCCCTCCTCAGGGGCTATAACCTGGATCTTTTCATCCCTTGTCCTATTCAACCCGATAGAGCTGTATTAGCGTGACTAGGAATTCCTGTGCATAGTACACACAGCAGCAGGGAGATTACCATGGCAGCCAGGGCTTCGGTAGCGTCCTGGCTGCCATGGTAACCGATCAGAGCCCAAGCAGCAGCGTCCACAATTGCAGCGCAGAGCCAGGGAGAAAAAAAACCTGGCTTTGAGCTGCGATTGGAAAGCGTGGCTGTCAGGGAGAAGGAGAGACACTGGCGTCTCCTCCTCCTTGCTCTGAATGTTGAATATACCGGGGGGCACAGCGGGCGAATGGAGCGGCACCTAGGAATAATAGTAAGTGCACTTAGATCCCTGGACACCGCTCTATGTAGCCTGCTACTTAGTTCATATTTTTTGGACCCATGAAATGTCCTCTTTAACTCATTTATACAAGTGTCGGCAGCGGTATCACAGACCCGGCACCCGGCCTCAATAAGAGGGCATACAATCCGCGGCAATTAACCCCTCAGATGTGGCACCTGAGGGGTTAATTGCCGCGCATCGCATGCCCTGTTATTGACGCCGGGTCTGTGATACCGCTGCCTATACTTGTATTAATATGTTTTACATTCATTGGCGCAGTGGCCACAGCTCCTCCCCTCCTCCTCCCTGCTATCGCCCCATTGGTGATTAGGAGATAGCTTGTATTTGGAAGAATTGAATATACCTTTTTTTTCTTCCTCAGTGGGATCTTTTGAAGAGATTTTATCATTCCTATTATAAACATGATTTGGTTAAGTAATGATTGGGGCAGAAAGTGTCTCTCGGTTTCTACTTTTTTAGGGTTTTTTCTTTTCTTTCTTTTTTTTTTTTTCTTTTTCTTTTTCTTTTTCTTTCTAGGCATGTCTAGATCTCCCTCCTCTGCATCCTCTAGATCATTGTGTTGATTTTTTTTTCTTTTTTTTTTCTTTTTTGTGAGGATGATAGAGGGGTGAAGAAGTGTGTGATTTTCAGACTTTGTTGATTGGGATATTTCTTTGATGGTGAGCCTGTTGTGAAGAAGGGACTGAGAAGTTGGATACTGGACAGGATTTTTCTGGTTGGGGGTGTGGGGTTTTGTGGAGTGGTAGTGGGTGACAGTTTTCCTAAAAAAGGACTGTCTGACAGGTTTGGTGGTAGGACTAAAAAAGTCTCTGAAAGACTAGTTGAGGAGGAGTAGGTGGACAGATTGAGGGTGGAGTCTGAGTGTTCTCGGGTTGGGTTGTGACAGTTGGAAGACTGGTACAAGAATTCCTGACGGTGTGAGGTGGTGGGGAAAGGAATTCCCCAGGGTTTTGAGTTGAGAAGAATCTGGTGTTTTTTGTGGAAGTGGGCGTGGAGTAAACTGAAATGTTTTCTAGGAGAGGAATTCTCCCTTCGGATGAGGGGACTAGTCTGTTTGGGCCCAAGGGAAAATTTTGGGGTTTGGTTGGTCATTGATTGGAGATGCACTGGATCTTGAGGGGTGGACCTCACCTTGGGGGGGTGCATTGTTGATGAGAAGGTTTATTTTCCGACATAACCTTTAGGCTACTTTCACACTGGCGTTTTGGCTTTCCGTTTGTGAGATCCATTAAGGGCTCTCACAAGCGGTCCAAAACGGATCAGTTTTGCCCTAATGCATTCTGAATGGAAAAGGATCCGCTCAGAATGCATCTGTTTGCCTCTGTTCCGTCTCCATTCCGTTTTGGTGTCCGTCTGATGAAACTGAGCCCAACAGATCCGTTCTGACACACAATGTAAGTCAATGGGGACGGATCCATTTTTTTATGACACAATCTTGCACAATAGAAAACTGATCTTTCCTCCATTGACTTTCACTGGTGTTCAGGACGGATCCGTTTTAGCTATGTTAAAGAGAATACAAACGGATCAGTTCTTAACAGATGCAGACGGTTGTGTTATCTGAATGGATCCGTCTGTGCATATCCATGACTGATCCGCACCAAACGCGAGGTCGAAAGTACCCTTAGAAAACATCCGTATGTACATTCCGTAGCCCCGCAAAAAAAATAGAACATGTCCTATTCTTGTCTGTTTTAGGCATTGTTACAATGGATCCGCAAAAAACGAATAGCATACGGATGTCATCCGTTTATTTTTGCGGACCGCAAAACACATACAGTCATGTGCATGTATACTCTCACTGACTGACTGACTCGAGTGGCATAGAGGCAGTCCTTTTGTGTTCAGTGCCTTCCACTCTCTACACTGATCCCACCCCTCTGCTCTTAGTGACAACTGTAGTGTCCAATCAGATGAGTGCCACAGCCATCATTTAAAGCAGTGTCATTTGCTATTGCAATGCCAGTGGATTAAAAGTTGTATCCCTTTGGTCATGCAATGTTCATGACCATCACCCCATGTATACTTAAAACTGCCCTTCCCATCAAACAGAGCGCTGATGGCTCAAATCTTCTGACAGATTCAAGGGGATGTTCCCCCTTGGCAGTTCTGCCCACACAATCAAAGGTAAACTGATCGGTCTCTTTTAGGTCAATAGAGAAGAGTTTTACTCCTCCTTCCCCGTGTTCCCTGTGCAGACTTGTGTGATCCTGGGTAGACCAGGTAGTTGCCTTGCAGCCATGTCAAGGTAGACTAATGAAAATTCACATCCCATTACAGGGGAAGTTCCTGCTGCTTCATATGACATGACCATAAAGACAGTAAATTACAGGCAAATCAGTACGCTCAGCCTAGTTTTTGTAGAGCTGCTTTGGGAGCATTCCTTTAAACCGCCATCAGCAATACAATGTGATTTGGGATTGCAGTGAATGGTTTAGGGAACAGCTATTCGGAAATTCACAAAACACTGAGTTATTGGCAGGTCCTCTGTGTTTCATGTACTCTCTGTGACTGTCTGATAATCCAGAATATTTGATATTCCAGCACTGATCGGGTTCCTTTGCTGTTTAGCTAATTTCCGCTGTTTTCAAAGACCTCTGGTCAGAGGGCCTGTCAATCGTTGCGTTCCTTCGGATATTTGTGACGTCTATGGATCTAATCCCAAAAGAACATTACTTGTATTTTGTGATGTTTTCTGGTGTTCGTTGTTTGAGGGGACCCCCTCCTCAGCATGAGCTATATCTCAAGGTACTTGCCCACTAAAGTAGACAGTCCCTTTAATATCATGGTGAGATTTACAGTACGGTCTGTGTGACCCAGATGAAGCATCATGACTGCAGAGTCTTTCGGTGCTGCTCCCTTGAGAAAACGTCCCCAAATGTCCCCCCCCGGTGTGGGTTCCTGGCATCGGATTGCTTGGTGTCTGATTTACTTTCAATTAATTCTACGCAGTGCTAAATTATTCCACGTTTGTTAAGACAAATAAGTGCTAGATGGCAGCGAGGTCTCAGATCCTGCGCTTTGTTCTGCTTGTCGCCCTTTGTTTATAGCAGGTAATTAATTATAAGCTTATAATCAGGAGGTGCGGATTTTATATTGGCGGGGGGGGGCCGGGGCATTGTCGAATGTCAGACTAAAGTGACACCCACTAGTGACAGCATTAAAGATGCTGATAAGGGTTGTCGCCCGTCTTTCCAAGGTGCCAGAATGGCATTGTTATAGACCGCGACCTTCTGTATCCAAGAGTAATGTTTTTTTTGGCTCGCTGAAGGGGATTTTATGTGCAACTGGAATTAGCACATTTTTGGTTTTCCTTTTCATGTCTCTGAGTCAAATCTGTGTTTTCTAATGTTTTAATCCGGCCCTGTCATCTAAATCTGTTTTTCTGGAAACTGAGTGATAATCAATATGGCAGCCAGGCAGTCACCCAGCTTTCCTAGTCTCCAGGGTGGCAGCCGTGCCTGGTTGCGCCGTGATGCCCCACCCTCTTGATACCGCGTAGTTCTGTTGCCAGCTTGCAGCCCTAGTAATAGGAGAAGAGATTTTTTTTTAATTTACTGAATGTTTGTGCTCAGAGTGTTTTCTCACTCTTCCTCTTGGGTTTCGATCCAAGGGGAATAGCGAGAGTCTTGGCAAAGTGGTTTCACCACCTGTGTCTAACCTCCTGCCTCCGCTTAAAGGTAAAGATTCCTTTATTAAAGGATGGCATGAGAAAGCAAGGTGTGCTGTTTTTTTGTTTTTTTTTTGCGGGGGGGGGGGGGGGGGGGGGGGGGTTTCACAAACAGCGCCACTCTTGTCTTTTGGCTGTGTTGGGTATTACATTTCATCACCATTTAAGTTAAAGGCATTGTATGAAGACAAATTCTGTTAAGGCATATGGACATCACATACTCTGGACCCCCTTCTACAAGGCTCATTCAGATGGCTGTACTGTCTTGCAGTCCGCAAATTGCGGATCCGCTAAACACTGACACCGGCCGTGTGCGTTCCGCATTTTGCAGACCGCACATGGTCGGCACTATGATAAAAAAAAAAAAAAGACTATTCTTGTCCGCGGACAAGAATAGGACTTGCTCTATCTTTCCGTTAAGCAAGGTCAGCTTTTTTGTGAAACAACCCCTCTAAACGTCTGAGCTGCATTACCAGACACAGCCTGTGGACAGGAGTGGCGCTGTTACTGTTTACCAAACTATCAGCATTGTCACATAAGAATGCAGTACAAATAAGAATTTTTAAAAGAAATCTTATTTTTTGCCTGAAAAAAATCCTGTTGAATCTTGGTCCCGGAGCTGTATAATGTTGCACCTGTGTATCGGCCATAAAAATATCATTTTCATTGGAATCGTAGCAGTTTGCAGCTGGTGCTTTAATCGCTTTATGGTGAGAATTGTCTTGAAATGTGGGCATGAGAGGGATTAGCATATCCTGAGTACAGGTGGTGGTGGGGCATTATATGCTTATTGTCTAGAATTTCAAGATCCATCTAATACCTGTAAGATGTTTAAAGGGATATGACATGAATATGATGGGTAGGGGTCCCAGACCCCCTGGCAAGGTGGCACATAGCTTTTTGTGTTAGACCTATGAGCTTGAATGTTGAGAGCTACATACGGGCCTGGACACCTCTTTAGTCTCCGGTTGTCTCTTCGATCTCTCTATTGGGGGAGGAGGGGAATGATTCCAGTGGTAAGACTCGCATTTATCGGCATATGCCTTTTAAAGGGGTTTTCCAGGCTATTAATATTGATGACCTATCCTCAGGATAAGTCATCAATTTCCGATTCGCACCCGGCACTCCTGACGATCAGCTGTATGAGGAGAAGGCACACGTCGTGGAAAACTCCTTTAAAGGTGGTTGTCTAATGAAGCCAACCCCAGCCCTTATAACTTATTAGGACTTATAGATATCATAGAGGGGGAGGGGGGGGGGGGGGCTCACCCACTCCAGATCCCCTCTATGAGCCAAAATGGCTAGCAGCTCTGTACACACAGCCCCTGTCCTGGCAAACTTGCTCTCCTTGTTTTGCAAAGGCCTATACTTAGGATGGGTCATCAGTGTTAGATTGGCGGGGGGGGGGGGGCTGACTATCGGCGCTGTTCTGCAGTGGCCCTGGCACTGGAATTGCACAGCTCCGCCCATTGTATAATGGCCAGGACTGATTACTGCAGTGCTGCTCCCATGTAATTGAATGGTTATTGGGTATTATGAATCACAGAAACTGTCTAAAACCGACTTGAAATTTTTACCTCCTAATGTCGTTTTAATCAGAGGAATGTCCTGATTGTTAATGTGGTTCTGTTCTGGATCCGATTTTCGGGATCATAATTTCACTGTATGCATATTTTGTAAAAGAAGGGTTATTGATCCTTGTCTCCATGCAGCAATGTCCCACCACAGACAACCTCTACTGCATCCAAAATCTATGTGCGGAGTACAAACGGCTCCATCCTGGAAACTCGCTTTACACCCTCCATGTGGTTACTCCACAAGTGGATGACCAGAAAGTGGCCTATTGTTTGAGTTGGTTTTTTTTGTTAAAAAAATATATCTATATTCATATTTTACAATTTTATATATATATATTTTTTTTTTATCCTGAAATCCTGCCATATTTTTGCATTGGCCACTAACCAAAATAATTGTCGCCACTTCCTGCTCTTTACAGATCAGTTTTAAGCAGGCATCCCATTATGGCAGGTGGGATAACAATGACAGATATCACCTATATATAGATAACTCAGCTTCCACCATTCACAATAGGTGAATATGACAGCTTATCTACTCCCTCCTGACCTCTGCATGCCTAGAAAACTCTCCCATGAAAGTCAGTGAGGCCCCTCCCTTGTCTATGGCCCATGGTGGCATAACTCTAAATGCTGTTAAGAACAGCTCAGTCAAGATGGCCGCCCCCATAATCCTGTTCAGTAAATAGATTTAAAAATATCTGCAATCAGAAAATCAAAACGGCTTAGAAAAAATGTTACTATCTGGTTTTATTAGTAGGGGACGCATTCCCTTTTAAGATTATGAGCAGGCGGCAGTTCGCTGTTAGCTTTGCTGTGAAGTTGTCTGGTTACTTCTGCTCTAAGGAAATTCCCAACTTGTTTTTTAATCCCAGTTTGTGGTTTCACAAACTTTACAAGTGAGTCATCATAAGAGCTGATGTCGGCCATCAGCGTGTTAGTTCTCTCTGTCTGTGCACTGCTGGAGCTGTGGGTATTGCCAAGGACCCTGAAACGCGTTAACGGCACGACATTGTGAACACCATTGTAATATTGATCTCCACTGAGAGTTCAATGTCACAGCGAACTTGTGCCTTTAAAACTACAAATAATCCCAGCCTTCACTTTATGTTCTGTGACAAACACAAGAAAATGTGGTTTATTCCTTTCTGCAGTAATAATGTGGAGGTTGGAGCAGCTTGTAAATGTAGAGTGGAATGATTCACAGGTAGAGCGAAAGTCGCTCTGAGTTTATCGACTTACCTACAATGGTTGTCAAGTTTTGGAAGAGCTTTAGTATGCTCCACAGGTCAGAATGACCTGTAGTGGTCATAATCCAGCTTTCTCAGGCTTCTGAATGGCAAAGCTCCTGTATAACTATATAACAAGGCACATTCACCCTTCAAGAGCCAAGACAAGCTGGATGACAACTGCAGTGGGGGCTCTCATGTTTTGTCACCCAGCTTATCCTGCCGCAGTTTAAAAAATGGTGGTATGAGATTATTAAAGGGAACCTTTCACTTGGTTTAGAGTTACTGTACTTTTGCACAATCTCATTGAATAGATAATGGTGTAACTAGCAAATTTCTATATCACTTTATTTAAAAAAGCTGCCTGCATCCCCCTGTAAAAAGGCTATAAAGTCATGGCCTCTAAGGGGTATCATTTTCACCCAAGTTTCAGTCCACTGCCAGTTATCATGCTGATAAGAGACACCAAAGACAGCTGAGAGAAAATGGGGGGGGGGGGGGGTCAGAGCTAGCCGAGCTTGTGAGCCTGATAAAAGAACTGCTTCTACACAGCTTCTGAATTCACAGGAACCTCCTGCCTTTCTGTAAGTGTGATCTCCACTCCTTATCTGTTTTGCAAGTTCCGGAGCTGAAAACAAACATAGTGGGAAGTAAAGGAAAGGACACCACAGTAGTATATGGCTGGCAGAAAGGATGTGCCCCCTACTTCTGAGAGAAATGCATCTGGCAGTGCAGCTGAAACAGGGAATAATATGGCTGAAAGAGTCTTTAGGGAAGCCCAAACATAACTGTTCCTTCACTGTTAGAAGCACAGCCGTTATGCGATTTTATTTTTTATTTTATTTATTTTTTTACTCAGGTACGCTAAAGGGGTTTTCAGATATTTTGATACTGGTGACCTATCGGTGGGGGTCCAACACCCTGGATCTCTGCTTATCAGCTGTATGAAGAGAAGGAGCTGAGCGTGATACCAAGCACAGCCACCATACAGTGTACGGTGCTGTACTTGGTAAGCTGCGAGAAGGCCGTGGCTATCCCAGGAGCGTCGGGGCCTTCTCAAACAGCTGATTGGTGGGGATCCCAGGTGTTGGACCCCCACTGATCATATACTGATGACCTATCCTGAGGATAGGTTATCAGTATCTCGGCAAACCCTTTTAAGGACACTAAACCACCAGCCTGCTGTTATAGTTAGATTTTAGGATCCCAGAAATGTCCATCTGTCTCCAAAAACTACCGTTGTTCTGGTCCGCATCCGAGACGCAGTTTTTGCAGCTTTGGTATGGACCAATTCTGTTCAATGAGGCCGCAAAAGATGCGGACAGCACTCCGTGTGCTGTCCGCATCCGTTGCTCCATTCCGTGGCCCCGCAGCAAAATATAAGATGTCCTATTCTTGTCCATTTTGCGGACAAGAATAGGCATTTCTACAATGGGCCGTCTATTCCGTTCCGCAAATTGCGGAAGGCACACAGGTGGCTTCCGTGTTTTGCGGACCGCAAAAAAACGGAATGGCCATGTGCATGAGGCCTTACTGTGAGAATAGTCCAGGGTTCTTCTCCAGCGAGGCATGCACAATGCACCAATGAAGCCAGTGATAATACACCTTGCATCACTACTCATGTGCTTAATGTGTAGTACATGTGCGTTAAGGCGAGGTGTACCGTACACGGGTCCAGCGACTCTGTGCCCTTGCCCTTACTAGCTTCAAGCGAATGGGTTTGCTATGGGCAAGTTTAGGACCCTCAACCCCAGCTGTATAAAGGCATGCTGGTAGTTAAGTCGCCCCAAACCAGATGAAACAACTTTCTTTGTGTATATTTAGTGGGGAAATTGATTGTATGACTGGTTTGAGGAAGCTGTAATGCTTCCATAACATCTAGGAACAGAAATTAATCATCATGGGGTTGTACAGCAACCTAAATTATGTACAGTAGAACAGTGGGAGAATGGGGTATGTCATAAGGATGAACTACAGTGCAGGTTCCCACTGAAAACCGTTTCAGTAGGAGGTGAAATCTGTGTGGATTTTGGTGAGGAAAACGATGTGCCAAAATCCATATGGGAAAACCCACTTTTGTGATCATGGCCGAAGTGTGGCTTTGCTGATCTGTGAATATTTCTAGGCTTGTGTATAATTTGAAAAGACATCTCTATATGCATTGATGTCTTTTTATGATTGATTGATTGATCTAGATTATACATTAAAGGTATCTCTGTAATAGGGTCAATATAACTCAGGCATCCTCAAACTGCGGCCCTCCAGATGTTGCAAAACTACAACTCCCAGCATGCCTGAACAGCCTACAGGTAGCAGCCTACAGCAGGGTATTGTGGGAGTTGTAGTTTTACAACAGCTGGAGGGCCGCAGTTTGAGGATGCCTGATATAACTGAATGGTAGTATAGTTGCAGAAATGGAGTGCAGTACCACAAACTGGTATACAGGTCCTTCTAAAAAAAAATTGCATATTGTGATAAAGTTCATTATTTTCTGTAATGTACTGATAAACATTAGACTTTCATATATTTTAGATTCATTACACACCAACTGAAGTAGTTCAAGCCTTTTATTGTTTTAATATTGATGATTTTGGCATACAGCTCATGAAAACCCAAATTTCCTATCTAAAAAAATTGGCAAATTTCATCCGACCAATAAAAGAAAAGTGTTTTTAATAGAAAAAAAGTCAACCTTCAAATAATTATGTTCAGTTCTGCACTCAATACTTGGTCGGGAATCCTTTTGCAGAAATGACTGCTTCAATGCGGCGTGGCATGGAGGCAATCAGCCTGTGGCACTGCTGAGGTGTTATGGAGGCCCAGGATGCTTCGATAGCGGCCTTAAGCTCATCCAGAGTGTTGGGTCTTGCGTCTCTCAACTTTCTCTTCCCAATATCCCACAGATTCTCTATGGGGTTCAGGTCAGGAGAGTTGGCAGGCCAATTGAGCACAGTAATACCATGGTCAGTAAACCATTTACCAGTGGTGTTGGCACTGTGAGCAGGTGCCAGGTCGTGCTGAAAAATGAAATCTTCATCTCCATAAAGCTTTTCAGCAGATGGAAGCATGAAGTGCTCCAAAATCTCCTGATAGCTAGCTGCATTGACCCTGCCCTTGATAAAACACAGTGGACCAACACCAGCAGCTGACATGGCACCCCAGACCATCGCTGACTGTGGGTACTTGACACTGGACTTCAGGCATTTTGGCATTTCCCTCTCCCCAGTCTTCCTCCAGACTCTGGCACCTTGATTTCCGAATGACATGCAAAATTTGCTTTCATCCGAAAAAAGTACTTTGGACCACTGAGCAACAGTCCAGTGCTGCTTCTCTGTAGCCCAGGTCAGGCGCTTCTGCCGCTGTTTCTGGTTCAAAAGTGGCTTGACCTGGGGAATGCGGCACCTGTAGCCCATTTCCTGCACACGCCTGTACACGGTGGCTCTGGATGTTTCTACTCCAGACTCAGTCCACTGCTTCCGCAGGTCCCCCAAGGTCTGGAATCGGTCCTTCTCCACAATCTTCCTCAGGGTCCGGTCACCTCTTCTCGTTGTGCAGCGTTTTCTGCCACACTTTTTCCTTCCCACAGACTTCCCACTGAGGTGCCTTGATACAGCACTCTGGGAACAGCCTATTCGTTCAGAAATTTCTTTCTGTGTCTTACCCTCTTGCTTGAGGGTGTCAATGATGGCCTTCTGGACAGCAGTCAGGTCGGCAGTCTTACCCATGATTGCGGTTTTGAGTAATGAACCAGGCTGGGAGTTTTTAAAAGCCTCAGGAATCTTTTGCAGGTGTTTAGAGTTAATTAGTTAATTAGTTGATTCAGATGATTAGGTTAATAGCTCGTTTAGAGAACCTTTTCATGATATGCTAATTTTTTTAGATAGGAATTTTGGGTTTCATGAGCTGTATGCCAAAATCATCAATATTAAAACAATAAAAGGCTTGAACTACTTCAGTTGGTGTGTAATGAATCTAAAATATATGAAAGTCTAATGTTTATCAGTACATTACAGAAAATAATGAACTTTATCACAATATGCAAATTTTTTGAGAAGGACCTGTATATACATAGTTTGTATCTACATGTGCTAATATCGGTTTTATGTAAGGATATTCTCCCTTGACTGAGAATTTAGAGCAACCATATGTCTGAGAGACCACCAATAATAATAATATTGTTGGGAAACCTGACCATGTATGGTAACTTCTTTTAAAGGGTATGGGCAATTTTGGGGGCAATTTTTTTTGCATTTTACTTATTTTGTGCTGAAATTTTTTTTTGCAGTTGATCTATATTAAAATTTGTCAACAGTATGTGTTCTGCAGCTTTTAATTTCCCTGCATCTGCTGCTGACTGTTACTTTTAGCTTCTCTCTGAATTCTGTGGGAGATCTACTTTGACAGTTTGATTTGTAGCCCTTATCACTGGTTCCCTGACAGGTCACAAACACTAATTTAAAGGGGTTATCCCAACTTAGACAACGATATGCCCCCATTGTCTGATAGGTGCGGGTCCTACCCCTGGGACCTGCACCTACAAGGAAAATGAAAATGAGAAACTTGAGGCGTGCCCAGCCGCCCTCCATTCATTTCTATGCAGCCGCCGAAAATAGCCGAGCGCTGGCTCGGCTATTTCCGTCGGCCCCATAGAAATGAATGGGAACTGTGGCACTTCAATGGGAGAGTCGGGGAGCTGCGCCTGGTGGTGGACGGACCCTGGGAAATCCGGGGTCCTCCTGCCACAACTCTCCCCAGCTCCGTTCTCCTTGTAGGTGCGGGTCCCACCTCTGGGGAGCTCCAGCCTTTTCCGGGTATGCCAGATACGGTGTCTTCCTTCAAGCTATTCATCTGTCGGAACAGCAGCTGGAAGAATTTCCTGCTACTGCGAAACCTTAGACCAATCAGTGACTTCCTTGGATCCCAATGCTCTCATGATACTGGCATTGTCACCCCCTACACCAAGGGTCAGCAACCTCCTGCAGTCCACCTTTTGGGAAACTCTAACTCCCAGCTTGCTCCATTCACTTCTCTAAATGTTCTGAGAACAGCGAAGTATGCACGCTGTGAGTTTTAGTTTCACAACATTGCTTAGCAACAGGTACCACGCTCAATCAGTGACTACATAAGGTCTCGGCACTCCTGTGATATTGGTAGTGTCACTCTACACTGCATTCACCAGAGCGTAGCAAAAGGTACCGGAGCCAGTCCGTGACTACAAAGGGTCCTGTAGGGCAGTGAAACCAGTGTGCCTCCAGCTGTTGCAAAACTACAACTTTCAGCATGCTGGGAGTTGTAGTTTTGCAGCAGCTGGAGGCACTCTGGTTGGGAAACACTGCTGTAGGGTACATACGGGGAGATCACCTGGTGCTGGCTATTAGTATGCACTGCCAGAACTTGACCCAGTGGCAAGAAGATGTTGGATTTCTTGGGGAGCTGTCCCGCTGGAGATATTCCATTGTAAAGGGAACCTGTCACATGGATTTTGGGTATAGAGCTGAGGACATGGGTTGCTAGATCGCTGCTAGCACATCCGCAATACCCAGTCCCCATAGCTCTGTGTGCTTTTATTGTGTCAAAAAACAATTATATATATATTAGTGTATATGTATGTAAATGAGGCAAGTAAGAATCCCAAGGAGCTGTTACTAACATTTCCGGAGCCCAGCCACGTCCACTGTGAAGGAGCCCAGCATCGCCCCGCATTCTCCAAATCTCCTCCTTGCTCCCCGACGTCACAAAGCTAGAGTCCCGTAATCTTGCAATGTGCAAGCTAGCGCATGCGCAGTGTCGGCATAGTGTTCCTTCCCTGTGCTGGCATCAGCCTCGGAGAACGAACTGCGCATGCGCTAGCTCGCGCTTCGCGAGATTGCGGTGCTCTAGCTCTGTGATGTTGGGGGGCACAGAGGAGATTTGGAGGATGCGGGGCGGTGCTGTGCTCCTTCACAGTGGGCGTGGCTGGACTCATCTCTGAAGCATGGAGGAGACCGGACTCATCTAAGGTGCATTTACATATATGGCGGGAACATTTATTTTAGGTTTTTCTCTGAACTGATAGTTCGTTCAGAATTGATTTTAATATCATTATTAATAAGTATTTTTTTGAAAAGTGAGTGGATAAATAGGCTAAGAAAGTGATGACCGGTTTCCTTTAAATATTAGATGCTATTGATATTTTATAGGTCATAGCTACCCCCTTTACCCATATTGGTGGAAGCACGTTGTAAAAGGTAACGGCACTTGACCTTTATTTTATGGCGATTTTATTTTATTTTTTTCACACTCTGCTCCTTTACATCTACAGAGGATGATCAGCATTGATGCGACATTCACTCCTTAGTCTTTAATTGTATGATGCAGAAAGCGACGTAATTCTGAAGCGGGTGTGGATGTAAGAGAGAGTGGGCAGCTATCTGGATATGGCTGCGGCTTCTAAATGAGGGAACCAATAATTCAGCTGCCTTGGATCGCCGCCACAGAATATCTTCAGTCTGGCTTCACACGGGCAACTAATAAGAGTCATCAATTTGGCTTCGGCAAAGCATCAGCCTTCTGGTTTCTTAATACAGATATACACAGACATGCTTGGCCAAGTAGAACTGCACCTATGTTAATTAGCTTAGTCAGTGTATTGAATGTGTAATGGATGATGATAAGCTGAAGATCATTTTGTACATTTCTCTCTTTTTTTTTTTTTTGCCTCCTGTAGCCCGCTCTCCGGTGTTCAGTGCCATGTTCGAGCACGAGATGGAAGAGAGTAAGAAGGTACAGTATTGACTTACCTTTAGCATTATTTAGTTATAGGCTGTGTTCTCGTCACTGTCTATGAAAGCCACAATAAAGTCCATCTGAAATTGGGTGTCATTTAAATTGGAAGAAGAGCAAAAAATGCTTTGTTTTGTAGTATATTCTTTTGGTACATTTTTTCGCATTTAAGAGGAGGCAGTTTTGGAGTGAATTCAGTATCCACAGTTTACATTGGCTTGCGGTACCAGTTTTCACCATTTGGTAAAGTAGAGGAACGCTATCATAAATTTAAAAAAAAAAAAATGTTTTCTCATATTAACAGCCTCTTTGCATATATTCTATGTACTGTATTTTTCATCCTATAAGACTACATTTTTTTAATTTATTTTTCACTAGACCTCAGATCAGACCACCGAGCAGATTCTCCCCCCCCCCATGTGAAAAGACAACCCATGCTCAGAGCAGACAAAAAAAAAAAAAAGAATTCACTTAACCCTCCTGCCTCGGATGCTGCTCCTGTCATCCAGCGCTGCTCTTGTTCTTCCTGCTGTGCGCTGTGCTGTGACCCGACGCACACAGCGTGAGGTCAGAGTGCTGACGTCCTCATGCTGTGTACAGTCGCAGCGGAGCGAGCGGCTGAGAAACACCAGGAAACAGTGAGTACAGAGCCAGGGGGAGCGCTGCATTTACTGTTTCCCACTCCTCCTTTACTAATGAGCACTTCCATAATGGAAGTGCTCATTAGTATTCCCCCCCCCCCCCCCCCATTTTTGCCCAGTGCGTCTTACAGGGCAAAAAATACAGTACATTTTTATTTTATTTTTTCACAAATAAATTGGTGAATAGTTTTCTGGATATCGTTTTTTGAAATCATTCCATGTATTCTTCTTCCTGTCCATTTTTCACCCAGACTATCCCTGCGGCCAGAGAGAAGGGGGGATGAGTGACTCAATTAGAGCATCACACATCGCACTGATAAGTGCAATATTCTCCTGTGGACATCTTTATCAAGGCCTAACCAAAAACAAAAGAGCTGTCCTCCCAATTCTGCAATCTACTATTATACTGGCAGATAACATCTTCCTCTCAAAGTAGCAATGAACTAAATAATGGATTAGCTATCTAGGAGTTTTCGCTTTTTTTGTGCTGCTATAGGACCATTTTTTTTATTTATTTTTTATTCAATTTTCAAGAAAGACAGCCAAATATTCTTTAAAAAATGTTTCCTATGAATATTAACTTTCTGATAGAAGTGTCCATTTAGCCCTATATTTTATCTTATTGCAACAGTACCATTATTTCTACAGGATGTGGCTTGTCCATGCACTTTATCGCTTAATGGGATTGTCCCACCATGCCGGAGATAGCCAAGGGCTGTACTCTACTTCTCTAGATGGATGAGCAGTGTGCATGCTTGACTACCACCCCATTCACTCCTGGGACCCTGGAACCTTGTTTTTGAGATCAGTGGGGATCCCAGCAGTCAGACCCCTACCAATCATATACTTATCCCCTGTCCAATGGATAAGAGATAAGATCATATGGTGGACAATTTAAAAGCATTGTCTAGTGGTATAGCATTTTTATAGATACGGGTCAAAATGGGTTAAAAATACATTAATAAATTACTGGCCTCACTGGTTGCCCGCTGCTGCTGACGATGCATAGGAAGTGGCAGGAGCTGCCTTCTCAGTCAGGCCTCATGCACACGACCGTATGTATTTTTCGGTCCGCAAAAAATGGATCCCCAAAAAATACGGATGACGTCGGTGTGCATTCCGTATTTTGCAGAACGGAACAGCTGGCCCGTGATAGAACAGTACTATTCTTGTCTGTAATGCGGACAATAATAGGACATGTCCAATTTTTTTGCGGAACGGAAAGACGGAAACGGAATGCACACTGAGTGACAGACACGGAATGAAAATACGTTGGTGTGCATGAGGCCTTAGTCACTGACCACAGCGGTTACTACCCCCCTTCCCCCTTTAGCCAGATTTTGATTGGCTGTGCACGAATACCCAGGCATTTCCTGCTTTTCGTGACCAGGAAGCAGAGAGACCAGCAGACCCCAGTTAGTGTTGGAACGGCAGCAGTGGGGGGAAGATCAGCCCCTTTAAGGATTTGCCATCAGCTAATTTGCCAAGACTGTGGCTACCTCTTCAAGGAAAATTGCTTGTCCGTCCCGGACAGCCCTTTTTAAAGTGAAGTCTAGTCTTGCAGCTGGATATATGTTTATGGACATTGCCGCCCCGTACTATTGAGGGGGCCCCTTGCCTGTCTGCTGCCAGTGCTGTTGATCTTCACCCCTCGTTATCACGGTACAGGTTGCGATAAATGGCGCTTCCCTTCCTCTGCCGCCACCTGTGACCTCCTCACTGTTCTGTAACATGAGAACAAGATGTCTGCTTCTCCCCTGCGCTAAGTCTTGATTTCTTGGAATTGCTTCTTGGCTTTCATTGCCGTGTAAAGTAAGCGATCCTTCCCTGTTACCGGCTCCTGCTAGGGAGAGTTCCGAATAATCTACATAAATACCCGTGGATATTAGCAGTTGTATGAGGTTTAGTGCTCCTTGTAATAGGGGATTAGCAGTGTTTAATTTATGCCGGCCGTTATCCTAGGTACAGTATATGGCCAGCCCGACAGCTCTGCGCTGCCTGCCAAGCGTAATTAATACTGGCCAAGCTCTGTGGACTTTCTGGTTTCCGTCATTCATGTTGATATAAGGTTTTTTTTTCTTTTTCATCCGCTTGGCGATGACTATGACGAGTGGGATGACGGACGATCCTACATGAATAAGATTTGGAATATTTACCATGTGTTTTTCAAACCTAGAATCGTGTGGAGATTAAAGATGTGGAGCCAGATGTCTTCAAGGAAATGATGTGCTTTATATACACTGGGAAAGCATCCAACCTTGACAAGATGGCTGATGATCTCCTGGCTGCTGCAGACAAGGTATGATTATCACCAACTCTGGCAGATTTATTAATGAAGTATAATTATACAGGGAACCAAAGAAATTAGTGTGTTAGTATCCCACCAGGTTACAAGAACTCTAGTTGGAAGGGGGACATTCTGGAGGGCACAGTGCCTGGGCGGAGGCACTATGGATGACTATGTGCTTGGGGTGTGTGGGGTACCTTGGCGCTGAGCTTCAGAAGGAGGTGGCGGTCTGACGTACCCTGGAATGTGGGAAGGGGAGGTGACACCCAGTATAGCGCTGTGTGTGGTTTATGTTCCATTCAGTGAATATAGGCAGGAGGTGGACACCATGGATGGGCGTAGTGCTTATCGGGGGGAGGCGGACATCCTCGGTGGCACAATGCGTATAAAGGAGTGGACAGCCTTGATGGATGGTACCATGCATATGGGGGGTCCTAGCGGATTGTGCCATTTAAATGGCCCTGCTGGTGAGCTAATGTCGCAGCAGAAACCCCCTACCAGTCACATAGGTCTGCACATTTCCCTGCAGGAGAAGGATACTATTAGATGTCTCCCATTCCACATGTGGTTCCTTGTAAGCCGCGTCTGTATAGTGACATGCCAGGTCAGGGACAGATTGTCCAAGCTTTACTGGTTTTCACTGGTTGTGGATGATTAAATGGTTAACTCCTGGCCAGAATAAACGTGAATCCTCCCGCTCTGTGACAATCCAGCCTATAAGCACAAATCTTCACTGCTTCAACCGCAAGTAGAAGTACAATTTTTATTATTTTTTTTTCCATTTTGTGAATCATCTCCTTGTAAGCATTTTATAAGCACAGCAGAAGAAATGTTCTTCCTGTCCGTCCTCGTAATCCTCCACAATCTCACCAGTCGGGAATAACAGACAGCCGGGCCCGCTCCTCCACCAGCCCCCGGGGTATAACCGGTGATATCTGACACTGCGTTATTGTTTGATTTGCTACATGGACCTCTCATTTATCCAGCCTCTGAAAGCTAAGGCGGCAGAGCTGGGCTGATTAGAGCAGGCTCTCTACTTCCTAACCGTAAGACATTGGGGAGATTTATTATCACTTGTGCCAAGGAAAAGCAGTGCCCAGAGCAGCCAATCGTATTGCATCTTTCATTTTCAAAATGGCTTCTGAAAAACGAGCTCTGGGATTTGATTGGTTGGTACGGAAAAAAAATGCTACACTTTTCCGTTGCCCATTCACATGACCGTATATTTCTTTGCGCATTCGTTCTGCAATTTTGCGGATCAGATGCAAACCCATTCATTTCGATGGAGCTGCAAAAGATGCGGACAGCACATCATGTTGTAGGTCCGTTCTGGAGCGCCGCGTAAAAGATAGAACATGCGTGTTTGCAGACAAGAATAGGCATTTCTATCATAGAGGAGGATGTTCCGTTCCGCAAAATGCGGAAGTCACGTGTCTGGTATCTGTGTTTTGTGCAAAAATGGATTTGTTCCGTGAATAAGCCCTAGGTTTTAGTAATCCTCTGGCGTTGTGTGTTCTTTTTTCACAATTACATTAAAAGGGGTTGTTTCATCGGGACAACCCCAGTTTAAATAATTTGGGATAGAACCGCCCTTTTAAATGCATGGCAATTAACCCTCAAGTGGTTGGCCACTCTTTCGTTATATTCCAGAATGTGAAAGTAACTTTCTAATATAACCTATGGAGAACATCTGCGCTGTTTTCAAAAACTGCCGCCCAACTGCTTAGTCCATGGCTGTGCAGCATTCTGGTCCCAACATGGACGCTGAAGGAGGGTCATGTGACGTGATCTCTCAGCGGCCTCCAGTGAACACTGAGCATGCGCTGGTTTTCCTTGCTGTGCGCAGTGCTGTTCAATGGAGGCTTCTGTTGGATGGATTTTCAGTGCATTTTGGGAAATAAGTGAGGACTGGGCCTAGCTTGGTATTCAGGACCACAGGAGTTTTATTTATTTATTTTTTGTCTAAACAGCTGCCTGGGCTTGCGTCTTGCCGGAGATAATTAGCATTTTTTTCAATGGCACCAGATTGGGGTACAAGTTACAATACAACTTATTAATTTAAATTTTATTTTATTAGAGGGAATAAAAAAAAACAATTTAGAGGGACTTTTTTTTTTTTTTTTTTTAATACTTTTTTAAACGAGCTTTAAAATGGTTGTCCCATTATGTCAACTCATACCCTATCCACAATATAAGGGATAAGCTTCTGTTTGGTGCGGGTTTGACTGCTGGGGCCCTGACGATCATGTGAACGGGGGACTATGTT
This sequence comes from Bufo gargarizans, assembly GCF_014858855.1. Lineage (NCBI taxonomy): Eukaryota > Metazoa > Chordata > Amphibia > Anura > Bufonidae > Bufo > Bufo gargarizans. Next base: position 134,296,120 of record NC_058085.1, read on the forward strand.
TCCCCATATGAATGGAGCGGCAGACGTTCATGCTTATCTGCCGCTCTATTTAGCTCTGTGGTGAATGGTCGAGTACAACCGCTTGGCTAGGTCCAGCAGTCTCGTAGAGTTGTATAGAGCAGTAAAACTGCATGTGTGTCTGCTGCTCCATTCAAACATGGGATCATGGACCCCTGTTCTCATGTCCAAGCGGTCAGGCCCCTGCCAATCTGATGCTTATGCCCTATCCTTTGGACAGGAGATATAATGTCTTAAGGGGACAAACCCCTTTTTATTATTATTTTAGTCACTAGGAGACTTCACAATGTGACCTGCCTGTCGATGGAAAACTGACAATCTGTTAAGACATTTATAGGCTCCCGGCGGCCACAGCAACACGTTAATTGGTTGCTATTGGCGGAGTGTGATGAGGTGCCTCTAGCTTTTGCAAAACTACAACTCTCAGCATGCCCTGATAGCTATAGGATGTTCAGGCATGATGGAAGTTGAAGTTTTGCAATAGCTGGTGGGCCACAAGTTTGCCATCCCTGATCTAAGGGTCAAATGGTCGAGATCCGGGTTACGTCTTCCAGCTGACACCCACTGCAGGTAGCACTAACACAGCTCCTGCGTCATCTCCTGGACACAACTGTATGTCCTTTAGTGAGAACACAGAAGTTTCGACGTACAGTCAAATCCATCCACGGGAACTGGGTTGAAAACCTCCGACTGTCTCACCTTGTCAGCACGCTGATACTTCACAGTTGTCAGGCGGAATTAACACGCCACAAGATCCCGGTGTTTGTATCTCGCTTAGTGCGTAGGTGATTGATCCTGGCGCACAGAGTAATAAAATGAGAGGCGTTATGTCTTTGATGCCACAGGGTTATAAATAAGAGGAGGGATCGTAAAGGAGAATGTATTTTAGCTACAGACGGTTTCAGCGCCCTTGTCAATAATGCAACAAAGTTGTAGTAATTACAGCTCTTTGAGGAGAAGACTTGCAGCCGTCTTTAGAAAGCCACAGGGACGCCGCGCACTCGCTGTAAAACCGATATTTTATATATATAAAGAGACAGCCTGTCTGAGACAAACCTTTTTACATGAGCTGTGAATGCACGAAGAGCGCTCTAACCAGGTGTAGACTACCTCAGAGAGGTCCAGTGTTGATCTACTCGGTACTGAGTTGTGACCGGTCCATCGGGGGATTGTGTGTAAAATAGTTGTGTACAGATAGTGCCTTATGCATTACTTGGTGCCACAAAACAATCCCCCAACAATGATGGCACCAAGCATAAAGTACTTCCACTGCACTCTACTTTTTGTTATCCGTACATCCCTGGGCACCCACTGTATTGCAGCCCTCACCACAAAAATCCAGTGCACCCCCATTTATCTACTGTAGTGTCCTCATACACTCAGTGCCCTGTACACCCCCTACAGTGATCCTCTGTATTGTAACCCAATACAATTCCTTATATCTAATATAACAAACCCTAATCTAGTAAAGGGAGCACATTAAAGGGATTATTCAAATCTGAAAAACCCACCCACAATGCCCGGGCCCCTCATACAGAGAATACTTACCTGGTCCTTCACACCTGTGTCCTGCCGGATCCCTCCACTGCCTTCATTGCATCTCCCCAGCGTGCAGATCAAAGTATCCATCACACATGACTTAAGGGCTGCACCCCCCCCCCCCCCCCTTTCCCGTCAACAGATGTCGTCATCTGCACGCCGGAGAGATGCAACAATGGCCGTGGTGGGATCTGGAAGGAGCCTGGGCATTGTGGGTGGGTTTTTCAGGTTTGGATAGCCCCTTTAACCAGCTATATACAAGATGAAAGGAACATGACACAGTCCACTTTGATCAAACTGTGCTAGGAGATGCTGGTATCACACCACATAATGAATAAGAATGAGTGAAAAACATTATTCGCTCTCTTCTTGGTATAACAATACCTTCTCTTTATTGACCGACCGGATTATCAGATCCAGATTCCAGACAGCACAGTCCACAGTCCTTCCTTCTCGTAGCCAGAGCTCTAAAGTGGTCTGTGGTGTACAAGAGTAAATGGTGGGACACCAAGCCCATGGCTTCTTAACTTTGCATAAATAGCAATTCCCTCAGATACTTCTAGGATCAGCCTGCAAGTCTCATAATGAATCGGGGAAGTGCTCATTTCCTTGTGGGCCCATCTGCAGACACAGCAGCTTCTGCTTACTGCTCTAGCAACAGAATTAAAGGGGTTTTCCAAGTTCCATCATGCCTAGACAGCCTACAGCTATCAGGGCATGCTGGGAGCTGTAGTTGTGCAACAGCTGGAGGACACAAGTTGGGCATCTCTGTTCTACAGGATGTCTGCTTGCTGTCAGTGAACAGGAACTTTCTTGTTTACTGTTTGAGGATGAAAATCTGTACAGACCTAATACTTTTCACAGTTGAGGGTTTTCTACAGTTGTGTCCAGTCTAGAACCTGGCCTCAAGGCTGAGACGTCTTACCTGCACTGGTCCATTGTAGCAGGTTGTCGGACCAGAAGAAAGGATTGTGTAGACTGAATACACTGTAGCAAACATTCAGCTGTGCAAAGTATTAGGTCTGTGCAGAGGTTTTTAAATCTTTGGCTATGAACCAGAATGTTTCCATTTACTGATCTTGCCTTATTACAATGACACTGCTTGAAATGGAGCAGTTCTGATGATATATGTGGCAATATAACATGTACGCTGAACCACATGTGGTGTAAGATGTTGCTTTGATAACTGTGTTGTCTCATTTAAAGGAAATGTCCACTCTTGAAGAGATCCAAAATTTTGTGCTGAATGTTTTTTAATCTTTATGGCCGTCATGATTCATTTTACTAATACACAGCTCGAACTCCCCCTTTACAGGCATTATAGTTTCTTCTGCAGCCACCACTAGGGGGAGCTTGCTGCATACTCTTTATACATTGAACCCTATAAAACATTCTGTATGCACTAAGCTCCCTCCAGTGGTGACTGCAGGTAGCCAAAGTCTTTAAACTTTAAAGGTTTATTCAGGAGTTTGGGAGGTCTGTATCAGAGTAAAGGAGCTCAAATTGAAAGAGATGTTGGACCTAGGAACAACATGGTAATAAAAGGTGAACATTCACTTTAAACCTTGCGGTGTTAGAAGGTTCTAAACTAATTGTGACTTCTGCTCCTAGTATGCTCTGGAACGTCTGAAGGTGATGTGCGAGGAAGCTCTGTGCAGCAATCTGTCTGTGGAGAACGCTGCCGAGATTCTGATTTTGGCCGACTTGCACAGCGCCGACCAGCTCAAGACTCAGGCCGTGGACTTTATCAACTAGTGAGCAATTTTTATTTTTCTCCCTGTACATAGTTCACAAATATGTGTGTGTGTGTGTATATATATATCTATTTAGAGACCTCTGTCACCAAAAGTTGACCCTGCCATAGTATCCACATGCGGTCATCGCCTGGTTGGTATTGTTTCAGAGGGCAATTACTAGCGCGGTCAGGGAATTAGCATTAATGCACATGCAGATCCCATGTATAGGCCACCTCGATCTCATGTGTTTCTCCCTTTCTTGATAAAATTCTGTGTTCCTGCACCCACCACTAGGGGAAGATCAGAGCTCATTGCATACCATTTATACTTTGAACTCGGTAATAGAATTGTACTCCCTCTAGTGGTGGCTGCAGGAAGCCAGAATTGTATTATTTACCTCTATTGCTATGCAGCGAACTTGAAGTTTTAAATAATATATATTAATAAACTACTCTGCATGAAATGATGGACCTACAGACAAAATGGTATTCAAAGGTGGACATGAAAGTTGGTGCCCTGGCCACGTCCTATGGACTTTACAAGGTCTTGTGACTCTCCCATACCACCTGCCTCATGTGTTTCTCCTTTTCTTTTCCTGCAGCCATGCATCTGATGTCATGGAGACGTCGGGATGGAAGTCTATGGTGGTCTCCCATCCACACCTGGTGGCAGAAGCATACCGTTCCTTGGCATCAGCTCAGTGCCCGTTCCTGGGCCCTCCTCGCAAGCGCCTGAAGCAATCCTAAAACACAGCTCTTGTACAGATAATCCACTTTTGATCTGGAGCCGCTCTCGCCTCTTCCTCATCGCATGAGAGACTCTGGTGGGGGAGGGGCTGAGAGAGGAGGTTTCTATCTTTACCTCCCCGACATTGTGTGTGTTGCCACCCTACTCTCCTTTGCCACGTGGCCAGACTGAGCTTTCTGTCTCCCGTATCCTGTGAGGAGCGGGGAGCATAAACAGACTTGCCCTCCCTGCGGATGTGTTTCCCTATTGGAATTTTACCTTAATTTATAGGGCTGGAGAGAAGTTCCCGATCTCCATGGAGGACTGTTGGAGTTCAGACGTTCAAGGGCTGGGACTGCGAGCTTTCCACAGCTGCCCTCCGACCCCAGGTTTTTTTGTGAGGGCTGCTTTTTTTTTTTTTTTAATAGCCTTTTAATTTAGCTTTTAAAATCTTTCCATAACATTAGAGCATCTCCCGTATTCAGTCTGTGGGGATGTTGTGCCTCCTCTTCGAGTCCTCATTTCATGAACTCCTACTACCCCCATCGCCTCTTGTACGCTCACAGCTTATGCCATGTTACAAAACAGGAATATTAGTTTGGCTGGGTCGTAACTTAGGTGAATATATATGCAGTTTTTTGGCCAATAATTGGTAAGATTAATTAAGACTGAAGCAAAAAAAAAACTTTTGGGCTCTACCGCCCTTTCTGAGAGTGCGTCTGGCATTGAGATGCCGAATCCAGCAGTGAGAACCACGGACCCTTTGATATGACTGTATTGTTCCCATCTTTGCTTTGACCTTGTCCTCTTGTACCTGCAGGAGCTACTGTGTTATGTCGTGAGGCTCAGCCACTGATGCTTCAAAGCCAGTAGATTTCTATTGTTTTTGGAGACCATAAAATAATTCCTCTTTTCTATTGTTCATCACGGTCCTTTAAACGCATTTATGAGAGCATCGGTGAACTAAATATGCCCTTTGTTAGGCTAGTCCCACTACAGGATGGATGGGGACAGCAAAACTTGTGGCAATGTCTTCAAAAATGGTCTGTTCATTCTTTTTCTTCTCATGTGCAAAACAAAAAAAAATGCCTTCCTTGTGAATTTGCAGTTATGAATACCATGCTGGCATCTTGGGAGTTGAGCGTTTTCCCTTAGATTGCTTACAGCAGCAAAACCTTTCTACCTTGAAGGGAGGATTGAGGTTAAGGATTGGGCTTTTCGTTGAAGGCAGGTGATGGCTGAACCGCTGAAGCGTAGAAATGTCTACATGCTTGCTTTACATATATTTAACACACACACACAACATTTTAAAGGGATTTTAAGTTACAGAGGTTCTACATGGCTGTCCAATTCCAAAAAACAGTGCCACACCTATTCACAGGTTATGTGTGGTATTGCAGTTTAGCCCCATTTACTTAAAGGGGTTGTCTTACTTCAGCAAATGAAAGTTAATACAAGGCACTTACTAGTGTATTGTGATTGTCCATATTGCCTCCTTTGCCAACTTGATTTTTCCATCACATTATACACTTCTCATTTCCATGGTTACGACCACCCGATGATCCAGTAGTATTGGCCGTGATTGCACACTCTCGATAAAGTAGGCCTCTCTGGTGGCCTGGACCACTGGATAGGCTGGCGCTTTTTCCTATAATGTGCAAGCATGGCCACTACTGCTGGATTGAAGGGTGGTCGTAACAAGCAATGTATAATGTGATGAAAAAAATGAATCAAGCCAGCAAAGGAGGCAATATGGACAATCACAATAAATTAGTAAGTGCCTTGTATTACATTTATCTACATGAAAATAGCATTTGCTGACGTGAGACAACTCCTTTAACAGGTTTATGCCATAAATAATGTAAAAAAAAAGTCATACATGATCTAGTACATGACAATCTATCTAACAAAGCTAGAACCAGTCCTGTACCTCACATGGATCCAGAGATCTCCTCATTCATTGCTTTAGTTGTTCTGTATGGATTTATTTCAAGCTGTCAGCTTAGGGGCATGTCCTTTCTCAGGGGATGTGTCCTTTCTGGTGCATCTGGTGGCAGTTGAAGGATGGAACTGAGCATTTGCTTCCATCTCAGTGAGCAGGACAGAGCCATTAGAAGAATCTAACAGCAGGTGGCGCTATACAGATGGATTTAATTGGATGCAAATACAAAGGTATTCAGATCCAGGTGACGGTTTGAAGACTGTAGAATATTTTTCATGGAACAACCCCTTTAAAAGGATGTGAGCTTGCAGAATCAGATCCAACCTGTGGACAGGCATGAAGGTGCTTCTGGAAGAGAGCTGTCATGTTTTTTGACTCTTATACTACTCATTTAACCTTACAGTCAATGTCTTCACTGGATCACTATTTTTTTTTTAATCCATAAAGATTGAAAATTATATGTGAATCAATTTCATAGCAAATCTTCATATCGATCGGAACTCGTGTTTTTCAAGCTGAAATTCTTTGCTTTCCTTCAGGCATCGAAAGAATTTATTTGATTTGCATCAGTTTTCTACTGTAAAAAAGTTGTAAGTAGTCCACACTCTCTCTCTCCAGTAGGGGATGTCGTAACAGGTGAAAAGTGACATTTCTAGACAAGCGTTCTTTGTAAAGATGCACCAAATTTATGAGAGAGGTGCAAATTACACCAAACATAATTTCAAATGCATAGAGTTAAATGGCAAAAATTCTGTCTGCCAGTAGCCACCACTAGGGGCAGGTCAGAGCTTTTTTTCACAGTGCTATCAGGTTTTCTTCCCGGCAAGCGCACTGACCCATTCATGTCTGAGGCAATGCATACATCTGTACATTTTTTGGGAGCTGTGTGCCCAGTCTGCAAATCTTGCATCTGGTCTCATTCTTGTCTGTATTTGTAGCTGAAAATGGCCATCTCTATTGATGAGAGTAAAATAAAAACAATGCACATGGAAGCTATCCATTGATCTGCTTTTTTACCCAGATCGAAAAATGAGAAAGGCTTGTGTCCATTGGGCCTTATACAGCCCGATAATAAAATTTGTATGCTGTAAGCGCTCAAGCTCCCTCTAGTGGTTAGTGCTGGAAGACAGAATTTTATCATTTGACTCTATGGCCGTGTAAAGCATTTGGAGAAAAAAAAACGCAGCATTGACTGTTCTACAGTTGTATTCATTAGCATATACATTTAGACCTATGTACAAATGGAATTTAAAAGTGGACATTTACTTCAGATTAAATTTTTAAGGAAATGTTGGTGACCCTTCCACAGTGTTTTACATCGAGAATGCATCTTTAGCCTACAAACCCAAGGACCTATGTACTGTATTTGTGAAGGGTTTCTGGCTCTTCCGATTCTGTAACGTGTTGTTGCTTTTGAGTCTGAGAGCAATTGTATCCAGCAGCAAGGAGAACACTAGAAAAGTAATTGTTTCCATATCCACCTTTGTCTCTGAACTGTGTAGCTCATTCGGTTTTGTATAGAAAGACCTTCTGCTCTCCTAGGTGATCCAGAGCTCTATGTGGTTTACAGTCCACTTTTTTCAAAGCCTCCAATATTTTAGTTAAAGGGGTTTTTCGGGTTCAGAGCTGAACCCAGACATACCCCATAATGTCACCCAGGCAGCCCCCCTGACTTGAGCATTGGAGCAGTTCATGCTCCGATGCTATCCTGTGCCCTGCTCTAAATCGCGCAGGGCAAAGGCATTTTTGGGAGTTCTGGTGACGAATCGGGCTCTCCATAGGGCTGCTAGGCAGAGGCTTCTGCCCAGCAGTGCGCCCAGTGACGTCACCTGCACTGATGGGCGAGCTTTAGCACTGCCCTAGCCTGTAAAATGGCTAGGGCAGCGCTAAAGCCCGCCCATCAGAGTCGGTGACTTGACCAAACACACTGCTGAACGGAAGCCTCCGCCCGCCAGTATGTTGTTGTAAATAAAAGAGCCCTCGCCCTGCTCGATCCAGTGCAGGGTAAGGGAAAGCATCGGAGCATAAACTGCTCCGATGCTAACATCAGGGGGGGCTGCCTGGGTGAAATTATGGGTATGTTTGGGTTCAGCTCTGAACCTGGACAACCCTTTTGAGGCCCTATTGCACGGAGTGAATATCGTACAGATTCTCATGCATGTGAAGGAAAATGGGCGACAATCGTGTGATGTAATAAGTATGAACGATTAAAAAATGAGCGATAAATCTATAGTTTCTCGCCCATTGCGATCTTTCAGCATGCTATTAAATTAGCGTTCCTTGTTAATAGATCCGTTCGTATAATATGGAGTCGCCTAGTCGCTAACAATTTAACACATGGCTTTGGGCGTGGCAGTAGGTCTGTCTTTGAAATTTACATGGTCTTTTCCTTTGTCACACCTACCATTCCACCTGAAGACCAGCCTCTTGACCAAGCATCTGTCCACCATCTTTACATATAAGAACAACTAACAATTTAAATAGTTTGAGTAACGTCCACATGTGCGAACGATTATCGATGCGTCATCATGCGTCTGTCATCACAAAATCCCGGTGACAGGTTCCTTTTAATTAATTTAGGCATACTTTATGCATAGCAAAATTTTGTGACGCGTTACAACAATTCTGACCGGATTTGTAATCCGCACACTTGATTTCGTATAGGACAGTTTTTTTTTTTGCGTGGTGGATCTGATAATACTATAGACCACTTATTCCAGTTATTACTTAAGATGCCCTTCTGTGAACCCTCTCCAGCTCTGCTATGTCTGTCTTGTTCACAGGAGGCTAGAATTGTTCACAATACTCCATGTGTGGTCTGACTAATGATTTGTAAATTGGCAGGACTGTGTTGTCATCACGGGCATCTATTATTCTTTCCCTTGTGCATAACCTTACATTTGTCAGTGTTAAGCCTCAACTGCCACTTTTCTGCCTAAGCCTCCAATCTATCCAGAACATTAAAATGTATATCTTCTACAAGATCTATAATATAGTGAAGAAAATATGGGTCAATTATGACTCCTGTGGTACCCCACTGGTTTCGGTGACCCCACCAATACTGACCCCTGTGTTACCCCACTTGTGAGTGTGTCCCAATCTGAGTGTGTACCGTTAATAACCACCCTCTTTTTACAATCATTGAGCCAGTTACTTACCCACATACAGACATTTTCCCCCAGTCCAAGCATTCTTTTTTTTTTTTTTTTTTTAATTAAACATCCTTTATTGTTTTCTGGACACACATAACAAACAGTTTAAGACTAATAATTTTGCACCAATTCACATATATGATTCTTTTAACCCCCCCCCCCCCCCTTATAATTCACTTCACTGCTGCATGATCCGACCATGTTTTAATTTCTATTCTGTTCCCAGAATTTCCACTAAGGGATTCTGGGAACAAAAGGAAGAGCCCGCCCTTGCTAACTAACGTCATTCCGGTTTCCTTGCCATTCTTCTATAGGCATCGATAATATCTACCCGGGCCCTCCATTCATGGAAGCTGGGGCTGTTCTTTGTACCCCAGTATTTGATGATTAAGGCCTTTGCGACTATAAAGCCTTCCATACAGACTCATAACTGGTAGGGCGTCAACTCAGATGGGGAAAAAAATACCCAATATTGCCTGCGTGAAGCAACGATTCAATCTAATCTTGTATCTTTTATATAATTCTTCATAAATACTAGTCCAGAAGCCATTCACTTCTGGACAACTCCACAGCAAGCGCCTTATCTGACGAGCATTTCCAACACAGGTCCTTCTTTTCCTTATATATTTTGGCGAGGAAGGCGGGGGAGTAGAATAGGCGATGCACAATCTTGAACTGAATCAATCTATATTTCTGAGAGATCGATACCTTTTTTATATTTTGATATACTATACCCCATTCCAAGGTATTCCCATTGCCCAATTCGGCTTCCCAGCCCCCCTCACTTTTAAATGTTATTATTTCCCCTAAACAGTCCCGAAGTCTGCGATATATTTGAGAGAGTGTAAGTTGTGTGTCCTTAAATCTAAAGCAATAATCCAAGAAAGGGTTTGCCCTAATAGTCAATAAGCTTTTATCCTGGGTGCACATATATACTAACCTATCATGTGGTACTGTATCAAATGCTATGGAGAAGTCCAGCTATACGACATTCGTTGACTTAACCCAGACCTGACTAGAACTTGCCTTCTCATAGAAACTGATTAGATTAGTTTAGCTGTAACGATCCCTTGTCAACCTGTGCTGAAAAGGCGTTATTCACTTATTTTCATTGAGCTACTCCAGTGTAGCAAACTTTCATTTTACTCACAACAGATGTTTGACCCCTTTTTGAATATTGGCACCACATTTGCTAAGGCTACTTTCACACTAGCGTTTTTGCTGGATCTGACAGAGTTCAGCAAAAACGCTTCTGTTACTGATAATACAACCATCTGCATCCGTCATGAACGGATCCGGTTGTATTATCTTTAACATTGCCAAGACGGATCCGTCATGAACTCTATTGAAAGTCAATGGGGGATGGATCAGTTTTCTATTGTGTCAGAGGATCCGTTTTGCTCCGCATCCCAGTACGGAAAGCCAAGGTTTGTTCTCTTGTATGAGAACGGAACAGAATACATTTTGGAGCATTCCGTTCTGTTCAGTTACGTTTGTCTCCATTGACAATGAATTGGGACAGTTTTCCAGTATTGAGATCCTATGACAGATCTCAATACCAGAAAATATTAACGCTAGTGTGAGAGTAGCCCAAAGTGCCAAACCTGCGGCATAGACCCTGTCATTATAGAGTCCATAAATATTAGAAATCAGGGTCTGTCTATTACATTACTTAAAGGGGTTTTTCCAACACTTATATACTGATGACCTGTCCTCTGGATAGGTCATCAATATCTGATTGGTGCTGGTGCGGCACCCAGGACCACTGCCAATCAGCTTTTTGAAAAGGCACTGGCACTCGCAGTACTGCAGCGGCCTTCTCTCAGCTTTCCCTAGGCAAAGTGACATCCCGTTCACATGACCTAGGTGCAGCTCAGCCCCATTGAAATGAATGGGGATGAGCTGCTATACAGTGTATAGCACTGTGTTTGGTGAGCAGGGAGAACTCTGTGCCGGTGCCTTAAGGGGATAGGTCATCAATATAGAAGTCTCAGAAAACACTTTTAATTCTCTTAGAATAGAGGGCTGCATGACATCTGGACCCGGTGATTCATCTATTTTAATATTTATAAGACGCCGCTGTACTTCTTTCTGGGTCAAGCAAGCCAGTTAATGAGTTTACTTTGTCGCACTCTCTAACATTTCATATACCTCAGTGCATACACTGGAAAAAAATATATTTAATAAATTCTCTTTATCCTTATTTCCCTCTACAACTTTTCCCTCATCACTCTTAAAAGAGCCAACCCTTTCAGGTTTAATCTTTTTTACCATTTATATAACTGAACATTTTATGGTTAGTTTTTCTCTCTTTGGCAATTAGCCTCTCTGTCTCTAGCTTGCCTGCCTTTTATCTGTCTTTTACATATATTCTTTTTTCCGTATAGTGTTAGTGTATAGTATCTCATTTTTTTCCACTGTATTTCAATTTTTGTGGACATTGTCCTAGTTAGTGAGGCTGACGGACTCTCTAAGTTGATCAAATTTAGCTTTTTTGAAAGTTAAATGTCTCCCTGTAAAAATGCCTGTTTTGACAACTGAAAGTTTATTATATTATGGTCACTATTTCCCAGGTGTCTTTCAACCTGCACATCTGTTTTTCTGTCAGGTCCATTAGTTAGAGGTTGTCCGGGCTTTTTCTACTGATGACCTATCCTCAGGATAGGTCATCAATATCAGATCGGCGGGGGTCTGACACCCGGCAGCCCCGCCGATCAGCTGTATGAGGAGACGGCGCATGCAGTGTGCTTGTTCCAGCTCTCTTTTCTCTTCCTGCTTCTGCTGTATGTCTATGAGACAGCAGCAGCAGAAAAGATAAGGGAGGCGGCACTGTGCGCGCGTTCCGTCTCCTCAAACAGCTGATCGGTGGGTGTGCTATGTGTCAGACCCCTGCCAATCTGATATTGATGACCTATCTTGAGGATAGGTCATTAGTAGAAAAAGCCCAGACAACCTCTTCAACACTACCAACAAAAATATCTTGGTGTTGGTGTCACTTTACGATACTTTCGTGATGTGTGTTTTACAAGCATCACATAAAGAACTTTGTGCTTGGCCCATAGGATTCTTGATCAGTCCTTCAGTGCCCATAATGTGGGTTGTACAGATTCCAGAACAGACTTTAAGACTCAAGTGATTCTGCTATAATCAGTCAGATGTGGCTGGAACGTTTACCTCTACACGAGATAATGCCAGGATTTGCGTTTTATCTACCAGGAGTGGAGGCAAACGTTCATCTGAATCAATTTTCACGAGCTTGCATCCTATCAATTTATGAGGAGCCAGTATCTCATCATTATTAGTCATAAAATGTCGCACTGATATTAATGGTCGCTGGTGAATACAGAGGCTGCCATCTCATGAATATTGCTTCAGAGACTGCTGGTTACTGCTTCCCTGCTTAAAATTGCTGATCACTGGTCTGTGTTTTTGCATTTTATGGCTAATGGAGTAATTTGTGACTAAATAACAGAGACATCTTCTCCAATTATGGGCCTCTTCGAGGTCTTAAAGGGGTTCTCTGAGCTTTTTAGGAAATCAGTCCTTTTTTCTGTTTTGTGGAAGAGAATTTAGTTAGTACTTACCCCCTGTCACTTCACCGTCTCTGCTGCCCTCACACAGGCTGCCGGTTCTTTCACTCGGGTTCCGACTGGATCTGTGCATCTGAACAGGAAGAAAAGGGCTAGTCTAGTCCCTACCCAAGCAGAACAGCCCGCAGCCTGCGTGCGTTCAGTGCTATCTAAACTGTCTTTCTTCCAGAGGACAGAAGAAAGGACCGATTTCCTAAAAAGCCTGGAGAACCTTTTCACCCTCATAGTGTTGTTGTCAATGGCTGCCAGAATCTTCAAATTACAAAAATGTATTCTTTTTGGTTAACGGTGGAAAGCCGTTTACAAGAAAGCACTAAGTTTTCCCATTCATTTCTATGTGAACTAGAAAAACCCTGGTCCAATCTCCCAGCTGTTAGAACATTAAATGTGTTCTATGTCAGCAGACCCCAATTGTGGAGAAAGCCCTTTTTAATGCACTATCACTGTGTACCTAAACCACCAAATGGGGTAACAAATGTTAAAGGTGACTAAAACATTGATGACCTCTCCTAAAGCCTGGCTGATGACTGTAACTAGGGAGTTCTTCAAGCACATCTGCTCCATCAATTCCCAATCGCAGAGTAGTCATAAAGTATGTATGTATCTCTCTCTCTCTCTGCATTATAGGGACAGCCCACTGATTTCAATGAGCACCATTTTTTGGTGTTGCAGAAGTGCTTGCTGCCAGGTTCCCAATCATATTACAGCTGTAGCTGACACTCTTGTGATAAGCTTATATCTGAGGGGCTACCTAACAAAGTCAAGATATACAAACCATGGACGCTCTGTAAGCAGGGGGGCCAAAGTTGCAAGTCTCTTAAAGGGGGTTTCCACTTGTTAGAAGTGTCACTTGCCAATAAGCCATTCGCAGAGAATCCTGCTTGGACCCCCACCAGTCAGCAGTAAATATGCAATTTCCAAGAGATAAGGACCTTAATATTGTTAAAGAAGTTGTCCTAAAGGGACAACTTCTTTATACCCTATCCAATGAGGGCCCCGCTGATCATAAAAACAGGGAACCTGATCGCAGAGACTGCCACAGATCACCAAGTACAAGTGCTCACCTCACTGGCAAAGCAGGGCTAGTGCCGGGGCCCACTCAGGTCTAGTGGCAGATTGCTGAACAGTGGGGAATCCCCAAGAGTCAGGCTTAGAAGTCCCAGCTCTGACTCCATATATGGAATCAGTGCTATGACCATGAAGGGGGTATCCCCAAGTATTGTCAGTAGAAGACACCCTGTGTATTTAAGTCTAATTACCCTCTCTTTGTAAAATGTTCCTGCTGGGATTTGAGCTCACAACCTTCTACATTAAAGGCAAGAACCTTCACCAGTAAACTATTGAGCTCAATGCTAAGCTGTGACAGAAAAACCTCATAGTAGTTTCTCATGTATTAGATATTCCTATACAGCAGAAGTATTTTCTTTTTTGTAAATGTAAAAAAATGTATGGCACAAAATAAATGCGTAATTACAAATATATATATATATATATATATATATATATATATATATTTGTATCTCATACATCTGATATAAATGAATGCATAATATGTGGGAAACAATTACTAAGGTTTTTAGCCATAATATAGTTGCAGCACATTGACATGAAGCTCTATGGCTCAGTGGTTAAGGTTCTTGACTTTAATGTAGATGGCTGTGAGTTCAAATCCCAGCATAATCCTTTAAAAAAATAGAGGCTGAATAAAACTTACATAGACACAACAACCTTTTTAATTTGTGTAACTAATATTTTTTGTTGGGAAAGGTGGCAACCCTCACAGAACGCCTGCTCCCTGGTGACCTCCTCACCTCCATAACTTTTTTTTATAGTTATGTCTACTGCGATGTGTGGGGGTTCATTTGAGGGAAATCTGTCTTTTTTGACAATACCATTTTGGGGTGTGTATGACTTTATCACTTTTTATTAATTTTCTTGAAGGATAAAGTGATGAAAAAATGGCAATTCAGCCTTTTTTTTTTCTGTTACATCCTTTACCATATGGGCTAACGTTAAAAAATATATATATTTTAATAGTATTGGTGTTTTCGCATGCAACGATGCCCATAATGTTGTTCATTTTTTTTTATTTTGCGGAAAGTGGGGTGATTTTAACTTTTTAAGTTTTTTTTTTTGGTATTTTCAAAACATTATTTCTTAACTTTTTTTTTTTATTACTTTCATCAGATTGCAACCTATACAGAATAATGGAAATTGCTCCATTATTCTGTATAGAAATCACTATATCACAGTTTAGTGCTGCCACCTAGTGGCCTGTACTGGGATATACTAATGAGTCTGAAAGCCTTGTACAGGCTGCGGCTCATTTTTAGAACAGGGTCTTTCCCCCGATCTCCACTGGAGGAAGGCGCGTCTGCGCAGGAAGCCCACTCTTCCATTTTTTTTTTTTTTAACACTCTCAGATGCCGTGGTGACATTTGACAAGTGCCACAAGGGGGCTCACTAAGATTTATCGCCCAAGGGCCCACATGAACCTGGAGCTGGCCCTGTCTGGCAGTCCCATAGAGAAGAATGAAATGCATGCAAGACCACCACTCCGTTTTTTAATTGGAGTGGTGGTCACGCATGCATTTCATTCTTCTCTATGGGTCTGCCAGAGACAGGGGAGAATGGATCCCCAGTCTCGTGCTTGGGGAGGGCCCCAAGTTGTTTTCGTAGCACAACCCTTTAATTCAGAAGTATCTACTAAGGTGTGTAATAATGGGTTTTCTAAGGCTATATTCACACTTGCGGCAGGCTGTTCCGCCGGGGGAACAGCCTGCCGATCCATGCTAACCCTCTGTGCTGCTTGAAGTCCGCACCGGTCCTGTTCACTATAATGGGGGAAAGGGCCAGAGCGGACTTCCAACGGCACGGAGGGTTAGCGTTAGCATGGATCGGCAGGCTGTTCCCCCGGCGGAACAGCCTGCCGGACCCTGCTGCCGCAAGTATAAAAGTAGCCTAAACTGAGTAACTCCTGGCTATATATTATTATATAATATATATATTAATATATAAATAAAGATTTTGCTTTCAGTATCCACAAATATCCTTGTGTTTGGTGTTAAACTGTAAAGACTCCTGGGTAAAATCTTAAAAGTTTAATAGTAGGCAGCTCTTATTGGCTTGTATCCTGGCAATGTGAGGTTCTTGCAGGAAGTAGATAGGAAACAGAGGCCAGGACTGCTGCAGTCTGTCATAACAGTACACCCCACTCTTCGCACACTGCTGCTATACGCGTGTTCGCACCATCTGCTCTGGATAACAGCAGTTTGGAATGAACTGCCTGCATCCTTCCCTGCATCAAACATATGAGATGCCAGCTCAGCTCTCGTGTGCTATGTGAAGTCGATGGATTATTTTTTGCTGTTTCAGGAAATTTTTTTGGCTCATTTATAACGTTCTCTTTATCTCTCGGCTTTTCTGCAGTGATTAGAGATGAAATATGTCAGATCTCTTCTTTTATTTAATGTTTGCACAGATAGGGGCATGTGTTAGGGACTGAATCTCCTTTACTTTAACGGCATCTTCCGTGCTGGTCCATTGCAGATACTATGCATGGCCATAAGTAAGAGGACGCAAGAACATTAGGTTGGGAAATAAGGCCTGGCCTGCATTCATCCCATCCCAGGTCATCCTAAAGGTGGTCAAAGGTAAGGACTCTGTCCAGTCAAGGTCTTTCATACTAATGTGCCACTCATTTCTGCTAGTTAGACAGTGACCTGTATCCATTTCCCAATCTGTTTTTATTTTCTGATTGCAGATTTTTTTTACATTTTTTTTGTTCCATTTCATGCACATGATTATAGGGGCATCCATCTTGCGTGAGCTGTTGTTAACAGCATTTAGAAATATGCTTTACAGCAGCCCCCATGGGCCATAGACACAGTGGTCAGGAGGAGACCTCAATGACTTCTATGTGAGAGTTTTCTAGGCATGCTCTGTGACCTGGCCAGAGGTCATTGTACAAGAAAGGACTATATACCTCTTGACCATCACCTATTGTGAATGGTGGATTCATAAAAACTTGATTTAATCAATAGGACATTTCCTGATAAAACATTCTCTTTATTTATGAAATCAGCCCCCCACCCCCAACTATAGCTGGAAGCACTCAAAAAGTCTTGAAAGTCCTTGTGCCATTTTGGACAGTTCATTTTGATTAGAAAGTTCCTCCTAAGAAAAGCTGCTGACAGTGTATTCTACTGCTGGGACCCCCAATGAACCAGGCAGCTTGTGATCAAGTCCTCTGCAGTGCCACCACAGGGTAAATTAAGTATTACATGGTGACCATAAAAATCAATAGCCTTTGCTTGTACGGCCAGGTCCTTCAGAGATGTCCTTTTTACCTGCTCTCCATCTAATTGATGGAAGTCCTCCAAAAGAGGCTCACAGTGTCATAACAGTGTATTTCAAAACGGATGTGCTGCTAGGTTCCCTCACAGATTACAAATGTGAATACTGTGATCAATTCCCTTGCAGCGCCACCACAGGTTAAATGAAATATTTCATGGTTACCGATTTAAATATGTGGGTTTTCCATGTCATGTCCACAACACACAGGACCTCCAGAGAGAAAAAGATGTTCTTTGTAGCCTCTATCCACTTCATTGATGTCCAAATTTTAGGGCTTCCTCCCATTATTCAGTCAAAATACCCTAATAGGGCTACTTTCACACTAGTGTTTTTAGCAGGGTTCAGCAAAAACGCTTCCGTTACTGATAATACAAATCATCTACATCCGTTATGAACGGACCCGGTTGTATTATCTTTAACATAGCCAAAACTGATCCGTCATGAACTCCATTGAAGGTCAATGGGGGACGGATGCGTTTTCTATTCTGTCAGATTGTGTCAGAGAAAACGTATCCGTTCCCATTGACTTGCATTGTGGGTCATGATGGATCCGTCTTGCTCCGCATCCCAGGACGGAAAGCAAACCGCAGCATGCTGTGGTTTGCTCTCCGGCATGAGAATGGAATGGAATGCATTTTGGAGCATTCCGTTCTGCTCAGTTACGTTTTTCCCCATTGACAATGAATGGGAACAAAATGGAAGCGTTTTTTCCTGGTATTGAGACCCTATGATGGATCTCAATACCGGAAAATATTAGGCTACTTTCACAATAGCATTAAGGGGCTCAGCCCATTAGTTCTTGTCCTCAAAGCTTTAGTATTGTGAGGATGCAGGTCACTCAGAACAGAAGCTTTACTGCATTGAGACAAGAACCGTTCTCTTAGGACCACTGAAACCCACATTGACCCACAAGACTGCCAGATGGTTTCCAGTGCTCTGAAGTCAGATTACGGTATATTTACTCCAGTCTAAATGCCTGGAAATATTCACGGTGATCTTAGACCTGTGTATGGCTGTCTTTCCATGAAAACTCAATGCGTAAAGCTACTGTTTATTGTGCTTAGGTTTCTTCCAAAGGTAGTTTGGACCGCAGTTGTTTTTTTTTTTTTTTTTTTGCACAACATTTATCTTCTTCCTGTCCTAAGTTGAGCCATTGTATGGTCATGCTGTGATTTCGTTTTAGTCACTGGAAGTCTGATTTTAAGGAGTTATCCAAGATTAAAGCGGCTGTTCTCCTTTTGGTATGTTTTTCTTCAAACCCCCTTAGCATGGCCGGTCCTGCCGTGGTGATCATAGTTACCTGATCCCCGTTGCTGGGTTCCGGTTCCATCAGTCCCCTTTGGGCGCCACAGGGCATTGAGGATCAGGTAAATATGCTCACCACTGCAGGTCCAGCCATGCTGGGGGGGTCTGAGAAGAAAACCCTTTTCAAGCATCATGCATGTGACCATGTCCATATTTAAGTCCACAAACCACAGATTTGCATAATACGGACTCCTTCTGTTGTATTTTTCTCGTTCCTATCAATAGAAATGGCTATTCTCGTTTGCGATGCGGACCAGAATAGTAGATGTTCTGTAATTTTCAGAACGGCTACATGGATCCACAAAAAATACGGATGTGTGCATAGACCTATGGAATTTGATCATGTGTTGTGTGCATGAGGCCTAATAAAAAAAAAAAAAAAAAAAAAAAAAGGATCTGCTTTCCCCCCCAGAATCGGTGGCACGCCTGTGCATGGGCTCTTGTCAGACATTGCAGCTTATCATCATTCAAGTGAAGGAAGCTAACCATCAGAATATAGCAGTTGGGAAGCAAAAGTGCCCAGACTTCATTGGACGCAGCCTAAATATCCTACTTTATACACGTGAGGCTCGTCGGCAGCCCGCAGCGGTGGCTTTGTCCCATAATACTTTAATTGGTTTAGCAGCATTCCTGCTTGGTGAAAATAGTTTCTTTTCTCATTGTTACCTTAGCAAGTCAATAGAGCCGAACATAATCTGTGGCGTGTGTACCTACCCCCTGGCACCATGGTAACAAGGGTTTGACTGTAACCACCAGTATCTCTGGCAGAGCTGCATGGAGACAACATATAAGGAATGCTATTACTTTGAAGGAAGTGCATAGGCTTTAGTTTCTTTCAGTTCCTTATTAGTATCTTTAAAGGGGTCATTGACCTTACACAGTTCCTTTTTGTTAAAAGGTTCCTGAAAGCATAAGCTGTGGCGGAACCTGGCTGCAAACCCCATGGCGTGGTCGTGTGGGCTTGCAACGCAGCCGTCTGGGCTGTAGCGAGCTCTAATCAAACTGATAAGACCTAAATGTATTGTTAATGGCTGCGCGTTACTGAAGGTGCAGCCACGCGGTACTCGAACGCAGTGTGGCCACGTTGCTATTGCCAGGCGACAGTGCTGTGTGGTTGTACCCTAACATTCTGAAATTGAAGGGAGTCCCTCGTTCAGGAGAGCGGCTGAAAAGACATTTCAGGGAGGACCCAGCATGTCCAGGAATCCTGTAATGCTTCAGTTCCCCTGTGGTAGCGCTGCAGGAGAATTGTTCACCGACCACTAGTTTCTGCTCACGACGTGTGACGACAGTTTTGAGAAGAATGGCAGCCCATGGGTGTATGAACAGGTCTGTTTTTTTTATTTAGCATACTTTACCAGCGATGAAAAAAAATAGGACCTAGCGTCCTATTTTGTCACTTTTAACAGCCCCATACCGTTCAGTGGGCTGTTTTGAAAGGCTGCTTTTCAGAAAGGCATCTGTGAAAAATGGACCATTTTTGCTGTTTTCAAAGGCTGTTTTTACATCACTGTCATGTGCATCAGGCCAAAAGATGATCACTCGGGTCTCAGAAGGAGACCAAAGTGTGATCCGCGTTTTTGCAGGGGACCCTTTAACTAAAAGCAATTGCAAAATGTGGGAAAATTCCACACATCATATAGTTTTATAGTAATGATAGTTGTCATAAAGTTTCCACCTGCCATTTAAAAAAAAAAGTTTTTGATATCATGGAAAGAGTTTAGTTCTGCACCCTGTTAAATGACTTCTGAAAAACATAAAGATTCCTTTGATTTTTTTTTCTCAAAACTACACCACTCCTGTAAAGGAACCACAACAGGCCCCGCCGCGAGTTGCCGCCTCCTGACCATTCTCCCTCCCGGCTGATACATCGCAGCCAGCAATGTATCAGGGACTTAACTGCGGCGGTCCTGTTTACTAGTCAATTAGCCTATTTTTGTAAGAAGAAATGCAGGGACCAATGTACCTTCATGGTGTTACATTCGTCAATTTCCAACCCGTCCTCAAATACTAAATAAAGACATAGACCACTGACTTGGATAAAACTAGGCCGCAGGTCTTTATTAAGGGGTTTACCAAAACGCTAAACCAATACATTTTCATAACTATTCATAAATATACTCCATACAAATGTATTAACTTTGCAGTAGCTTCTCTGACCGTGTCTGGGCTTTTTGGGATCCTCAGCGCTGACGAACCTTACCGAAACTAGGAGCTCATCCAATCCTTGAAACTTTTGAAAAATAGTCTTCTCCCCAGCTGCTGGACAGCAATGATGTTCTCCAATTACATGCTTGACCCAAGGAATATTGGCTGTCAAAAGAATCTAGAAAGAAATAAAGAGCAACGGACCTGGGAGAAAACCACACAACACCATAGCTAGTGACTCAGTGTCACCATGGAGGGCCTCACGCCAATTTGGCTATGTTCCCCTGTCTATTCTTAAAGTCAGTGGGGGTGCCACCGGTTGAGTGAGTCTTCACTAATCTGCCATCAATGTCTCTGGTGGGAAAACGCTTTTAAAGAGGTTGTCTCATACACTTAAATCTTGACATGCTGCTAGTAGGATCTGCCTACACATTGATTACAGATGAGCTCATGTTTTATGCACGACCATATTTCTTAGTTATGTAACATCTATTTAAGATTTTATATCTTCCATATGATGGATAATCATATATCTATTTTCAGTTACTTGGCTCATTGGGCATTATCTTAGTTCAAAACCTATAAAGAGAGATACAGATTTGCTCAGATTGTTTTCACATGATGTACCGGAGAAGCCAACATATGTGCATTCTAACATAAAGTTATTTTTAGTGATTCCTTGTGGACTCCTCTGTTTGTTGGAACTCAAATGAGACTCATCAAGGTAAGGTGTTGTCCAAAGACAATGTTGGGCTAAACTGGAAGCAAGTTCCAACTTTGCTGAGGCTACTATCACACTAGAGTTTCTATTTTCCGGTATTGAGCTTCGTCATAGGGTCTCAATGCCGGAAAAAAGGCTTCCGTTTTGTCCCCATTCATTGTCAATGGGGACAAAATGTAACTGAACAGAACGGAATGCTCCAAAATACATTCCGTTCCGTTTGGTTGCGTTCTCATACCAGAGAGCAAACTGCAGCAGTTTCCTTTCCGTCATGGGATGCAAGTCAATGGGGAGGGATCCGTTTAACTCTGACACAATAGAAAATTCATCCGTCCCCCATTGACTTTCAATGGAGTTCATGACGGATCCGTCTTGAGTATGTTAAAGATAATACAACCAGGTCCGATGCAGATGGTTGTATTATCAGTAAGGGAAGCATTTTTGCTGAACCCTGCCGGATCCAGCAAAAACGCTGGTGTGAAAGTAACCTAATTTCGACAGAACATTGACAATTTTCTAGAAACAAAAACACAAAAATGAGCACATCCAATGGACTTGTGGAACAGATTGAATTGAAGCCTAGTCTGGATGGGTGGATGGTGTATTACTTAGCTCCATTCTGGTTCAGGCGCATTATGACTAGTATACTCCGCTTTAAGAGACAGTTGGGGAGATTTATGAAACTAGTGCAAAGTAAAACTAGCTTAGTTGCCCATAGCAATGGTAGAGTCCCTTGTTACCGCATAGTCCATTGTCTACACATGAGGAACAGTATTGCCAGGCTCACTAACTCTTAGGCCTCTTTCACACGGGCATTGTGGGAAAAGGTGCGGGTGCAATACGGGAACATGCACGATTTTTCCGCGCAAGTGCAAAACATTGTAATGCGTTTTGCACGCGCGTGAGAAAAAATAGGCATGTTTGGTACCCAAACCCGAACTTCTTCACAGAAGTTCAGGCTTGGGATCAGTGTTCTGTAGATTGTATTATTTTCCTTTATAACATGGTTATAAGGGAAAATAATAGCATTCTGAATACAGAATGCATAGTATCATAGCGCTAGAGGGGTTAACATTTTTTTTTTTTTATTAAACTCACCTTAATCCACTTGCTCGCGCAGCCGGCATCTCTTCTGTCTTCTTTTTTGCTGTGTGCAGGAAAAGGACCTGTGGTGACGTCACTCCGGTCATCACATGGGCCATCACATGATCCATCACCATGGTAAAAGATCATGTGACGCACCATGTGATGACCGGAGTGACATCACCACAGGTCCTTTTCCTGCACACAGCAAAAAAGAAGACAGAAGAGAAGCCGGCTGCGCGAGCAAGTGGATTAAGGTGAGTTTAATTATTTAAAAAAAAAATTTAACCCATCCAGCGCTATGGTACTATGCATTCTCTATTCAGAATGCTATTATTTTCCCTTATAATCATAACCATGCTTGCGGATGCTTGCGATTTTCACGCAACCCCATTTAGGGGCCTGCATTACGTGAAAAACGCACAAAGAGGAGCATGCTGCGATTTTCACGCAATGCACAAGTGATGCGTGAAAATCACAGCTCGTGTGCACAGCCCCATAGAAATGAATAGGTCAAGATTCAGTGCGGGTGTAATGCGTTCAACTCACGCATCGCATCCGCGCGGAATACTGGCCTGTGTGAAAGGGGCCTTAGGCCTCTTTCACACAAGCGTGACAGATTGGCTCTGGATGCGTTCAGGGTGCATTCAGTGAAACTCGCACCATTTTGCAAGCAAGTTCAGTTAGTTTTGTTCTGTTCAGTTTTTTCTGCGCGGGTGCAATGAGTTTTGATGTGTTTTTCATGCTCGTGATAAAAAACTGAAGGTTTACAAACAACATCTCTAAGGCCCCTTTCACACGGGCGATATTTCCGCGCGGATACGATGCGTGAGTTGAACGCATTGCACCCGCACTGAATCAGGACCCATTCATTTCTATGGGGCTGTGCACATGAGCGGTGATTTTCACGCATCACTTGTGCGTTGCGTGAAAATCGCAGCATGCTCTATATTGTGTGTTTTCCACGCAACGCAGGCCCCAAAGAAGTGAATGGGGCTGCGTGAAAATCGCAAGCAAGTGCGGATGCGGTGCGATTTTCACGCATGGTTGCTAGGAGATGATCGGGATGGAGACCCGATCATTATTATTTTCCCTTATAACATGGTTATAAGGTAAAATAATAGAATTCTGAATACAGAATGCATAGTACAATAGCGCTGGAGGGGTTAAAAAAAAATAAAAATAATTTAACTTGCCTTTATCCACTTGATCGCGCAGCCGACATCTCTTCTGTCTGTCTTCTGTGCTGTGTGCAGCAAAAAGGACCTGTGGTGACGTCACTCCGGTCATCACATGATACATCACCATGGTAAAAGATCATGTGATGGACCATGTGATGACAGAAGAGATGCCGGGCTGCGCGATCAAGTGGATTAAGGTGAGTTACATTTTTTTTTTTTTTTTTTTTTTTTTTTTTTTTTAACCCCTCCAGCCCTATTTTACTTAGTATTCTGTATTCAAAATGCTATTATTTTCCCTTATAACCATGTTATAAGGGAAAATAATACAATCTACACAACCAAACATGCCGATTTTTCTCACGCGCGTGCAAAACGCATTACAATGTTTTGCACTCACTCAGAAAAATTGCGCATGTTCCCGCAACGCACTCGCACCCGCACCTTTTCCCGCAACGCCCGCATGAAAGAGGCCTTAGCAACCATCAGTGAAAAACGCATTGCATCCGCACTTGCTTCCGGATGCAATGCGTTTTTCACTGAAGCCCCATTCACTTCTATGGGGCCTGGGCTCTGTGAAAATTGCAGAATATAGAACATGCTGCATTTTTCACGCAACGCAGAACTGATGCGTGAAATATAAACGCTCATGTACACAGATCCATTGAAATGAATGGGTCAGGATTCAGTGCGGGAGCTATGTGTTCACGTCACGCATTGCACCCGCGAGGAAAACTCGTTCGTGTGAAAGGGGCCTTATGTTTCCATTTGCAATTTGATTTCCTGTATGTCCTCATGACTGGATGGGAGGCAGTGTAGGATTAATTGTACATTTGTTTCTCGCTAAGTTACCATTTGTCTGGAGACCTGTTCACTTATGCTAATAGCTTTTTGCCACTTAACACAACAAGCAGAGGATGACTCTTCGAGACAGCAGTAAAAAAGAGCAATGTCCAACATTGTCTTTTGCAGAAGAACATGTATTTTTATTGTCCAGTGAGGACATCTCTAGACTTGATAGTGCCAAAAAAGAAAGATTTACAACCTCCACACTGCTGGGAAAAGAATGGAAGACAAACCACGAACATAGTGGCTTAGGCTACTTTCACACTAGCGTTCGGCTAGCGTTCGATCGGATCCGTTCTGAACGGATCCGATCATAATAATGCAGACGGAGGCTCCGTTCAGTACGGATCCGTCTGCATTATTTTAGCAAAAAAAAGCTAAGTGTGAAAATAGCCTAGTACGGATCCGTCCAGACTTTCAATGTAAAGTCAATGGGGGACGGATCCGCTTGAAGATTGAGCCACATTGTGGCATCTTCAAACGGATCCGTCCCCATTGACTTACATTGAAAGTCTGGACGGATCCGCACGCCTCCGAACGGCCAGGCGGACACCCGAACGCTGCAAGCAGCGTTCAGCTGTCCGCCTGTCCGTGCGGAGGCGAGCGGAGCGGAGGCTGAACGCCGCCAGACTGATGCAGTCTGAGCGGATCCGCCTCCATTCAGACTGCATCAGGGCTGGACGGCTGCGTTCGGGTCCGCTCGTGAGCTCCTTCAAACGGAGCTCACGAACGGAAACCCGCACGCTAGTGTGAAAGTAGCCTTACTGGTAACACAATTATTTCATGAGATTTATTTTTTTGTAGCCTCTGGCATTCCGTAAGGAGCAGAATGAAATTATATGCAGGTCATGTGATCAGCGCTATGTTTAGTCCTATTCAGTTATTCTGTTTCTATCTGAACACGGGGGGGGGGGGGCAGTCACATGATACATGGGGTATCATATGACCAACGCCAACGTTTCTTAGAGGACGCAAAGAATATACTTGTATAAATGGCGCATGGTAGGTTGGGGTCCTTTTACAGATTTTGCCCAGGAACAGTTAGTTACCCTTTAAGTAAACCTTGCAGAGATGGGGTTGTAAGCGCTGATGTAAGACTGGTATGTCAGCAATATTTTACATTTTTGTATATTTCAACATAGTATGGTTTCCTATTTTATATAAAGTGATTAAAATAAAAATGGATTACCCCTTTAAGGTTACATTCACACAACAACAAAAAATTACCATTAAATACGGACACGCTGTCAGTTTTTCATGGCCATTTTACATCAGTGTGTGCATCCATTTTGTGGCTATGTATCCATTTTAATGCCCGTTTTGCATCCATTTTGCATCCGTTTTTAATATCCGTTTTTTAACGGAATGGATGTATTGTATTTTTTGCTTTATAAGATGCACTTTTTCCTTAAAGTGGTGGGAAATGGCAGTGCATCTTAGAAAGTGAATACTAGTGAGCGCTTCCATTATGGAAGTGCTCACTAGTATGCAGTAAGAGAAAAAACACAGCACACTCATAGTTATCATAGTATGCAGTAGGCGCAGGGAGTGAAGCGCTGCCGGAACTCACTCCTACTCTACTGTCTTCTTCCCTGGGGAGTGTTGCACTGTCCTGACCGCGTACAGCGAAGACAACTGGAGCGCGACTGCAGCAGAGACCACAAGACCTGGAGAGTAGCGGTGGAGCAGGAGAGGTAAGCAAATGTATTTATTTTAAAGTATGATCTGAGGTGGGATGGGGGTCTGACATGGAGGTCTGATGAGGGTCTGACATGGAGGTCTAATCTGAGGTCTGATGGTGGTTTGACATGGAGGTCTGATGGGGGTCTGACATGGAGGTCTGATGGGGGTCTGACAGGGAGGTTTGATCTGAGGTCTGATGGGGGTCTGACAGGGAGGTTTGATCTGAGGTCTGATGGGGTCTGACATGGAGGTCTGATACAGAGGTCTAATGGTGGTCTGATCTGAGTTCTTGAGATGGGGATCTGATGTGAGGTTCTGATATGGGGATCTGATGTAAGGATCTGATTTGGGGGTCTGATCTGAAGATCTGATATGAAGTCTGCAGAAATTTTTTTTTCTTATTTTCCTCCTCTAAAACCTGGGGTGTGTTTTATCATCAGGTGCGTCTTATAAAGCAAAAATTATGGTTGTTTATTGGCTTTGTTTTCTTTTAACAAACACCAGCAGTGCCCTCAGTATACCTAATGCCCCCCAGTATATATAATGCTTCTCTTAGTAATGCAACTCTTAGTTGCCCCCAGTATATATACAATAATGATCTTATTATTGCCCTAAATATAATGCTTCTCTTAGTGGTCCCCAGTATAGTGTCAACCCCAAAAATATATAACATCACTTTAACCACTTGTACACGGCGGAACATTTGCTTCTCACTGGAGGAAGCAAGACCTGCACTCCCAGCATGATCATGTGACATCATCTCCCTGATAGCTAGGAGAGCAGGTCCTGCTGCCTCCAGTGAGGAGTGAATGTGCCCCTATGTGCACACACCATGTAGTCCCCTAAATCTCAGTTTGATGGCCAAACTACTACCACCTACTTGGTTGAGGGTTTGATAACATTACTTAGTTCATTAAAGGAGTTGCTCCACCGAGACAAATCCTTCCTATATGCCCGATTATGATATTTGGACTTCATAGAAGGTTGGTCCGACCCCACCCAGCACCACAGTCTGAGGCAGAGCTGAAAGATGCTCGGCACATCCACTAGGAAAGTCTTCTGACATATGGACCGAGCAAAACCCCTAAAAAATGCAGTTGCATACCTCTTTGGCCTGTGAATTTTCAGCTGTTGCAAAACTACAACTCCCAGCATGCTCTTGACAGCCGCACTTTTAGAACACCTGGAGAGCCATGGATTGGAAAACACTACTGTAATAAACATAAAGTGATGAGGGATAGATGAGAATTTCCAGCCAGCTGTATAATTGCTGCTCCGTACAGAAACAGTTATGGCTGTGTAAGTGTTTGTCCAGCAGTAATTACTTGACTCTAATTAGGTATTTTCGATCTGTCCTGGGACACCCATTAGACTTTCCTGTACATTCACCAACTTCGTTTGCTTGTAGCAACTTTCAGTTTAATTTAATCACCTTAGAATACGGTCATGTGACCTTGACCCATTGTCCTTACTGTAGAGGCGGCCATTTTGCAGGAAATGTAAGACTGTGGTTGATCGCTGAGAACCTTCATATGTGGTTTTGTAGGCTAAAAGGCAGAAGTGGAATAATTGCTTTAAACCCACAAGACAAATGCTGCTTCTAAATAATACTTATGGCTTTAGTTTGTTTGGGGGATTTTTAAGCATATTATGGATCATTGATGGTTAGCTAGCAACATAATGAGGGCCTCAGGTATCGCCATCAACTCCATCCAAGTGTTCTAGATTCTGGGCTTGTGGGCCAGAATTTTCTCATCACTGGATCTCATGTGCAAAGTGTAGAGAACTATATACTGTATAGCAAACTATGGCTTGCGGACATGAGCTTAGGGGATATGGCAAGGAATTTAGATTTGCCTGGCTCCCCTGACTTCTTTTCAGATTGCTTTTAGTGTACTTTAGAAAATCCATTGGGGTTCTTCACCTGGTCAAGGAATTCTAAAGGAGGGAGTCCTCTCTTCAGGATCCTCTTCTCTTGATCATGTTGTGTCACTTCGGTCTTGGCGTTTTTTTATAGTGTTTTTTTTTTTTTACAACTAGCAAACAAAAAAACACACCAAAAGACCAGTGCATATTTGATGTGGTTTTGCTGCAGCTAAAACCGCAAACATAATTTATATGCTGCGGATTTCTAAATCTGCATAGCAGTTAAATTTTTGCACTGAAACTTTTTTATATCTGATACACTTTTATCTGATACACTTTGCTGGTACTGTGCTGCATTATTATTTTTTTTCATGGGAATCCACATGGAAAAACTGCACATATTTAGCTGCGTGTGAAGTAGGGCTGCAGGATATGGGAATTTTGTGCGATTAGGGCCCTAAAAATTGCGATTGCGATATGCGATGCAATATTTTAAGGGAATTGTGCTAGAGGTCTATTTGCTGTGGATGGCACTGTTATGGAGGGGATCTTTGGATGGCACTGTTATGGGGGCTCTCTGGATGGCACTGTTATGGGGGATCTCTGAAAGGCACTGTTATGGGGGGATCTGTGGATGACACTGTTATGGGGGATCTCTGAAAGGCACTGTTATGGGGGGATCTGTGGATGACACTGTTATGGGGGGATCTGTGGATGACACTGTTATGGAGGGGATCTGTGGATGGCACTGTTATGGAGGGCATCTGTGGATGGCACTGTTATGGAGGGCATCTGTGGATGACACTGTTATGGAGGGGATCTGTGGATGGCACTGTTATGGAGGGGATCTGTGGATGGCACTGTTATGGGGGATCTCTGGATGGCACTGTTATGGTGGGGATAACAGTGCCATCCAGAGATCCCCCATAACAGTGCAATGCAGTGTGAATGACCGGCCCCGCTCACTGTTGTATAATCTTATCTAACCTGCATTGTTAAAATATAATAAGCATTTGTAATCCAGATGTATTACTTACAGCTAAGTTCCATAGCTAAGTTTTGGATCGGCAAAATCGCCATATCGCAATAGTTGATTATCACGATACGATTGCTTTGGCGATATCTTTTGCAACGGACGCCTCTCTCCAGGGCCCCTATATATCCAGCACATCCCAGGTGTAGGGAATGCCGAGTGGTGTAGTGCGGCCTAAAATGTCTCTTTATGTGTGTCAGGGTACTCCTACCTGGATACGGCTAGACCCCGGACTTTGGCTCCAAGCAATAAATAGGGGAAATAATTGAGGGATTTGAAGAAATAACTTGAGTCCAGACCTTGACATGAAGTTCAATGGCAGCTTTACTTGAATAAACGTTTCTCCAGTTTCAGGCTTTGTCTTGGTTCCAGCAGGCTTTAGCATTAAACTGGCAGGCAAACTTAACTCTGCTATAGATTTCTCTCACTCTTTGTTTCCTCTTTATGCTGCACTTCACTCTTGTAGTCGGACTTAAGTTCAGCCAAAAAGTAGGTTAGAATCCTGGCAGCTCCAACATGTAGTCTCAACCAGAACAAACCAGAACTGCCCCACTTCCTTCTGGTAGCAAGCAGGACTGGCCCATTTCTGCCCAAATGGGGGAGAATGGAATGGTAAGTTCCATCCTCTCTCTAAGGATAGCTCTGCCATTTATGCTGCCACCTGCTGGGGAACCAGGCACATTACATGTAATAAACTGTTACATAACAAGATTATGAATGCACATTGTGAAGGACCTGGAAACACATACATAAGATGACAATATATTAGCCCATTAGAGATAGTAGCAGGGTGCAGTAGTGGTAACACCACTCTGGGGTGTTACACTAGTAGTGGTGGTCGTGCTTGCACAATATAGGAAAATGCACCAGCCTAAGTGTGCTTCCATGATCCCAGCCACCAGAGAGGCTGACGCTTTTGCCTGTAGTGTGTAAGCACGACCACCAATGATGGATTCAAGGGTGATGTGTAACCTTGGAAACGAGCAGCATATAATGTGTTGGAAAAATGAATCCAGCAATGGAAGCAATATGGACAATCACAATACATTAGTAAGTGGCTTGTATCAACTTTCTCTACATGATAAATCCCATTTACTGAAGTGAGACAACCCCTTTGAAAGTGAACGTTCAGCCCTTTAGGTCTTAAAGCGTGAGTGGGTCACTGCTTCCTTACAAATCATGTCCTTACCTAAACGACCTTAGGAATGGAGTGCACTGTGAGGGACACATATTATAAATGCTAAGTATTATTCGATCTACAAAGGAGATAATTCCACCACTTTGAATCTCAGCCCCAAGAGAATTTACATGAAATTAATTTCCTTACATCTGCTGATCTTGTATCCTGACAGTCTGATTATAGATACACCAGTGAGTTCTTGTTATATTACAGACGGGGGTGGGTTCTTGAAATTTGAATTTTCTGTCCTATCATGAGTTTTGCATATGTACTACCGTCTCCTATTTATTATGTGGACAGGATTTCTTTACAGCGGAAATATTATGGACCACCGCATCTTCAGATCTGTTTGCTGAATTTAATGACCATGTTCTTTCTTTATTCGCTCTGTGTTATAACTTTATCAAGTTACGCTTTCACATTAGTGTGCAGAAGAAGCTCTCATCCAGTCTCCATGGCTACCAAGAAGCTTCGAGAATGATGGAGAGAAGTCATCATTGGGACTTTAATGTGTTGTCCGCTTTTGGAAACCTCTTATGAAAAGCAATTTTAGGGCACCTTGCCTATTACTCACTGAAAAAAGTGGCCTAAACAGGTGAAAATGTTCCAAACCCAGACACTGTAGCGCGTCTATAACCGGGGGAGCGATTCCTCCGCATGCGGTCTGCAGACAACGGCAATCCCCAGCAAAAAATGCGTACAATGGAGGATGCCGGGGCGGACTGCATGCACCACAAGAACATCAGGAACATATCGAAGCCCCTTATGCACCATGTCACGGTGTCTCAGTATGCATGGGGTCCTACCACTCAACTGCCCGTGGTGTGTGAACAGGGTCTGAACCAACTCACAGCCAAACTCTCACATACCTCCATAGTGGTATAACCAATGCACTGTGAGGTAGGATAAGGCTGTGAGCCGCACCCACAACAGACCAAAATAAAGTGGCACATTCCATACACATAAGGACAAAAACTCACTGAAAAAAAAACGGGCCTAAAACGGGTGAAAATGTTCCTAACCCAGACACTGTAGGGTGTCTATAACCGGGGGAGCGATTCCTCCGCATGCGGTCCGCAGACAACGGCAATCCCCAGCAAAAAATGCATACAATGGAGGATGCTGGGGCGGACCGCATGCACCACAAGAACATCTTGCACAAAATGATACATTGTGCAGATAAAAAAAAATATACATACACAATTCACTGCAAAAAATGCACCAAAATGATATGCAACTGATAATATCTTCCAGTCAGAAACATATCCGAGCCCCTCATGCACCACGTCACGGTGTCTCAGCACGCATGGGGTCCTAACACTCAATTGCCCGTGGTGTGTGAACAGGGTCTGAACCAACTCACAGCCAACATCATGCGTGCTGAGACACGGTGACGGGGTGCATGAGGGGCTCCGATATTTTCCTGACTGGAAGATATTGGCAAAGTTCTCAGCTTTAAACATCGGCCTGAGGAATTAGCTAGTATTGTCAGTTGCGTATGATTTTGGTGCATTTTTTGCAGTGAATCATCTTGCCCATTACCTGTAGCCAAAATCAGTGGAAAGGTTCATTGGTGTCCAGGGCCGGTGCAAGGATTTTTGCCAACACAAGCGAAGCTACATTTTGGCACCCCCCTCGCAGCTCACCTGGCCCTGGTCCCGTCTGCTACATCTGGCTTCTCTGTGTGGTCCTGGTATCTTCTCTCTGCTTCAGACAATCGCTCGTTTGAGGACCGTATTTTTTGCCCTCTAAGACGCACTGGCCCATAAGACGCACCTAGGATTTAGAGGAATATAATAAGAAAAAAATATTTTCCATTGCACCTCAGGTCAGACCAGCAATCAGACCCCTAATGTTAATCAGACTTCAGCTCACAGCCCCAATAAGACCCCCAATGTTAATCATACCTCAGATCAGACCCCCAATGCCTCAGATCAGCCCCCCATGTCAGCCACCATGCCCCAATGTCAGCCATCATGCCCCCATGTCAGCCATCAGCCCCCCATGTCAGCCATCAGCCCCCCCATGTCGACCATCATGCCCCCATGTCGGCCATCATGCCCCATGTCGGCCATCATGCCCCCATGTCGGCCACTATGTCCCCATGTCGGCCATCAGCCACCCATGTCGGCCATCATGCCCCCCCATGTCAGCCCAAAAATATGGGGTATTTAAAAAAAAAAGTTTCATTTTTCCGCCCCCTCCCCCCGTCTCTGTGCCCATGAGACAGCCGCTTGCAGGGCCGGTTCTGTCATAAGGCTCCCCAAGCGGCTGCACAATTAACTTGCTAACTTACATTTACCTCGCTGAGCCTATGTGCCGAGCAGCACCGGCCGCCCCCCGTCCTCACTCACAGAGCGGCACGCAGCAGCACTCTGAACTACGAGACCCTGGTGTATTTAAATCTCATTTAGCATGTCTTTCAGAAAAGTTTCTCCTGGGATTCGAACTTGCGACCTTTCACATCTGAGGCAAGGCATTTACCCACACAGCTATGAAAGCTGTATTGCCAGTTACTTAAAAAAATAAAAAATAAAATATAAGACTTCTACTATAGATAACTTTGATACCTAGTGTACATACACATGACAGCTGCCCCAGCACACTGTGTATGGATGTAGCAGAGCTGGGTGTGTTGGGGCAACTGTCATGTGTATGGTTGTACCCTAGGTATCAAAGTTATCTACAGTAGAAGTCTTATATATATTTTTTTTAACTAACTGGCTATATAGCTGTGTGGGTAAGTGCTTTGCCTTTGATACTGTAGGTCATGGGTTCGAATCCCATTACAAACTTTTATGAAAGACAGGCTAAATAAGAACACGAGCACCAAATCTTCAACACTAGAGGGTGCTAGGAACACAGGAAGAGGAAGAAGCTGCATTGCATCGCTGACATGGAGGTAAGTATACATTTTATTTATTTATTTTTTTAAATACCGGACTGTTACTTTACTGCCATTCTATTGGCACCATGATACTGGCACATGGAGGGGGGAGGAGAGAGGCACTTGATACTGGCACATTAGGGGGCAGGGGGAGAGGATGGCACTATGATATTGGCACATGGGGGGGCAAGAAATGGATATTAATCATGAGGGGCAGAAATGTGAAATGATGGGGGGGGGGGCAAGAAAAGAATATGAATCATGAGGGGCAGAAATGTGAAATGATGGGGAGGCAAGAAATGGACATGAATCATGAGGGGCAGAAATGTGAAATGATGGGGGGCGCCAAAATGTAGATTTGCTTGTGTTGACAAAAATCCTTGCACTGGCCCTGGCCGCTTGGTTTGCCTTATTATAGCGCCGGCCCTGTTGGTGTCCAAAAATTAGCCATGTTTGGGCTGAGGGTGAGACTGTGTGAGATAGTCAATGGCTGAGGCTGTGGAAGAAATATGAGTTTGATAGTTATCATATCATATGTGGACATCCTAGTTCTGGATGATGACTATTGACCCACATCTTGTTGCTCATACACATTGGCTATAAGCAGATACCTGCAAAGTGCGCACAATATAGAGTGATAGTCCCAGGGCAAAGATCATCAGGAAGGAACAATGTTAGAATTTTTTGGAGACTCTATAGCTGATAATCTCTACTTATAAAAATATAACTGAAAATCGGGGTCTAAGACCTTATTTTAGTAAGAAAATATTGTACCACAAGTTGTGAAATATCCTGCTGCATATTACACAATACAACCGTGTGATGAAAGGCATTGTATGCATTGGGTAATCCATTTTTCACTCATTCATTCGATTATCAGCAACATCTTTACACAGGCAGATTATCACTAACGAGCGTTTGTACGAATGCTCGTTAGTGATAATCTACCTGAACATCGGACAGTGTAAACAGGCCTTAAGCTGAATATAGAGTGTTCTGCTGCTGGGACCCACAATGATCAGCTGAGACTGTGGAGGAAACCTAGCAGCAAGTGCGACCATGGCATCTAAGTGGTCATTTACTGGGAGCAAGATATGGTGATGAAATGCATTTGTTTGCTATAGCACCTGGGAACCTTCTGATGGCCCTCAGGCCTGTCATTGTTCAGTTCCTATTAAGCCCATGATTGGTTGACATCAAACCTCTAGGGGGCTAAAAAAACAAACAAAGGTAAAACTGTAGACATAGAAACATAGAATGTGTTGGCAGATAAGTACCATTTGGCCCATCTAGTCTGCCCAATATACTGAATACTATGAATAGCCCCTGGCCCTATCTTATATGAAGGATGGCCTTATGCCTATCCCATGCTTGCTTAAACTCCTTCACTGTATTTGCAGCTACCACTTCTGCAGGAAGGCTATTCCATGCATCCACTACTCTCTCAGTAAAGTAATACTTCCTGAGATTACTTTTAAACCTTTGCCCCTCTAATTTAAAACTGTGTCCTCTTGTAGCAGTTTTTCTTCTTTTAAATATTCTCTCCTCTTTTACCTTGTTGATTCCCTTTATGTATTTAAAAGTTTCTATCATATCCCCTCTGTCTCGTCTTTCTTCCAAGCTATACATGTTAAGGTCCTTTAATCTTTCCTGGTAAGTTTTATCCTGCAATCCATGTACCAGTTTAGTAGCTCTTCTCTGAACTCTCTCCAAAGTATCAATATCCTTCTGAAGATATGATCTCCAGTACTGAGCACAATACTCCAAATGAGGTCTCACTAGTGCATTTCCTGCTGCTCTATGACATTGTCTGCCTACCTTTAAGTCTTCTGAAATAATGACCCCTAAATCCCTTTCGACAGATACTGAGGTCAGAACTGTATCACTGATTGTATATTCTGCTCTTGGGTTTTTACGCCCCAGGTGCTTTATCTTGCACTTATCAACATTAAATTTTAGTTGCCAGATTTTTGACTATTCCTCTAGTTTTCCTAAATCCTTTTCCATTTGGTGTATCCCTCCAGGAATATCAACCCTGTTACAAATCTTTGTGTCATCAGCAAAAAGACACACCTTACCATCGAGGCCTTCTGCAATTTCGCTGATAAAGATATTAAACAATATGGGTCCCAGAACAGATCCCTGAGGTACCCCACTGGTAACAAGACCATGGTCTGAATATACTCCATTGACTACAACCCTCTGTTGTCTGTCCCTCAGCCACTGCCTAATCCATTCAACAATATGGGAGTCCAAGCCCAAAGACTGCACTTTATTGATAAGCCTTCTATGTGGGACAGTATCAAAAGCCTTACTAAAGTCTAGATAAGCAATGTCTACTGCACCTCCGCCATCTATTATTTTAGTCATCCAATTTAAAAAATCTATAAGATTAGTTTGACATGATCTCCCTGAAGTAAACCCATGCTGTTTTTCATCTTTCAATCCATGGGATTTTAGATGTTCCACAATCCTCTCCTTAAGTATGGTTTCCATTAATTTCCCCACTATTGATGTCAGGCTTACTGGCCTATAGTTGCCCGATTCCTCCCTACTACCTTTCTTGTGAATGGGCACAACATTTGCTAATTTCCAATTTTCTGGGATTACTCCTGTTACCAGTGATTGGTTAAATAAATCTGTTAATGGTTTTGCTAGTTCACCGCTGAGCTCTTTTATTAGCTTTGGGTGTATCCCATCAGGCTCCTGCGACTTATTTGTATTAATAAAGTTTTTTTTTTTATATATATATAAAAACAAGAAACAAAAAGAATTAAAAATTTGTGAAGCGAACGCATAAATACCCACACTCGATCCTGACCCATTCATTTACATGAGCGATTTTTTCGTGCATCAGTTCTGCGTTGCGTGAGAATCGCAGCATGTTCTATATTCAGCGTTTTTCACGCAGCCCTGGCCCCATAAAAGTGAATGTTGCTTCAGTGAAAAACGCATTGCATCCGGAAGCAAGTGCGGATGCAATGCGTTTTTCACTGATGGTTGCTAAGAGATGCTGTTTGTAAACCTTCATTTGTTTTTCACGCGCATGAAAAACGCATCAAAACACATTGCACCCGCGCGGAAAAAACTGAACAACTAAACTCAATTGCAGACAAAACTGACTGAACTTGCTTGCAAAATTGTGCGAGTTTTACTGAACGCACCCAGAGCCATTCCGTATTGTTTGTGTGAAAGAGGCCTTACACAGCTATGTAGATGGAGATATAAATAAGTGATGGGTGCCAGAATATGACGGTGCACAAAAACAAAATTGTTTTTAAAGAATTAAAACGTAACTACGGTATATAAATTTGGTATCACTGTAAGTGTACTGACCCGCAGAATAAAGTTAACATGTAATTTTTACTGCACAGTGAATGCCGTAAAAATGAAACCCATAAAACTACGGAGGAATTGCGTTTTATACCAATTACACCTCATTTTTATTTTATTCCAGGTTTCCACTACATTGTTAAGTGTTGCTGTCAAAAACTACAACTTGTCCTTCGAAAAAAAGCACTCATACGAATATGGGAACAAAAAAAATAAAGTTATGGCTTTCGGAGGGCAGGGATGGCTGTGTCAGGTAGGCCATGCTGCAGTATATAGGCACATTTTTTTTAAATTAAGGTCCAACGTAATACAGAAATTCCTCTACACGCCAAGTTTGGGCTTATCCTATATGGTCTGAATTATCAGCACTTACAGGTAATATAGTATTAGTCGTCATTTTAATTTACTGAAATATATTTCAGCACGACCCCCCTATGTTGAGCCTTAATGAGTACATCTGCTTTAGTCCTAATCGAATATTGTTTGACATATGGCACACAACATGGACCGCAACACCCTTCACAATATGGTTCAGAGCATAAATAAAAATGCTGTTATAATAATGGCTTAAAGAAGTCAGAATTGGATAAGAATCTACAAGCTGCAACCTAGTCTATCTGCTCTGTAATAGCATACACTGCCTCTCCATGACTCAGGATTAAAAAAAGAAACCTGCAATGATTTGATCTCATTGCACTTTGAAGGAGGCTTGCCATGGTGTGTTAGGGGAAGGGTGTCAGATTATAACACTCATTTTTGGACTGGAATTGCAGATCAATTCTTTGCCATTAAGAGTTTTAGAAATCTTTACCACTGATTGCATATAAAAAAAAAAGAAAAAAAAAAAGGACATCGATTGCAGTACCACTAATGGCTACTAGGTGGCGATACCTAAAGGTCTTGGATTTTTACAATGTTGCATTTTTTTTTCCAATTATTTTAGGAAAGACTCTTGGGGCAAAAAAATTGTCAGCTGGTGTTTTTAGTTGACATAGGCAATGTAGTGCATCGTCACACTGACATTACATGGTATTTACACAATTGTAACCTAAAAGTTAAAAAAAAAACATATTCTATTATCGGTACTCACATGCAAAGCTCCTTTCTTAATGTGTACAACCTCCTCACAACCAGTGGTCTCATGGTTTTAGAGGCTGGAGCTATGAAATGAAGTCTCGGGAAGAAAGCATAGATATAGGCAGAGGTGTAATACAATATCTGTAACAGACCCTTCACCTTCCACGTAACATTTAGGGCTCATGCACACGACCGTATTTTCTTTCCGTGTCTGTTCCTTTTTTTTGCGGACCGTATGAGGAACCATTCATTTCAATATGTCCGCCAAAAAAATGGAAGTTACTCCGTGTGCATTCTGTTTCCGTATGTCCATATTTCTGTTCCGCAAAAAAATAGAACATGTCCTATTATTGTCCACATTACGGAAAAGAATAGTACTATTCTATTAGGGGCCAGCTGTTCCGTTCCACAAAATACAGAATGCACAAGGACGTCATCTGTTTTTTTGCTGATCCGTTTTTTGCGGACTACAAAATACATAGGGTCGTGTGCATGAGCCCTTAAAATACTGTTTTTGTGTCTGAGGGGCTTTGGATCCCTTTTGGCACCAAGTTCCAGATGCATAAAAGATTGGAACATCTCTTTAAACCCTGCAATTGATATATACATTTGCAAATACAGTATGTTATTGGAAGAAGGGGTTCTGCAGTTTGTTTAAACTAATAATCTATCCTCTGGCCTTCTCACTGTTTACCACAGATCCAATGACATCACGACTAGTATCAACTTGGCTGGGCGGGGCTAAGGTCTGTTCACTTGAATAGAGCCTAGCCGCGCCCAGGCCAGTTGATACTAGTCGTGACGTCACTGGGCCTGTGGTAAACAGTAAGAAGGTTGTGGTGCTCATGGAGCGCCGCCGCCTTCTCAAACAGCTGATCGGCGGGGGTCCTGTGTGTCGGACCCCCGCTGATCAGATGCTGATGATCTATCCAGAGGATAGAATTTGCCTAGTTTTAGCATTCTGCTTGAATTTCACTTTTTTTCTAAGTTAATGGATTTCCCCTTTATTTGACCGATATATAACCACCCTGTTCTTCCCTTTTTGGTAGGAGTGGGCTGGTCCAACTTCCTGTCTGGTGGGGGAGTTCATGTCTATTGAGCGAGGAAAGAGAAAGCAAGTCCATGTGTTCCTTCTCCATAGGCCTCAGGATCCATAAACAAACTGATCTCTGCAAGACTTACTGCTTCTGCTACAGAAAAAGCAAGAAAGAGAGAAATATTAATAAGAACTCAGAATCTGCATAGCCAAGCATAGGAGTCAGCAAGGTAACCTGTGACTTCAGCTAACTAGGATTTGCTGCTTGTGAGGGATTACAGTTAAAACACCCATCACACTTAGGCCTCATGCACACGGCCGTTGTTTTGGTCTGCATCCAAGCCGCCATTGTGGCGGCTCAGATGCGGACCCATTCACTTCAATGGGGCCGCTAAAGATGCGGACAGCACTCCGTTCCGTGGCCCGGTTAAAAAAATATAACATGTCCCATTCTTGTCCATGCTTTGCGGACAAGAATAGACATTTATATTAAAGGCTGTCCGTGCTGTTCCGCAAATTGTGGAACACGCATGGATGCCATTCGTGTTTTGCGGATCTGCGATTTGCGGACCGCAAAACACACCACGGTCGTGTCCATGAAGTCTTAACCAGGTCCTGGCCAGATGTGCCTCTAAAGACCTGTATCCACAGTGCACACTACAGTCATACTTGCCAGATTACAGTTCCTAGTCAGAGATTCTTGAGAGAGAGAATTTAGTAAGATAGAATACCAAGAGTGCCATTATTTGTCACTGTGCCAGCCACCATACTTTACCATCTGGGAAAAGGATTGTGTACAGATTATTGTTGGATGTACTACAACTCCTATTTTGAACTCAAGTAAAATGAGACTTTATTCTTCCATCTCTGGCCTGATTTCCTGACTCCTACCACACCATACACTGGGCATTGCATTACTATACTGCCAGCCAGGCACCCATACAACTACCAACATCAAGAGCACCCCAAAATACCATTAGGCAGAAGCCCCAACTACAGGGAGTGCCCCGAGGGAAGAAAGGGTGCACCCTTCTTATTAGCACAGCTACAATACTATAACTAGTAATTCTTTGAGGTTCCTGGGAATGGGACTGTCACATGTATGAATTCTTCTTTATATTCATTAACCCATGCTTTCCCCCAACCGATACACTCCTATGCCTAGTGTGGGACTAGAGAGGATGGAACATGATACAGAAATTCCCTCTTTGGTTTCTTTGAATCCCTGTGCCTCGCTCCACCCCCTCAGGAAATATATCAGATTTGCCCAAACACAGAAATATCCAAATACATACAATACGTAAGAGATTTTATTACCCCAGACATCTCTGTACCTTTGCTCTGGAATCCCCTGACTCTGACTTACTGTTCGACATCTTCAAGTTTTCCTGTATCATAAAGATTGACTGATGTTTGTGCCCTCCCTAATAACATCTCGGCATTCATGCCATGAGTCTCAATAACCAGTTCTTTCCTTGATCTCGACACACATTTGACCGGATGACAGGCAGATAATCATGCGTTGCTCTGTCAGTCACATGGCACCCTTGTCACCTGTCACCCAACCTTCATTGACTGCGTAGACTGTCAGGTCAGAGGAGACAGCAGGATGAATTATATCTGGTACTTGAGCAATTAAACCTCGGGGAAGACATTAATATTGGCTAATTTTGGAAAATGGCTGTCTTCTGTGTAGAGGTAACAGGTACACTTTAATAAAGAAAGATGTGAGGTAACAGTAGTGGAGGGCAACGTAATACATAGAAAAAGGAGACATGAAGAGGAGGGAGGGGGGTTGAAGATGGATGTTGTGCTACTGCAGAACAGCTGCTGTTGGGATCAGTACAGAAAGATGCTGAGCTGGGGACGTGCGGACTGGTAATTAGTGATTAATAGGCGCAGCTACTGGGATCACACACACTGTTCTGCCTATGTGTCTATGCGTTTGTAGTATATGTATGTGTGTATATATGCTCTATATATACACCGGTATATAGACTCATAATGTGCTACCTTATGCCCTTCCTACATTTAATGACCCTGAGATACAGCACAGATGATAATAAAGAGACCATTAAGAAAAAAAACTTTCATACACAGACACGTACAGTCGGTGGATCATTTATTTTTCACAGACAGATTTTTCTGTTTTCCGATTAAGGTACAGAGATATTTTTCATATTGCACAGAGCCCCAATAATGATATAGCCAACGTCCCCCACCCCCTTACACAAGGTATAGTCGTAAAACACCAAGGTTAACAGAAGACTCTCCCAGGCCTATTGAAGGTATTGCAGGCTGATCTGGCAAGAAATGAGTTAATGGCATCGGCCTCCTCCTGAAGAATGATGCAATGACATGTCCCATGAGAGAGAAAATGACAGTGACTTTTAATGGGTTAACACAGATGTGTCACCGTTGACCCCAGAGAGGAGGGAAACCTTTTTGCAATTTTGTGTATTTTTTTCTATTGCTCCCCTATAACGAATAATATACTTTTCATCTGGAAAATAAAGTCTCATCTACAGTATATAATACACATCATACATGATATCAGTAATAACTATCACAACCCATGAAATCTTAGCTTTAGGTTGTAATAATTCTGTAGCCCCGTTTCTTTTTAAATACGTTTGTGTGAGGAAAGCTCCTCACTATCTAATATACCAGTATATTCACATTGTATATTGCCATAAAGTCTGCTTTGGTGATAAAAAGAAACCATATGGGTTTTTTCCCCATTACACCTGTCCTCCTAAGGGCTGATGGTTGACAATACAACCTTCTATGAATTAGTCAGCCCTTAATACCATTTCAGCCTGATGTGCCTTGGTCAATAACAGTGGGTTAAGGACCTAAAATAACCACCTTAACGGGTAAACTCATCTGTAGACAGTGAAGGCCACCCTTGAAAGGCTGAATCCATACATTGTGTATGGCTGGCTAGTAGTAATATTGCTAAGACATTCATTTTCTGGGTGTCCCACATATTCAAGAGGTTGTCCAGTTAACAGTCTATTAGCTAAAGTTTACAGATGGTTCCAAATTGTGTTCCTGAATCAGACTGGGTCAAGTTATGCATTATTTTCGTAGCAGGTGGGTACTATGAGGAAACAAGGATAGGCAACACAACCCAGAACTCACAATGAGTCATTTGGTAGTATTCAGTAGAGGGCCCCGCATTATTGATTACATAATGGCAAGGGGATTTCTAGAATCAGGCAGTCCAATTATGAAAATACAATGAAGACCACCGTCTTTAGAGATGTCATTGCTTCCCATGCTCTCATGCAGAAAGCTAGAACATATGGTCCACTGTATATAGTAGACACGTAACAACTCCTTAAAGCTTTCCCGTGGCATAAGAGGAACCTGTATACATATAAGCCTAATACAATGAATTACAATACCTCCCAGAGCAGAAATGTTATTTTGATTAAAGGCGAGAGGTAAGAAAGTAATTGATGTAGCTTATTACATGACTGTTCAAATTACTTTATCATAGGGATCATGTCTATATGAAGTCTGACAGGCATATAGATAGTGATGTGTGCAGTATGAAACAGGAAAATGTAAATTAGAATTGTTGCATCAGCTCCATATAACTTACTATCGGGGGGGGGGGGGGGGGTAGGTCGTAATATAGTCGCATCTGATTATTTTTTGGGAGACTTTTTTTTCTCATGTAATAAATACACTGATTATTTCTCAGATTTTATTTTACAATATGTATTTCTTGCCAGCCTCTCGATATTACCACTGCTTTCGATCACTTGTTGAATGGGAAGTTTACAGTTTTGGTGGCTTCTACTTGTATGATGATTGTATGTTTTTGTGCCTTTATAAAGTTCTATAGTCTCCATAGTTGTAGGATATGAGTTTTTTCACTACACATTAAGGCAACCCTCATGATGTAGATACACAGACAATACTGAACTACAAGATGGTCAGATGATGGTAAACAACAGTGATAATAAAACGGAGTCACAACTTGCAAATTGGCCAAATGGTCATACACAAGATATAAGATATTTGCTATGATGGATGGACAAGATAACTTGCAGTCAGCTGTTACTTTAACTTTACTTTAATGTTTGAAACCTCACTTCTAGATTTTTGGGTGTTACCCTAAATCTTTCTAGTAGGGTTTTCAGAAGATATAGTATTCAGAGACATAGTTAGGCCTCAAGACCACAACTTTTTCGGTGTCCAGGTGAATCTATGAGTTCATTTTATAGGGAGATAACAATATAGAATTTATATTTGTGTGTATATTGAAGTGGTTTAAATTTCACATCCAACACATCACTTACATAGCTTTCTGCCCACTGTCTCCACAAATACATACACCACAATGGACCAGACCAAGGCACAGGAAGTCCATAAAAGGTAGACCCAAAGTTAGACCAATATAGGCCATTCCACAGCTGTGAGCTCAATTTTTTGTCATCTTTAGCCCGAGGGTGAGTATGGAGAGCTGCTGTGATAGTTATAGTCCGGGCAGACCTTCTGCACTAGTCTATAATCTGTTGTGTAAAATGAGACATAAACACAAACAATCTTGAATGGGTGAGAGCATGTCCATGAGACCTTGCTACGAGTTTGCTGTTGGTGGCAGGTCTTTGACGGGTCGTGAGGACATAAACCTGTCTTAATTGCTTTATCTACTTTTTCAAATTCCACTCGACAATTAAAGATTTTTGATTCCTTTGCTTCTGCATACATCTGCTGCTCCAAATCAAAATCAAGGACTTTAGATGGTGGGACAAGACTGACAGAAACATTCCCCTGGCCTGTAGAATTGTGGAGAAAGTAGACACTGAAGGACCCGTTCCCATGATCCACCACTTTTCCTGTGATGAGAAGGTTGAGCTTTACTGTCTTGATATTGGAATAGAAGTCCCCCCAACCAAAGACTTTCTTGGCTCTTCCTGTTGACCTTAGTACAGACTGACGTCGAATCCGAGCTGGTATTGGGGGTTCTGAATTATGACCCAGCTCTGAAAGGCTGTTCAGGACATCCCAGAATTCCGGAGAGTTGGAGAGAAGTTGAAGGATAGTGGAGTTCAAGGGGCTTGAGTTACGAGACCGGGATGGAGAAGAAGACCGTCTCCTAGGAATTCGAGGCCTGGAATGGGATTTTGTATCTGTCTGGTCTTCATCATCTGGGTCAGTAGAAGAATCTTCTTGGCCACAGATCACCTGAAGATAAAAAATACATATATCAGAAGAAAAAAAATTTAATTATGTCTCAGTCAACCAGAAAGTGTTCCTTCCCTTTCCCCTGTGTTTCTTCTTCAATGTCTTCTATTTTTTTATTCTCCCTCCGCTCCTTTCTGTTATTGATAGCCTCTCACCTGAAATCCCCAGCAGTAACAGATGCTACAGCTGATAATTAGTGATACTGAGTACTAATCAGTGTAACCAGTTTAATGAGAGCTGAGTAATGTGCATCCACCTGACCTACACCCCCTGGGTATCACAATGTCAAAGAGGTACTTGAAAAAAGAGACCACTACACAATTCACAGACGCTGTGTGGTAACTGCAGATGTCACGAGAATATGCTTTTAGCAACCGAGGGCATAGGCTCTTAACATCACTATTCCAATGCTAACACCTTCATGGTAAAATATCATCTTGCTGTTCACACTTGCAGCATGCCATATAACCAACAGACATAGACAATGTACTAATATACAAAATGTATCATAAAAAGCCAGAGTAAGACATTAAAACAAATTTAGATTAATTGAGACCCAAGAGGCCATAGTATGAATGACTTCTTCAGAGGATTTTGTTTGATTTGAACCTATTAGGTGGTTTCTGCTCTCCTACCTGAGAGCAGGATATGATACAGAAAAAGAACATGAGCTCTGTGAAATATAGATTTATATGATTTGGAGCATGATTTCTGTGTAAATAGCAGAGTAAATCCTGACAGGACTACTAGAACTCCTAGGAGAGACAGTGAGAGTCCTGATTTCCCTACCCACACAGGATGACTGAGCGCTTTCCCTGAATCAGTGTGTGTATGCAGAGAGCTGTCAATCATCCAGTGTGGGTGGGGTTATCAGGACTCTCAGAGTCTCTTCTAAGAGTCCTCTCAGGATTTACTGCTTTTTAATCAGAAATCTTCCTCAAAGTCATATAAACCAATATATCACAGAGCTCTGATTATCTCCCTTTGTCATTTGCTACTCTCAGATAGGGCAGCAAGAATCACCTGACAGGTACACTTTAAAGGGGTTATCCCAGACCTATAATGCTCCCCATATGCCCGGGTCCCTCACACAGATTGTAGTTACCTCACTCTCCGGCACCCCGCGTCGCTTTTGATGCCGGCACAGACACCACTGCATCTCCCTGTCACGCGGATAAAAACAAGCGGCGATGGTGGTGGGGTGCAGCCTATAGCAGTGGGAACAAGCCTCTCCAGCATCACCCGCGAT
The DNA here is from genome assembly GCF_014858855.1 of Bufo gargarizans. NCBI lineage: Eukaryota > Metazoa > Chordata > Amphibia > Anura > Bufonidae > Bufo > Bufo gargarizans. The sequence goes on from NC_058085.1 coordinate 134,341,006, forward strand.
GCTAGGGAGACTCGTTCCAATTGCGGCCTGCTATTGGCTGCCCCACCCACGCCGGATATTTTCATCTGCGTGACGGGGAGATGCAGCGGTGTCCGTGCCGGCATCAGAAGCAACACGGATGCAGGGAAGGGAGTCAACTACAATCTGTGTGAGCGGCCCGGGCATATGGGGAGTATTATAGGTCTTGGATAACCCCTTTCAGTACAAGACAACACGAAGGGCCAACACTTTACATCTGGGTTCTTTAGAACCATTATTCCTGGACTGAGGAAGTGGTTGATTATTTGCATGCCTCTTTTACATATAGTCAGATAAGTAGCTACACCCCAGGCCTGTTGCCTGAGGGAGCCCAAAGACACCAGGGCCACAAAAGAAGATGCTAGTATTATATAGTACAGGGCTTACGGCAGGTGGGGTAGCTGTTACAGTTAAGAGGGCTCCATTACAATATTACATCTGCGGGCAGTTATATAGAGGTCCTCCAGCTATGGGAGCCATGTAAACAACATGGTTGTTTGAGTATCATCTCTGTAGGTGGGACAGGCCGCATGAATAATTATATCCACAACTGAAATAGTTAATTTTTTTTTTTTTTTACAAAAGGGGGATAACCATGGTGACAGATAGGAGGGGGCAGCTGGTTAATGAATTAAGTCCATAGGGAGTTATGTTGATTGAGAGCAACATAAAAGATACACAAGAGTGAACCTTGATACAAAAAAGGGCAGGGATATGGATCCTTTAAGATCACACAGAAGATTATAACAGCCTGGTAAATCCCACCAGACAGCAATAATAGAAGACAATAGTCCTCCTGCAATGATGACAGACCACTCTGACAACCTTAAACCGTCTGGCACACTCTAATGTATGCTCACGAAATAATACAGATGTATAACCAAGCCTATGAATGCATAATGTAGCAGATACATGAATGAGTTCAGCCCAACACATGATCGTAAAACATAAATTCTAATATGCAATTAATTGCTACATCAAAATAGGCTCAGAACTGCAGATCAATGGTGAAAAGCTGAAAATATAAAATAATGAGGCTCGTGCTGCCTCCTGACGGCAATGAATAATTAGTGACAATAGAAAAATTGCCAGATATTGAATTGCATAATCTCACAAGACAATAGCGGCCTGGAAAGTTTAATGAAAGCATCAAATGTTTCCTTGGGTTGGGGGCTATCTTTGTATTTTACACTATGGCAAGTGCAATAGAGATAAAAAAAACTATCACCTCTAATATCTTCTATTGGCTGTTGCCCCACAATTTCTGAAGTATGGCAATTTATGGAAACATACCCTGTAGTGTGCATCACAATGTCCTTCACGAAAATAAGATGCAGAGCAAGATCATTCAACCAATAACAAAATACCAATTATACAATATCATGATAGAAGTCAAGAGAAAAAAGAAGACAGCTACAAAATGGCAGTTACCGTAGAGGGTAGCATCTGCTAAATGATCCCACAGACCCATGGAGACCTACAAATGTTATACAGTCACACAATAACACAATTAGGTAGAAAAGGCAGCTCTGTATGAGCCTGTCCTGTATTCTGAGATCTGTCTTAGCAAGAACTTAAGACTGCCTGCACTGGTTCAGTGTAAGGGCAATGACAATTAGGAAAAACCTTGAAAGAACCTTAAAAACAACTCGACTCAAGTCAACATTAGAAACCACATCATTCTTAAGCTTATCCTTTTAGCTTACAATCAATAGGTCACTTTATATTGAAATCCACAACCTGTACCGCTATGTGAATAGGTCATGGTATGGTAGAACTTCTCATAAATGTCCTTATCATCTAGACTACAGGGTTGACCCAATGTATACATACCAATGGACACATTCACACCATGGATAAATGGCCTGAATTTTAAATAAGCCTCCTATTTGTCCATCTGGCTTCTTGTTAGGACAAGTATTTTACCCTAGAGGCCAGGTCAATATTGATGGGTCTTTGAAGGCCCCTTGCTACTGACAGGTATTAACCAGATCTAGTCTATGTTTATATCTAAAAATGCAAGCTAATTTGCCCAGTGAAGAGTCATTCATAATGAATTACATTTTGTCAATAGTTCCTAGCCCCACACAAGGCTAAGTATTTAACCTTTATGTAATTTTCGAGGTCAAGACATACTAATTAATTATCTGGTATATGGGATATAACCCACAAATTAGCTTTTGGGTTGAGACTAACAGTAGACTAGCCTCTTAGTAAATGCCCCTCTGACTATCTAAGCATATATTATTTTCTAATCATTAGAATATTATTGCATTTCTATAAATGATCAACTTCATTGATCGGTTACTTTGTATGTGATGAGACCTATCAAACGTCATTATCATCGGGTATCTTCTTCCATAAAAGATTCTTTAACCCTTTAACTGTGTCTCTCAGTTACATCTTACTGATCATAGGTGACACCACCTCTTTAACGAGTCAGTAGCATGACCATGGTTGTAGACCTTTCTTTTCTACTCAGAATCAGACCCCCTTAAACATGACCCAGTCAAATATGAAATTTTGTTTTGTCTGTAGACCTTTACTTCTTTACCAGAATGACCTTTTAGCACAATAAGCATCTCCGATCATATAGTCCATCCTCTAATAAACCTATAAAAAACATACACGGCACCCTGGTTTCATACTGGAGTGATAGTTTAACCCATGAAATGTCTGATACATGGTTCTGGCTATCAAAAATGTCCTGCTTTACAAACCAGACCTTGCTATTAGATCTCCCTGACTATAAATACAATTCTCTTATTAACCCCTGAATAGCACATCCAGTTGTCTAGAAGGACACTATCACAAGTCCTTGTATTAAGGTATATGATTCAGCCTGTTTGATCTACTAAATAATCTCCAATCTAAAGCTCTCTCCTCATCTGCGAGACGTTTTTTTTTTAACCCTTGTATCATCTAACTGACTCCAGAATCCCCCCCCCCCCCCACACCTTTATAATCCCCCTTCCAGAATCCTATAAGAAAATCTGTCTTTCACCATATTAGATTTATCCTGTCTGGGGCTTACATCGCTCTTGCCACATCACATACACCTCCAATCTTACATTTCCCACACGCCCCCTATATACTATCGTATGTGCATATGCTATCATATTATGTGACTTCAACCAGCAACAGGTAGACAGGGAATGTTTAACATAAGCCACCCAGCAGATATCCAGTCTGACCCACTGCTGCAGGCAGGAATGCCCAGGATATGTAGAACAGTAGAGCAGCAGGTGTGAGAACATACATTTAGGAGCGAGGGCACAAGACAGGGCACATAGAAGGGTATGAAACACATGACATGTATGGGGTGGCACAGCTGGGGGGTAGAAGCAGAGGTTCTCCTTCATGTACTACTTACCAGATAGATGCTGCCTTGAACCAGGAATATAAAGCAGCATTGCGTTAGCTGCATTTTGCTCAGTGGCTGAGTCTTGAGACGTACACTCACCTGCGTTCAGCATCCATGTGTATGCTGTGAATACACAGCTAGAGATATACACAGCCTGGATGCTCCTGACCACTCACTTGTGCTACTCCCTTGCCTTGCACTTCTCTACTCTCCCCCTCCCCTACATAGGTGACTGCCTTTTCGTCTCCACTTCTTCACTCTCTTTGACCATCACCTTGGTTCTTTCTACTCTTTTCCTTGCTTCTCCCCTGCTCTTGGCACTTGCTCTGTCTCGGCTGCCTCCTTCCACCTGCTCGCCTCTCTCCTTGCTTTCCTTGCCTGGTTGTCACACACCTTTCTCTTCTTCTCCAGTTCTCTCATTGGTTCGTGCCTTCTCTGCTGGTCCCCTAGCTTTCTCAGTCATCCCTCTCCTGCTAGGTCTAGGGCTCTCTCTTACTCAGGGTCTGACACCCGCTCCTGACTATCCCTCCCTCTTTCCTTGTGTTTTTCTCCCTCTCTCTCTATCTGACCTTCTATCTCCCTCCCTCTTTCTCTCCTCCCCTCAGACACTCTCCTACTGTCTGTCTGTCTCTCTCATTTTTCGTCCATGCCTCTGTACTAGTTACTCTCCCTCCTTTAGCCTACCTCTATACCTTTTCTTTATAGTGACCACCCTTTCTCTTTTATATTCTGTGCTTTTACTTACTATCATCCCTGTACCCTGTTCTATTTTATGTATGTAGTCTATTCTCTTACCACCCAGAGAGATACCCATGATTTATCTCCCTAAGGGATGGCATCCAACAATTAGACCTTCCGAGTCAATATAATGCCCCCTTTAACAACTGGTAGTGAACAGTATTTTGCTCATTTTTATAGACTGGACCAGGTTACCAATTCCTTTTACTCACCTCTCCCCCCACCCTTGTCCCTGCCTAACACTAGCAGGCTCTATCAGCCTCTTTCCTGATTATCCATGTCTCTCTCCCCCATCTCTCCCGCATTCACAGGGTCAATATGCCAGGTTAGAGACAAGGCTTTTCCAATTAAATTGATGTTTAGACAGACATTTTCATTCGCTGCGTGTTAGTACCAGGGAATAGAGGGGGCACCAGCCGCTACCCAGAGCTCCACATTCATTTGTAATTTACAATGAACAAACTGTATGGACTTAAATAAGCTATAATGAAGAAAGGAGGAGCAGAAACTTGCATTATTTTTTATAGAGGAATATCTGGAAAACTATAAAGTATATAAATATAAAATATGTTATCCCAAGTAATAAGAGGAGATATAGGGAGAAGTTATATGGAGTAATAGGAGGAGATATAGGGAGAGGTGATATGGATTAATAAAAGGAGATATAGGGAGAGATTATATGCAGTAATAGGAGGAGATATAGGGAGAGGTTATATGGAGTAATAGGAGGTGATATGGAGTAATAAGAGGAGATATAGGGAGAGATTATATGCAGTAACAGGAGGAGATATAGAAGGAGGTTATATGGAGTATTAGGAGGAGATATTGGGAGAGGTTATATGGAGTAATAGGAGGTGATATAGGGAGAAGTTATATGGAGTAATAGGAGGAGATATAGGAGAGGTTATATGGAGTAATAGGAGGAGATATAGGAAGATGCTATATGGAGTAATAGGAGGAGATATAGGGAGAGGTTATATAGAGTAATAGGAGGAGATATTGGGAGAGGTTATATGGAGTAATAGGAGGTGATATAGGGAGAAGTTATATGGAGTAATAGGAGGAGATATAGGAGAGGTTATATGGAGTAATAGGAGGAGATATAGGGAGATGTTATATGGAGTAATAGGAGGAGATATAGGAGAGGTTATATGGAGTAATAGGAGGAGATATAGGGAGATGTTATATGGAGTAATAGGAGGAGATATAGGAAGAGGTTATATGGAGTTATAGAAGGAGATATAGGGAGAGGTGATATGGAGTAATAGGAGGAGATATAGGGAGAGGTGATATGGAGTTATAGGAGGAGATATAGGGAGATGTTATATGCAGTAATAGGAGGAGATATAGAGGGAGGTTATATAGAGTAATAAGAGGAGATATAGGAAAGGTTATATGGAGTAATATGAGATATAGGGAGAAGTTATATGGAGTAATATGAGATATAGGTAGAAGTTATATGGAGTAATAGGAAATATAGGCAAAGGTTAAATGGAGTAATAGGATAAGATATAGGGAGAAGTTATATGGAGTAATAGGAGGAGGTATAGGGAGAGGTTATATGGAGCAATTGGAGATATAGGGAGGGGTTTTATAGAGTAATAGGCGGAGATATAGGGAGAGGTTATATAGTGTAATAAGAGGAGATATAGGGAAAGGTTATATTGAGTAATAGGAGGAGATATAGGGATAAGTTATATGGAGTAATAAGAGAGCTATAGGAAGAGGTTATATGGAGCAATAGGAGGAGATATACATAGAGGTTATATAGAGTAATAGGAGGAGAAATAGGTAGAGGTTATATGGAATAATAGGGTGAAATATAGGGAGAGGTTATATGGAGTAATATGAGAAGATATATGAAGAGGTTATATGGAGTAATAGGAGGCGATATAGGGGAGGTTATAAGGCATAATTGGAGGAGATATATAAAGAGGTTATATAGAGTAATAGGAGGAGATATAGGGATAGGTTATATGGAGTAATAGAAGGAGATATAAGAAGGGGTTATATGGAATAATAGGAGGAGATATGGGAAGAGGTTATAGGGAGTAATAGGAGGAGATATAGGAAGAGGTTATATGGAGTAATAGGAGGAGATATAGGGAGAGGTTTTATGGAGTAATAGGAGGAGATATAGGGAGAGGTTATATGGAGTAATAGGAGGAGATATAGGGAGAGGTTATATGGAGTAATAGGATGAGATATAGGGAGAGGTTATATAGAGTAATAGGAGGAGATATAGGGAGTGGTTATATGGAGTAATAGGAGGAGATTTGGGAGGTTATATGGAGTAATAGGAGGAGATACAGGGAGAGGTTATAGGCAGTAATAAGAGGAGATATAGGGAGAGGTTATAGGCAGTAATAAGAGGAGATATAGGTTATAGGAGTTATAGTAATAGTACAGTAGTAACAGTTATTGGAAAAGTTATAGAGGTGACTTTTTTTTATACACTAAAAAACATGATTTAATCTTACAATACTAGTGATAGATATATTGCCCTGCTGTGTTACTAATTTTATTTACTGATTGTTATCTATTTATATATGAGTTTTGGGATTTTTTTTTCTTTTTTTCTTTCTCTTTATGTCTGCACATATAGGGTTCATTTTTTATGGCAATTGTGTTTGACCCTTTTATTTCCCACCCCAGATAAACCACGTGAGCCGTTCCTTGGTTTGGATTGCTTGAATGTGGAGTGGGATTTTAAGGTACATTTGTCATGAGTAAGGACCGTAATCGTTAGGTCCGAAACGCGTAGACCGTGTACTGTTTCTCCTGTGTATGGAAATTTTAACGCTTGGAATAAAAGTTTGTATTTTAGAAGCTGGACCTTTCATCTCGTTTTCCTTTGCAAGTTGTAGCAGCCGAGTCCAGGCTGTGTCCATGCTTCTTGATTGCTGGATGCAGGTGAGTGCTGCTCTTTTTTCTTCAGTTACTATACTGTACATTAACACTATAAACCTTTTTAACAAAAAAGAGTTGTAAAAGCAGAAAAGTTCAGTAAATTGCAGACAATCTATCTCAGTCTTTTGCGGCCATAGTTTTCTATGCTATGCTATAACTCATAGACACTGAATCCAGTAATTGTTTTCCATATGACGTAATGAAATTCATGCCCGGTTTTTGCAGTGCATTCTGGGCACTGGTATCTCTGTACATTTACTCTCTAAGGATTGCAATGCTTTGTTTCCTAAAATTGCATCAGGGCTTAATGCTCAGGGGGTGTGGGGACACGGCACATATCCAACGACACAGGTGACATAAACATAAGTTCCCTTGTGTTTAAAGTCACAGAAGTAAAGCAATAAAAACGCTCTCGATTTTAACACTTGTATTGCCACGGTGCCACCATCCTTAGAAATTGTGCCCATAATTCCATTTGTTTGTTCTTTGCATACTTCTTGACCTCTACTTTGTCTTTGACTCTGATGGTTGCTCGTTGTTGCTACAAATGCTTCATTTTTATGCTTCTGTCTTGTCATCTTCCCTTTGTGGTCTGTGTTTATGGTGCCTCCTCCCTTCCATATCCCTTTTTGTAGGTTTTTCCCAAGGCTCATTCCTTGGCCTAATCCCCCCTTCTCTCTATGGACCACGGGTGGACTGGCTATTTGGGTATTAGAACAGTACCCATAGCCCCTTAGTCATTTAGAGTACTCCTTAAAAGCGTTGTCTGGGCTACAGCTTTTTATCACTTATCCTCACGACAGGTCATCAACATCAGATGGGTTGGTGTCCGACTCCCGGCACTCCTGCCGATCTGCTGTTTAAAGGGGCTGCAGTGCTTATGCTTATACTTTGTAGTGGCAGTGCAGTGTAATTACAGTTTCCTTTCCCATTCACATAATGGGATGAACCGCTGTAATTACACTGCATCGCCATTACAAAGTAGACAGAGCTCGTATGAGTGCTGTGGCTCCTTCAAACAGCTGTTCAGCAGGGGTGCCAGGGGTCTGACCCTGCCAATCTGATGTTGATGACCTATCTTAAGGATAGGTCATCAACATCTGTAACCTGGACAACCCCTTTAAAGTGTCCTTTGTATAGGCGATCTATATCAGATTGGTGAGGATCTCCCACCGGTCACCCCCATCAATCAGCTGCTTATAGCAGCCTTCAGGGATGGAAACATAACAGCAGACAGGGCCAGAAGCATGGATCCTTGAAAAATGAATAGCTTAAAAAACAGAAAGAATCACATTTTTCTCACTCCCATCAATAGAAATTTTTATTTATAAAAAAAGAAAAGAACATATTTTCTGAGTGGGAATACAGATCTGTGTAAAAAAAAATGGATTTGCGCTTGGCCCCATTGAATTGCATGGGTCAACTGGTAAGTATCCTGTTACCATTAAAGAGAACCTGTCACTACAAAATGCAGTGCATTCTGCAGGCAGCATATAATAGAGCAGGAGGAGCTGAACTGATTGATATACAGATTTGTGGGAAAAGATTTAGTAAAACTTGTAATTTATGCATGTAAATCACTGGTTTCTGACTTCATTAGTCCATGGGGACCATCTTTATCAGTGACTGATATTCTGTGTAAGCGTCTATACAGAGACTGCTGTCAGTTACTGATGGCTGTACACAGGGGCGGTCTTAAGTTCAGAAATGCAGAGATTTAAATGTATAAATTACAAGTTTTACTGCATATTTTCCCACAAAGCTATATATAAATATGCTCAGCTCCACCTGGTCTATAACATGCTGTCTGCAGATTCCACTGCATTTCATGGTGACAGGTTCCCTTTAAAGGGAATCCGTCATCAGTGACCTCTCTATCCATCTGTTTGCATACACACATAGCTGTGGTTAACCTGATTAAAATGCTGTTTTTCTTTTGTTGATCTGGGGCTCCATTCCCGAGTTATGATACTTGTTCTCAATATGCAAATTAGGCCCTTGGTGCAATGAGTGCGTCGCCATTGCTCTTTGCACCCGAACACCACTCATGTCTGTTTCCAGCCCATCCCTTACTGCCATGACACCGCCTGGTCATGTCAATCAAAGGGCTGGCCATAGAAAGGAGCAGAGCTTGGGTGCAAGAAGAGCAATGGTGCAACCCTCACAGCACAAAAGGCTAATTTAAATATTAAGAAAAATAATCATAACTCAGAAATGGCTCATCTCAACAAAAGAAAAACAGCATTTTAATCAGGTGAACCACAGCTGTGTCTATGCAAACAATTTGATATGGAGGTTGCTGATGACAAATTCCCTTTAGGTCCTACTCTGGTCTACACTACTAGTCTTGCCAAACCAACCTCCTTTAGCCTCATGCACTAACTGTGTACAGAAGACACCAAAATCGAAATGTCCACCCCCTAAACACCCTTCATCTCTACCATTCTACACTGCCCATCTGTAATTTCCTTTTGAATGTCTGAGAAGTGTAAAAAACTGAATCAGAACCAAATCGCTAAATTATCTTTCTTTCTTCCTGTTAGTTACCACTGTCTCTAAACTATCTGTCTTGTTGCATCCCTTGACGTGGTCCTCTTCTTCATCTGTCACACCTACATTATCAAGTCCTGCAGTCTTCGCTTTTGAAACATCTCCAAAACCTATTTCTTAACTCTAGAGTCCTTATTGAATGCAATCTCTTAACTACCACAATATCCTTCTGTCTGCTCTCCTGACAACACAATAACTTATAAAAGTTCCTTCCAAAGATATCTAGTCCTTCAAGCTTTGTTCTGTCACAAGTTCATCAAATCTTCCCAGGATTCTTCTTCTACAGTCTTTCCCTTTTGTTCTTTAGACTTTCTGCATCCTCAAATTTGCTCTAACATTTTTTACTGCCCCCCCAAAAAAGCCATTAATAAATAAGGAGGGGATGAAAAAAAGGCCACTAGCACAGTTCATATATTCCATAGACTTTCTGCTAACTTCTGGAGCTGAGTTTAGGCAAAATGCATCAAAACAGCATTTGTAAAAAAACGCGAAAAACACAGCTGAAAAACTATGTCAATCCACCCCACAATTGTTTTACCCACCTATTAATCACTGGTTACCACCTTAAATATCTCGTACCAGCCAAACCAATCTCAAAGATTCCCCTCCTTAGACATTGTAAGTTCATTCCTATAGGAACATTATCTCCTGTGTCTTGCCTCTCTTCGTCTTTGTATATTGTATCCTTGTAATGACTCTTGCTCCGGGTGGACCACCCCACCCATTATTTACATACTAGCTTGTCAGAAGTTGATAGAAATCAGAACTTTCCATTAGGAATAGTTGATCCTACAGATGGCATGAGAAACAAGGGAAATTCTAATAGTGTCAGATGTGATAGATGGAGTCACAGGTTAGGGACCGTCTCTATGAAGTCCAAAGGCCTCCTTGAGATTGCAGTAAAGTCTGCTGTCTGCCGAAATCCCATAAAAATAGGAGTAAGGGACAGAAACATTGAATGAAGATGTAGCACCACCTTGTGGCTCACATTTCACTTACAATATCCCTTTCTTCTGCTTAGGAAGTAATAGACTATGTGTTGTATCATTCCTTGTAAGAACAATGTCGCTTTTATTGCCATTTCAACGACTTTTCTTTTTAGTACTTCCTGAGAGCAGATTCCTTCTATTTGTTTTGCCTTCTTTGATTCCTGTAGTTTTATATATTTATATCCCACACATTTGTATTCATATTGCAGGATGATGCTGCAGTAGGGGAAAGGGGGTTTTGTGCTTTAAGGAGTAGACTTTATTTTAAGAGTCGCTGCTTTCTAAATCCGTATATGTGCTTATATTAACCGTGCGCTGTTTTCCAAGCTCAGCTGCAGGGGCACATCTACATGCATTAGAGATGAGCGATTTTTTCAAAAATTCGATTCGGCCGGTTCACCCAATTTGTTGGAAAATATTGCTTCGATCCGAATTTATTTGCAGCGATTCCAGTAAAAAAAAAAGGCTATTTCCTGGCTTCTGAGACCCTTTATAGTGGTATAGAACACTGTGCCTTGTAGTAACAGGCATAGGGAGTCTTTTTTGCTAGTGAAATAATACTGTGAGTCCGTATGACATGCAGATGACAGGCGTCGCTCTTAGAATCACTGCACACTTATTAGGGCAGTCACGGGGCACAAAACTGACCAAATAACTTAAGTATGAACTCAGCCTTACAGGTAGATGTTAGTTCCAAGAAGAAGCGCACTCCTTTTACACCGTCGCCAACTGATTCTATATAAATGTTATCAGAACCTGTTCTAATAAACGCGTATACAAGTAGTGCCCTCGGACAGAGTCACTGATTATTTTGCCCTTCCTTTGATCCGTCAGAACATTAACCCACAAAAAACGGATCCTGTCTGTGGAGAATACGCCTTCACTCGGTCAACATTTGCTCAATAATCCATCAGTATTGCTAATGCCCCCCAAAAAATAAAACAGGAGTGGATGTAAAACAGAGATAACATGTTAAAGGAATATTTGCATGTCTTCTGTGTTTTCTACCCTCTCCTGCTTTTGGCTACCAAATCATAAGCTAATTCTGATGGGACCATACAGGCCTTCAGCTGCTACACAGACAGGATCCGTTGTGCGTCTCATTTTTCCTTCCTTCTGACAGATCAGAAGAAAGGTCAAATAAATGATGATGTCAGCCAGGCCGAAAGGCAAAATAGTGGACCAGTCATGAAGTGGGGAGAGTGGGAACAGCATGACATAGTGGTGACATAGTGGTGAGGTGCATGCAGCATGAAGAGACCACAGAGTGGCACAATCACCAAGTCTTGAGGTGGCGGAATCAGGAGAAAGCCACCGAGTGGCACAATGACAGAGTCTATAGATGGCAGCAATATGATGAGGCCCCCAAGTAGCACAATGACAGAGTCTGCAGTTGGCAGCAGTATGAGGAGGCCACGGAGTGGCACAATGACAGAGTTTGGAGTTGGCAGCAGTATGAGGAGGCCACGGAGTGGCACAATGACAGTCTGGGGGTGGCGGCAGCTTAAAGAGGTTGTCATTGTTTTCATGTACTTTTTGTATATTTGTTGTTTCAGAATATATATTTTCCTCACGCTTTCAGACGTCACACAACCTCACATGACGTCATTCGGTCCATACAGCAAAATGAGTTTTTCAGTCACCCATCATTTTTACAGAAAAAAACACTTTGAAAGAGTAGCAAAATGACAGAGTCTGTGGATGGCAGCAGTATGAAGAGGCCACCGAGTGGCAAGGTGACATAGTTTGTAGATGGCAGCAGTATGAGGAGACCACAGAGTGGCAAGGTGACATAGTTTGGAGATGGTGGCAGCATGAGGAGACCACAGAGTGGCAAGGTGACATAGTGTGGAGATGGCAGCAGCATCAGGATACCACAGAGTGGCAAGGTGACATAGTGTGGAGATGGCAGCAGCATGAGGAAAACACAGAGTGGCAAGGTGACATAATGTGGAGATGGCATCAGCATCAGGATACCACAGAGTGGCATGGTGACATAGTGTGGAGATGGCAGCAGCATGAGGAAAACACAGAGTGGCCAGGTGACATAATGTGGAGATAGCTGCAGCAGCAGGATACCACAGAGTGGAAAGGTGACATAGTGTGGAGATGGCAGCAGCATGAGGAGACCACAGAGTGGCAAGGTGATATAATGTGGAGATGGCAGCAGCAGCAGCATCATCAGGAGACCACAGAGTGACAAGGTGACATAGTGTGGATATGGCAGCAGCATGAGGAGGCCACAGATTGGCAAGGTGACATAATGTGGAGATGGAAGCAGCAGGATACCACAGAGTGGCAAGGTGACATAGTGTGGAGATGGCAGCAGCATGAGGAGACCACAGAGTGGCAAGGTGACATCATTTGAAGATGGCGGCAGCATGAGGAGACCACAGAGTGGCAAGGTGACATAGTGTGGAGATGGCAGCAGCATGAGGAGGCCACAGAGTGGCAAGGTGACATAGTGTGGAGATGGCAGCAGCATGAGGAAAATACAGAGTGGCAAGGTGACATAATGTGGAGATGGAAGCAGCAGCAGGATACCACAGAGTGGCAAGGTGACATAGTGTGGAGATGGCAGCAGCATGAGGAGGCCACAGAGTGGCAAGGTGACATAATGTGGAGATGGCAGCAGCATCAGCATACCACAGAGTGGCAAGGTGATATAATGTGGAGATGGCAGCAGCAGCAGCATCAGGAGACCACAGAGTGACAAGGTGACATAGTGTGGATATGGCAGCAGCATGAGGAGGCCACAGATTGGCAAGGTGACATAATGTGGAGATGGAAGCAGCAGGATACCACAGAGTGGCAAGGTGACATAGTGTGGAGATGGCAGCAGCATGAGGAGACCACAGAGTGGCAAGGTGACATCATTTGAAGATGGCGGCAGCATGAGGAGACCACAGAGTGGCAAGGTGACATAGTGTGGAGATGGCAGCAGCATGAGGAGGCCACAGAGTGGCAAGGTGACATAGTGTGGAGATGGCAGCAGCATGAGGAAAATACAGAGTGGCAAGGTGACATAATGTGGAGATGGAAGCAGCAGCAGGATACCACAGAGTGGCAAGGTGACATAGTGTGGAGATGGCAGCAGCATGAGGAGGCCACAGAGTGGCAAGGTGACATAATGTGGAGATGGCAGCAGCATCAGCATACCACAGAGTGGCAAGGTGACATAGTGTGGAGATGGCAGCAGCATGAGGAAAACAGAGAGTGGCAAGGTGACAGTGTGGAGATGGCAGCAGCATGAGGAGACCACAGAGTGGCAAGGTGATATAATGTGGCGATGGCAGCAGCAGCATCAGGAGACCACAGAGTGGCAAGGTGACATAGTTTGGAGATGGCAGCAGCAGCTGCAACAGGAGACTACAAAGTGGCCCGGTAACAGAGTGGGGCGGTGAGTTGGAATACCAGTACTCGCTGACAAAGGTGGGTGCAAGAAGGAGCACTTGGCATCAGATGTGTGGCATCAGGTGGGTTGCAGCATCAGAGTCGTAGCTGAGGCAGGTAGTTAGAAGAAACTGGTCTCTTTTATCAAAGTGTTGGTGTGGCACTAATGATGATCTAGTCTGATGCATCAGGAATTGATGGTTGGAAATCCTGGCTGATCCACGCCTGATTCATCTTTTTTTTTTTTACCAAATCTGTTTTTATTATTGTATAACATGTCATATGATGCAGTACAACAAGAGATAGCTAGTTACAAGGTGAAGCACATATCAATCATACACATAGCTAATTACATGCAATGTGTTATGTTAGCCAACATAACATATCGGTATCCATATAATAAACTGGTGAAAATACAACAAAGGCGGAATTCGCCTGATTCATCTTGACAAAGGTCAGTCTCTCCACATTTTGGGTGGACAGACGAGTTCTCCTTGGGGTAACTATGGCCCCCGCCGACTAAACACTCACTCTGATGCCACACTACTGGCTGGGCAGGACAGCTTTTCCAGGGCAAACTCTGCTAGTTGCTGCCACAAATCCAGTTTTGCTATATCAGTAGTCAAGCGGATCTTCAATGTGGGGTGGCAGGGTGCTTTCGAAGTATGCCACCACCTGCTGGTTCAGGTCCTGCTTCAGGTCTACCTGCTGCTGCTGCTGGTGAGTAGCTTTTTCACTATGCGGGTGAAGAAAGCTACTCATCAGCGACTGTAGACTCAGGCTGCTGCTGATGGATCTGGTACTGCTCCTGCTACTCCACCCCTCCCCAGCAGCCATGGCAGTGGAATGTGAGCGCAGAGGGCCCCCCGGTCAGACCTGCGAGAGGATGGACGATGGCGCAGATAGGCAGCGGCCAACTGACTACATAGGATGTAGTAGTTCAGTTTGTCCTCCCTCTCTGTGAGTGTAAAAAATGCCCCCCATTCTGGACCGTTAGCGAGGGTCAAACCAGGTGGAGAGCCAGAAGTCATTCCTCTGCCGAATGGTGACAATTCGGCTGTCACTACGCAAGCGAGCATGCATCGTGCGATTTGTGCAAGTGACTCGAAGGGACTCCCTGCTTCCATCTCCACTGCATACTGCCACAGTGTGTCCAGGTCCTCTGTCTCATCTTCCTCATCACCCTGTAGCCCCTCTAGCTGCTCCTGCTCCTCCTGTCCTGTCAGCTGAGTAGAAAAACCACCCATTTGGCTACACATTGCCTATGCTCCAATTTCGTCCTCCCCCTCCTCTTCCAGTTCAGCCCCCACAGGGCTCATGTGGCTGTGAGATAGAGGCGCCATGTCTCTTGTCCCCTGACCAGCCATTGTTACCAGCATCTGTTCCAGGACATGAAGCAGTGTAATGTCACGCATGAGCTGCCACTGGCTGACATCGAAGTTACACAGTGGAGTACTCCTAACCACTTGCATCCTCAAGAAATTGTTGATGGCCTTTCTCTGTTTATATAGTCAGTCCAACGTATGTAGGGTGAAATTCCAATGGGTGGAAACGCTGCATATCAGCCTATGTTGGGAGATGACGTTCTGCCGCTGCAGCTCAAGGAAGGTGTGCTTTGCGGTGTACGAGTGGCCGAAGTGCATGCAAAGTTTCCTGCCCATTTTTAGGATGTCTTACAGATGGGTGGAAGACTTCAGAAACCGCTTGACAACCAGATTGAACACGTGTGCCATGCAGGGCGCATGGCTCAGCCTTCCTTGATGCAGTGCCGACACCATATTCTTCCCGTTTTCGGTCAGCATGGTTTTGATTTTCCGTTGTCGTTGAGAAAGCCAGGATTCGATTTCTTGATGCATCACACGGAGCACCCTCCTCTGTGTGACTCCGTTCGCCAAGGCAAACCAGGTGCAGAACAGTTTGACACTGCCGAGCCCTGCACATGTGGTATGCTGTAGGGGCACTGTGACTTGTCCCTGTAGTGGAGGCTGAGGACATGGTGGAGGATGAGGAGGCAGACATTGTCGCAGGACCAATGGCGTGAGCACGTGGAGGCGGAAGCGCCGTGACCTGGCCAAGTTGCTGGTGTTGCTGTGCAGGAACCACATTCACCCAGTCGGCCGTACAGGACATGTATTGTCCCTGACCGTAGTTACAGCTCTACACGTCGGTGCTGCCGTGCACTTTGGCAGACACCGACAGGCTCAAGGACTGGCCCACCTTCTGTTCTACATACGAGTGCAGGACTGGTACTGCCTTTTTTAAAAAGAAGTGACAGCTTGGGACTCTCCACCTCAGCTCGGCACAAGCCATCAGTTCTCTGAAAGGTGCTGAGTCCACCACTTGGAAAGGGAGGGACTGCAGCAACAGCAACTTGGACAGGAGCACGTTCAGCTTCTGCGCCGTTGGATGCTTGCACGCATACTGCTGTCTCTCGGCAATCACTTTGGTGATCGATTGCTGACGGAATGACTGATGAGGAGTAGGAGGAGCAGGAAGATCTGGATCAGGAGAAGATAGGAATGACAGACAGCTCCCTTCGGCTGAGGTGGTGGAGCCTTGACTGCCTGAAATCTGCGTGCGTGCCACTGGCTGATGCAGTGGTTGCTGCAGTAGACTGGAGCACCACATCGGACCAATGGTTCTCCCAGGTCACTGTATGGTGACGCTGCATATGTTGACGCAAGGCCGTAGTGCCAACATTAGCACCACGGCTACGCTTCACCTTCTGCCCACAGATGCGACACATGGCCACGTTCACCTCCTCTGGCGCTTTGAAAAAAACTTCCACACCGCTGAGTAAGTGATTTTCCCCCCAACAGTGCGCACTGACTGATTGCTACCGCTGCTGCCTCCATGCACCAATACTTCCCGGTCAGGTAGGCTGCTGTGAAGCAGGTGGTCTACCCCGGGCACGTTTGGCTCCCAACCTCCCACTGCTGCCACCCTGCTGACTTCCGGCCACAGTAGCGACTTGCTGGCTCAGCCGCTGCCTGACGGCCAAGCTGCCACCCTCATGTCCTGAGGATGACGAAGCCCTTTCCCGACTCCCAAGTGCTATCGGCTTCATCTTCATCGAGTAGTGTCTGCACATCACTGATGTCCTCCTCAACGGCCTCTGGTTCAGGAGCCTGACTACTCGCAACACAAGCTCTCCTCATCATTACTTGCCCGCCTAGCAGAGGAAGTGGCTGAAGTCTTCTCCACATTTTGGCTGGGGAGTAGCTGCTGACGACTGTCCTCTAGTAGCTCATCCTTGCTGAAAAGTGAAGCTGAGCCCACTGCATGTAGCACTTCTTGCGGTGATGGAACAGAAAAGGCCAAAGGCAGGTTGAGGACAGGTGAGGGCACAGGTCCTGCTTCCGGGCCATGCCAACTAAGGATTGTGTCTGACAAACCAACCGACTGTTGGCTGGGGGTGTCTGATGTCACTTGGGATGACATGGATGACAGAGTTAATCAATCAAGAACCGCAGGGTTGCTGGTCAAGACACGACTGCTAGATGACACCGGGAGCTCAGGCCTTTTGCTGCGATTACTGCTGCCACGACCCTTTACTCTGCTGCAACCTCTGCATGCGCCTGAAACATTCAGGCCTCTGCCACTCCTCTGTGCATGGCCTGGCACTTTTCTGCCTTACATACTTGTAGCTGAACTAAACAAATGAAATGGAAATTAAACCACCACTAAACGCGACGAATATCTTTTTCTTTTTGTACTGAAATAGGCCGCTAAACGCTTTCACCACAATTACCTGCTGAAATGCACTGAGGATATATTTTTCTTGTTGTACTAAAATACGACCCTATACGCTTTGACCAGAAAAAAAAGTTAAAGAGTAAACTGCGGCCATATATATTTCTTAAGGTACTGAAATACGCCCCTATACGCTTACACCAGAAGTAACTGCAACAGTGCAGTGTGTATATATATATGTCTTTTTTTACTGAAATATGCCCCTATACGCTTTCACCAGAAATAAACTGCAACAGTGCAGTTCGTATATACTTTTTTTCTTATTTTACTGAAATATGCCCCCATACACTTTTACTAGAAATAACTGCAACAGTGCATTGCGTATATATTTTTATTTTTTTACTGTAATACACCCCTATGCGCTTTCACCAGAAATAACTGCAACAGCGCAGTGCGTATATATTTTTCTTTTTTTTATGTAATACACCCCTATTCACTTTCACCAGAAATAACTGCAACAGTGTAGTGCGTATATATTTTTCTTTTTTAAAAGTAATATGCCCCTTTGCGCTTTCACTAGAAATAACTGCAACAGTGCAGTGCGTATATATTTTTCTTGTTGGCCTGAAATATGCCCCTATACGCTTTCACCAGAAATAACTGCAACAGTGCACGGTGTATATATTTCTCCTATTTTAATGAAATATGCCCCTATATGCCCCTTTGCGCTTTCACTAGAAATAACTGCAACAGTGCAGTGCATATATATTTTTCTTTTTTTTTACTGTAATACACCCCTATACGCTTTCACCAGAAATAACTGCAACAGTGCAGTGTGTATATATATTTTTTTTTTTTGTTGACTGAAATACGCCCCTATAGGCTTTCAACAGAAATAACTGCAGAAGTGAAATGCGTATATATTTTTCTTGTAGTACTGAATAAGATACTAAGATATAAGCCACTAAAGGCTTTCCAACATAACACTTGCAGCCCAATAACAAAAAGCTGGAATGACAGAGCTGTCTAATGACTATTTGAATCCCCAAATAATCGTTCCCTGCACTTGTAAATCACTTTCCTATCAATGTCCCTTGCGCCTTCTGACGTCTCTCCCTGCACTAAGATGCTGTGAAATGATTCTTCCCTATCCTTTCCCTGCACTTATAAATCAATTTTTCAGTTTTTTTTTATAAACATAGAGGTTTTTCCAATTGCTGTCTGTCATGGAACCATGAACCAGACGTACAACAAGAGATAAGTGGAAAATAAGAAGGTTTTATTGAAGAGCAAGCCGTAAGCAAAGTCCGAACGGATGGCTAAACCGAAGCAGGGTCTTGCGGAGACAGAGGTCAGGAACCAGAAGGGTAGTCAGACGAAGCCAGGAACAGGAACCAACGGGGTAGTCAGACGAAGCCGGAATCAGGAACCAACGGGGTAGTCAGACGAAGCCGGAATCAGGAACCAACGGGGTAGTCAGACGAGGCCAGGATCAGGAACCAGAAGCAGCAGCAGTCTTGGAAGCATGTGAACACAGGAGGACCAAGCAAGGAACTGAAGCCACAGACCTCCTATATATATGAGCTGGGCATCCAGCTCCTCCCAGTGGGAAGGAGGAGCCGCAGGGTGGGAGGCTACAAGAAAACCCAGAAACCAAGATGGCCGCCAGCACATGTCAAACGAAGGGAACAGCAAGGAGGTAAGACCATGACAGTACCTCCCCCTCAAGGGCCCCTCCTCCGCGGAGTAAGGAACGGTTTCTGAGCGAAGCGTGCGTGGAAGGCTCGGAGCAAAGCAGGAGCATGGACATCTGCGGAGGGAACCCAGGAACGCTCCTCTGGACCATAACCACGCCAATGGACCAAAAACTGCACCCGGCCGCGGACCAGGCGTGAGTCCAGGATATTGCTCACCTCATACTCCTCACGATTGCCCACTTGGACCGGACGAGGCCGAGGAATCGAGGAAGTGAAACGATTACACACCAGTGGCTTCAACAGGGAGACATGAAACACGTTGGAGATCCGCATGCCAGGAGGAAGCGCAAGGGCATAGGCTACCGGGTTTACCCTGCGAAGCACTCGGAAGGGACCAACAAAGCGAGGCGCCAGCTTGGGAGTGGGCACTCGAAGGTTGAGGTTGCGGGTGGACAACCATACGCGGTCTCCGACCTGGTAGGAAGGAGCGGGCGCTCGTCTGCGATCAGCCTGGAGTTTCTGGCGCTGCGCAGAGACCTCAAGGGACCTCTGGATCTGTACCCAAGAAGCACGTAGGACGGAAAGGTGATCCTCCCCAGCCGGAATATCCTGGGGAGAGAATACCTCCGGTAACACGGCAGGTTGGAACCCATAATTGGCCATGAAGGGAGACGTCCCAGAGGAAGAGTTCACCGCCGTGTTCCTGGCAAACTCAGCCCAAGGCAGGAGGTCAACCCAATTGTCTTGGTGATCGGAGACATAGCAACGAAGGAATTGCTCCAAGGCCTGATTGGATCGTTCTGCGGCCCCATTGGACTGAGGGTGGTAGGCCGAGGAGAAAGAGAGATGAATCCCCAACTGGGAGCAAAAGGCGCGCCAGAACCTGGACACAAACTGACTCCCCCGATCCGACACAATCTCCTTGGGCAAACCGTGCAACCGGAAGACCTCCCTGGCAAAAATCGAGGCCAACTCTTGTGCAGAGGGTAACGTCTTGAGAGGAACACAGTGGCACATTTTGGAAAACCGATCCACAATCATGAGAATGACCGTATGGCCTCGGGATGCAGGGAGGTCCACAATGAAATCCATCCCCAGGTGTGACCATGGACGCTCCCCGGTGGCTATGGGTTGCAAAAGGCCCAACGGAAGGTGCCGAGGGGACTTACTCTGGGCACAAACGGAGCATGCCGCTACATATGCGGCGATGTCGGAACGTAGAGAAGGCCACCAGAACAGACGTGAAACCGCCCAGGACAGCTGATTCTTTCCAGGGTGCCCCGCGGCCTTGGAGTTATGGTAGGTTCGCAACAACCGAGTGCGCAACTCCTCAGGCACAAAACACCTGCCGTTGGGTCTCCCAGAGGGAGCACCAGATTGAGCCGCCAAAATCTGCTCACCCAGAGGAGAAGTCAGGCTGGTGCGAATAGCGGCCAGGATCTGATTCGGGGGTATGACCGTAGTCGGAATCGACTCCTCCCCGGACAGCTCGGAGTACTGCCGTGATAAGGCATCCGCTCTGATGTTCTTGGAGCCGGGTAGGTAGGAGACCACGTAATTAAAACGTGACAAGAACAGAGCCCATCTGGCCTGACGTGGTGTCAATCTCTTGGCCTCAGAGAGGTAGGTCAGATTCTTGTGGTCCGTCAGGATGAGAACCGGAACCACCGAGCCCTCGAGCAAGTGCCTCCATTCTTTAAGGGCCTGCACGATGGCCAATAACTCCCTGTCACCAATCTGATAGTTGCACTCCGCGGAAGACAGTTTCCGGGAGTAAAACCCACAAGGAAGCAGAGGACCCTCTGGTGTTCTACGCTGAGACAGGAGGGCGCCTACTCCCGTCTCAGACGCGTCCACCTCGAGGACAAAAGGCAACCCAGGGTTGGGATGCGACAGAATCGGAGCCGACACAAAGGCGGACTTTGGAGCCTCAAAAGCTCGGATGGCCTCGAGCGGCCAGACCTGAGGATTACTGCCCTTCCTGGTCAGATCCGTGAGAGGCTTGGCTAGCATGGAAAAGTCCCTGATGAACTTCCGATAATAATTGGCGAAGCCCAAAAAGCGCTGCAGGGCACGAAGCCCACTGGGCTGGGGCCACTGTAAGACAGCCGAAACCTTCTCAGGATCCATGGAGAACCCCTCAGCGGAAATGATGTAACCTAAGAAGGTTACCTGGGATCGGTGAAATTCGCATTTCTCAAGCTTACCGAACAGCTTGTTCTCTCGTAAGCGTTGCAACACTCGTCTGACATCCAGAATGTGGGCCTCCATGGATGCAGAATATACCAAGATGTCATCCAAATAGACCACCACACACTGCTGCAACAGGTCACGGAAAACATCGTTGATGAATTCCTGGAAGACTGCGGGCGCATTGCACAACCCAAAGGGCATAACCAAGGATTCATAATGACCGGTCCTGGTGTTAAACGCGGTCTTCCACTCATCGCCCGCCTTGATCCTTACCAGGTTATATGCCGCCCTCAGGTCGAGTTTGGTAAAGACCGTGGCCCCTTTGAGGCGATCGAACAGCTCGGAAATCAAGGGTATCGGGTAAGCGTTCTTGATCGTGATGCGATTGAGACCCCTGTAATCGATGCAAGGCCTCAACTCGCCGCCCTTCTTTTTCACAAAGAAAAATCCAGCCCCTGCCGGGGACGAGGATTTGCGAATGTGTCCGCGTGAAAGCGCCTCCCTCACGTACTCCTCCATGGCCTCATTCTCCGCTACCGACAGTGGATAGACTTTGCCACGAGGAGGAACGGCACCGGATTGTAACTCTATGGCACAATCGTATGGGCGGTGCGGAGGTAGGGCAACCGCGCGCACCTTATCGAATACATCCCGGTACTCTTCGTATTCAGGAGGCAACAGAGAGTCCGAGGAAGTACACAGCAACTTGACAGGCCCATGGATGCAACTAGCCCCACACTGCGGTGACCACGAGAGGATCTCGACCGATCTCCAATCGAAAGTCGGATTATGCTTCTGGAGCCAGGGGTACCCCAAGACCACCGAGTAGTGTGGAGACAAAATAACCTGGAGACAGACCGACTCTCTGTGAACGGCACCAATGGCTATCCCCACTGGAAGGGTCTCATGAGTCACGTGTGGCGGCAGAAGGGGTCTGCCGTCTATCGCCTCAAGAGCCAGTGGGGAACCTCGAGGCTGCAGAGGAATGGAATTGGCGGCAACGAACACTCTATCAATGAACAAACCACCAGCACCAGAGTCCACCAACGCCTGGGTCGTCACCGAGCCCCCGACCCAGGAGAGGACAACCGTGATCAGTGGTTTGTCAACACGGGAAACCGGGGACGAGGAGACTCCACCCAAGATCTGCCCCCGACAGGACCTCAGGTGCGAGCGTTCTCCCGGACGGTTCGGACATGCCAACCGAGACCACAGTACATGCATCGGCCCTCGCGTCTCCGGAGTACCCTCTCCCCCTCAGACAGGCGAGCAAACCCCCGCTGCATGGGTTCACCCCCAGACAAGTCATCCCCAGGAGGCGTGGGAGGAGAGGGAGGCACGGGTGGGACAGCAAACGTAGGCGCCAATCTGTTAGGAGACCTCCGCAGGCTCTCCTTAAAGGAAGGTCTCTCCCTGAGTCTGGTGTCAATCAAAATCAGGAAAGAAATAAGAGACTCGAGCTCCACTGGTAGGTCCTTAGCTGCAACCTCATCCTTCAAGGCATCCGAGAGACCATGAGAGAAAGCAGCGACCAGAGCCTCATTATTCCAGCCCACCTCTGCTGCCAGGGTACGAAACTCAATGGCGTATTCAGCTACGGATCGTGAACCCTGTCTGATGGACATAAGGAGCTTCGCAGCAGAGGCAGCACGAGCCGGCACATCGAATACCTTCCGAAGAGAAGCAACAAAACCGGAAAACTCGGCAACCACCGGATTGTTGTTCTCCCATAAAGGGCTGGCCCAGGCCAAGGCCTTGTCCGAGAGCAGCGAGATCAAGAAGCCCACCCTTGATCTCTCAGTAGGAAAGGCATGTGGCAGCAACTCGAAGTAAATGCCCACCTGGTTAAGGAAACCTTGGCACTGAGTTGGCTCTCCCCCAAAGCGCTGTGGAAGGGGGGCAGAACCGGTCATACCCTGAAACACCACAGGCGCAGCAACAGGTGTCAGGGTAGACTCTGGCGCAACAACCGGAGCGGCAGTAGGAGCGGGCCCAGGAGCGACAACCGACCCATCGGCAACGGAAGCTAAATGAGCCGTGCGTTCAAGCAGGGTTTGCAACGCCACAGCGAACCGACCCAACAGGTGATCCTGCTGATCAAGTCTGGCAACCAGCGTAGGTAGCGAGGGTGGCCCTGTACCGTCAGAATTCATGGCTTGGTCCTAATGTCATGGAACCATGAACCAGACGTACAACAAGAGATAAGTGGAAAATAAGAAGGTTTTATTGAAGAGCAAGCCGTAAGCAAAGTCCGAACGGATGGCTAAACCGAAGCAGGGTCTTGCGGAGACAGAGGTCAGGAACCAGAAGGGTAGTCAGACGAAGCCAGGAACAGGAACCAACGGGGTAGTCAGACGAAGCCGGAATCAGGAACCAACGGGGTAGTCAGACGAAGCCGGAATCAGGAACCAACGGGGTAGTCAGACGAGGCCAGGATCAGGAACCAGAAGCAGCAGCAGTCTTGGAAGCATGTGAACACAGGAGGACCAAGCAAGGAACTGAAGCCACAGACCTCCTATATACAGACGTGGACAAAATTGTTGGTACCCTTTGGTCAATGAAAGAAAAAGTCACAATGGTCACAGAAATAACTTTAATCTGACAAAAGTAATAATAAATTAAAATTCTATAAATGTTAACCAATGAAAGTCAGACATTGTTTTTCAACCATGCTTCAACAGAATTATGTAAAAAAATAAACTCATGAAACAGGCATGGACAAAAATGATGGTACCCCTAACTTAATATTTTGTTGCGCAACCTTTTGAGGCAATCACTGCAATCAAACGCTTCCTGTAACTGTCAATGAGACATCTGCACCTCTCAGCAGGTATTTTGGCCCACTCCTCATGAGCAAACTGCTCCAGTTGTGTCCGGTTTGAAGGGTGCCTTTTCCAGACTGCATGTTTCAGCTCCTTCCAAAGATGCTCAATAGGATTGAGGTCAGGGCTCATAGAAGGCCACTTTAGAATAGTCCAATTTTTTCCTCTTAGCCATTCTTGGGTGTTTTTAGCGGTGTGTTTTGGGTCATTGTCCTGTTGCAAGACCCATGACCTGCGACTGAGACCAAGCTTTCTGACACTGGCTAGTACATTTCTCTCTAGAATTCCTTGATAGTCTTGAGATTTCATTGTACCCTGCACAGATTCAAGACACCCTGTGCCAGACGCAGCAAAGCAGCCCCAGAACATAACAGAGCCTCCTCCATGTTTCACAGTAGGGACAGTGTTCTTTTCTTGATATGCTTCATTTTTTCGTCTGTGAACATACAGCTGATGTGCCTTGGCAAAAACTTCGATTTTTGTCTCATCTGTCCACAGGACATTCTCCCAGAAGCTTTGTGGCTTGTCAACATGTAGTTTGGCATATTCCAGTCTTGCTTTTTTATGATTCGTTTTCAACAATGGTGTCCTCCTTGGTCGTCTCCCATGTAGTCCACTTTGGCTCAAACAACGACGGATGGTGCGATCTGACACTGATGTTCCTTGAGCATGAAGTTCACCTTGAATCTCTTTAGAAGTCTTTCTAGGCTCTTTTGTTACCATTCGGATTATCCGTCTCTTAGATTTGTCATCAATTTTCCTCCTGCGGCCACGTCCAGGGAGGTTGGCTACAGTCCCATGGATCTTAAACTTATGAATAATATGTGCAACTGTACTCACAGGAACATCTAGTTGCTTGGAGATGGTCTTATAGCCTTTACCTTTAACATGCTTGTCTATAATTTTCTTTCTGATCTCTTGAGACAGCTCTTTCCTTTGCTTCCTCTGGTCCATGTCGAGTGTGGTACACACCATATCACCAAACAACACAGTGATTACCTGGAGCCATATATATAGGCCCAATGGCTGATTACAAGGTTGTAGACACCTGTGATGCTAATTAGTGGACACACCTTGAATTAACATGTCCCTTTGGTCACATTATGTTCTGTGTTTTCTAGGGGTACCATCATTTTTGTCCATGCCTGTTTCATGAGTTTATTTTTTTACATAATTCTGTTGAAGCATGGTTGAAAAACAATGTCTGACTTTCATTGGTTAACATTTATAGAATTTTAATTTATTATTACTTTTGTCAGATTAAAGTTATTTCTGTGACCATTGTGACTTTTTCTTTCATTGACCAAAGGGTACCAACAATTTTGTCCACGTCTGTATATGAGCTGGGCATCCAGCTCCTCCCAGTGGGAAGGAGGAGCCGCAGGGTGGGAGGCTACAAGAAAACCCAGAAACCAAGATGGCCGCCAGCACATGTCAAACGAAGGGAACAGCAAGGAGGTAAGACCATGACACTGTCCCTAGCGCCTTCACACGTCTGTCCCTGCACTCTGAACGCTGGAAAATGGCAGAATCTAAAATGGCTGCCATATTTATAGGGCTGGCTGGCTGCTGATTGGCTGCATGCAGGCAGGTCAATCTGGGTGGTCCCTCCTTCCCAGAGTTCCTTGCCCCATGTCCTCAGCCCTCACACGTGTAGCCGCCATGTTAGGAAAATTGCGATTCGTTACCACAAAGCGCGAGGAAAGTTGCATTCGTTGCGAATCACATTTTTCCTGAAATTCGGATTGAATTCCACTTCGTAAGCTTCGATTCGCTCATCTCTAATAGGCATCTAGAGGAAGCAGTCATGTCCAAACCTAGTGCCTGAGAACACATCAGTATTAAAAAGTGGCGCATGATAGGTGGGGGCCCTGTTACGGATTTTGCATGGGGCACTGAATATTTCAATTATGAATCTGCACTAGTTGCATGTGTCTCAGACTCCAATTTGTGAGACAGGGCATGGCTATTACCATATCATACCTTATAGACTAGGTCATGGGGAGTGTAATGTGCCATGCCAGGAGAGATGTGTATGATTTGCACAGCTGCAGTGATAAGTTATTTATGATGAACAATGAAGGGACCAGCTCTACTGATCACCGCAGCTATAAGTTAAAGCTCTTGGACCACAATGCGAAATCTGTAACGGGGCCCCCAAACTATCACACTTCATCTCTATGCAACCTCTATAGTTTTGCTTCTTGAGGTTCCTAAGGATAAACCCTACCAAATACTTTTTTTCTATTAAAGGATATGACTGAGATTTTCATATGGATGGCCTAGCCTCAAATTTCTCACCTGATGGTTGTTACAGTGTATCAGTGCAGGGAAAATGTATCATCTTGCAGACTCTTTAGCTCACATAGGTTTTCCTACACTGAGCACAATTTTTAGCAAACCCTCAGCTGTGATGATTAAATCCTGAAGCAACCCTCCAGTTCAAGAAAACAAAACAAAACAGATTAACTGGGGAACAAACAGAACATTTACCTGGTGGTCCAACTAAAAAAGTCAAGTGAGCCCGTTTGCTGTGCTAAAAGTCCAAAGGAAGAAGTAGAATGCTGAACATGGTGTGACTTAAGAAAACCATCCACCTTGTCTTTGTGAAAAAAAATAATAATATTAAATAGAATATTCACATATCGTCTGTTAGGATGTGATAACATTTTTTTAATGGTAGAGTCTCTTTAAATCATTTGGAGTACTTGTATGTAGGCCATTCCTTTTAGATATTGGTGGCCCCACCACTTGTCCTGGTCCTAGTAATGGTTCTAATTGTGTTTCCTCGGTTTTAACTCAACAGGAATGAGCCAGAGATCCAGCCTAAGTGCAGTACGCCGTGGTCTCATTTGATATCATAGGCTCCTTCTATACATATCCCTAATGAAATCCAAAATCAGTAAGTCTACTCGTTCTGTAGGAGACGGGTGAAAAAAATGACTATATGTAAATTTTAAGAGCTGTCACCGAAAGGTGTGATCAACAATGCCCGCAAGAGGAAAGACTCAGACTACAGATAATTATTTATGCTAATTAATGATGCGACTACTTACTCCAAACAGAAATGAAACAGATTGGCCTCAACACCACAACTTATCTGCCGTCTACTAAGTACTGCATGATTGAATTCAGGGAGTCTGGGAATATTTGTCCTTTAGATGAAGTTTTACATCATCGGAGTTATAACTCCATCAGTAAGGATGCAAGACTGATGCGTAGTTGGATGTCCTTAAAGGGTTTGTCTAGTTTCGAAAAACAATTGTCACACTGTCTAGAGAACTCTCCAACATTTTACCTCCATATAATTAAAAATAATATTTTGGTGTATTTTGTGTATTTTGGTGTAGAAGTGTTACCTAAGCTGAATTAGAAAATAGTCTGGCATCTCAGAATTCATAAATCAGGGCTTTAAAATACATACATAACGAGTGGTTGCAAAAAGACCCAAACAATGCCTACAAAAAGACTGTTGCTTCCTAAGACAGTGAAAAGATGGGAGACCCTTTCTTCCTTCTGGGCAAACCCTGATTCTGGGGTTCCTGCCTGATGGCATCTGGGTTGCCCTTGATGTTAGGTATTTGTATGGGTGCAAGCAGGGGGATAGCTATAGGAGGTGCAGGGGTAGCAGTCGCTACGGGGTCCAAGACCCTTGTAATGCATGTAAGGCATCAGTATTATAGAAAGTGCATGCTGATCAAGTTACACCTCTAGCTTGTGGGAAGGAGGTAGGTCAAGAATTTGGCTTGGGGGGGGGGGGGGGGGAGTTTAAATTGTTGCCTCAGGCAGCACAAAAACTAGGAGCTTCCCTGCCCTGGCCCCAAAGCACTGAGGGAAGGGGGGCCCCAAGCTGAACTCTTGCACCAGGGCCCATGAGCCTTTAGCTACACCCCTGGGTAAATTTCACCAAAAAATTCAATTGGTTACGTATTACATTGAGGCCTTTCAGGGGTTAATCAGTGGTAAAAAAATCTTGATTGAAAAAAATGTCACTGCGCTCGAGATTTTGAACAGTTTCTTCAATCAATGTGGCCGTGACGGCCTCTCTGCGAGCAAATGGATGAGGTGAGTATGTATTTTTTTTACTGTAATTTGGGGAAAAATTGATTTGTTACCATGGAGCACGAGGAAAACCGTCCTCGTGGCGAATCAAATTTTTCCTGAAATTCGGATCTAAGTAAATTTCTCAACACTAGTCACCACAAAAGTTCCCTCTGGGATGCAAATCCTTACATAGCAATTCCTACATACCATTCCAGCTTGTGGTATACACAAATACAGTTTCTTCTGCAATGTCTGCAATTCCTAACTGTGGGTACAGACTCCAGTAATCAGTACCTCTAGCTGCAAACTGATATGACTGGGAGCTGAAAGCTTTTAAACTCCATGAAATGTTGTGAAGTCTAAAAGGTGTAAGCATGCATTGCCCTCACAGACTAAATCCTTGCACTCACTCATTCAGCTGCTGAACAATCTCAGGGGTTCTTCTGCTACATACAATTTTAGGGGTTCTTCTAGAGTCCCCTGGGGTCAAACTTGACTGACACTGAGTGACAGGGTTGGGTGTCGCTCCTTTGTTTTAACTACTAGTAAACAGCAAGGAGATCCAAGGCCAAGAGCTCAATCTACACCTCCCTTCTTGAAACCGCATCTCAAAGACAGGATTAACCTATAATTTAGTTTATAGCCTATGGAGATAGTATAACACAGTGGAAAACCTTAAGAATATTCTTACTATGGTGGCCGTGGCCCGTGCCTGCTGGTGTCTCCTCCATGCATGGGATGCCTCTTCACCCACCCTCCTGGTCTTGTCCAGCAGTTCGGGCCTACTGCCACTCCTCTGCCTCACCTGTAGCACTCCTTCTGCTGCAGCTGCAGCCTGCACTTCTCTGCCTGGCTTGCTCTCCGCACCCGTACAATGGCACCCTAGTTCTTCCCAAGCCTATCCCTTGCCGCTCCTGGATATTGAAGGCACCTTCTCTTGTTGGAAGGTGAATCCTGAGTAAAAGGTATATCTAGAGTACTAGTCCCTGCAAAGGTTCACTTTTTTCTGCCCATGTACCGACCTACACCCAATTCTTGCTGGGCCTGTTTCATGGATTCTGACAAACTCTGCCTGCATTTGACTGCACGTTTTGCCAGACCCCTCAGTGCTCGGGTGTCTCTGGCCCCACTGGGTCAGCTGTTGACTCTAGTGACTCCAGTGGTTCCACACCCAATGATCATTACAAATATACCACATTACACAACATCTCATAAAATATTCCCATTCTATCTACTAGCAGTAGCCTACTGGGTCACTGCACCCATTCAGAGATTAATGTGGCCCCTCACTGGGCACAGGGGCCTGTTTTTTTTTTTTGTTTTGTTCCTTCCTTGTCCCCTCTTTTCCTTGTGTTTGCTATGAATGCAGGGTTGCCACACACAGGTTCTTACCACCCAGTAGCAAAGAGAATATGACCAACCAGGACTGGGCCTCTTCTGTCCAAGGGCCCCATAGCAGGCGCATCATGGTATGTCTCTATGGTATGTATATCATGTACAATATAATGATACTGGTGATTATATTCTTATTAATAGTATTAACAAAAGATACAGCTAGGCAGAGCTAATAATGTCCATGGTCATTTTTACATATCCCTTTTGCTTTATTACCTGTATTTCTCAAAATTTCCATGAAAAAAATAGCCACTTGAAAAGTAAACCTGGGATTTATCTGTAAAAGTGTATTGCGCCTCATTCAGATTGAGTGCTCGGTGTAGCAGTTCAGCCATGCTCCCAGGAGACGAGGAGTGATTACTATATAATGACAGGACTGGCTGAATGTTTTCTCCCAGCTTCTGAAGATGGAGGGAGAATTAATTAATTCTGTATTTCTGCAGATGGGGTGATAGATTCATGGAAACATCTCTCCATGTTTGGGGTGATGAGGATGCATTCAGTAGAAGAATTAAAAAATGCACAGCCTATTGTGCCAACTAAGCTGGCTGGGTACATGAGCATTATTATGTGAAGAGAGTGATATATACTTGCCAGCTTGTAAGAAAGATGTACAGGATTTTTTATTATTATTTTTTTTACAGAAGTCCCACCCTTAAAGGGGTTATCCTGGAGAAGATAATGATGACTTATCAGCGTGAGTTCCAAGTCCTGGCACCCCCGCCGCTCAGCTGTTTCATGGAGCTGCTGCAATGCAGGCTTCCGACAGCTTTCCAAAGACAGCGCTGTACATCGTATAGTGGCAGTGCTTGTTATTGCAGCTTAGCCCCATTGACTCGAATGGGGCTGAGCTGCAACTAGACCATGTGACTGATGTACAGTGATTTAACTGGTCTAGGAAGAAGATGCGGCGCCCAAAGCCTCTTCTAACAGCTGATTGGCACACTGATGATCTATCCTGAGGATAACCCCTTTAATATTGAGAAATGTCTGCCAAAATGCTCTAGTGCAGTGTCAAAGTGCCCTCATAACAGTGTCTCCAGAAGTGTCACCAATGCAGTGCCCCCATAACAGTATTCCTATAAGAAGATCTCGATGACAGTGTCTGCAGTGACCCACTGTTCCACTGCTAAAGGGTTAATGATATGGTTCACTGCTAAAGGGTTAATATTCAGATTCACTATTTTAAAATGTTCTGCTAACTGTGATTTGTGCACCCTATGAGACAGAAAAGCTATGTATGAGACAATATAGTTAAACTGACAGTCTTGGTAACTAGTTATCAGGTAGTTGACTGGTCCCATTTCCCTTGACTAGAGTACAGTAGAGAGTTCCTAGCAAGTCAAGCTAGAGTGAAGGCCTGATTGGTGTGTGCTGCAGCCAAGTAGGCAAAAAGAGAACTCTTCTCAAGGAAAACACTTTTCCTGAGAAGAAAAGCTGCCAGAAAGACAACTCTGCTTAGGATCAGTCTCTGAGGAAAGAAGCATTGGATTTCTATAGGTGGTTGAGGACCATAAAGACCATGGTAATTACTTATGGCTCCTACCACACTTTTGAGACGGACTGACCATCTCATCTAGAACTCCTTTGGTCATTTGGGAAGATTGCACGGTATATCTTGATAGAGACTTAGAGGGGAACATCCTACTGCCAACCATTTATTGAGAGCTTTAGGGAAAACTAATGTTCTATTAAATACTTGAGAACTGTGCCTATTGCTTGTATCTCTACTGAAAACCTCATCATCATTTCAGTAATAGAGACTTTATTTATTATAACCAAGCAGGCCCGGTCATTGCCTCCACCAACCAATGGCCCTGCAACTATTTTCCCACCTTGCACCCCACTATCCATCCAACACAAAGGGCACCCTGGCCACCACCAGATAGGAGGCACCAAATCCAGGGTATTCCCCAAGGAAAAGAAAGGTTCCACCCCTCCATTCACTGCCCATGTGACCTGGGAGGAGCGCTGGGGCAGGGATTAGCCACCGTGAAGACCACAAACACCGTCACCCTCAACTTGTTTCAATTGCCACCCTCATCCGCTCTGCCCTCCACATCCTCTCTTTGTGAGCCGACGTGTGGTATGTTACCATAACAGTGCCTCACTGTCTTCAGAACAGTCACAGACCTAATAAAGAGTGCTAGCAAAAAATGCCCCCATTTTCTGTGGTTGAAAAAAGGCCATGGTGGTTTATTAACCTTAAACATATTAACACATTTCAAATGACTGCACCTGTCTAATTCACTAAAGAAACCAACCAGCTATTAGCATGTCCCACCCAATATCAACCTACCCTGCAATGAATGTGCTATAAAACAATAAATGGGGAGATCCTTAAGCTACACCCAGCCCTGAAGACAAGTGAACATGGACTTTGGCTCCCTTTTCATTCTAACTAAATGTAGATAAGCTGTCTACCAAACCACATCGACAAAACTACAACCCACATAAAATCTCAAGCTAAATCAAACTCCACTTCTGCAATACTTTAAACCTCCACAAACAGTACCACTAGTTAGTCGCTTCGCATCATTTTAAAATTATGATTATATACTGTATACAATTCTTATGGATTTAGGGTTGCCACCTTTCCCAATAAAAAATACCGGTCAATGTTACACAGGTAAAAAAAAAAGGGGGCGTGGTTTAACACTAGAGGCACTGACTCCATATATGGACTCCTAAGCAGCTGGAATGCCGGCACTGCTGCGCTTTGTTCCTTCTACTTCCTTAGTCAGGCGCTTAAAGCTGAACCATTGAAGCTGATAAAATTATTATTGCCAGTGAAAAAATAAATACAGGTATCAGCAATCTTAGAAAAATACCAGATGGCAACCCTATCCACAATATACTTTTGTCAGCCGAACACACCATTCTCAGTGTGTGGTGAGCTCCTGACTTTTCCCCAACAGATGATGTTGGGGGAGGCAAGAATCGGGTGAAATTAATAATTTCACCTGATCCCTTTATTCTCCTGGGAGATAAGCCACTGCTAGAACTGTCTGGCAAGCAGCTTACTCCGCTCTCCCCATAGCATACACAGACATGTTTGGCGGAACGTGTATATGAATAGGGAAGTTGGGAAGGAGACAGCTATCGAATGTATATGGGCAGCTTAACTCAGGGAGGAAGACTCAGAAAAAAGACGATTTCCTGTCCTTTTCAGCACTGAATAACACATCAGCCCTGCTCCTCTCCTTAATGTTGCACCATTACATCATTGTGGTCAGCACCATCTTTTTCCATTTTGCAAATGTTTATACCCAAAAACTGCCAAACAATAACAAATAATACTTGAAGTGCGGTGCATAAATAACACTGTCATTCAATTCCTAAATAATACCTCTCCAAATAATACTCCCATATCCTGCCCATATTCTATGGATGCTAATCAATACAGAAGGCACTAAGATTTACCAGCTAAATACTATGCTGACTTAGAGACTAAGAACATTAACATATACATTTCATTATTTGGGCATACTAGGCCTCTCTTGCCTTGGCACTGGGTCACAACCGTACCAAATTATGAGGTCTACTTGAGATGCAAAATCAATAAGTGCACTGTGTCTTGGTGGGACAGTATAATATACAACATTATTATAGATGAGCAAATTTTAAAAAAATGCGATTTGTTCGGTTCGCCAAATTTTTCGAAAAAAATGTGGTTCGATATAAATTTATTTGTGGTGAATCACGTTAAAAAAAAGACTTTTCCGGCTGCAGAGAGCCTTTATAGTGGTGTAGAACACTGTGCCTTGCAGTAGCAAGCATAGGGAATCTGCTGTGGTAGTGAAACAATACTGTGAGTCAGTATGACATGCAGATGACCGGAGTCGCTCTTAGAATCACTGCACACTTTACTTATTTGGGCAGTCACGGGGCCAAAACTGACCAAATAACTCAAGTGTGAACGCATCAAGAAGAAGGGAACTCCTTTTACACAGTCGGCAGCTGATTCCACATAGATGTCTACAGAATCTGCTCTATTAAATGCTTATACAAGTGTGGAGAGGGTGTCAGAGTGGAGAGGGTGTCAGCAGTAAGTTTGTGTTGACGTCACTGATTATTTTGCCCTTCCTCTGATCCGTCAGAACAATAACCCCCCAAAAAATGGATCCGGTCTGTGGAGTATCCGCCTTCACTTGGTCAGCATTTGGTCAGTAATCCATCAGTATTGCTAGAGATAAAAAAATAGGAGTGGGTCCAAAACAGAGATGACACGTGAATGGCATATTTGCATGTCTTCTGTGTTTTGAACCCACTCCTGCTTTTGGCTACAAAATCATAAGCCAATTCTGATGCAAAATAGGGACCATGTAATGCAGGCCTTAAGGTGTTACATAGACAGGATCCGTTGTGCGTCTCCTTTCTCCATCCTTCTGACAGATCAAATACATGATGATGTCAGTCAGACCAAAAGGCAAAATAGTAGCCCAGTCATTAAGTGGGGAGGGTGGAAACAGCATGAGAAGTCCACAGAGTGGCCCTATGACATAGTGGTGAGGTGGAAGCAGCATGCAGAGACCAAATAGTGGCCCAATAACAGAGTCTGGAGGTGGCAGCAACATCAGAAGGAGGCCACAGAGTGGCACAATGACAGTGTGGAGGTGGCAGCAGCAGCATCAGGAGGCCATAGAGTGGTAGAGGAGGCAGCAGCAGCAGCAGCTGCTTCAGGAGGAGGCCACAGAGTGGCACAATGACAGCATGCAGGTGGCAGCAGCAGCATCAGGAGGCCACAGAGTGGCACAATGACAGAGTGTGGAAGTGGCGGCAGCAGCAGCATAAGGGGAGGCCACAGGGTGGCACAATGACAGTGTGGAGGTGGCGGCAGCATCAGGAGGCCACAGAGTGGCACACTGCAGTGTGGAGGTGGCAGCAGCAGCGTCAGGAGGCCACAGAGTGGCACAATGACAGAGTGTGGCGGCGGCAGCAGCAGCATCAGGAGGGGGCCACAGGGTGGCACAATGACAGTGTGGAGGTGGCAGCAGCCAAAGCAGCAAGAGGAGACCACAGAGTGGCACAATGACAGAGTGTGGAGGTGGCGGCAGCAGCATCAGAAGGAGGCCACAGGGTGGCACAATGACAGTGTGGAGGTGGTGAAGGCAGCAACATCAGGAGGAGGCCACATAGTGACAAAATGACAGTTTGGAGGTGGCAGCAGCATCAGGAGGCAAAATAGTGGCACCATGACAGAATGTGGAGGTGGTGGCAGCAGCAGCATCAGGAGAAGGCTGCAGGGTGGCACAATGACGGTGTGAAGGTGGCAGCAGCAGCATCAGAAGGACACAGATTGTCACAATGACAGAGTGTGGAGGTGGTGGCAGCAGCAGCATCAGGAGGGGGCCACAGGGTGGCACAATGACAGTGTGGAGGTGGCAGCAGCCAAAGCAGCATCAGGAGACCACAGAGTGGCAAAGAGACATAGTGTGGAGGTGGCGGTAGCATCAGGAGGCCACAAAGTGGCACAATGAAAGAGTCTGGAGGTGGCGGCAGCAGCCGCAGCATGAAGAGACCATAGAGTGGCACAATGACAGAGTGTGGAGGTGGCAGCAGCAGCATCAGGAGACCACAGAGTGGCAAAGAGACATAGTGTGGAGGTGGCGGTAGCATCAGGAGGCCACAAAGTGGCACAATGAAAGAGTCTGGAGGTGGCGGCAGCAGCAGCAGCATGAAGAGACCATAGAGTGGCACAATGACAGAGTGTGGAGGTGGCGGCAGCAGCATCAGGAGGAGGCCGCAGAGGCAGCAGAAATCAGGAGGACACAAAGTGGCACAATGACAGAGTGTGGAGGTGGCGGCAGCAGCATCAGGAGGAGGCCACAGAGGCAGCAGCAATCAGGAGGACACAAAGTTGCACAACGACAGAGTCTGGAGTTGCCGGCTGCAGCAGCAGCATGAGGAGACCATAGAGTGGCACAATGACAGAGTGTGGAGGTGGCAGCAGCATCATCAGGAGATCACAGAGTGGCACCATGACAGAGTGTGAAGGTGGTGGCAGCAGCATCAGGAGGAGGCCACAGGGTGGCACAATAACAGTGTGGAGGTGGCAGAATCAGGAGGACACAAAGTGGCGCAATGACAGAGTGTGAAGGTGGCAGAGCATCACGGCGGACAGGAACTCAGCTATACAAACAACCAAATACACCAGTGTCTAGGCTAGATGCTGGGGACAGGTCACCTCCTAGCACATACCTGACTTCTCTCCCAATGCTGCTAAGCCCACTTTCAGACCTTGATGGTAGGTAAGAAGTGTCCTCGTGCCTGGGCTGCAAACACCCTAGAATTCCTGAGATGGTGAAAGGGGAGAAAGGGCAGAAGACACACAAATAGCCTAGGCCGCAAACAACACAAACAGAAATGAAACTTATTTGAGCTGGAACAGACAATCCTTCCTTCCTGAATCCAAGACCAGAATGAATACTATAACCCCCACGGCAATTTAAGCCAATGACCCCACCCAGAGCACCTGAAGGAAGGCGGATCCAGCATGATTCCAAAACAAACAAAAAGGTTAGACACGTGCTGCCAATCTGACAGACCTCCGCACACCGTCCGAGCAGGACATGACACAGAGGCAGCAGCATCAGGAAGAGGCCACCTTGACAGTGTGAAGGTGGCAGCAGCATCAGAAGGCCACAGGGTGGTAAAGTGACAAAGTATAGAAGTGGCAGCAGCATCAGTAGACCACAGAGTGGCAAAGTGACATAGTGTGGAGGTGGCAGCTGCATCAGGAGAACACAGTGTCAAGGTGACATTGTGTGGAGGTGGCAGCAGCATCAGTAGACCATAAAGTTTCACAATGACAAAGTGTGGAGGTGGCAGCAGCATCAGGGGGAGGCCACAGCGTGGCACAATGACAGTGTGGAGGTGGCAGCAGTATCAGGAGAAGGCCACAGGGTGGCACAATGACAGTGTGGAGGTGGAAGCATCATCATTAGGAGACCAAAGAGTGGCACCATGACATAGTGTGGAGGTGGTGAAGGCAGAAGCATCAGGAGGAGGCCACAGGGTGGCAAAATGACAGTGTGGATGTGGTAGCAGCATCAGGAGGCCACAGAGTGGTAAGTTGACATAGTGTGGAGGTGGCAGCAGCATCAGGAGACCACAAAGTGGCTCAATCACAAAGTGTGGAGGTGGCAGCAGCATCAGGGGGAGGCCACAGTGTGGCACAATGACAGTGTGGAGGTGGCAGTAGCATCAGGATTCCACAGAGTGGCACAATGACAGTGTGGAGGTGGCAGCAGCAGCATCAGGAGGCCACAAAGTGGCACAATGACAGAGTGTGGAGGTGGCGGCAGCATCAGGAGAAGGCCAAAGGGTGGCACAATGACAGTGTGGAGGTGGAAGCATCATCATCAGGAAATCAATGAGTGTGGAGGTGGTGGTAGCAGCAGCATCATGATGAGTCCGCAGGGTGGCACAATGACAGTGTGGAGGTGGAAGCAGCATCAGGAGGCCACAGAATGGCAAGGTGACGTAGTGTGGAGGTGGCAGCAGCATCAGGAGACCACAGAGTGCCAAATTGACATGGTGTGGAGGTGGCAGCAGCATCAGTAGACCACATAGTGGCAAGGTGACCTCATGTGGAGGTGGCAGCAGCATGAGGAGACCAGAGAATGGTACAAAGATAGAGTGTGGAGGTGGCAGCAGCATCAAAGGGAGGATGGCCACAAGGCGGCACAATGACAGTGTAGAGGTGGCGACAGCATCAGGTGGCCTTAGAGTGGCACAATGACAGTGTGGAGGAGGCAGCAGCATTAGCATGAAGAGGAGGCCACAGGGTGGCACATTTTCAGAGTGGAAGTTGCAGTAGCAGCATCAGGAGGCCAAAGAGTAGCACCATGACAGAGTGTGGAGGTGGTGGCAGCAGATGCAGCATCAGGAGGAGGCCACAGGGTGGCACAATGACAATGTGGAGGTGGAAGCAGCAGCATCAGAAGGACACAGAGTGGCACAATGACAAAGTGTGGAGGTGGTGGCAACAGCAGCATCAGGAGGAGGCCACAGGGTGGCAAAATGACAGAGTAGAGGTGGCAGCAGCCAAAGCAGCATGAGGAGACCACAGAGTGGCACAATAACAGAGTGTGGAGGTGGCAGCAGCATAAGGAGGAGGCCACTGGGTGGCACAATAACAGAGTGTAGAGGTGACACCAGCATCATCAAGAGGTCACAGAGTGGCACAATGACAGATTGTGGAGATTCGGGTAGCATCAGCATTAGGAGGAGGCCACAGGGTGGCACAATGACAATGTGGAGGTGGAAGAAGCATCAGGAGGCCACAGAGTGGCAAGGTGACATAGTGTGGAGGTGGCAGCAGCATCAGGAGAACACAGAGTGGCTAAGTGACATAGTGTGGAGGTGGCAGCTGCATCAAGAGACCACAGAGTGGCAAGGTGACATTGTGTTGAGGTGGCAGCAGCATCAGGAGACCACAGAGTGGCACAATGACAGAGTGTGGAGGTGGCAGCAGCAGAATCAGGGGGAGGTCACAGGGTGGCACCATGACAGTGTGTGGAGGTGGTAGTAGCAGCATCAGGAGGCTACAGAGTGGCACAATGACAGAATGTAAAGGTGGCGGAGGCAGAAGCATCAGGAGGAGGCCACAGTGTAGAGGTGGTGGCAGCAGTTTTAAAAGGAGGCCACATGGTGGCACAATGACAGTGTTGAGGTGGCAGCAGCAGCACCAGGAGGCCAAAGAGTGGCACCATGACAGAGTGTGGAGGTGGCAGCAGCAGAATCAGGGAGAGGCCACAGGGTGGCACTATGACAGTGTGGAGGTTGTAGTAGCAGCATCAGGAGGCTACAGAGTGGCACAATGACAGAGATAGCAGCATCAGGAGGAGGCCACAGTGTAGAGGTGGCGGCAGCAGTTTTAAAAGGAGGCCACAGGGTGGCACAATGACAGTGTGGAGGTGGAAGCAGCAGCAGCATCAGGAGGCCAAAGAGTGGCACCATGACAGTGTGAAGGTGGCAGCAGCATCAGAAGGACGCAATGTGGCACAATGACAGTGTGGAGGTGGCGGAAGCAGCAGCATCAGAAGGAGGCCACAGGGTGGCACAATGACAGTGTGGAGGTGTCAGCAGTCAAAGCAGCATGAGGAGACTACATAGTGGCACAATGACAGAGTGTGGAGGTGGCAGCAGCAGCATCAGGAGGACACTGGGTGGCACAATGACAGAGTGTGGAAGCGGAGCAGCAGCAGCATGAGGAGGATGCCACAGGGTGGCATAATGACAGTGTGGAGGTGGTAGCAGCAGAATCCGGAGGACACAAAGTAGCACAATGACAGAGTGTGGAGTTGGCGCAGGCAGCAGCATGACGAGGAGGCCACAGGTTGGCAAAACGACATTGTGGAGGAGGCAGCAGCAGCAGCATCAGGAGGCCACAGAATGGCAAGATGACATAGTGTTGAGGTAGCAGCAGCATCAGGAGACCACAGAGTGGCAAGGAGACATAGTATGGAGGTGGCAGCAGCATCTGAAGAAAACAGAGTGGCAAGGTGACATAGTGTGGAGGTGGCAGCAGCATCAGGGGACCACAGAGTGTCAAGGTGACATAGTGTGGAGGTGGCAGCAGCATAAAGAGACCACAGAGTGGCAAGATGACATATTATGGAGGTGGCAGCAGCATTATGAGACCACAGAATGGCACAGTGACATATTGTGGAGGTGGCAGCAGCATCTGGAGACCACATAGTAAGTCCGGTGACAGATTGGGGAGGTGAGTGGCAATACCAGTACCAGCTGAATATGGTGGGTGAAAGAAGGAGCACTTGGCATCAGATGTGTGGCATCAGGCTGACGGCAGCATCAGAATAGTAGCTGAGGCAGAAAGCCAGAAGAAATCGGTCTCTAAACACCATTTAGTGTAACCATGGATGATCTAGTCTGATGCATCAGGCATTGGTGGGTGGAAATCCTGTCTGATCCACGCCGGATTCATTTTGACAAAGGTCAGTATCATCTCCACATTTTGGGTGGACAGGCAAGTTCTTCTTGGGGTAACTATGGCCCTCACCGCACTAAACACCCGCTCTAATGCCACACTACTGGTCGGGCAGGACAGCTTTTCCAGGGCAAACTGTGCAAGTTACGGACACAAGTCCAGTTTGGCTGCCCAGTAGTCCAGCAGATCCTCAATGTGGGGTGGCAGGGTGCTGTCCAAGTATGCCACCACCTGCTGGTTCAAGTCCTGCTCCAGGTCTAGCTGCTGCTGCTGCTGGTGAGTAGTTTCTTCACTAGGCGGGTAAAGAAAACTGCTCATCAGCGACTCTAGACTGAAGTTGCTTCTGCTGGAGCTGGAACTGCTCCTACCACCCCACCCAGCCATGTTAAAGGAACGTGAGCTCAGAGGGCCCCCCAGTCAGACCTGCAAGAGGATGGACGATGGTGCAGATAGGCAGCGGCGAACTGACTACATAGGATGTCTCTATAGTACTTCAGTTTTTTCTCTCTCTCAGCAGGTGCAAAAAAGGCCCAAATTTTGGACTGGTAGCGAGGGTCGAACAAGGTGGAGAGCCAGAAGTCATTCCTCTGCCGAATGGTGACAATTCGGCTATCACTACGCAAGCGAGCATGCATCGTGCAATTTGTGCAAGTGACTCGGAGGGACTCCCCG
The DNA here is from genome assembly GCF_014858855.1 of Bufo gargarizans. Classification (NCBI taxonomy): domain Eukaryota; kingdom Metazoa; phylum Chordata; class Amphibia; order Anura; family Bufonidae; genus Bufo; species Bufo gargarizans. The sequence goes on from NC_058085.1 coordinate 134,381,439, forward strand.
CCTCCATCTCCACTGCATACTACCACAGTGTGTCTGGGTCCTCTGCCTCATCTTCCTCATCGCCCTGTAGCTCCTGTGGCTGCTCCTGCTCCTCCTCTCCTGTCACCTGTGTAGAAAAACCAATTTCGCTACACATTGCTTGTGCTCCAAAGTCCTCCTCCTCCAGTTCAGCCCCCACAGGGCTCATGTGGCTGTGAGATCTTGGCGCCACGCCTCCAGTCCCCTGACCATCCAGATTTACCAGCATCTGTTCCAGGACATGAATCAGTGGAATGACGTTGTTCATCCCATAGTCCTGGCGACTGACAAATAATGTGGCCTCCTCAAAGGGCCTAAGCAAACGTGAGGTGTCACGCATGAGCTATGAGCTGCCACTGGCTGACATCGAAGTTAAACATGGGAGTACTCCTGTCTGCTTGGATCATAAAGAAATCGTTTACGGCCTTTCTCTGTTTGTATAGTCGGTCCAACATATGGAGGGTGGAGTTCCAATGGTGGAAACGTTGCATATCTGCTTATGTTGTGGGATGCCGTTCTGCCGCTGCAGCTCAAAGAGGGTGTGCTTTGTGGTGTATGAGTGGCTGAAGTGCATGCAAAGTTTTCTGGCCATTTTTAGGATGTCTTGCAGATGGGTGGAAGACTTCAGGAACCGCTTGACAACCAGATTGAACATGTGTGCCATGCAGGGCGCATGGCTCAGTCCTCTCCTTAATGCAGCGCCGACACCATGTTCTTCCCGTTGTCGGTCAACCTGGTTCCGATTTTGAGTTGTCACGGAGAAAGCCAGAATTCTATTTATTGATGCATCACACGGAGCATTTATTCCCCTGTGTGACTCCGTTCGCCCTGGCAAATGATGTGCAGAACAGAGTGACTGTTCTGTCCCCACATGAAGGCGAATGAAGGTGTAACTGATAATGACCTTGTGACTGACCTACCTTCGTATCCAAGCAGTGGAGCAGACCGGACCGGCAGATGCTCAGGTTAGATGGACCCAGACGTAGACATGAGGATGCAATCAAACGTGGGTTTATTTGATCCGGAGCAGCAACATACGGTTATACAATACAGGGATGCAGTAGCAGTGTAGATGCTGTCATGTGGATGTCTTCCTGAGGCTAACTGCTGAGGCAACTGCTGGTCAAAAACTGATGCCTTAACAAGCCAGGATGTGTGTCTCCAGTCACAAGAACCAAGGCTGCTAAAACCACGCCCAGCAGAGAAAAACTTTATAGATAAGGAACAAGGCGTGCAGCATACAAATTCCGGCCAGCAGATGGCAGCAGAGAAACAATACGTAGAAACAACATAGTAAAAGGAGATATAATAATACAGTGCATTAATTAAATTTGAAAGAAACAGCACAGTGACACCGCCGTGCCCTGCACATGTGGTATGCTGGAGGGGCACTGTGAATTGTGCCTGCAGTGGAGGCTGAGGATGAGGAGACAGAGGCGGACATTGTCGCAGGACCAACGGCGTGAGAACGTGGAGGCAGAAGCGGCGTCACCTGGCCAAGTTGCTGGTGTGGCTGTGCAGGAACCATTCACTCAGTGGGCTGGAAAGGACATGTATTGTCCCTGACCATAGTTACAGATCCACACGTCGGTGCTGCCATGCAATTTGGCAGACACCGACAGGCTTAAGGACTGGCCCACCTTCGGTTCTACATACGTGTGCAGGGCTGGTACTGCCTTTTTGGCAGAGAAATGACAGCTTGGGACTCTCCACCTAGGCTCGGCACAAGCCACCAGTTCTCTGAAAGGTGCAGAGTCCACCACTTGGAAACTGCAGCACCAGCAACTTGGCCAGGAGCACATTCAGCTTCTGCGCACGCATACTGTTGTCTTTTGGCAATCACTTCGGTGATTGATTGCTAACGGAATATCTGACTATGAGTAGGAGCAGGAGCATCAGAAACAGCAGATGATGGGAAGGACAGACAGCTCCCTTCGGCTGAGGCAGTGGAACCTTGACTGACTGAAATCGGGTGCGTGCCACTCATATCGAAGCAACTGATCTCCCAGGCCACTTTATGGTGACACTGCATATGTTAATGCAGGGCCGTGGTGCCAACATTGGCACCCTGGCCATGTTTCACCTTCTGCCCATAGATTCTACAAATGGCCATGTTCACCTCCTCTGGCGGCTTAACAAAAAACTGCCACACCGCCGAGTAGGTGATTTTACCCCCAACAATCTTCACTGACTGACTGCTATCGCCTCTGCTTCCTTGAACCCCTGCACCACTACTTTCCTGGCAGATAGGCTCCTGCGAAGCGGGTGGTCTACCCCAGGCAAATTTGGCACCCGACCTCCCACTGCTCCCACCCTGCTGACTCCCTGCCACACTAGCGACTTGCTGGCTCTGCCACTGCCTCACTGGCAAGCTGCCACTCTCTTCTCCTTATGATGAAGTCCCTAATTCACCCGGCTTTTAAGTGCAATCAGCTACATCATCAAGTACTGTCTGCACGTCACTGATGTCCTCCTCAGCGGTGTCTGACCGCTCGCAACACCAGCTCCCACGCCTCTCTCCTCATCACTACTTACCCGCCTACCGGAGGAAGCGGCAGATGTCTCCTCCACATCTTGGCTGGTCAGTAGCTGCTGACTGTCATCTAGTAGCTTGTCCTCGCTGTAAAGTGGAGCTGAGCCCATGCAATGAGCAGGACCGTGCCGTTCGTGACGCCAATTGCAGCGTGCGCAGGGTACAGTCTCAGGGCCTTATAAGGTGTTGCAACTCACGCACCGGGTGAGGAATGCCAGAGTGGTGTAATGTCTCTGTATAGTAGTAGGTATAGTGTCAACGGTGTCTCCTACCTTGGTACGGCTGGACTCCTGGATCCTGGCTCACTTGCAATAAATGAGTGTGTTGCTAGTAGGAGTAATTGAGGGTTTTGGTAGCAATCCAGAGTTGGAATATAATTCAACTTGTCTTTACTAGAGGCAGCATTAATCCATATGAGATACAGCAATAGTCTTGGGTCCCAGCAGGTATTGGCAATGTATGGCAGGGATCAATATCTCTTCTGCTTCTATCGTGTGCCTGGAGCTCTCTTGCAGGATTAGTCGTCTGCTTATGGATCTGTAATATGTGGCAGGAATCTATATCTTCTGCTCTGTCTATCTTCTGCTGTGTGTAGGACTGACTAGCTGAGGAGGACTTTGGCTTCTCCTGGTCTCTGGATGTTACTCACAGTTATGCTCACAGGGATTGGTTCTTCCTGGAGATCTGGAGGTGCTGCTTGCTTGTCACCAGCTGAGGCTGAAGGCTCAGACTGGGAATGCTCTCTGGTCTCAACCGAGACAAGGTCCTGGTTTGGGATCCCTGTTTCTGGGAGCTCCTACCAACACAGCCTTCCCCTAGCAGGGGTGGCTGGCACACTAAGTCCTCATGCACACGACAGTTTTTTTTCACGGTCCGCAAAAACGGGGTCCGTGGGTCCGAGATCCGTGACCGTTTTTTCGTCCGTGGGTCTTCCTTGATTTTTGGAGGATCCACAGACATGAAAAAAAAGTCGTTTTGGTGTCCGCCTGGCCGTGCGGAGCCAAACGGATCCGTCCTGAATTACAATGCAAGTCAATGGGGACGGATCCGTTTGATGTTGACACAATATGGTGCCATTTCAAACGGATCCGTCCCCATTGACTTTCAATGTAAAGTCTGGAGTTCTTTTATACCATCGGATTGGAGTTTTCTCCAATCCGATGGTATATTTTAACTTGAAGCGTCCCCATCACCATGGGAACGCCTCTATGTTAGAATATACTGTCGGATATGAGCTACTTCGTGAACCTCAGATCCGACAGTATATTCTAACACAGAGGCGTTCCCATGGTGATGGGGACGCTTCAGGTTAGAATACACTACAAACTTTGTACAAGACTGCCCCCTGCTGCCTGGCAGCACCCGATCTCTTACTGGGGGATATGATAGCACAATTAACCCCTTTAGGTGCGGCACCTAAAGGGGTTAATTGTACTATCATATTCCCCTGTAGGAGATCAGGGCTGCCAGGCAGCAGGGGGCAGCCCCCCCCCCCTCCCCAGTTTGAATATCGTTGGTGGCACAGTGTGCCAACCACCATCGGCCCCCCTCCCTCCCTCTATTGTATTAAATCGTTGGTGGCACAGTGTGCCAACCACCATCGCCCCCCCCCCTCTATAGCAGTAACATTGGTGGCAGTGTGCGGTCTCAACAGTAGAAGATTCATACTTACCGGCTTGCTGCTGCGATGTCTGTGTCCGGCCAGGAGCTCCTCCTACTGGTAAGTGAAAGGTCTGTGCGGCGCATTGCTAAAGAACTGTCACTTACCAGTAGGAGGAGCTCCCGGCCGTTCACAGACATCGCAGCAGCAAGCAGGTAAGTATGAATCTTCTACTGTTGAGACCGCACACTGCCACCAATGTTACTGCTATAGAGGGAGGGGGGGGGGGTGGCGGGGGGGGGGCAATGGTGGTTGGCACACTGTGCCACCAACGATTTAATACAATAGAGGGAGGGAGGGGGGCCGATGGTGGTTGGCACACTGTGCCACCAACGATTTAATACAATAGAGGGAGGGAGGGGGGCCGATGGTGGTTGGCACACTGTGCCACCAACGATTTAATACAATAGAGGGAGGGAGGGGGGGCGATGGTGGTTGGCACACTGTGCCACCAACGATATTCAAACTGGAGAGGGGGGGGGGTCTGCCCCCTGCTGCCTGGCAGCCCTGATCTCTTACAGGGGAATATGATAGTACAATTAACCCTTTTAGGTGCCACACCTGAAGGGGTTAATTGTGCTATCATATCCCCCTGTAAGAGATCGGGTGCTGCCAGGCAGCAGGGGGCAGTCTTGTACAAAGTTTGCAGTGTATTCTAACTAGAAGCGTCCCCATCACCATGGGAACGCTTCTGTGTTAGAATATACTGTCGGAAATGAGTTTTCACGAAGTGAAAACTTAGATCAGAAAAAGCTTTTATGCAGACGGATCTTCGGATCCGTCTGTATGAAAGCAACCTACGGCCACGGATAACGGACACGGATGCCAATCTTGTGTGCATCCGTGTTCTTTCACGGACCCATTGACTTGAATGGGTCCGTGAACCGTTGTCCGTCAAAAAAATAGGACAGGTCATATTTTTTTGACGGACAGGATACACGGATCACGGCCTCGGCTGCAAAACGGTGCATTTTCCGATTTTTCCACCGACCCATTGAAAGTCAATGGGTCCGCGAAAAAAAACGGAAAATGGCACAACGGCCACGGATGCACACAACGGTCGTGTGCATGAGGCCTAACTGTAACTTCCTTTCCTCCCCATGAGGCAGGATGTGGAAACATTCCACACCTCCTCAAAGAGGGGGTCGCTAAACTGGAATGTACTATTCCAGTCTAGATATGCTAAACTCACCTAAAGCTCTGCTGACACATTGCTGCCACCTGCTGGTGTACATGGAAATTACAGCAAATATATAAAACAGGCCTAGAAAATACATATAATGACAATAGATTATGCGGACTGACAATACACTTACACTTTACATGTGGTAGCTGGGAAAAAGAGTTTGGTAACATGTTAAACCCACAGCATATAATACTTCTCTGGCTGAGGGAACAGAAAAGGACAGAGGCAGGTTGAGGACAGGTGAGGGCACAGGGCCTGCTCCCGGGCCATGTCAACTAAGGGTTGTGTCAGACAAACCCAAAGACTCTTGGCTGGGGGTGTCTGATGTCACTTGGGACAAAGTGGATGAACGAGTCAACCATTCAAGGACCGCTGGGTTGCTGGTCAAGACACGACCACTAGATGACACCTGGAGCTCAGGCCTCTCGCTGCGACTCCTGCTGCCATGGCCCCTGACTCTGCTGTGGCCTGTGCCTGGGCCAGAAACATTTAGGCCTCTGCCACTCCCCTGTGCAGGGCCTGGCACTTCTTTGTCTGACACACTGTTAGATCAAATTAATAAATAAAAAGGAAATTGAAACACCCCCAAAAAGTCTGTAATTTTCTCACTTCACCACACAACGGCTAACAAGCCCTTTTTTCCACTAATACACGCCAAAAAGGGCTTTAGAACATATAACTGCACCGTTGAATGGCAAATATACAGTATTTTTCGCTTTATAATATGCACCTGATGATAAGACGCACCTAGGTTTTTGAGGAGGAAAATAAGAAAAAAAATATTTTTAACCAAAAGGTGTGCTTTTGGTGGATTTTGAACTAATGGGGATCTGTGGATGACACTGTTATGGGGATTTGTGGATGACGCACTGTTATGGGGGCATCTGTGGATGACACACTCTTATGGGGATCTGTGGATGACACTGTTATGGAGATCTGTGAGTGATACTGTTATGGGAATCTGTGGTTGACACACTGTTATTGGGGATCTGTGGATGACACATTGTTATGGGGATTTGTGGGTGACGCACTGTTAAGGGGGCATCTGTGGATGACACACTGTTATGGGGGATCTGTGAATGATACTGTTATGGGGATCTGTGGGTGACACTGTTATGGGGATCTGTGGATGACGCACTGTTATGGAGATATCTGTGGATGACGCACTGTTATGGCAATATCTGTGGATGGCACTGTTATGGCGATATCTGTGGATGACGCACTGTTATGGAGATATCTGTGGATGACACTGTTAAGGGGGGATTTGTGGATGACACTCTTATAAGGGGGATCTGTGGATGACACATATATTGCATCTTATGCTATATATGTGTCATCCACAGACCCCCCCATAAAAGTGTACCTGTGTAAATAGTGACCCCCAATACACCTGGCTCCACTTACAGCAGTCTTCATATCTAAACTGCAGTCATGTAATCCTTAACCTCTTGGTAAGCTTTGTTAAAGTAGCATAACAATGCTCCAGACTAAAAAAAATAAACAGGAGCCATTGGCTCCTAAACTGAAAAATTTTGAAGCCAAATTTAATTTTTAGTCACCAAATTGAAAATATAGATAATTATAATTAAAAAAATGACTTGGAGAAGATGATACGCAGGTCACAGTAATGAGCCAGCACTACATATTAGGGTTGTCACGATACCAAAATTTTGATTCGGTTTCGATACCATAAAAAAGTATTGCGATACTCGAAACCATGAAAAAAATAAAAAAAAACACCATTCCGCATTTTATGGAACGGCCGGCCCATAATACAACAGTTCTATCCTATTTTTTTGGGGGGACAAGGTGAAACAGTTATTATTTTTTTTCTTTTAAGACGTTCACCTCATAGGAGATATTTTTTAATATTTTAATAGTTTGGACTTTTCGCATGTGGCGATATGTAATATGTTTATTTATTGTTTATAGAAGTAAATTTGGGAAAGGGGGCGATTTCTACTTAATATTTTAGTGTTTGTGTTTTTTTAAACTTTTATTTTTTTTACACTTTTTATTTACTAACTATTAGCCCCCTTAGTGGATACATTCCTTGTCCTATTCACCCTAATAGAGGGTGAATAGTACTTCACACTCTCCCTGCTGCCCTGTGCTTTGTGCACACAGCAGCAGGGAGATTAGCATGGCAGCCACGGCTTCAGTAGCGTCCTGTCTGCCTCTTCCACTCTGTCTTTTCATGGGTGCCAGTGGGACAGGGGGGAGGGAGAGACTGCTTTCTCCTCCCCTGTGCTGCTGAGCGAACGCCTGCGCTGGGACTGCGGGGCAAGGAATTATTGGCTCCCATGCCCCACCGCAATATTCAGCTACAGTGCGGCAGCCCTGTGGCAAATAGCGACAAGGCTAAAAAGTCTTGTCGCCATCTGCAAATTTTAAGGTGCATTAGCGACCATTTGGGTTGTCATCTGGAGCGCTGCGTAATGGTCTGTAGTAGTACTCACTATCAAACTACCGTAGCAGGCCTGCCGGCAATGTAAATCACTCTGTCAAACATCTACTCCTCCCACTTTACTAATGAAGCAGGCAGAGCAGGTGTGTGATGGTGTAACATAGTAACAGTTTATAAGGCCGAAAAAATACATCTGTCCATCCAGTTCATCCTGTTATCCTGCAAGTTGATCCAGAGGAAGGAAAAAAATATAAACTGTGAGGTAGAAGAAAATTTTCCCCACTTAATGGGAAGAAAATTCCTTCCCGACTCCAATCAACCAATCAGATAACTCCCTGGATCAACGACCCCTCTCTAGTAGCTATAGCCTGTAATATTATTACGCTCCAGAAATACATCCAGGCCCCTCTTGAATTCCTTTATTGTACTCACCATCACCACCTCCTCAGGCAGAGAGTTCTATAGTCTCACTGCTCTTACCGTAAAGAATCCTCTTCTATGTTTGTGTACAAACCTTCTTTCCTCCAGACGCAGAGGATGTCCCCTCGTCACAGTCACAGTCCTGGGAATAAATAGATGATGGGAGAGATCTCTGTACTGACCCCTGATATATTTATACATAGTAATTAGATTTCCCCTCAGTCGTCTTTTTTCTAAAGTTGAATAACCCCAATTTTGATAATCTTTCTGCCTACTGTAGTCCACCCATTCCAGTTATTACTTTAGTTGCCCTCCTCTGAACCCTCTCCAGCTCTGCTATGTCTGCCTTGTTCACAGGAGCCCAGAACTGTACACAGTACTCCATGTATGGTCTGACTAGCGATCTGTAGAGTGATAGCACTATGTTCTCATCTATGCCCCTTTTGATGCACCCCATTATCTTATTGACCTTGGCAGCAGCTGCCTGACACTGGTTTCTACAGCTTAGTTTGGTGTTCACCGAAATTCCTAGGTCCTTTTCCATGTCAGTGTTACCCAGTGTTTTACCATTTAGTATGTACTGGTGACTTGCATTATTCCTTCCCATGTGCATAACCGTACATTTGTCAGTGTTAAACCTCATCTGCCACTTATCTGACAGTTTAGTGTCATCTGCAAAAATTTATATTTTACTGTGCAAGCCTACTACAAGAACATTAATAAATATATTGAAGAAAATAGGTGACCCCCGAGGTACTCCACTAGTGACAGTGACCCAATCTGAGTATTTACCATTAATAACCACCCTCTGTTTTCTATCATTGAGCCAGTTACTTACCCACATACAGATGTTTTCTCTCAGTCCCAGCATTCTCATTTTATATACTAACCTTTTATGTGGTACAGTGTCAAATGCTTTGGAGAAGTCCAGATATACGACATCCATTCATTCGCCGCTGTCAAGTCTAGCACTTACTTCTTCATAGAAACTGATTTTATTATTTTGACATGACTGATCCCTCATGAAGCCATGCTGATATGGCGTTATTTGCTTATTTTCCTTGGGGTACTCCAAGATAGGATCTCTTAGAAAACCCTCAAACAGTTTACCCACAGCAGATGTTAAACTTACTGGCCTATAGTTTCCGGGCTCTGATTTTAGACCCTTTTTGAATATTGGCACCGCATTTGCTATGCACCAATCCTGTGGAACACTCCCTGTCAGTATAGAGTCCTTAACCTCTTACGGACACAGGGCGTACCTGTACGCCCTGATGTCCGAGTCCTTAAGGACACAGGGAGTACAGGTACGCCCTTAGTATTTCCGATCACCGCCGCTCTGCTGTGGCGGGGACCCGATGGGTGAGAAGACAGCCCGATGCGGTGCAGAGGCTGCCCAATGCCTTGCACGGCATCAGGACCTGCCTTCTACGGGAGCCGAGGAGATCCAGCCTCAGGCAACCTGTTAGTGTATGACTCAGTGTCATATACTAACAGGCAATGCATTACAATACAGATGTATTGCAATGCATTGCAGAGGGGATCAGACTTCCAAAAATAAAAAAATGTGTTTTCAATAAAAAAAAATTCCCTTAATTTTATAAAAAAAAAAGAAAAAACACACATTAGATATAGTCGCGACCTTCTCTATAACAATATCACATGAACTAAACCCTCAAGTGAACACCGTAAAAAATTAAAAATAAAACGGTGTCAAAAAAGCCATTTTTTTGTCACCTTACAATTTTTTTTTTTAAACCTATGGCTTTCAGAATGTACCCTAAAATAGTACCAACAAAACTGCCACCGTATCCAGTAGTTTCCAAAATAGGATCACTTTTTTGGAGTTTCTACTCTAGGGGTGCATCAGGGGGCTTCAAATGGGACATCAGGTCAAAAAAACTGTCCTGCAAAATCTGCCTCCCAAAAACCATATGGCATTCCTTTCCTTCTGCGCAATGCCGTGTGCTCGTACAGCAGTTTACGACCACATATAGGGTGTTTCTGTAAACTACAGAATCAGGGCAATAAATATTGAGTTTAGTTTGACTGTTAATCCTTGATTTATTAGCGGGAAAATATTATTAAAATGGAAATTTGCCCAAAAAGTGAAATTCTGAAATTTCATCTCAATTTTCCATTAATTCTTGTGGAACACCTAAAGGGTTAACAACGTTTGTAAAATAATTTTCTAAAAGTGTAGTTTCTAAAATGGGGTCATTTTTGGGTGGTAAGCCTCACAAAGTGACCTCAGACCTGAACTGGTCCTTAAAAAGTGGGTTTTGGAAATTTTCTGAAATATTTCAAGATTTGCTTCTAAACTTCTAAGGCTACTTTCACACCTGCGTTAGGTGCAGATCCATCTGGTATCTGCACAGATGGATCCACACCTATAATGCAAACGCTTGTATCCATTCAGAACGGATCCGTTTGCATTATTCTTTAAAAAAAAAGTCTAAGTCAAAACGGATCCGTCCTGACTTATATTGAAAGTCAATGGGGGATGGATCAGTTTTCAACTGCACCATATTGTGTCTGTGAAAACGGATCCGTCACCATTGATTTACATTATAAGTCAGGACGGATCCGTTTGGCTTTGCATCGCCAGGCGGACACCAAAACACTGCAAGCAGCATTTTGGTGACCGCATCTAGAGCGGAATGGAGGCGGAACGGATTAACATTAACATTTATCAACATTAAATTTTAGTTGCCAGATTTTTGACCATTCCTCTAGTTTTCCTAAGTCCTTTTCCATTTGGTGTATCCCTCCAGGAACATCAACCCTGTTACAAATCTTTGTGTCATCAGCAAAAAGACACACCTTACCATTGAGTCCTTCTGCAATTTCGCTGATAAAGATGTTAAACAATATGGGTCCCAGAACAGATCCCTGAGGTACCCCACTGGTAACAAGACCTTGGTCTGAATATACTCCATTGACTACAACCCTCTGTTGCCTGTCCCTCAGCCACTGCCTAATCCATTCAACAATATGGGAGTCCAAGCCCAATGACTGCACTTTATTGATAAGCCTTCTAAGTGGGAGAGTATCAAAAGCCTTACTAAAGTCTAGATAAGCGATGTCTACTGCACCTCCGCCATCTATTATTTTAGTCACCCAATCAGTGATAGCTAACAATTTTGCAATAGACTTTATTTAGCCAAAACGTTTATTTTTGGTAGAAAACTGGGGCTGAAATGGCCCTTAGCAGCACTCTTCAAAAGAGCGTTGCTAAGGGCCATCCGTCTCCGATTAGAAAAGACGGGCTGTAAAGCCAGACGCTATGCTTCTGCCTCCTGTGCTTCCCTGGGAGACAGAAGGCTTCGCACAAGAGTCTTAGGAGTTAAAATTACATTTATATTCCCCCTTTCTATGCAATATAATGCTCTGTTATATTCACTGTCCTGCGATCCCTGTGATAATAATTCATGAATCAGCCGCCGGAAGTAGAAGCACTGTGCGCAGTGAGCCGCCGGCTGCTTCATGAATTATTATCACAGGGATCGCAGGTCAGTGAATGTAACGGAGCATTAGATTGCATAGAAAGGGGGAATATAAATGTAATTTTAACCCCTAAGACTCCTTTGCCCAGCCTTCTGTCTCCCAGGGAAGCACGGGAGGCAGAAGCATAACGTCTGGCTGCACAGCCCGTCTTTTCTAATCGGAGACAGATAGTTTTGAAGAGTGCTGCTAAGGGCCATTTCAGCCCCAGTTTTCTACCAAAAATAAACATTTTGGCTAAATAAAGTCTATCGCAAAATTGTTAGCTATCACTTGCCCTACACTTTAGAAAAAAAAATATAAAATATGACAGTTATCCTTTAAGGTGAAAACGAACGCGGTTAAATATCAGAAATAAGGGTCTGGCTATGACATTACTTAATTCTCTTGTTATGCTGGTGTATGCCATCCGGTCCTGGTGATTTGTCTATTTAAATTTTTTTAAGACGCCGCTGTACTTCTTCCTGGTTCAGACAGGGCACTTTTAATGGGGAATAAACTTTTACATTCTGCATTTCATCTGACAGTTTATTTTCCTTAGTGAATACAGTGGAGAAAAAAATATTTAATAGCTTTGCTTTCTCCTCATCGCTCTCTGTAACTCCCCCCACATTACTCTGTAAAGGGCCGACACCTTCAGATTTATAATTTTTGCCATTTATATAAATGAAGAACATTTTAGGGTTAGTTTTGCTCTCTTTGGTAATTAATCTCTCGGTCTCTAGTTTGGCTGCTTTTTTTTTTATATATATTTTTTATATATATATTTTTTTCCTTTCAGTGCTTCCTCGCTACCCTCCTGTTTTAGTTATTTAAATGCTTTCTTTTTGTCATTTATTGCTTTCTTTACATTTTTATTTATCCACATAGTTTTTCTTGTTCCTTAATCTTTTATTTCCATACGGTATGAACCTCTCACAGTTAGATTTTAGGATGCTTTTAAAAATATCCCATTTTGTGGCTGTATTTTTATTTTTGAGGACTTTGTCCCAGTTAGATAGGCCTATGGCCTCTCTTAGTTGGCTAAATTTAGCTTTTTTGAAGTTTGGTATTTTTGTTCCTCCCTGAAGAAACACTCTTTTGGATGACAATTGAAAGGTTATTACTTTTAATAATAAATTGCAGGATATACTGGGAGTGGTAAATGCTACTAGTGTTTCGGTTGCAGATCTGGCCTCCTCCCTTGCAGTAGTACAAGGGGATGTTACTATAATAAGGGATGAAATGACGAAGCTGAGGGTAAAGGTTAAGGAACTGGAAACCACGGTAAATTCTGTCACTGTAGAGAATGGGATACTAAAGAATAGACTAGAAGAGGTTGACGAAGACCGTGCTTGGTTAAGAAGGAAAATGGTAGAGCTGGAGGATAGGTCTTGTAGATATAATTTGCGATTAGTAGGTTTCCCGGAAGGGGTAGAACAGGATAATCCGCCGAATTTTGTTCAGAAGTGGTTGGTAGAAAGTTTGGGTTCTGACTACGATGCATCCTCCTTTTGTGTGGAAAGGGCCCATAGAATCCCATTCAAAAAACCCCCTCCAGGTGCCCCCCCTAGGGCAATTTTAGCAAAATTTGTATGTTCAAAGGACCGTGATTGGGTTCTTAGACGAAAAAGAGAAAAATCTGAAATATATTTTGATAGTAATCTGATTTCAATATTTCCTGATTTTTCCCGAGACCCAAAACAAAAGAAGATCCTTTTCCGAAGTTAAAAAAAGATTTCAGCTAAGATTAAATATTCAATGTTATACCCTGCTAAATTAAGAGTGGTACACAACGATTCTGTTCATTTTTTCATCACACAGGCGGAGGTGGGGCAATGGCTGGATTCCAGGGGTTTATGAAATAGTATGAAGAGGTGGAGAGGAGGGAGGTTAATGAGGGGAGGTGGCGGGGGGGAAGTTTGGTGGAAGGTGAGAGGTTGATGGGTATTGTAAAACGCCTTGTCAACCAGGCAGGGGGATTTTTGGGGGAGGGTATACTTTTTAGGGAGGGATTGGCTGCTGTTCTCTGCTACGTGGTCGTGCGTGCCTCTCCGCTGAGATTGGTGATACCACTACTCATAGGATATGCCGTGTAATATCTTATGTTGGAATGTGAGAGGGTTGGGAGACAGAGTGAAGAGGACTGTGGTTTTTGACCTTGTGGTCCGGCATCTGCCCGCGATTGTGGCACTACTAGAGACCCATGTAACAGCTGACAGGATTTACACATTGAAAAGGAGATGGGCCTCCCTGGAGTACCACGCCTGTTACTCTTCCTATGCAAGAGGAGTTAGTGTTTATATTCATCGAGGGGTGGAGTTCCAACCGCTAGATAGTTCCATCGATAATGAAGGGCGATATGTATTTCTTCATGGATATTGGAAAAGGCAGGAGGTGATTTTGGCGTTTATTTACATCCCCCCTCCATTTAAACCAACAGTTCTCTCCCATCTAGCTCAATATATATCTACCAAAAATCAATGTTCTGTATTGGTGGCGGGTGATTTTAATGCGGTTCTGGACCCTGAGTTGGACCGATTCTCTTCACTCTCTGGGCACGGTCGCAGTGGGTCCCCTTTAACTGCTGTGTGCCAGGAGTTGGCGCTGATTGATATCTGGCGCCACCTCTACGGCAATAAAAAAATCTTTTCATGTTTTAGCCAGTCATACGGGTCTATGTCCCGTATTGATTTGGCTTTTGCAAGTTGGGATCTGTGCGGTCGAGTCCGGAGGATGAGGTATGAACCTCATGGAATTTCGGATCATTCTCCGGTTCTGATTGGGTTTGTGGAGGCCCCATCTGTAGGAAGAATTTTTAAATTAAATTCGCACTGGCTTGAGGTTATTGGGGAGGAGTCCCGAATAGACCAGGATATTCAGGAATTTTGGGGCTTCAACGTAGGTTCGACTCACATTCATTATGTGTGGGATGTGCTGAAGGCCCATATTAGGGGTCTCTACTTCAATAAAATTCATAGATTCAGAAAGGAATCACGACGAAGGGAAATTCAACTGACAGATACAGTAAGGAGTTTGCGGGCCGCACTGATTGACAGTCATAATGAGCAATCCATTACTCAATTAAAGGAGGCTAACTCTCAGCTTAAGACACTGTTATATAAAAAAGCACATCACAAGCTGTTATTTCAGGGCCAGAATCGTTTCTGCGAGGTAAAACGGGTAGGTTCTTGGCTCGTTTGGTGGCCAACCAGAGAGTGGATACCAACATAAAAGAAATCAGGAACTCACAGGGAACTGGAGTAAGATCCGCAGAAGAGATTAGAGAGGAATTTGCAAAATACTATTCTACCCTTTATGAATCTGAGTCTAGGTTTAGTCGTACTGACATGGATCAATACCTTCAGCAACTGGCGCTTCCCCAATTAAATATCCAGGATAGAGAAATATTGGACTCCCCCATTCTTCCATCTTTAAAGTATAATTCATCTCCTGGCCTAGATGGATTGCCTTTCGAAATCTATAGGTACCATGCTAAGTCCCTCCTCCCAATCCTTCTTCGGGTCTTTAATGAATCCTGTGTACTCGGCTCTCTACCACCATCATTTAGAGAGGCAGTGATGGTTTTGATCTTGAAGAAGGATAAGGACCCATGCGATGTGGGGTCATATAGACCTATATCGCTTTTAAATACGGACTGAAAAGGGTTATAGCTGATCTGGTCCACCCTGGCCAGACGGGCTTTATCCCAGGTCACCATATACAGTCGAGTATATATAGGGTGTATTTGAATCTGTCTGTTGGGGGTAGTGTGGACCACTCCATCCTGTCATTAGACGCCGCAAAGGCGTTCGACAGGATGGAGTGGTCTTTTTTGTGGGCCACAATGTCTCATTTTGGCCTTGGGAACTCTTTTTTGGAAATGACTCAAATGCTATATGAACAGCCGGTTGCATATATTAATATCAATGGTAATACTACTTCTCCTGTCATGATGCGGAGAGGGATGAGACAGGGTTGCCCCCTGTCTCCTCTCTTCTTCGCGCTCTTTATAGAACCGTTGGCTTGTCAGATCCGACTAGAGAGGGGTATAGATGGCTTCGGGGTAGCGGGAGTGAGCGACAAAATAAGCCTATATGCAGACGACGTGATCCTGTTTCTAGACCAGGGTTGGAAAATCCTTCCGTTTGTCATTGAGGTAATAGAACACTATGGTAAATTATCAGGCTATATGATTAACTGGGCAAAGTCATCGCTCCTCCCGCTGAACCGGAAAGCTCTAGATGTGGATAGCCGAGTTCGGGTTTTAGAGCCGAATGATACATTAGATTACTTGGGGGTTAAGATTGGGGTGCCTATAAGCAGGTATTATGAGCTCAATCTGGCCCCTGTTTTGGATAAAGTTAGGACCAAAATTGGCGCTTGGCGGAAATTGATACTGGCACAGATAGATCGAATTGCACTGATCAAGATGGTTATTTTGCCTATGGTTTTGTTCCCGATGTGTGCTTCCCCTATTTGGATAGAGGATATCTTCTTTTATAGATTGGAGACCTTGATTAATGATCTAATTTGGGGCAGGAAGAGGGTGCGTATAAAGCAGAGATATCTATGGCTGTCGGAGGCAGATGGTGGGCTGTCACTTCCCTTTTTTCAAGGTTATTACTTTTGTGCACAGATTCAGCAGTGTTGTAATTGGAAAGAGAGCTTAGTTTCACGGTACCTGAGTAAAGTTTGTGACAAATTAATAGATAATTCTTTTTCATGGTTGGAAACTGGGTCCATGGGAATGAGAAAGGCCTTGTTGATCCCTTTTTCAATACAGAGGGTGTGGAATAAGCTGAAGGAACTTCTTAAAGTCCCCGGACCATTTGTTTTCACCCCTCTGTGGGGGAATGGGGACCTGGAGGAATTTTTCAAAATTACAGAGTTTGGGTATTGGACACGTAAAGGCATCAATAGGGTGTCTCACTTATTTCACTTAGGACGATTTAAATCACTCTTGGAATTTGGCTTAACTGACATTTCACCATTAGATTTATTCATGTGTGCACGTTTGAAACACGTATTTGAAGCCTCTAGGAATAGGGGCCGTATTTTTCCACAAGAGAATATATTTTTTGACTATTGTGACGCTCAGAAGGACCAGAAGGTGAAACTATCTCGATTATATGCTAAACTCCGAATGGCACTGGCTACTGTAACACCCTTTAAAAGCCCAGGTAAATGGGAGCAAGAGCTAAATTGCTCTCCTTTACAGTGGCCTAATATCTATAGGAATGTGAGAAGGGCGACAGTATCCAGTGCTCACAGATTGATTCAATTTAAGATCCTTCATAGATTATATTATACACCCAAAACTCAAGGAAAGTTCCCCCAAAATAGGGATCGGGACTGTTGTTGTCCTAAATGTGGAGAGGTGAATGCTGATTATGTCCATTTACTTTGGAGTTGCACCAAAATAAGAAAATATTGGGAAGAGGTCTTTTCTGCCCTACAAAAGGAATCATCAATGAACTATAACCCGGGGATCTTGATAGTGATTTTTGGAGACTATAGTTCAGAAACGGAAGTCCCCCCTCAGGTTAGACGGGTCTGGATGAGAGGATTGATGGTAGCGAAAGCTATAGTGGTCAGATACTGCGGCTCTGCCTCCCAGCCTTCGTCAAGGGAGTGGGATTCATACCGTCAACAAATTAAAATATTCGAGGATAGCGAAAGGAATCGGAGAGTTGCACGCAGGGCCACGTAGAAATAACTAATGTATTTGTTGTATGTTGCGTTTGATTGAACTGAGGGGAACAGCAGCCAATAGGGGGGGGGGGGGGAGAGATGTTTATGAATTTTATATTGTATACATAGATGCGATGGATATGATATATACTGTTATACTTTATACATAATGTGATTGATATTGGTCTATGTACTAACTCTATGCTTTTATAAAACAAAAATAAAGACAATATTAAATAAAAATAAAAATAAAAAAGAAAGGTTATTACTTTATGGTCACTATTTCCCAGGTGTCCGCTGACCTGCACGTCTGTTGTTCTGTCAGGTCTATTGGTTAATACTAAGTCCAGTATGGCCATCCCTCTAGTCGGGTCCTGAACTAGTTGGGAAAGGTAATTGTTTGGGTTATTGCCAAGAACTTGTTTCCTTTATGAGATGTACAGGTTTCAGTTTCCCAGTCTACAGGGAGTGCAGAATTATTAGGCAAGTTGTATTTTTGAGGATTAATTTTATTATTGAACAACAACCATGTTCTCAATGAACCCAAAAAAACTCATTAATATCAAAGCTGAATATTTTTGGAAGTAGTTTTTAGTATGTTTTTAGTTTTAGCTATTTTAGGGGGATATCTGTGTGTGCAGGTGACTATTACTGTGCATAATTATTAGGCAACTTAACTTAACAAAAAACAAATATATACCCATTTCAATTATTTATTTTTACCAGTAAAACCAATATAACATCTCAACATTCACAAATATACATTTCTGACATTCAAAAACAAAACAAAAACAAATCAGTGACCAATATAGCCACCTTTCTTTGCAAGGACACTCAAAAGCCTGCCATCCATGGATTCTGTCAGTGTTTTGATCTGTTCACCATCAACATTGCGTGCAGCAGCAACCACAGCCTCCCAGACACTGTTCAGAGAGGTGTACTGTTTTCCCTCCTTGTAAATATCACATTTGATGATGGACCACAGGTTCTCAATGGGGTTCAGATCAGGTGAACAAGGAGGCCATGTCATTAGATTTTCTTCTTTTATACCCTTTCTTGCCAGCCACGCTGTGGAGTACTTGGATGCGTGTGATGGAGCATTGTCCTGCATGAAAATCATGTTTTTCTTGAAGGATGCAGACTTCTTCCTGTACCACTGCTTGAAGAAGGTGTCTTCCAGAAACTGGCAGTAGGACTGGGAGTTGAGCTTGACTCCATCCTCAACCCGAAAAGGCCCCACAAGCTCATCTTTGATGATACCAGCCCAAACCAGTACTCCACCTCCACCTTGCTGGCGTCTGAGTCGGACTGGAGCTCTCTGCCCTTTACCAATCCAGCCACGGGCCCATCCATCTGGCCCATCAAGACTCACTCTCATTTCATCAGTCCATAAAACCTTAGAAAAATCAGTCTTGAGATATTTCTTGGCCCAGTCTTGACGTTTCAGCTTGTGTGTCTTGTTCAGTGGTGGTCGTCTTTCAGCCTTTCTTACCTTGGCCATGTCTCTGAGTATTGCACACCTTGTGGTTTTGGGCACTCCAGTGATGTTGCAGCTCTGAAATATGGCCAAACTGGTGGCGAGTGGCATCTTGGCAGCTGCACGCTTGACTTTTCTCAGTTCATGGGCAGTTATTTTGCGCCTTGGTTTTTCCACACGCTTCTTGCGACCCTGTTGACTATTTTGAATGAAACGCTTGATTGTTCGATGATCACGCTTCAGAAGCTTTGCAATTTTAAGAGTTCTGCATCCCTCTGCAAGATATCTCACTATTTTTTAAATATCTCACTGTCAAGTCCTTTTTTTGATCCATTTTGCCAAAGGAAAGGAAGTTGCCTAATAATTATGCACACCTGATATAGGGTGTTGATGTCATTAGACCACACCCCTTCTCATTACAGAGATGCACATCACCTAATATGCTTAATTGGTAGTAGGGTTTCGAGCCTATACAGCTTGGAGTAAGACAACATGCATAAAGAGGATGATGTGGTTAAAATACTCATTTGCCTAATAATTCTGCACTCCCTGTATATCTGGGTAGTAGAAGTCACCCATAATGACGACCTCATTATGATTTGCCGTCTCGTCTATTTAGTTTAGAAGTAGATTTTCTGTGGACTCTGGTATATTAGGTGGTTTAAAATAAACTCCTATTAGTATTTTATTATTGTTTTTGCTTCCATCTATTTCTACCCACAGTGACTCTACATGTTCATGTCCCTCACTTATATCTTCTCAGACCGTGGGCTTTAGACAGGACTTTACATAAAGGCAGACCCCTCCTCCTCTCCGGTTTTGGCGATCCTTTCTAAACAGACTGTAACCCTGTACATTAACTTCCCAGTCATAGCTATTATCCAGCCATGTCTCAGTTATTCCCACTATGTCATAGTCCTCCTCACACATCACTAATTCCAGTTCCCCAGTTTAATTACTCAGGCTTCTGGCATTAGTATACATACAATTAAGAGGTTTATGTATATTTTTTACCCCACACCTTTCCTTCTGAACTGTTCTAGTCCCTCCTTCCATTCCTCCCCCAGTTCCATTACCTCGCCCCTGGTCTCTATCTGCACTATCTTCCAATAATTAACCCCCCCCCCCCCAGTCCCTAGTTCAAACACTCCTCCAACCTTCTAGCCATATTCTCCACCAACACAGCTGCCCCTTCCCCATTGAGGTGCAGCCCATCCCTACGATAGAGCGTGTAGCCGACAGAGAAGTCGGCCCAGTTCTCCAGGAACCCAAACCCCTCCTTCCTACACCAGTTCTTGAGCCACTTGTTAACCTCCCTAATCTCCCTCTGCCTTTCTTGTGTGGCTCTTGGTACAGGTAGTATTTTGGAAAACACTACCTTTGAGGTCCTTGCCCTAAGCTTTTGACCTAAATCCCTGAAATCATTTTTAAGGACTCTCCACCTACCTCTAACTTTGTCATTGGTTCTGATATGGACCATGACTGCTGGATCTTCTCCAGCCCCTCCCAGTAATCTGTCAAACCGATCCGCGATGTGTCGAACTCGAGCGCACGGAAGACAACACACCGTTCGACGATCCTGGTCTTTGTGACAGATCGCCTTATCTGTACCCCTAATAATTGAGTCTCCAACCACCAGCACCTGTCTGGCCTGCCCTGCTCTCCTTGTCCCTTGCTTACTGGAGCTGACATTCCCCTGACTGGCAGAGGAAGGGTCCGGCTGCAGCAGTGCTATCCCTGAACTGACATCCCCCTCATCTGCCAACCTTGCAAACTTGTCGGGGTGTGTCAGATCAGGGCTAGCCTCCCTGGCACTCTTCCCTCTATCCTGCTTTCTAACTGTTACCCAGCTAGCTACCTCACTTTCCTCAGCCTCCTCGCTACCACCCTCCCCCACATCTACCCCAAAGAGTGCTTGCTCAGTGAGCAGCAAACTCTTTTCCAAATTGTCAACGCTTCTCAGTGTTGAAACTCGCCCGGTTAGATACTCGATGTGCGATTCCAAACGGTCAATTTTGAAGAAATATATGCACCCTCAAACGGCTGTTCCAGGACTGCATACATTAGACAAGATGTGCACTGGACTGCGTTGTCAATAATGGAACACATACTAAATGGGGCTTACGCAAGAAAAGAGAAAAAAGAAAACAATACAGTGCAGTTATAAGAATGTAACTTACTGTAGTCCCCTCCTAAAGTCTCTGAATCTGAAGTCATGTAATTTAAAGTCACACACTTAATATAAACACACACTTGAACTCATACACGTGAACACTCGCAAACTTGTGTTGTTTGGCTGCTTGTAGAAGTGCAGCTCTCAAACCAGTCTGCTTTTTTTTCCCTCTGAATTCCAAAAGAGTGATGTTACGCTGCCGGACGACCTGTTACGGTAGTTTGATAGTGAGTACTACTACAGAGGATTGCGCGACTTTAACAAAGCTAACCCACTAGTTAAAGATTAAATGACTACACTTTACTTATGAAGACTGCTGTGCGCAGGGCCCGGTGTAATAGAGTACAGTGACTGCACTGGGCCCCGTTGTGATCGCAACATCAGTTGCCGGCCTTCAGCCCATCCTCCTGTAATTTTCACACTTCACCACACAATGACAAATACTTTTTTTGTGTGCCACTAATACATGCAAAAAATGGCTGTAGATCATATAACTGCACCGCTGAATGGCAAATAATATATGTTTTTGCCAGTTATACACGCCAAAGGGGCTTTAGAACATTTAACTGCACCGCTGAACGGCAAATAGGCCCTTACTTTTTTTACTTTATACACTCCACAAAAGGCTTTAGAACATATAACTGCACCGCTGAAAGGCAAATAATATATATTTTTTTGCCACTAATACACATATTTCCTTGTAATAAACCCTGTTAAAGGCCGTATCAAACCCCAATAACAAGAACTGTTTGCTGGAATTACAGAACTGTATAATGGCAATTTGGATCCGCAGACAGCGCAGCAAGGTGTAATAGGATTGTTCCTATTACCCAGGCTTTAAACTCCCCTACTGAACCCTGTTCACCCTGAACACTTCGAATGCTCTTTCCCTGAACTTCTATTGATCAAAAATATAAGTTTTCAAGTCTTTCCTAGCACTGTCCCTAGCGCCTGCTAACGTCTATCCCTGCACTAAGTACACTGGAAAATGGCTATTTATAGGGCTGCGACATCACAGGGCTGGCTGGCTGCTGATTGGCTGCATGCATGGCATTGTAGGTGATCCCTCATTCCCAGAGTTCCTTGCTCCATGTCCTAACACCATGCAGCAGCCATTTTAGGAAAAAATGTGATTCCTTACCACGAAGCATGAGTAAATTTGGATTTGGATTTGGTGCGAGTCAAATTTTTCGGATCGAATTCCAGTTCTTCAACTTTGATTCACTCATCTCTAAACATTATGTTACCTCAAACAGTAGCACCATATTTATCAGATAGGTATCCGAGAACCTTTAGATTTTCTGAATAGTTAAAACTTATGGAGCATAAAAAATCAGCTTGGTTTTCGTGAGCAACTATCTTTATAACTAGTCATCACCTCTTCTTGGTGTAAAAACTGAATCTATAGCTTGTAATGGCCGGAGTTTAAGGGAAGTGTCAGCTTTATTATGAGGAGTACAAGAACATTGCAGCCTTCTACACCAGAAGGTATGATGTTCTTAAGGATCCACTGTCAATCAGTATAATGAGGCCTGATATCAGAGAAGCAGCGAATATTTGACCTTTTACCCTGACTATTATTATAACTTTTCAATAATATGAATTTACAGTCCAAACATGTCCATGGAGCTTGTTCTCATATATAGGTTTCCTCCAGGTCTTATGGCTCCTTTAAAATTTTTCCCTAGACCCAGTTCGGACCTGTGAATGTCAGCTATAAATGTTGTTTTGGAGCTTAACCCTTTAATGATCAGGCTTGAAAATGCCTTAATGACCAGACATTGTTATGGTACAGTATGTAGCGCCTGTGGTGGTTTAACGACCCTACTTACTTACTTGCGTTTTAGTAATGTTTTTCTAGAGAATTGTATTTCTTTTTGAGTTTTATTTGGGTAAAACAGCAAAAAATGTTTTAAAAAGTATTTAAAAAAAAAATATAACTCTTAAATATATAAACTGACACCAAAATAAATAATTAAAATGGGTTCCTTATTTTGTGTTGGTCGCTTTTACATATAATATGTATGGAGCGGAGGTTTTTATCGGAGCAGGTGTTTTTGTTTTTTTATTTTATTTTCATTTTATTATATTGTTGTGTGTTTTTTTAAATATATTATATATATTTTTGGCACATAATATGTCCTCCAGAAGGTCTTTAAAAGTCCTCTGGGGCACACTGACCCTTTTTTATTTTTTCACACTTTCCACTCACTATAACTGGGTCATCTAAAGGACCCCCATTTATAGTAGCAAAGAGAGCCCCTTTTCGGCACTGCACACAGGCAGTGCTGATCAGGGTCTGCTAAAATCCTGCAGCTCTGCTATGACTGAGACACCCAATAGAGGAAGCGGCACAGCTGACACGTCATTCATTGAACTCTATGTACAGGAGAAAGGAGAAGGCATAAGGAGTAATAAACCACTTCTGTCTCCTCCTCAGGGTTACTAGCTTTCACTGACATCTAGGGACCGAACCTGCACCTGTTAAATTGCATGTACAGTGCGGGACTTCAGATTAAAGCCCAGCACCAGGTGCTGTACATATAGATTAACAAATCCCTTTATATTAAGATGATCACAAGGTGTCCAAATGCTGGACACTATAGTGCCACTGCAGGTGAATGTAGTATATTACTCAGGTCACATTGATATCAGTGGACGATCAATGGACATACCAGGTTCATCAGAGAAAGAAGGAGCGGGATTTGGCCAGTTGAATAGTTAAAATCACAACCAGAACACATTGCTTCTGTGGATTCTGCTCCACAGTTTCCACTCAGCCCTTTGTGACAGCCTGTGTTTGACTGGTTTCATGTTTCACTGCTCTAAGGGCGGAGCACATCACTCCCTGGGCTGTGTGGGTTAGGTCAGGTGACCTCGCTGACCAACCCTGGCTCTCCTGCAGGTACTAAAGTGGCTCAGTATGCAAACAAAAAAATGGTGTGATGTTATCCCCTTAACGACCCAGGATGAGAATGCTCATCCTAAATCGCCGGCACTTAGCGCTAAAGGACAAGCGTTCTCGTCCTGCAGTAGTTCCTCCCCCCTGCGTGCGGTCCCCCGATCAGCAGCAGAGATCCGGCGGTTACTGACAGCCGAAACCCTGCTGCATCCACCAGCATCGGCGATAATGCCGATGCCAGTGGATTAACCCCTCATATGCAGCGGTCAGCGCTGACCGTGGCATATGTGAAGTTTGCGCTCGCTCACCTAATACATTGGGTCCCCATGCTGCTGTGGCGGCGACTCGATGGTTGCCATGGCAGTCCCAAGCCATTCCAAGGCTTGGGGCCTGGCATGTACGGAGGCCTAGGAGGCCCAGCCCCCAGGTAAGACACTAACAGTTCAATACAGCACAATACAGAAGTCCCAGAGTGAGACAAATAATAAAGTGAAAAAAAAAGTTCAAAATTTAAGTTTTGCACAAAAAATTAAACGTTTCAACAAAACGTCCTTTTCCAAAAATAAAGTAAAAAAACAAAACATATAGACAATAGACATATTAGGTATCGTCGCGTCCATATCGATCAGCTCTATAAACATATCACATGACCTAACCCCTCAGATGAACACCGTAAAAAATAAAATATAAAAACTGTGCTAAATAAAAAAAAAAATTGTCACCTTACATCACAAAAAGTACAACAGCAAGCGATCAAAAATAGTACCAATAGTAAAATAGTAACAATCTAACTGTCACCTCCTCCCGCAAAATATGAGCCCCTACCTGAGACAATCGCCCCCCAAAAAAAAAATATGGATCAGAATATGGAGACACTAAAACATCTTTTTTTTTTGTTTTAAAAAAGCTGTTATTGTGTAAAACTTACATAAATAAAAAAAGTATACATATTAGGTATCGCCGCATCCGTATTGACCGGCTCTATAAAAATATCACATGACCTAATCCCTCAGGTGAACACCGTAAAAAATAAATAATAAAAACTGTGCTAAATAAACAATTTTTTGTCACCTTACATCACAAAAAGTGTAATAGCAAGCGATCAAAAAGTCATATGCACCCCAAAATACAGCCAATCAAACCGTCATCTCACCCCGCAAAAAATGACACCCTATCTAAGATAATCGCCCAAAAACAAAAAACTATGGCTCTCAGAATATGGAGACACTAAAACATTATTTTTTTTGTTTCAAAAATGATATTTTTGTGTAAAACTTACATAAATAAGAAAAGTATACATATTAGGTATCGCCGCCTCCGTGACAACCTGCTCTATAAAAATACCACATGATCTGACCTGTCAGATGAATGTTGTAAATATCAAAAAAACGATTTCCTGTTACCTTACCTCACAAAAAGTGTAATATAGAGCAACCTAAAATCATATGTACCCTAAACTAGTACGAACAAAACTTCCACCCTATCCCATAGTTTCTAAAATGGGGTCACTTTTTGGGAGTTTCTACTCTAGGGGTGCATCAGGGGGCTTCAAATGGGACATGGTGTCAAAAAAACCAGTCCAGCAAAATCTGCCTTCCAAAAACTGCATGGCATTCCTTTCCTTCTGCGCCCTACCGTGTGCCCGTACAGCAGTTTACGACCACATATGGGGTGTTTTTGTAAACTACAGAATTAGGGCCAAAAATATTGAGTTTTGTTTGGCTGTTAACCCTTGCTTTGTTACTGGGAAAAATTGATTAAAATGGAAAATTTGCCCAAAAAATTGAATTCTGAAATGTCATCTCCATTTGTCAATAACTCTTGTGGAACACCTAAAGGGTTAACGGCATTTGTAAAATCAGTTTTGAATACCTTGAGGGGTGTAGTTTCTTACATTGGGTCACTTTTATGGAGTTTCTACTCTAGCGGTGCATCAGGGGGCTTCAAATGGGACATGGTGTAAAAAAATACAGTCTAGCAAAATCTGCCTTCCAAAAACCATATGGCATTCCTTTACTTCTGCACCTTGCCGTGTGCCCGTACAGCAGTTTACGACCACATATGGAGTGTTTCTGTAAACTACAGAATCAGGGCCATAAATATTGAGTTTTGTTTGGCTGTTAACCCTTGCTTTGTAACTGGAAAACATTGATTAAAATGGAAAATTTGACAAAAAAGTGAAATTTTAAAATTGTATCTCTATTTTCCATTAATTCTTGTGGAACACCTAAAGGGTTAACAACGTTTGTAAAATCAATTTTGAATACCTTGAGGGTGTAGTTTCTTAGATGGGGTCATTTTTGGGTGGTTTCTGTGTTGAAACTAACCTCGCCACTGGGTTTTGGAGGGGCCTATTTGCCCGCCTCTTGCCCCAGGATTTTTGCCCATACTAACTTTGAAGGAGAAGACAGACCGGCCGCACAGCTTAACCCCTTAGGGACACAGCCTTTTTACACCTTAGGACCAGGCCATTTTTTGAAAATCTGACCAGTGTCACTTTAAGTGCTGATAACTTTAAAACGCTTTGACTTATCCAGGCCATTCTGAGATTGTTTTTTCGTCACATATTGTACTTCATGACACTGGTAAAATAAAGTTAAAAAATATATTTTTTTTTGCATAAAAAAAAGTCAAATTTACCAAAAATTGGGAAAAATTAGCAAATTTCAAAGTTTCAGTTTCTCTACTTCTGTAATACATAGTAATACCCCCAAAAATTGTGATGACTTAACATTCCCCATATGTCTACTTCATGTTTGAATTATTTTGGGAATGATATTTTATTTTTTGGGGATGTTACAAGGCTTAGAAGTTTAGAAGCAAATCTTGAAATTTTTCAGAAATTTACAAAAACCCAATTTTTAAGGACCACTACAGCTCTGAAGTCACTTTGCGAGGCTTACATAATAGAAACCACCCAAAAATGACCCCATTCTATAAACTACACCCCTCAAGGTATTCAAAACTGATTTTACAAACTTTGTTAACCCTTTAGGTGTTGCACAAGAGTTATTGGCAAATGGGGATGAAATTTGAGAATTTCATTTTATTGCCTAATTTTCCATTTTAACCCATTTTTTCCACTAACAAAGCAAGGGTTAACAGCCAAACAAGACTGTATCTTTATTGCCCTGACTCTGCCGTTTACAGAAACACCCCATATGTGGCCGTAAACTACTGTACGGCCACACAGCGGGGCGTAGAGTGAAAGGTGCGCCGTATGGTTTTTGGAAGCCAGATTTTGCTGGACTGGTTTTTTGACACCATGTCCCATTTGAAGCCCCCTGATGCACCCCTAGAGTAGAAACTCCATAAAAGTGACCCCATCTAAGAAACTACACCCCTCAAGGTATTCAAAACTGATTTTACAAACTTTGTTAACCCTTTAGGTGTTGCACAAGAGTTATTGGCAAATGGGGATGAAATTTGAGAATTTCATTTTTTTGCCTAATTTTCCATTTTAACCCATTTTTTCCACTAACAAAGCAAGGGTTAACAGCCAAACAAGACTGTATCTTTATTGCCCTGACTCTGCCGTTTACAGAAACACGCCATATGTGGCCGTAAACTACTGTACGGCCACACAGCGGGGCGTAGAGTGAAAGGTGTGCCGTTTGGTTTTTGGAAGGCATGTTTTGCTGGACAGTTTTTTTGACACCATGTCCCATTTGAAGCCCCCTGATGCACCCCTAGAGTAGAAACTCCATAAAAGTGACCCCATCTAAGAAACTACACCCCTCAAGGTATTCAAAACTGATTTTACAAACTTTGTTAACCCTTTAGGTGTTTCACAAGATTTAATAGAAAATAGAGATACAATTTCAAAATTTCACTTTTTTGGCAGATTTTCCATTTTAATATTTTTTTTCCAGTTACAAAGCAAGGGTTAACAGCCAAACAAAACTCATTATTTCTGGCCCTGATTCTGTAGTTTACAGAAACACCTCATATGTGGTCGTAAACCGCTGTACGGTCACACGGCAGGGCGCAGAAGGAAAGGAATGCCATACGGTTTTTGGAAGGCAGATTTTGCTGGACTGGTTTTTTTGACACCATGTCCCATTTGAAGCCCCCCTGATGCACCCCTAGAGTAGAAACTCCATAAAAGTGACCCCATCTAAGAAACTACACCCCTCAAGGTATTCAAAACTGATTTTACAAACTTTGTTAACCCTTTAGGTGTTGCACAAGATTTAATAGAAAATAGAGATACAATTTCAAAATTTCACTTTTTTGGCAGATTTTCCATTTTAATATTTTTTTTCCAGTTACAAAGCAAGGGTTAACAGCCAAACAAAACTCATTATTTCTGGCCCTGATTCTGTAGTTTACAGAAACACCTCATATGTGGTCGTAAACCGCTGTACGGGCACACGGCAGGGCGCAGAAGGAAAGGAATGCCATACGGTTTTTGGAAGGCAGATTTTGCTGGACTGGTTTTTTTGACACCATGTCCCATTTGAAGCCCCCCTGATGCACCCCTAGAGTAGAAACTCCAAAAAAGTGACCACATTTTAGAAACTACGGGATAGGGTGGCAGTTTTGTTGGTACAAGTTTAGGGTACATATGATTTTTGGTTGCTCTATATTACACTTTTTGTGCGGCAAGGTAACAAGAAATTGCTTTTTTGGCACCGTTTTTTTTTTTTTGTTATTTACACCATTCATCTGACAGGTTAGATCATGTGGTAATTTTATAGAGCAGGTTGTCACGGACGCGGTGATACCCAATATGTATACAATTCTTTTTATTTATGTACGTTTTACACAATAATTTCATTTTTAAAACAAAAAAAATGTTTTAGTGTCTCCATAGTCTAAGAGCCATAGTTTTTTAAATTTTTGGGCGATTATCTTAAATAGGGTCTCATTTTTTGTGGGATGAGATGACGGTTTGATTGGCACTATTTTGGGGTGCACATGACTTTTTGATTGCTTGCTATTACACTTTTTGTGACGGAAGATGACAAAAAAAGGCTTTTTTTACACCGTTTTTATTTTTATTTTTTTA
This sequence comes from Bufo gargarizans, assembly GCF_014858855.1. Classification (NCBI taxonomy): domain Eukaryota; kingdom Metazoa; phylum Chordata; class Amphibia; order Anura; family Bufonidae; genus Bufo; species Bufo gargarizans. The sequence continues at coordinate 134,410,403 of NC_058085.1, forward strand.
CGGTGGTCATCTGAGGGGTTAGGTCATGTGATATTTTTATAGAGCCGGTGAATACGGACGCGGCGATACCTAATATGTATACTTTTTTTTATTTATGTAAGTTTTACACAATGATTTCATTTTTGAAACAAAAGAAATCATGTTTTAGTGTTTCCATAGTGTAAGAGCCATAACTTTTTCAGTTTTTGGGCGATTATCTTGGGTAGGGTATGATTTTTGCGGGATGAGATAACGGTTTGATTTCATTTTTAATCAGTGATAAATGTGTTTTTTGATTTTTACTTTATTTTTCACTTTTTTCACTTTTTTTTTGACCCAGACCCACTTGGTTCTTGAAGATCCAGTGGGTCTGATGTCTGCATAATACAGTACAGTACAATATATAGTACTATACTGTATTTTACACTTTGTCTGAACAGATCTATGCCTTTCAGCACAGATCTGTTCAGCACCATGGACAGCAGGACGCCTGAGAAGGCGTCCTGTTGCCATGGGAACCTTCCCCGTCTGCTCAGTAGTGGCCAGAACTGCGCAGACGGGGAAGGGTAAGGACGGGGCTTGGGGGGGCTGCCTGGAAGCTCTCTCCCTCTCCATTCGGGGGACTGCAAAGGCACAGCAGCCCCCCGATGGGAGAGGGAGGGAGCTCCCTCTTACTGTTAACCTTTTCCATACAGCGGTCCGTACGGACCGCTGTATGGAAAGGGTTAAACGGCTGACATCGCATCACCGATGTCAGCCGTTTATACCAGGGTGCCAGCAATGTGCTGGCACCCTGGTATACCCACTAGACGCCAACGATTACGCAATGGGAGGCGGGTGGGGGATCGCGATCCCGCCTACCGCACCGCCCGCCTCCCGCATCGCCCGCACCGCCCGCAACCCTCCCCCTGCACCTCCCACCGGGCAAAAATCACTAAGGGGTGCAGGGGGGGGGGGGGGGGATACAGATGCACTTTAGGAATACTAAAGTTTCTGATCCCCGCGGTCAGGGACCGCGGGGATCAGAAACTGCAGAAATCGCAGCAAACCGCAGGTCTGAATTGACCTGCGGTTTGCCGCGATCGCCGACATGGGGGGGTCACGGGACCCCCCCGCGCATTTAGCCTAGGTGCCTGCTCAATGATTTGAGCAGGCACCGGGTTCCGATCACTGCCAGCCGCACGGCAGTGATCGAAAATGCACAGGGCGTACATGTACGCCCTGTGTCCTTAAGTACCAGGGCACAAGGGCGTACCTGTACGCCCTGTGTCCTTAAGGGGTTAAAGGGTCCTTTCACACGTCCGTTTTTTCTTTCCTGATCTGTTCCGTTTTTTGCGGAACAGATCAGGACCAGATCAGGACCCATTCATTTTCAATGGGTCCTGGAAAAAATCGGACAGCACAATGTGTGCTGTCCGTTTCCGTTGTTCCGTTCCGCATGTCCGTTTAAATATAAAACATGTCCTATTATGTTCCTGAAAAATCAGATCCTGGTACAATGCAAAGTCAATGGTTCCGCAAAAAACGGAATACATTCGGATGTCATTCCGTATGTCTTCCGTTTTTTGCGGAATCCGTTCCTGGAAACACATAGCAAATTTTTTTTTTTCTTTTTTTTTTTTCAAAGAAATCCAAACAACTTTATTTGATTATTGAAATGTATACATGCTTCCGTTTTTTGCGGATCCGCAAAAAACGGATGACATAGGCCTCATGCACACGACAGTATTTTTTCACGGTCCGCAAAAACGGGGTCTGTAGGTCCGTGATCCGTCACCGTTTTTTCGTCCGTGGGTCTTCCTTGATTTTTGGAGGATCCACGGACATGAAAAATGAAAAAAAAATCTAAGTCAAGTTTGCCATTGAAATAATAGGAAAAAACGGACACGGATCACGGACACGGCTCACGGACACGGATGACAATCTTGTGTGCATCCGTGATTTTTCACGGACCCATTGACTTGAATAGGTCCGTGAACCGTTGGCCGTGAAAAAAATAGGACAGATCACGGATGCGGCTGCCAAACGGTGCATTTTCAGATTTTTCCACGGACCCATTGAAAGTCAATGGGTCCGTGAAAAAAAACGGAAAACGGCACAACGGCCACGGATGCACACAACGGTCGTGTGCATGAGGCCATACGGAAACATTTTCAGGAACAACGGATCCGCAAAAAACGGACCGAAATTCGGATTATAGAAAAATACTGACGTGTGAATGTAGCCTAAATCTGTGGAACTGTTTTGGGCAGGAAAGCCATGCTTGCGGATGGCCAAATGTGACTTCCATGGAATTCGGGAACCCCTGCTCGGATCTGGGTGATTTTTGGATATGTTGTTCACCCAAATCAGAGCTTTCCATGGATGTATACATTATGGGGTTATGTGGGGTTATGTGGGGTTTTGGGGTGTTTTCTGTGTTTTGGGGAAAAATTTGTGTTTTCTGTCTGTGAGTGATTAAGTTAGCCCATTACGTTTGGCAATTGTATTTTGTTGATTGCGTCTCAGACAATGCCAGTGTGTTAGTTAATTGCGTCTCAGACAATGCCAGTGTGTTAGTTAATTGCATCACAGACAATGCTCATTGTATTTTGTGGATTGCGTTACAGACAGAGGGAAGGGGATTTTGTGTACAATTGCTGGGAAGGTTTCAATACTGTAAATGCATGTGATTGGCTGTTTTTACAAAACCCTGTGGGTGGTAACCTTGTTGGAAGATGTGTATAAATTAATGTTTGTGTGTTCAAATAAAGAGAGTTCCTGTTTTACCCTTTACCATGTTGAGGCTGGTGTCTGGGTAACCGATCGACACTGGGCGATTGCTATACGCTGCAGATTTGCTATACTCCCCTGGCATAACTACTAGCTCTTGTAAGAGCTGTTCCTGCTCTCTGGATTTAGGAGAGGTTCACCCACTGGAGCCTGGAGCCTTGTCGTAGGTCCAGGGTGGGTAGGAGACGGCGAGACCTCATCCAAGCTTTGGCGGTTCGTGGGGTCTGCAGCGCTTACGGTGTCAAGTGGAGTGCTTGGAGTCCTTGGGAAGCACTAGGAGCATCTATCGACGGAGGTACCCGGTTGGGGTGCCAGGAGATCCGTTACAGTTTCTATTATGTAAACTTCACAAAGTGACTTCAGACCTGAACTAGTCCTTAAAAAGTTGGTTTTTGAAAATCTCTGAGAAATTTCAAGATTTACTTCTAAACTTCTAAGCCTTGTAACGTCCCCCAAAAATAAAATGTCATTCCCAAAATGATCCTAACATGACGTAGACATATGGGAAATGTAAAGTATTAACAATTTTTTTAGGTATTAATATGTGTTATAGAAGTAGAGAAATTGAAACTTGGAAATTTGCAAATTTGTGGATGTGATCAGCCAGTCTTGAGTGAGACTCGCAGACTCCTCCCTCCTCCCACTGCTAGCATGGTTTCATGCTGGAGGTAACTGGTGAGTTGTCTGTGAGTCGGACCTTTACGCTCCTGTAATTTGCCCACTGGCTCCTGGTATTTACCATATGGCTCAGGTAGGTGAGTGTTAGGACCCGAGTGTTAGGACTCCTAGTTGGACATGTAGGCTAATCTCTCAATTTTATCAGAAAATTGAGGGCTTAGTAAGTCTGCATAATGCACCTATCTTTGCTAGTATTATATTGTTATACTAAAGTGGCTCAGCCCTATTCCCAGATGCCTCAGTGTCAAAGTCCTTGTCTTTTGCTAAAGAGCCTGATAACCACTTGTGTTCCTGACTTATACTTTGTTCCTGGACTCATCATCTGATCCATGCCTGCTTACTTTCCTGTTGCCGACCCAGATTGTCTGACCTGTACCTGTGCCGCCTTCCTGACCTATTGCCTGTCTGACCTTGTCTCTGCCGCATCTTTCGGTCCTACACCATTGCTCCTGGTAACGTCTCTGCTCGCCTGACTAACCTTATACTTCAGGTACCTACTCAGGTACGTCCCGCCTGCCTCTGGGATTGCTCTGGAGTAACACCTGGCAACTACCCTAATGGATCGAGTTTATCCTCACCATCAGAGGCTCTAGTGAAAACCAGGTAGTTGCTTAGACATGCCCCTCCAGAGTACAGCCAGTCAGTGGCACAGTGGGTTCACACCTGCTGATCCGTGACAGACAAATTCCACTCCAGTGCCTTAAACTGCTGTCAATTACTGACAGCACTATAGGACATCTCCAGCATGGTCTCATGCTCTCCAGCTCCAAAAGAGGCTTATGTGCAGTGTCCCACTCAGTGATGGTCGTGGGCACTTCAAACTTTTGCATATGCTTATCAAATCTATTTCTGTATATACCTGTAATTCCTATTAACAGGCTGTTAGAGTGTCATTATATTTATTCACCCCTAGGTGGTACTTGTGCCACTTATATATAGCTGAGGGTGTTTCTAGGAAAGGAGAACAAGGGAGATCAATAGAGGACAGGAGAGTAGAAGGAAGTAAGTAAATGGAGAAGTAGAACAGGCCTAATCCACAATGTAGCTGCTATTTTAGCCCCTCGTCACTGATAAGGGAGTATAGAGAACAGTATTACAGCAGCACAGCACAGACCAGAGAATCTACATTTGCATATAGAGAAAGTCTAGTGGAGGTTAGAGCTAAATTAGCCAATGGACTTCACAAGCACCAGTGACCAGGAGGAACCTAAAGGTACCCGGACACAGCCGGATGATGAATGCGCAAAATTATCCTTTACCACATGCCTCTATGGACATAGTGGACCGTAATTCTTCAGTTAGCATCCTTTCCAAAGAATGGAGCAGAAGACTGATGCCTGCCGTTATGGAGCCACCCTGTGGATTGCTACTGACCAGTAAGAGTTATTATATTCAGTACCTGAGTGCTAGAGAATAGATTTAGCGCAGACTTATATAAGAAAGAGCCTTTTTCTTGCCTGTTAAAGTAAAAAAGTCTTAGGAAAACTCCTTAATAGGGATGAGCGAACTCGAACTGTATAGTTCGGGTTCGTACCGAATTTTGGGGTGTCCGTGACACGGACCCGAACCCGGACATTTTCGTAAAAGTCCGGGTTCGGGTTCGGTGTTCGTCGCTTTCTTGGCGCTTTTGTGACGCTTTCTTGGCGCTTTTTGAAAGGCTGCAAAGCAGCCAATCAACAAGCGTCATACTACTTGCCCCAAGAGGCCATCACAGCCATGCCTACTATTGGCATGGCTGTGATTGGCCAGAGCACCATGTGACCCAGCCTCTATTTAAGCTGGAGTCACATAGCGCCGCCCGTCACTCTGCTCTGATTAGCGTAGGGAGAGGTTGCGGCTGCGACAGTAGGGCGAGATTAGGCAGATTAACTCCTCCAAAGGACTTGATTAACTGATCGATCTGCAGCTGTGGATCATTGAGCTGCTGATCCTCAATTGCTCACTGTTTTTAGGCTGCCCAGACCGTTTGTCAGTCACATTTTTCTGGGGTGATCGGCGGCCATTTTGTGTCTTGTGGTGCGCCAGCACAAGCTGCGACCAAGTGCATTTAACCCTCAATGGTGTGGTTGTTTTTTGGCTAAAGCCTACATCAGGGTGAAGCTGTCACACCAAGTGCATTTAACCAGCAATAGTCTGTTCATTTTTTGGCCATATACAAAATCAGGGGCAAGCTGCGCCTGTCACCAAGTGCATTTAACCCTCAATGGTGTGGTTGTTTTTTGGCTAAAGCCTACATCAGGGTGAAGCTGTCACACCAAGTGCATTTAACCAGCAATAGTCTGTTCATTTTTTGGCCATATACAAAATCAGGGGCAAGCTGCGCCTGTCACCAAGTGCATTTAACCCTCAATGGTGTGGTTGTTTTTTGGCTAAAGCCTACATCAGGGTGAAGCTGTCACACCAAGTGCATTTAACCAGCAATAGTCTGTTCATTTTTTGGCCATATACAAAATCAGGGGCAAGCTGCGCCTGTCACCAAGTGCATTTAACCCTCAATGGTGTGGTTGTTTTTTGGCTAAAGCCTACATCAGGGTGAAGCTGTCACACCAAGTGCATTTAACCAGCAATAGTCTGTTCATTTTTTGGCCATATACAAAATCAGGGGCAAGCTGCGCCTGTCACCAAGTGCATTTAACCCTCAATGGTGTGGTTGTTTTCTGGCTAAAGCCTACATCAGGGTGAAGCTGTCACACCAAGTGCATTTAACCAGCAATAGTCTGTTTATTTTTTGGCCATATACTACATCAGGGGCAAGCTGCGCCCGTCACCAAGTGCATTTAACCCTCAGTAGTGTGGTTGGTCAAGCTGTGACACCAAGTGCATTTAACCAGCAATAGTCTGTTCATTTTTTGGCCATATACTACATCAGGGGCAAGCTGCGCCCGTCACCAAGTGCATTTAACCAGCAATAGTGTGGTTATTTTTTGGCCATATCCCAGTCTAATTCTGTCACTAAATCCATACCGGTCACCCAGCGCCTAAATACTAGGCCTCAAATTTATATCCCGCTAAATCTCTCGTTACCGCTGTCCTGTTGTAGCTGGGAAAGTTATTTAGTGTCCGTCAAAGCACATTTTTTGTTCTGGGTTGAAGTACAATTCCCAATTTAGCAATTTCATAATTTAGTGGTTTCTGCTATATCAGAGCTATTTGAAATCTATCCCTAAAAGGGTATATAATATTCAAGGTGCACATTGGGTCATTCAGAATAACTTCACACACACCCGCTACTGTGTATTTTCAAGTCTAATTCTGTCACTAAACCCATACCTGTCACCCAGCGCCTAAATACTAGGCCTCAAATTTATATCCTGCTAAATCTCTCGTTACCGCTGTCCTGTTGTAGCTGGGAAAGTTATTTAGTGTCCGTCAAAGCACATTTTTTGTTCTGGGTTGAAGTACAATTCCCAATTTAGCAATTTCATAATTTAGTGGTTTCTGCTATATCAGAGCTATTTGAAATCTATCCCTAAAAGGGTATATAATATTCAAGGTGCACATTGGGTCATTCAGAATAACTTCACACACACCCGCTACTGTGTATTTTCAAGTCTAATTCTGTCACTAAACCCATACCTGTCACCCAGCGCCTAAATACTAGGCCTCAAATTTATATCCTGCTAAATCTCTCGTTACCGCTGTCCTGTTGTAGCTGGGAAAGTTATTTAGTGTCCGTCAAAGCACATTTTTTGTTCTGGGTTGAAATACAATTCCCAATTTAGCAATTTCATAATTTAGTGGTTTCTGCTATATCAGAGCTATTTGAAATCTATCCCTAAAAGGGTAGATCATATTGAAGGTGCACATAGGGTCATTCAGAATAACTTCACACACACCCGCTACTGTGTATTTCCAAGTCTAATTCTGTCACTAAACCCATACCTGTCACCCAGCGCCTAAATACTAGGCCTCAAATTTATATCCCGCTAAATCTCTCGTTACCGCTGTCCTGTTGTAGCTGGGAAAGTTATTTAGTGTCCGTCAAAGCACATTTTTTGTTCTGGGTTGAAGTACAATTCCCAATTTAGCAATTTCATAATTTAGTGGTTTCTGCTATATCAGAGCTATTTGAAATCTATCCCTAAAAGGGTATATAATATTCAAGGTGCACATTGGGTCATTCAGAATAACTTCACACACACCCGCTACTGTGTATTTTCAAGTCTAATTCTGTCACTAAACCCATACCTGTCACCCAGCGCCTAAATACTAGGCCTCAAATTTATATCCTGCTAAATCTCTCGTTACCGCTGTCCTGTTGTAGCTGGGAAAGTTATTTAGTGTCCGTCAAAGCACATTTTTTGTTCTGGGTTGAAGTACAATTCCCAATTTAGCAATTTCATAATTTAGTGGTTTCTGCTATATCAGAGCTATTTGAAATCTATCCCTAAAAGGGTATATAATATTCAAGGTGCACATTGGGTCATTCAGAATAACTTCACACACACCCGCTACTGTGTATTTTCAAGTCTAATTTTGTCACTAAACCCATACCTGTCACCCAGCGCCTAAATACTAGGCCTCAAATTTATATCCTGCTAAATCTCTCGTTACCGCTGTCCTGTTGTAGCTGGGAAAGTTATTTAGTGTCCGTCAAAGCACATTTTTTGTTCTGGGTTGAAGTACAATTCCCAATTTAGCAATTTCATAATTTAGTGGTTTCTGCTATATCAGAGCTATTTGAAATCTATCCCAAAAAGGGTATATAATATTCAAGGTGCACATAGGGTCATTCAGAATAACTTCACACACACGCTTCTGTGCATTTCCAAGTCTAATTCTGTCACTAAATCCATACCGGTCACCCAGCGCCTAAATACTAGGCCTCAAATTTATATCCCGCTGAATTTGAATACAATACATTGGGCCAAATAATATATTTGTTGTTGTGGTGAACCATAACAATGAGAAAAACATCTAGTAAGGGACGCGGACGTGGACATGGTCGTGGTGGTGTTAGTGGACCCTCTGGTGCTGGGAGAGGACGTGGCCGTTCTGCCACATCCACACGTCCTAGTGTACCAACTACCTCAGGTCCCAGTAGCCGCCAGAATTTACAGCGATATATGGTGGGGCCCAATGCCGTTCTAAGGATGGTAAGGCCTGAGCAGGTACAGGCATTAGTCAATTGGGTGGCCGACAGTGGATCCAGCACGTTCACATTATCTCCCACCCAGTCTTCTGCAGAAAGCGCACAGATGGCGCCTGAAAACCAACCCCATCAGTCTGTCACATCACCCCCATGCATACCAGGGAAACTGTCTCAGCCTCAAGTTATGCAGCAGTCTCTTATGCTGTTTGAAGACTCCGCTGGCAGGGTTTCCCAAGGGCATCCACCTAGCCCTTCCCCAGCGGTGAAAGACATAGAATGCACTGACGCACAACCACTTATGTTTCCTGATGATGAGGACATGGGAATACCACCTCAGCATGTCTCTGATGATGACGAAACACAGGTGCCAACTGCTGCGTCTTTCTGCAGTGTGCAGACTGAACAGGAGGTCAGGGATCAAGACTGGGTGGAAGACGATGCAGGGGACGATGAGGTCCTAGACCCCACATGGAATGAAGGTCGTGCCACTGACTTTCACAGTTCGGAGGAAGAGGCAGTGGTGAGACCGAGCCAACAGCGTAGCAAAAGAGGGAGCAGTGGGCAAAAGCAGAACACCCGCCGCCAAGAGACTCCGCCTGCTACTGACCGCCGCCATCTGGGACCGAGCACCCCAAAGGCAGCTTCAAGGAGTTCCCTGGCATGGCACTTCTTCAAACAATGTGCTGACGACAAGACCCGAGTGGTTTGCACGCTGTGCCATCAGAGCCTGAAGCGAGGCATTAACGTTCTGAACCTGAGCACAACCTGCATGACCAGGCACCTGCATGCAAAGCATGAACTGCAGTGGAGTAAACACCTTAAAACCAAGGAAGTCACTCAGGCTCCCCCTGCTACCTCTTCTGCTGCTGCCGCCTCGGCCTATTCTGCTGCTGCCGCCTCGGCCTCTTCCTCCGCCTCTGGAGGAACGTTGGCACCTGCCGCCCAGCAAACAGGGGATGTACCACCAACACCACCACCACCACCTCCGTCACCAAGCGTCTCAACCATGTCACACGCCAGCGTTCAGCTCTCCATCTCACAAACATTTGATAGAAAGCGTAAATTCCCACCTAGCCACCCTCGATCCCTGGCCCTGAATGCCAGCATTTCTAAACTACTGGCCTATGAAATGCTGTCATTTAGGCTGGTGGACACAGACAGCTTCAAACAGCTCATGTCGCTTGCTGTCCCACAGTATGTTGTTCCCAGCCGGCACTACTTCTCCAAGAGAGCCGTGCCTTCCCTGCACAACCAAGTATCCGATAAAATCAAGTGTGCACTGCGCAACGCCATCTGTAGCAAGGTCCACCTAACCACAGATACGTGGACCAGTAAGCACGGCCAGGGACGCTATATCTCCCTAACTGCACACTGGGTAAATGTAGTGGCAGCTGGGCCCCAGGCGGAGAGCTGTTTGGCGCACGTCCTTCCGCCGCCAAGGATCGCAGGGCAACATTCTTTGCCTCCTGTTGCCACCTCCTCCTTCTCGGCTTCCTCCTCCTCTTCTTCCACCTGCTCATCCAGTCAGCCACACACCTTCACCACCAACTTCAGCACAGCCCGGGGTAAACGTCAGCAGGCCATTCTGAAACTCATATGTTTGGGGGACAGGCCCCACACCGCACAGGAGTTGTGGCGGGGTATTGAACAACAGACCGACGAGTGGTTGCTGCCGGTGAGCCTCAAGCCCGGCCTGGTGGTGTGTGATAATGGGCGAAATCTCGTTGCAGCTCTGGGACTAGCCAATTTGACGCACATCCCTTGCTTGGCGCATGTGCTGAATTTGGTGGTGCAGAAGTTCATTCACAACTACCCCGACATGTCAGAGCTGCTGCATAAAGTGCGGGCCGTCTGTTCGCGCTTCCGGCGTTCACATCCTGCCGCTGCTCGCCTGTCTGCGCTACAGCGTAACTTCGGCCTTCCCGCTCACCGCCTCATATGCGACGTGCCCACCAGGTGGAACTCCACCTTGCACATGCTGGACAGACTGTGCGAGCAGCAGCAGGCCATAGTGGAGTTTCAGCTGCAGCACGCACGGGTCAGTCGCACTACAGAACAGCACCACTTCACCACCAATGACTGGGCCTCCATGCGAGACCTGTGTGCCCTGTTGCGCTGTTTCGAGTACTCCACCAACATGGCCAGTGGCGATGACACCGTTATCAGCGTTACAATACCACTTCTATGTCTCCTTGAGAAAACACTTAGGGCGATGATGGAAGAGGAGGTGGCCCAGGAGGAGGAGGAGGAGGAGGAGGAGGAAGAGGGGTCATTTTTAGCACTTTCAGGCCAGTCTCTTCGAAGTGACTCAGAGGGAGGTTTTTGGCAACAGCAGAGGCCAGGTACAAATGTGGCCAGCCAGGGCCCACTACTGGAGGACGAGGAGGACGAGGATGAGGAGGAGGTGGAGGAGGATGAGGATGAAGCATGGTCACAGCGGGGTGGCACCCAACGCAGCTCGGGTCCATCACTGGTGCGTGGCTGGGGGGAAAGGCAGGACGATGACGATACGCCTCCCACAGAGGACAGCTTGTCCTTACCCCTGGGCAGCCTGGCACACATGAGCGACTACATGCTGCAGTGCCTGCGCAACGACAGCAGAGTTGCCCACATTTTAACCTGTGCGGACTACTGGGTTGCCACCCTGCTGGATCCACGCTACAAAGACAATGTGCCCACCTTACTTCCTGCACTGGAGCGTGATAGGAAGATGCGCGAGTACAAGCGCACGTTGGTAGACGCGCTACTGAGAGCATTCCCAAATGTCACAGGGGAACAAGTGGAAGCCCAAGGCCAAGGCAGAGGAGGAGCAAGAGGTCGCCAAGGCAGCTGTGTCACGGCCAGCTCCTCTGAGGGCAGGGTTAGCATGGCAGAGATGTGGAAAACTTTTGTCAACACGCCACAGCTAACTGCACCACCACCTGATACGCAACGTGTTAGCAGGAGGCAACATTTCACTAACATGGTGGAACAGTACGTGTGCACACCCCTCCACGTACTGACTGATGGTTCGGCCCCATTCAACTTCTGGGTCTCTAAATTGTCCACGTGGCCAGAGCTAGCCTTTTATGCCTTGGAGGTGCTGGCCTGCCCGGCAGCCAGCGTTTTGTCTGAACGTGTATTCAGCACGGCAGGGGGCGTCATTACAGACAAACGCAGCCGCCTGTCTACAGCCAATGTGGACAAGCTGACGTTCATAAAAATGAACCAGGCATGGATCCCACAGGACCTGTCCGTCCCTTGTCCAGATTAGACATTAACTACCTCCCCATAACCATATATTATTGGACTCCAGGGCACTTCCTCATTCAATCCTATTTTTATTTTCATTTTACCATTATATTGCAAGGCTACCCAAAGTTGAATGAACCTCTCCTCTGCCTGTGTGCTAGGCCTAAATATATGCCAATGGATTGTTGCAGTGGTGGCTGACGTGAAGCCTCATTCTCTGCTATGACATGCAGACTGATTCTCTGGTGACATGAAGCCAGATTGTCTGTTACGGGACCTCTCTCCTCTGCCTGGGTGCTGGGCCTGAATTTATGACAATGGACTGTTGCAGTGGTGGCTGACGTGAAGCCTGATTCTCTGCTATGACATGCAGACTGATTCTCTGCTGACATGAAGCCAGATCCTCTGTTGCGGGACCTCTCTCCTCTGCCTGGGTGCTGGGCCTAAATTTATGAAAATGGACTGTTGCAGTGGTGGGTGACGTGAAGCCTCATTCTCTGCTATGACATGCAGACTGATTCTCTGCTGACATGAAGCCAGATTGTCTGTTACGGGACCTCTCTCCTCTGCCTGGGTGCTGGGCCTAAATATCTGACAATGGACTGTTGCATTGGTGGCTGACGTGAAGCCTGATTCTCTGCTATGATATGAAGACTGATTCTCTGCTGACATGAAGCCAGATTGTCTGTTACGGGACCTCTCTCCTCTGCCTGTGTGCTAGGCCTAAATATATGCCAATGGATTGTTGCAGTGGTGGCTGACGTGAAGCCTGATTCTCTGCTATGACATGCAGACTAATTCTCTGCTGACATGAAGCCAGATTGTCTGTTACGGGACCTCTCTCCTCTGCCTGGGTGCTGGGCCTAAATTTATGACAATGGACTGTTGCAGTGGTGGCTGACGTGAAGCCTGATTCTCTGCTATGACATGCAGACTGATTCTCTGCTGACATGAAGCCAGATCCTCTGTTACGGGACCTCTCTCCTCTGCCTGGGTGCTGGGCCTAAATTTATGAAAATGGACTGTTGCAGTGGTGGGTGACGTGAAGCCTCATTCTCTGCTATGACATGCAGACTGATTCTCTGCTGACATGAAGCCAGATTGTCTGTTACGGGACCTCTCTCCTCTGCCTGGGTGCTGGGCCTGAATTTATGACAATGGACTGTTGCAGTGGTGGCTGACGTGAAGCCTGATTCTCTGCTATGACATGCAGACTAATTCTCTGCTGACATGAAGCCAGATTGTCTGTTACGGGACCTCTCTCCTCTGCCTGGGTGCTGGGCCTAAATTTATGAAAATGGACTCTTACAGTGGTGGGTGACGTGAAGCCTGATTCTCTGCTATGACATGAAGACTGATTCTCTGCTGACATGAAGCCAGATCCTCTGTTACGGGACCTCTCTCCTCTGCCTGGGTGCTGGGCCTAAATATCTGACAATGGACTGTTGCATTGGTGGCTGACGTGAAGCCTGATTCTCTGCTATGATATGAAGACTGATTCTCTGCTGACATGAAGCCAGATTGTCTGTTACGGGACCTCTCTCCTCTGCCTGTGTGCTAGGCCTAAATATATGCCAATGGATTGTTGCAGTGGTGGCTGACGTGAAGCCTGATTCTCTGCTATGACATGCAGACTGATTCTCTGGTGACATGAAGCCAGATCCTCTGTTACGGGACCTCTCTCCTCTGCCTGGGTGCTGGGCCTAAATTTATGAAAATGGACTGTTGCAGTGGTGGGTGACGTGAAGCCTGATTCTCTGCTATGACATGCAGACTGATTCTCTGGTGATATGAAGCCAGATCCTCTGTTACGGGACCTCTCTCCTCTGCCTGGGTGCTGGGCCTAAATATCTGACAATGGACTGTTGCATTGGTGGCTGACGTGAAGCCTGATTCTCTGCTATGACATGCAGACTAATTCTCTGCTGACATGAAGCCAGATTGTCTGTTACGGGACCTCTCTCCTCTGCCTGGGTGCTGGGCCTAAATTTATGAAAATGGACTGTTGCAGTGGTGGGTGACGTGAAGCCTGATTCTCTGCTATGACATGAAGACTGATTCTCTCCTGACATGAAGCCAGATTGTCTGTTACGGGACCTCTCTCCTCTGCCTGGGTGCTGGGCCTAAATTTATGAAAATGGACTGTTACAGTGGTGGGTGACGTGAAGCCTGATTCTCTGCTATGATATGAAGACTGATTCTCTGCTGACATGAAGCCAGATTGTCTGTTACGGGACCTCTCTCCTCTGCCTGGGTGCTGGGCCTAAATTTATGAAAATGGACTCTTACAGTGGTGGGTGACGTGAAGCCTGATTCTCTGCTATGACATGAAGACTGATTCTCTGCTGACATGAAGCCAGATTGTCTGTTACGGGACCTCTCTCCTCTGCCTGGGTGCCGGGGCCTAAATATCTGAGAATGGACTGTTCCAGTGGTGGGTGACGGGAAGCCAGATTCTCTGCTATGGAACCTCTCTCCAATTGATTTTGGTTAATTTTTATTTATTTAATTTTTATTTTAATTAATTTCCCTATCCACATTTGTTTGCAGGGGATTTACCTACATGTTGCTGCCTTTTGCAGCCCTCTAGCCCTTTCCTGGGCTGTTTTACAGCCGTTTTAGTGCCGAAAAGTTCGGGTCCCCATTGACTTCAATGGGGTTCGGGTTCGGGACGAAGTTCGGATCGGGTTCGGATCCCGAACCCGAACATTTCCGGGATGTTCGGCCGAACTTCTCGAACCCGAACATCCAGGTGTTCGCTCAACTCTACTCCTTAACTGACAACTGACAACTGCTCAGCCTGTTACAAGGATTACAGCTAAACCAATATCTGTCTCATATCTTTATGCCACATAAATTAACTGTCTTGACTACCCTGAGACAAGTGATTTAAGTAAAAGGTTAACTGCTTTACTACAACCGACTCCCCATCTTTTCCACCACCCTTTTGCACCTTAGGGTGCTGGCGTCACGAACAACCAGGGTCCCAGCCTCAAAAGCACCCTAAACACCTATACCATCAAGGGCACCTCAACTACCATCTGGCTATTGATCCCTGTACTGGAGAGTGCCCCGGAGGATTTAGTGCTGTCTTCCCCATCGCTGCACGCCGGCCCAGGGATGCTCTGCTAACCGTGAGTAAACAACTACTACCATCGGCCCACCGTGCCTCACATGTTGCCCCTGCGGACCCGGTCGCTGCACATGCAGGGCTACTCCCAAGACTGAAAGCCTGTTGCACAAATGAAACCTCAATCTAGCATATGTGTTTCTGTCCATGTGGGTAGAGTATGTATGTGCTGTATGGTGACATTAATTGGGCGAAGTTTTGGAAGAATTTGTGTGTAAGGGTTTTAATTGGGGATATTGAGATTGCATTTTGGCATCTAGGACATTAGAACAGGATATTGTATTGCGGGATTATTTGGGTATTGTTAGCTCAGTTCTCATAACTAAACTTTACAATAGAATGATTTTTTTTCTCAAATTCAGAACAGGTTATGAATTTTAGGGTATTTGCTAAAAAACCCTCTTTTCAGGGGCTTTACTGGAGCACAGTCAGGAAAATGGATCTTCCATACAAATATATATTTCAGGTTGCCTATTAATTTGTATTATATTTAGACATTTTAATAGTTTTACTCAAAGTTTTACAGGAGGAATAATACTTTACACAGTGCAACAATACAATTTGCAAAAGGAACCTGTTATTAAAAAATTAAATTGTAACCCTGACATAGTGAGTTCAACTTCTGAAAACTTCTGTGGCAAAAAAAGTTTTTGTACAAGTCACTAATAATTCTGGAGAATAATTACCTTCATCTAGCAACCTGTCAATAAAATATTGTGTGAGCAGATCAATAGTGGCTTTAGTTTTGGCGGATAAACCTTTATTGCATTAAAATGGAAAAATATGAGACAAGCAGTTACATAGTTCAGGTCATTGGGATTACTTAGGGAGGCTGGGGTCAATTTATTAGGGCCTGTATTCCAGCTTCCTTTGGTCTCAGTGGCACCCTAAGGGTATGGCCTTATGGTCAGGTTTCTGCATGCAGTTTAGGAAGCCAAAATCAGGAATCGATCATAAAACGATAAATAGTATAAAAGACAGGTGCGACTTTTCCTCTTTTTGGAATTCCCTCAAGGTTTTGGCTTCCAAAACTGCATGCAGAAACCTGATATTGTGGCCGTACCCTAAGGGTAGCTGCAGACATTGAATATCCTGGGGAGGGCCAATCTTTTCAGTGGAGCCCAGTGCCGTATATTATGGGCTATATACATTGGTATGCAAAATTTCTGGCAACTGTGAACAGTTAAGTTGAAGATTAAATAATCTCCAAAGGGCATAAAGTTAAAAATGGCACATTACCTTTGTATTTTAATTAAACACTTTTTTTTTTTTTTATATTTTTCTGTTTTCAAAATAACAAAAAAGGAAAAGCAAAACTTTGAACACCCTGCATGGTTAATACCTAGTAGCACACAAGTATCACAGCTTGTAAACACTTTTTGTAGCCAGCCAAGAGTCTTTCAATTCTTGTTTGAGGGATTTTCATCCATTCTTCCTAGCAAAAGTGTCACGAATACAGGGGAGGGGAGGGACACAGAACTAGGCCTCAAAGCTAGGGAGAGGGAAAATTTCACCTCCTAGGAAGCCCCTAAACCTGGCCCTGACTCCTGTCAGTATGTATAGAACCTTAAGGTGGGAAAATACATACGCCGTAACCTAGACCCTAGGAGCCCTGAAATGCCCTAGGTAGTGGCAGGAAATGAGACTACTGGTTCCTTCCCAGGTGAACAAACCAGCATCTCCCTGAGGCCTAGTAACAACAAGAACAGGTGAACAACCAAATACAAAGAGCAGTACAACGTATCTTATAGAAAATGGATGAGCAGGAACACAGGCAGGGTAGCACCCAGGAATTTTGTCTTGGGGGGGTCCGAAAGGCAAAAAATTTGGCACGTGTAGTGTGCTGTGCCAATTATTTTTCCTGCCCATTTTTCAAAGCCCCCTTCATATTTTAAAATGCGGGGAGTGTAGCGTGCTGCGCCGATTCTTTTGCCTGGCCATTTCTAAAAACCTTGTAGGAGTGGGAAAAAAAATTAAAAATTTTGCCCCGCCCATTATTACAAGCAATTCCTACATATAATAGGCCACTCCCAACAAACACTGTACAGCTGAAATTCTATTGTTGAGGCCTATCTCTACACATCATACGGAGAGGTTAGGGCGTGTTCTGGCTGCACTGCCTGCTTCACATTATTCAATAAACAGCAGGCTACAGCCAGGAAGCTCCTCACTCCCCAGATCCTAGTCAAGGCCTGTGGTTTCCCCCCACCATCTGCCACCCGCCCATGGCCTGCTGCCCCCCTTGGCCTTCCTCACCCATCTCTGAATCCTCCTTCTGCAAATGGCAGGTGGAGGAGCCGGAGCATCTCCTCTCCTACATAGTGCCACATACCTCTTACATCCAGTGATGTCACCTTTGTTGTAGACGTTCTCTTTCCTCATCTTCTCCATTCAGACCAGACCGCCATGATGATTTTTCAGCCATCTCCCGTCTCTGCAGAGATTGACAAACAGACATTAGTTGACAAACAGACATTTTCATCATCTTTACATCTTCTGAACACCCTTTCCTGCCACCCCCAATACTATACTGCGGAAACAGTACCCCTGGAAATACTACTACCACACAGATAGTGCCAGCTTCAACAATTAATGGCACACAGTGCTCTAAAAAATAATTGCACCCAGACACTAATAGCATAAAGATAATGTCTTCCAAAAATAATTGTGCTAAGCTGAAACTGTGCCCCCAAAGAGTCCCACCACACAAAAACAAAAGTTTTAGATTTTAGAAAAACAGACTTTTCAAAAATGAAATTAGTCATAAATGAGTCCTTATCAGACTGGAACGGATTACATGGAGTCCAGGAGAAATGGGACTACTTAAAAGGTGCATTATTGAAGGCAACAGAAAATTGCATTAGACTTGTCAGTAAAAGCAAAAAAAAGGAAGAGACCACTGTGGTACTCAGCAGAAGTGGCCCAAATCATTAAAAATAAAAAGCTAGCATTTTGTAATTATAAAAAAAAACAGAGCAATGAAGATAAGGAAATCTACAAGATTAGGCAGAAAGAGGCCAAGCAAGTTATAAGAACTTCTAAAGCTTAGGCAGAAGAAAAACTAGCTCAGTCTATGAAAAAAGGGGATAAGACATTCTTCAGATATATAAATGAAAAAAGGAAATTAAAACAAGGAATAACTAAATCAAAAACAAAGGACGGAAGGTATGTAGAAGAGAATAAAGGGCTAGCCGACTGCCTTAATGAATACTTCTGTTCAGTTTTTACAAAAGAAAAAGAAGGAGAAGGACCTCCACTAGAAAGGATGACTATTAAATTGTTTGATGCATGTGTCTTTAAGAGGTATAAGCAGTAGAAAGAGTGAAGTGCTTATGCCGCTGTACAGATCACTGGTGAGACCTCACTTGGAGTATTGTGCGTAGTACTGGAGGCCATATCTCCAGAAGGATATAGATACTCTAGAGAGAGTTCAGAGAAGAGCTACTAAACTGGTCCATGGATTGCAGGATAAAACTTACCAGGAAAGGTTAAAAGACCTTAACATGTATAGCTTGGAAGAAAGAAGAGACCGAGGGGATATGATAGAAACTTTTAAATACATAAAGGGAATCAACTCGGTAAAGGAGGAGAGCATATTTAAAAGAAGAAAAACTACCACAAGAGGACACAGTTTTAAATTAGAGGGGCAAAGGTTTAAAAGTAATATAAGGAAGTATTACTTTACTGAGAGAGTAGTGGATGCATGGAATAGCCTTCCTGCAGAAGTGGTAGCGGCAAATACAGTGAAGGAGTTTAAGCATGCATGGGATAGGCATAAGGCTATCCTTCATATAAGATAGGGCCAGGGACTATTCATAGGATTCAGATATATTGGGCAGACTAGATGGGCCAAATGGTTCTTATCTGCCGACACATTCTATGTTTCTATGTTTCTATAGTGCCCCCCCAAAATGGGCAAGAAATAAATGCCCCCAGAGTGCCACGCCCCAAAAAATGAGGCTGTAAGAAATGCCAGCTGCCCCCATAGTGCCAGCTGCCCCCCCCAAAAATAACCCAAAACCCACTAATACTTACCTTCATCAGCAGTGATGCGATCACATGGTGTACCCCGCTGTGTGCTGCCGGCTCAAGCGGCGAGATGATAATGACATCATCGCGCCGCCTGAGCCGGCCTCTGATAGGCCGCAGGCATTAGTGCCTAAGACCTATCAGAAGAACAGGGAAGGGAGATGCCTCTCCCTCCCCTGCCACGCTGCAGCACAGCCATCTGTATCGCTATCCTGAGGACGGCGATACAAATGAATATGGAGATGAGCGCTTCCACAATGGAAGAACTCATCTCCTACTGCCCCCCCCAATGCCGCCGGCAACTAGAACCAGGGCTGCGCCACCTGTGGTGATTAGCGGTGCGGCCCTGGGGAATAAAAAAATAAAATATTCACTGGTTGTTCTAGGGGGAAGGACCACCCCAGTCGGTGCGCTACTGAACAGAGGTAAGGTCCACACACCAACTCTTTTAAATCAAAGCAGAGAATATCAACCGCATGGTATGAAGTGTGAGACCAAACTAAGTAGGGAATGCAGTAATGACCACAGGCTGCACCTGGCAAGAGGTGTGGTCATTACCAAACCACAACACTGAGAATCAAGAGACTGTTGGTTAACCTCACGTGCAGTCAGTCTCTCCGATCTTCTAACCTCTGCCACAGAAGGTAATGTTACAGTTCCCCCCCTTCTACGGGTGATCTCCGGACACCCAGGACCGACCTTATCCGGATTAGCCCTGTGAAAGGCTTTCACAAGGCGACTGGCATTAACGTCGGCTGCTGGACCGTAACCCTTCCAGTGAACGAGATACTAGAGGGATCTACAGAGAATTCAGGAGTCCACTATCCTGGCGATCTGAAATTCAAGATTACCGTCCACCATGACAGGAGGGGGTGGCAGGGAGGACGGTTCAGTAGGTTCAACATATCTCTTCAGTAATGATTTGTGGAAAGCATTATGAATCTTTAAAGCCTGCGAAAAGGTCAAGACGAAAGGGTACCAGGTCAAGACGAAAGTCTACCAGGTTAATAATGGCAGAGATCTTATATGGACCGATAAACCTTGGGCCTAACTTCTACAAGGATACTTTCAACTTAATGTTTCTTGTGGATAGCCACACAGAATCACCCTCTCTCAGGTCCGGACCAGTCACACGCCTCTTGTCAGCCATTCGTTTATAGTTCTTGCCTATCTTTTTCAGATTATTTAGAATTTTCTGCCAAATAGATGACAAAGAAGAGAAAAATCTTTCCTCTTCAGGTATACCAGAAGTCTCAGTACCAGAATATGTGCCAAACTGCGGATGGAACCCATATGCCCCAAAAAAACTGCGAACAGTGGACTGCTGCCTACTCTTATTTATGGCGAACTCGGCAAAGACAAAAAAGAAGACCACTCCTCCTGATTCTCTGAGACAAAACATCTCAGATAAGTCTCCATATTTTGGTTGACTGAGGGTAAAAGGCCGTAGAGAAGGACAATTGTACCCCCAAGCGAGTGCAAAACGCCTTCCAGAATCTGGAAACAAACTGAGTCTCCACAGACACCACATCAGAGGGAATACCATGTAGCTTCACGATGTTGTCAACAAACACTTGTGCAAGAGTTTTAGCATTAGGTAGCCCTGGTAATGCTATAAAGTGCGACATCTTACTGAAGCGATTAACAACAACCAGAATAACATTTTTTGGTGAGGAATTCGGCAAATCTGTGCTAAAGTCCATGGACAAATGAGTCCATGGTCTAGACAGGATGGACAACGGAAGTAGAGATCCTGAAAGCCGAGTAAGTGTCTCTCTGCTAGACATGCCCACACCAGCCAGAGCACCTTGAGCTCTGCTGGCCATGGAGGACAAAGCTTAAAGTTTTAGGAGCCAGGAGGAAAGTACCCTGGCATAACCTAGAGTCAGACTACAAAGTAAAATGCAGCATACAGAAGAAGCTGAGTTACACAGCCAGCCTTTCAGTACAGCAGAGTCAGAGAGAAACAGATATAGCAAAGTGGAGTTTGCCTGCCAGTTTCATGCTAAAGCCTGCTGGAACCAAGACCGAGCCTGTAAACCATTTTGGAGAAGGTTTATGCAAAGTAAAGCTGCCATTGAACTTCATCTCGATGTCTGGACTCCAGTTATTCTTCTTCTGGACCCTCAATTATTACCCCTATTTATTGCTTCAGAGCCAAAGCCTGTTTAAAAAAAAAAAAAATGAAATAAAGTGGCCTAAATGGGGGGAAATGCTCAAAAACCCCAAACACTGTGGCGTGTTTATAACCGGGGGAGCAATTGTTCCGCATGTGATCCGTTGCTAACGCCAATCCCCAGCAAAAATGCATACAATGGAGGATGTCAGCAGCTGACAACATTGACTAATCCCTCAAGCTAGTGTTAAGAACTGAAACTTTAGCCAATGTATTTCCTCCCATTTAGGCCACTTTATTTTAGTTATATTTCTTGAAATGTTTAGAATGTGCCATTGCGTACTGCTGGTAGCATTCTGTTGCACCTGGTAGCCTGTGTCACATGGCCTGTTATAGGTGGGGCTTACAGCCTTATAATCTCTCCCATTACCTGAGTGATTTCACTATGGAGGTATGTGGGAGCTTGGCTGTAAGTTGTATCTTAGCACCTCTCAGACCGTGTTCACACACTGTAGGTAGTCTAGTGGTATGAACCCATGCCACACTGAGATATCTTGATGGTGGTACTAAAGGGCTCCGATGTGTTCTTGACAGGAATACATTGGCTAAAGTCTAAGTTCTTAACATCAGCTTGAAGGATTAGCCAGTGTTGTCATTTGCATATCATTGTGGTGCACCTTTCGCAGTGATTTACCGTTGCAAGAAAAAGTATGTGAGCCCTTTGGAATTATATGGATTGCTGCACATATTGGTCATACAATGTGATCTGATCTTCATCTAAGTCACAACAATAGACAATCACAATCTGCTTAAACTAATAACACACAAAGAATTAAATGTTACCATGTTTTTATTAAACACACCATGTAAACATTCACAGTGCAGATGGAAAAAGTATGTGAACCCTTGCATTTAATAACTGGTTGAACCTCTGGCAGCAATAACTTCAACCAAACGTTTCCTGTAGTTGCAGATCAGATGTGCACAACGGTCAGGAGTAATTCTTGACCATTACTCTTTATAAAACTGTTTCAGTTCAGCAATATTCTTGGGATGTCTGGTGTGAATCGCTTTCTTGAGGTCATGCCACAGAATCCCAATCGGGTTGAGGTCAGGACTCTGGGCCACTCCAGAAGCCGTATTCTCTTCTGTTTAAGCCATTCTGTTGTTGATTTACTTCTATGCTTTGGGTCGTTGTCCTGTTGCAACATCCATCTTCTGTTGAGCTTCAGCTGGTGGACAGATGGCCTTAAGTTCTCCGGCAAAATGTCTTGATAAACTTGGGAATTCATTTTTCCTTTGATGATAGCAATCCGTCCAAGCCCTGACACAGCAAAGCAGCCCCAAACATGATGCCCCTACCACCATACTTCACAGGGATGAGGTTTTGATGTTGGTGTGCTGTGCCTCTTTTTCGCCACACATAGTGTTGTGTGTTTCTTCCAAACAACCCAACTTTGGTTTCACCTGTCCACAGAATATTTTGCCAGTACTGCTGTGGAACATCCAGGTGCTCTTGTGCAAACTGTAAACGTGCAGCAATGTTTTTTTTGGACAGCAGTGGCAGGTCTGGCCTTAGGTGTTCAGGCGCCCTGTGCGAGCTAATCTTATGCCCCTTCTCCCGTTCACCTAAACATACACAAAGAGGAAAAGAATCTTTGTAACAAACATTTTTTTTTATTACAGATTTTAAGTGCAAGTGCAAACAAGTACAATCATACCAAGTGTCACCCATAGCCAGTTTCCTGCCCCCCTTAATCATTCCCTGTCACCTTTGCCCAGTTCCCTGCCCCCCTTAATCATACACAGTGTCACCCAGAGCCAGTCCCCTGCCCCCCTTAATCATACCCTTTCACCTTTGCCCAGTCCCCTGCCCTTCTTAATCATACCCGGTGTCACCCTTACCCAGTCCCCTGCTCCCCTTAAATTAAGGGTGACAGACACTGGGTATGATTAAGGGGGCAGAGGACTTGATAAGGGTGACACTGGGTATGATTAAGGGGCAGGGGACTGGCTTTTGTTGACACTGGGTATGATTAAGGGGGGCAGGGGACTGGCTCTGGGTGACACTGGGAATGATTAAGCAGGGCAGGGTCTAATTGAGGGGGCAGGGGACTGGGCAAGGGTGACACTGGGTATGATTAAGAAGGGCAGGTTACTGGGTAAAGGTGACAGGGTATAATTAAGGGGGCAGGGGACTGGCTCTGGGTGACACTGGGTATGATTAAGGGGGGCAGGAGACTGGCTGGGGTGACACTGGGTATGTCACCCATAGATGCCCCCATCATGTGCCAGTATCAAGTGCTACATCTATACACATGGCAGCTGCCCCAGCACACCCAGCTCTGCTATATCTCTATATATCTATCTACTGTATAGTAATACTTAGAGCTATATAGATATAGCAGAGCTGAGTGTGCAGGGGCAGCTGTCATGTGTATAGATGTAGCAGAGCTGGGTGTGCTGGGGCAGCTGACATAAAAAGAGATAAAGTAGGCTGAGTGTGCTGGGGCAGCTGTCATGTGTATTAGATGTAGCAGAGCTGGGTGTACTGGGGCAGCTATGATATATAGAGATATAGCAGAGCTGAGTGTGCTGGGGCAGCTGTCAAATAGAGATATAGCAGTGTTGGGTGTGTTGGGGTAGCTGTCATGTGTATAGATGTACACTGACTATAACAGCTATAACAGAGTCTACAGTAGAAGTCTCATATTTTTTTCAGTCAGTGGCTATGCAGCTCTTATAGCTGTGTGGGTAAGTGCTTTTCCTCTGATACAGAAGGTTGTGGGTTTGAATCCCAGCAGCCACAGATGACTATGCCTGGGGTTTGTCTCGTAAATGAGAAGCGTGCAAGTTGTGACACAGGCAGGGCGTTTATAAAGTAGTAAGGGTGCTGCTGGGATGTGAGAGAAAGCTGCCGCCATCCTGCATGTCGTTACAGTTTGTGGCAGTCGCTACACAGTCCGGCCCTGGCCGCCTGGCGCCTTGTGCGGCCGCACAGCTCGAACACCCCAAAAGCTGGCCCTGAGCAGTGGCTTCCTCTGTAGTATCATCCCATGAAATCCATTCTTGTTTAGTGTTTTAAGTATTGTAGATTCGCTAACAGGGATGTTATAATATGCCAAAGACTTCTGTAAGTCTTCAGCTGACACTCTAGGATTCTTCCTCACCTCATTAAGCAGTCTGCGCTGTGCTCTTGCAGTCATCTTTACAGGATGGCCACTTCTAGGGAGAGTAGCAGCAGTGCTGAACTTTCTCCATTTATAGACAATTTGTCTTGCTGTGGACTGATGAACAGCAAGGCTTTTGGAGATACTTTTATAACCCTTTCCAGCTTTATGCAAGTCAACAATTCTTAATCGTAGGTCTTCTGAGAGCTCTTTTGTGTGAGGCATCATTCCCATCAGGCAATGCTTCTTGTGAAAAGCAAACCCAGAACTGGTGTGTTTTTTATAGGGCAGGGCAGCTGTAACCAACACCTCCAATCTCATCTAATTGATTGGACTCCAGTTGGCTGACACCTCACTCCAATTAGCTCTTGGAGATGTCATTAGTCTAGGGGTTCACATATTTTTTCCACCTACACTGTGAATGTTTACATGGTATGTTCAATAAAAACATGGTAACATTTAATTATTTGTGTGTTATTAGTTTAAGCAGACTGTGATTGTCTATTGTTGTGACTTAGATGATGATCAGATCACATTTTATGATCAATTTGTGCAGAAATCCATATCATTCCAAAGAGTTCACATACTTTTTCTTGCAACTGTATTAACTGTTATGTTTACATGTAATGTGCCTGGTTCACCAGCAGGTGACAGCAAACACAGCAGAGCTATACTTAGATAGAATGGAGTGCCCACGCCAGCAAGAGCACCATAAGCTCTGCTGGACATGGAGGCCAAAGCTTAAAGCCTCAGGAGCCAGGAGGAAAGTTCCCTAGCATAATCTAGAGTCAGACTACAAAGTAAAATGCAGCATACAGAAGAAGCTGAGTTACACAGCCAGCCTGTAAGTATATCAGATTTAGAGAGAAACAGATAAAGCAGAGTGGAGTTTGCTTGCCAGTTTCATGCTAAAGCCTGCTGGAACCAAGACAAAGCCTGCAAACCGTTTTGGAGAGTGTTTATGCAAAGTAAAGCTGCCATTGAACTTCATCTCAAGGTATGAACTCCAGTTATTCTTTTGTCCCTCAATTATACCCCCTATTTATTGCTTCGGAGCCAAAGCCTGGGATCCAGCCTTAACCAGGTAGGAGCACCGTGACACTATACTACTCGACATTTTCTACACCCGGGACACGTTATATAGAAGACCCTAGGGGGAAACGCCCGTTGCACATCTACCAGCCTATTACTATGCCACTGGAGGTAAAAAATTAATAGCATGGGAGTGGTGCGGGGAACTACTAGACAGAAGAATTCTTATGGCCGTTTCAGAAAAACAAGATCCTCAATTATCCATATTTGCAGTATAATCCTAATGGGTTAAACCAAGACTTTTGCAAACAGCCCCATTAAATGCCATTTGAAGTATACATGATCAATCAGTGATCCTGTTTCACAGAGAGACTGGAAGGGCCTGACTAATCTTCATCTCTATTTGTGGCAGGCGCAGCACTATGAAGCGCCTTTTGCGCTGTGACATTAGAAGAATTTTGATATCTCTGACTTTTAGTCTAACCAGACTGTCTATTACTCTGTAATTCCTCTAGCACCGTTCTATGGAAACAGTAGGTTTAAAGAGCACACCAAATACTTGAAATAACTTCTATCTTAACTGCATGTTTTCTTCATATTAGGGTACTTTCACACTAGCGTTTTTCTTTTCCGGGACAGAGTTCCGTCCTAGGGGCTCTATACTCGAAAATAACTGATCAGTTTTATCCCCATGCATTCAGAATGGAGAGAATTCCGTTCAGTTTGCATCAGGATGTCTTCAGTTCAGTCGTTTTGACTGATTAGGCAATAGATAAAACCATAGCATGCTGCGGTTTTATCTCCGGCCAAAGAAAATGAAGACTTTCCTTAATGCATTTTTCCCCATAGGAATGTATTAGTGCCGGATCCGGCATTCAAAATATCGGAATGCCGGATCAGTCTTTTCGGCCTGCGCATGCGCAGACCGGTAAAAATGTGAAAAAAGATACAAGACGGATCCGTCTATCCACATGACAAGCGGAAAGATGGACCCGTCCTTGCAATGCATTTGTGAGACGGATCCGCACCCAGTTATATAAAGTTCCTATTGTTAGTATTGTGTTTAGATGGTATGATTAAGATGGTGGTTCAACTGTTCAATCTTGTCATTTAACATAATATGGTGGATATATTTCTCTCTTGAGTATCTGTACTCTCACTTTAAGTTATTTAAGCACTTTATGATCTCTCTGAGAGGTATATCTGAGGTCTAACTAATAGTTTACTTGCAGTATGCAGTTAGCAGTGACTATTTGCAGATTGGTTGAGTATGATCTGGTATGGTTGTGTGCAATTTGGATTGCAATATGGAATCTGAATGCTTGCAATTTGTAGCTTGCAATTGTATGGTTGCAATTGTATGGTTGCAATTGAATTTGCAATTGAATTTGATTTGAATTTGAGTTTGCAATTGGTTTTGGTGGAACTGTAATTAAACACACATATAGCTGGTTCAGTATACAGTTCTAAACACAATACTAACAATAGGAACTTTATACCTATTTTGGCCTCTTGTTCCCATAAAACTCAGCTCTCAGTGGAGTGAATATTTCTTCAGCTCCTGTCTTTGGTGAATAATGATTCTAGCAGCAGGAGCTGGGGGAGTTCCAAGACAGGCTGTGTGTGAGGCTGACTGTGATTGGTGAAAACTCTTGCTGTGTGAGAAGCTGGCTGTGATTGGTCTAGACTTATGCCCAGCAACAACAGATTAACACTATACTGTATTTTTCGCCCTATAAGACGCACCGGCCCATAAGACGCACCTAGGTTTTTGGGTAGGAAAATAAGAAAAACAATTTTTTTAACCAAAAGGTATGCTTTTGGTGGGTTTGGAACTAATGGTGGTCTGTGGATGGCACTATTACTGGGGATCTGTGGATGACGGACACTGTTATGGGGAGATCTGTGGATGACGGACACTGTTATGGGGGGGGATCTGTGGATGACGGACACTGTTATGGAGGATCTGTGGATGACGGACACTGTTATGGGGGGATCTGTGGATGACGGACACTGTTATGGGGGATCTGTGGATGACAGACACTGTTATGGGGGGATCTATGGATGACGGACACTGTTACAGGGGTATCTGTGGATGACGGACACTGTTATGGGGGATCTGTGGATGACGGACACTGTTACAGGGGGATCTGTGGATGACGGACACTGTTATGGGGGATCTGTGGATGACGGACACTGTTACAGGGGGGATCTGTGGCTGGCACTGTTACAGGGGGGATCTGTGGCTGGCACTATTACAGGGGGGATCTGTGGATGGCACTGTTATATATGTGCCATCCACAGACCCCCCACCCCATAACAGTGCCATCCACAGACCCCCCAGCCCATAACAGTGCCATCCACAGATCCCCACCCCTTAACTGTGCCATCCACGGATGTTATCCACAGATCCCCCCCCCCATTCGCCGCTCCAGTATACAAATATAAAATGTCTTATTCAAATAAAAGTGATTACACGTGCCCCCTCACTCCTAATAGTACTGTACATCCTAACAGCTTCTGTACAATGCAGGCAGGCCGGACAGCCGGCGCGTCACTCACTGATGTCACTTGCCTGCGCCACCTGCTTGATTCATAAAGTAGGCGGCGCAGGCACGTGACATCAGAGAGTTACGCTGCCGTCCGCCCGGCCTGCCTGCCGGCATTCTACTGAAGTTGTTAGGATGTACAGTAATAATAGGAGTGAGGGGGCATGTGCAATCACTTTTAATTGAATAAGAAATTTTATATTTGTGCAGCACTGGAGCGGCGGGGCGGGGCTAAAGTACAGTGACTGCACCGCCCTGATGCTATTGCCGGCCCCCAGGTCCTCCCAGTCCCTCCCCCTCTCGCTCGTACATCGCAGATTGTGATGTTAAACTGTCAGTATTCGCCCCATAAGACGCAGGGGCATTTTCCCCCATTTTTTTTTGGGGGGGGGGGGGAAGTGTGTCTTATGGGGCGAAAAATACGGTACTTTCTGTTGTTTAGGAACTATATTAAGGCCACTGGCAGGTCTAGCTGTATACACATATAAGCCATACTAGCAACCTAGGACAGGTTTTAGCTGGCCAGCTACACTATTCTCATTCAAAACCTATAGGGTATTTACATTTCTGCAAACAATGTTCTATGGCTCCAACGCATCTACAATAAAAATTGAATGTCTTTGTAAATAGTTTTGTGTCTCCATGGTTATAGACTACAAACAAGCCCTGTATCGTCTGATACTGCCATCACATTTCGTTCCATCTGTTCCAACTTCTTGCTAAGCTACATTTGTTGGAGTATGATTGCAAGATCAGACCATGCACAGGGCATACTTTCATCATTGGAGGAAAGTTTGCAGGGTTTAAGCTCCTCCTGGAAAAGTCCCATATCTGCCCTGGACCTCCCATGTTTGGGCGGGGCTTACACATGTCACATCCATTTGTGACATAGGACAACCCAAATTCGTGGGAACTGTCTCTAAAATTTTGGAACAGTACCAGCAAATTTGAGACTGTTGGCAACTATGACATGGTTTATTTGTAACCATGGAGACACATCAGCGCTTCAACCATCAAGCCCAAAGATGGTAGCCTGAAACATGTGACCATATAGGTGAATAAATGAGCACTCATGTTTGGAGCGCTGCCAATTTTTTTTATCCTATTTACCTTTGGGGCAATGTGCCATACCCCACAGATGGACACTCGACTTTCTGATATTGTGTGCCATTTCACTTTTCTACTTTTCTCCATGGAGACATTTAGTTATACAGGATTTAATCGTTAATTTCTAACGATAATTTGTTTTCCCTTAGTCCTAACAGCAGCACAGATGGGGTTAACTGCCCCCCGTGGACTGGTAGGACCGGCGGAATTTTTAATGAGCCCAAAGACTAAACCAATAAAAGAACTCCAGCTCCCTTAAAGGGAGGGGTTCATCCCCCAGCCCACCGTGTATATCACAAGAAAAAACTACTTTAGGGCGGGAAATTTGTGTGCTGCTGTTAGGACTAAGGGAAAACAAATTATCGTTAGAAATTAACGATTCCCTTACGTCCTACCAGCAGCACAGATGGGGAGATAGCAAGAAGAATCCCCTAGGGAGGGTCCTCATGCTCGGCAGAAGTAAGGACTGTCTGCCCAAAGGCCGAGAACTCCGATATCCTAGCATCGATCCTATAATGGGAGATGAAGGTAGATTCAGAGCTCCAGGAAGCTGCCTTACAGATCAACTCTAGGGGGAGAAGATTTCTCTCCGCAACAGAGGTAGCTACGGCCCTTGTAGAATGGGCCCTCACAAACTCCGGAGGATCTAAGGCTTGGGAAATAAAAGCTTCCCTAATGGCTTCCTTAACCCAGCGGCTAATAGTCGTTTTAGACGCCTTACGGCCTTTTGACTTACCGGCAAACAGGATAAAGAGATTTTCATCCATCCTGAACTCTTTGGATCTATCCACATAGATCTGAAGGCATCTAGCTATATCCAGTGGATGTCGGACTGGAACATTAGAGGAGGAGGCAGAGAGCAATACAGGTAGAGAGACTACCTGATTAATATTTTGAAAGGTAGAAACCTTAGGTCTAAAATAAGGTAGAAATTTTAGAAGGACCCTATCTTGTAGAAACATGGTATAAGGGTATGACGCAGCGAAAGCTTGAAGCTCCGAAACTCTTTTGGCCGAAGTTATGGCCAGAAGAAAAACCATCTTAAGTGTTAAGAATTTAAAACTTTCCTCCTCCAAGGGTTCAAAGGGGGGGGGATGCTAGCCCCCTAAGAACAACTGACAAATCCCATTGAGGAACGGGTTTCAGTATTGTAGGCTTCAATCTTTCCGCTCCTTTAAGGAAGCGCTTGATGAGCGGGTCCCAAGAATATGGTCTGTTAAGACAGGCCGAGATGGCAAACACTTGGACCTTCAGGGTAGAAGGGGAGAGACCTTTGTCTATCCCATCCTGAAGGAACTGTAAGATCGCTGCGAGGGGCGGATCTGCAAACGCCACCTGGTTGGAGCTACACCAAGAGGTGAAGATCCTCATAATCCGGGAGTAGGCCTTTCTGTTAGACTCTGTTCTGGAATGCGATAATGTTCTCAGGACCGACTCAGAGAGCCCTTCCACTCTGGGAAGGGACTGGTCAACCTCCAGGCTGTCAGGTTGAATCTGTGCAGATCTGGGCAGAGATGAGTGTCCCACGACACCAGGGTCTGCTCCGGGGGAAGTCTCCAATATTGTCCCCGACTCATCTGAATGAGCTGGGTAAATCAGGATCTCCTGGGCCAAAATGGTATGATGGCTATTACCGAGGCCTGATCCTGACGGATTTTCATCAATACCCTCGGGATCATGGAAAAAGGAGGGAAGATGTACGCCAGACTGAACCTCCACGGTATTGTCAGAGCATCTATTGCCAGGGGGTTGTCCTCCCTGTATAGGGAACAGAACCTCTGTACCTTGGCGTTGAACTTGGTTGCCATGAGATCTACCTCTGGCATCCCCCACCTGAGGATTAATTGAAGATCTCCGGATGTAATGACCATTCCATGGTCGGTAGGCCGCGACTTAGGCGGTCCGCGATGACATTGAGGGAGCCTCTGATGTGAGTGGCGGATAGGTGGGATAAGTTCAGCTCTGCCCACCGAAGAATTACCCCAATCTCTAAAAGAAAGGGTAAGGATCTTGTGCCTCCCTGCTTGTTTATATAAAGCACGGCAGTCATGTTGTCTGACTGGACTTTCACTGCTTTGCCCCGAATCCGAGGGGCGAAGTGAAGGAGGGCTAGCCGGATAGCACGCATCTCGTGGAGGTTTGAAGAAAGATGCCGCTCCTGAGGAGACCAGGATCCCTGAACTGGGGACCCGTCTAGATGAGCGCCCTACAAGGGACGCGTCCGTGGTCAATATGAGCCAAGCTGGTTGGGTCATAGACCTCCCCTCTGGTAGATGGAACCACCATCTGAGGGAATTTCGGGTTTGGTTGGATAGGGAGCACAGGGAATCTAGCCCCTTGGGGCTGCCGTTCCATTTGTTTAAGACCTCCGATTGAAGGGGTCGGAGGTGCCATAAAGCCCAAGGGACTGCATCCGCAGCCGCTGACATGAGCCCCACCATCTTCATGAGGGTCCGTATGGAGACTCGTCGTGGTACGTAAAGGAACCTTGCTAGGTCCTGAATCTGCATTCTTCTTTCTGGTGTCAACTGGAGGGACATCTCCAGAGAGTCGATTATGAATCCCAGATAATGGATAGAAGTCGAAGGGCTCACGTTCGACTTCGGCCAGTTGACAATCCAGCCTAGGCGGAGCAGAAAAGAAATTGCGACATGAAGATGGTGGGAAAGTAGAGGGACCGAAGGGGCTAGAAGAAGCCAGTCGTCCAGGTAAGGGACAATGGTCAGACCTTGGAGTCTCAATGCTGCCACTACCGATACTACCACCTTGGTGAAGATCAGGGGGGCAGACGAGATTTCGAAGGGAAGGGCGGCAAACTGGAAATGTTTGCACACTCCTGATATCTGGACCGCGATCCTGAGAAACTTCCGGGAGGAAGGATGGATCGGGATGTGGAGGTAAGCGTCTTTGAGGTCCAGAGTAGCCATCACATCCCCAGGGTTGAGGAGGTGGCTGACTGACCTTATGGTTTCCATGCGGAACCTGCTCCTCCTTATGAAACGATTGAGAAATCTCAAATCTATAATCATCCGAAGATCTCCCGTCTTTTTGGGTACCAGGAATACTGGAGAATAAATCCCTAGACCCTTCTCCCCTGCCGGTACCTCCTCCAGGGCTCCCTTGGAAAGGTAGTCTTGGATATAGGCTTCCAAGATCCTTTGCCTGGTTGGCAAAAAACTGCGTGTTGCAATGAATCTTCCTGGGGGGGGGAGAAACAAGATCTATTAGATAGCCAGCGGCTACTATATTTTGGACCCAGGGATCCCGGATTTCCTGGGCCCATACGTGCCTGAAGGAAAAAAGACGCCCCCCCACAGGGAGGTGGGGGAGGGGTACGGGAAAAACCAGAGGCGTAACAAAAGGGATAGCAGGGTTTATCCAAGAGCCTCTGAGAGGCCCATAGTCAGGAGGGCTTTGCCTCCCTGGTGGGTTTGCGGGAACGTCTAGAAAACTTTCTAGGCGGCCCCCCCAATCTTTACGTCCAGCCTGCTGTCCTGGTCGGCCCCCGCGGGCTTGTCTACCCCTGCCTCGAAAGTGCTGTTGGGGAAGACTCTTCCCCTTTTTGTCTGAGAGACCCTCCATAATGGTGTCTAGCTCAGATCCGAATAGACGGCTAGGTTCAAAGGGGAGCCCACAGAGGTTATACTTGGACGCGTTATCCGCATTCCAAGGTTTGAGCCACAGAGGTCTCCTAGCGGCAGACACTAAAGCCATAGTTTTGGCCGCCAACTTTAACTGGAGTTGGGCTGTGTCACAAAGAAAATCCATGGCTGAATTGACGGATTTAAAGGCAGCGAGGGTATCGTCGCGAGAGACACTCTGGTCAACATCTGTCTGGATCTGGTTCAGCTTGGTTCTGAGGAAGGAAGAGACCTCTGTGGCAGCAATGGAAGTCGAGCCCTCTTCTGAGGGTGCACTCTGCCCTCCCATCTAGAGGGTCCTGCAGGCTAGACCCATCATCTGCAGGGACCAGAGTGCGCCTGGACAACTTGGCAATCGCCATGTCCACCTTAGGAATGGAACCCCATGATTCCACTAAGGGTATAGCCATAGGAAACATTAATTTAAACTTCCTGGTAAGGACTGGGCCTTTCTCTGGCTTTTTCCACTCCGTGCGCATCACAGAGAGAAGGGTCTCATCTGCCCTAAAGACCCGCTGGGTCCGGCAGGCGGGATCGGAAGACTCCCCTACGTCAACATCATGGTCCCCCGACCTGATGGACCTTAGAAGCTTCTGGGTCTTTTCCGGTGGAAAGAAGCCAGAAGTCGATTCTTCCTCATCTGAGGAAGATGACCCCACCTCCATAGGCGTTTGGGAGGGAACGGGTAGTCTCTTGTTAAGGAGACTTATGACCCCCTTAATGGAGTCGTCAACATAAGTCTTAGCCCACTGGTACATGTCCTGCATTGAAGGCTCTGTAGCAGTGGCGGAACGACAGCTGTTGCATCTAGAAAACGGGCAGCTGTCATCAAGAGGCGTATTGCAGTCATAGCAAGCCAGGTGTCTCCTCTTGGTGGCTGATTTCCGTGGCTGATCGGGCTCTCTGGGAGAGGCCATAGCTGAAAAGGAACAAAAGGAGAAGAATTTAAAACATCTTAAGAACGGAAATAAGGGAAATCCCTCCATGATTTTAGGGCACGAACCAGAGGAGAGTACAAAGATAGCTGGACAGCAAAAAAAACAGTCTGAAATAGCAATATCTCACAAATGGCAGGAGACTCTGGAGCTAGCTTGTAAAAGCAGCGCAGCCAGAGACCGACTGAGGGAATCAGGGAGCTTAAATAGAGTAGCTCCGCCCAGGGGAGTGGAAAAGTCCAAGCTAAACCTCCCCCTTGATACTGCTATCCAAACTGTCTTCCCTTGCAAAAAAAGGCCTATGCCTAAGTGAGAGTGCCCCCACACATCCACCTATTCCCCCCTGGAAAGAAAAAAGCGGCCGGAAAAGACCGGCCCGCTGTCGGCCGGGGAACCGGAAGTGACGGGGGGGGGGGGGGGGATTGGGGGGGCAGTTAACCCCATCTGTGCTGCTGGTAGGACGTAAGGGAATGCAATATACATAATATGGTATTAGATTTTTTTTAATCAAAAAAGGTGCTTCCTTTTTACAAAATTTAACTGCCTTAGAGCAAATCTTAAAATTATTTGTCACGGTGGACATGTTTCACTCAGGATATTTCTAGAGGCTGGTGATGACTGGTATGCTGTATATTAGAACTGATGACACCAATGACATTATAAATGGTAGTGGCACACATGAAGTCATGGACCATCATGGGATAGGATGGTACAGTATGTATTAACACAGCAAGTCAAATAGCAGATCACGGAGGAGTATAGAGTGGCACCAGATGGCATTACGGCATCACAATGCAATATGAACTGGCATAGACTGACAGCTTTAGCATCGGAATACAGTATACGATAGTACAGAGCATCAATAACACAGACATCATATCCAAGCGGGTGTGATCATTAAGCCATGAGTCTCTGGTGATGTGGGTTATCGACAACAGATGGGCACAGTAGGTATGTCTCCAGAACAACGTGACCGACATATGATTTCCCATTATCAGTGGGTAGCAGCACCCTCCCGACAAGCACATCTGCCTGGCCTTGGCATAGCTCATCTTAGAAGGGAACTCTCTGTAATTGTGTCCTTGTGTCCTTTTTGTATTAGACAGTTCATGATTTTTTTTTGTTCCCTCCAGGGGGATGATCCATTAATGTGTCACTGCATCATTTTCAGAGGCCAGAAGCTGCCCACGCACATAGTGAATGGCTGCACATGATTTACTGAGAGATGCATAGTTTATATTTGCAGGGCATAAACACAGATGTATAATAGGGGCATTTGCATTTTGTGTATTCAGCTGTCTAGATCTCTGGGCACAAGAAGGTGGCGAGCGGTTTCTGCTGAATCACTGACATCATCTGACCAAGGCTGGGATATTCCAGCATCTGCAGCCAGGGAACTTAACACTGCACAGAACACCATGGAGACAGCTCTCCAGTACTGAGCACTCAGGTCATGCCCACACAAAATTATGCAGATAGATTCATATCTACATATGGAAATGGGAGGCACCTTCATATATTCCCTGCGGGCATACTTATAAAGAACTTAAGCCAGGATTTATTAGGGGGCAAACTAGGCAATTGCTCAGGCCTAGAGATAACTGAACTTCTTGTTTGTTTCGTGTTCAATACATTGAATTTTTTATAAAAATTTGATTTGTGTCCGAATCAATTCTACATGAATCAAATATGCTCCAATTGACCTGAAAATTGGAATATGACACTCCAAGATCTCGAGGACTCCTAGGATTTCTAAAATATCTTTTAGTTTTTTTCTTTTTTTAACTAGTAATTATTGCTCTCCTCCCTCCTGCCTTTTAAAGCTCCTGAACACTATGACAGCAATAGCAGTATGTGACACTGACATACTGTATACAGCTATGGGTAAATGCATGGTTGACTATGTTGACAAACAATTATTAGAAAGCTTATAAACATTGTCCCTTATCAGGGGCAGATGGTGTTTAAACACACATGGTGTTATGGGAAAAAAACAGTGGCTTGTTGGCACTAAGAGTCTAAAAGTTATGCTTTAAAGGGGCACACACACGTGTTAATGTCATAACAAAGTCACTTGTTCCACACAAGCATCCAAAAATTAGGTGTTAATGGGGGAAGAATGCCTGCCAGTATCTACAGTGGCTTGTTCTGAAGGAACATGGAGAAACTCTCACTTTTAACTGGGAGCAGCATCAGTACAGTGTTGCTGTGGAAAGGGAAGGAACAGACAAAGCAGTAGTTGCATGTGCAACTGTTTCGGTGTAGTAGTAGTAGTGGTGATGGCTGTGCAGTGGTAATGGTAGTGTTAGTTGCAGTAACAGAAGTGGCAGTAGGTGGATTAGCAGCAGAGAGTGGCAGCTGAGGTGGTGACAGCTGCTGTAGCCATAATGTACGGAACAAGCAGATAGCAGCAGCCATAATGTATGGAACATGATGGTAGGCAGGCAGACAGCGGCATTGGCATGATGGAGGCAGCAGCAGGAATCATATGGTACGGTACAGAACAAGATGGTAGGCAGACAAACAGCGGCAGTGGCATAATGGCGGCAGCAGCAGCCATATGTTAAGAAATATGATGATAGGCAGGCAGACAGGGGAAGTGGCATGATTGTGAAAGCAGCAGCCATATGGTATGGAATATGATGATAGGCAGGCAGACAGCAGCAATGGTATTATGGGGCACCATCAGCAAAAGCAGATTTATTCATCAGCTTCAGCTGGAGGTGTCTGAAAATCCTCAAAGATGCACGTCTCGTTCATTTTGACAAAAGTGATATTTTGTATACTGGCCAAGAACAACTTTGTCTATTTGGGTGTGATGATGCCACCTGCCACCTGAAAACCCTCTCTGGGATGACACTGGAGGCTGTGGAAAACAGTACAGAGAAAGTATGCTGGGCCACTTCCAGCCACTGTTCCAGTCTGGCAGCCCAGAAGTCTGAACCTGGGTGTTCAACCAATACGTCTCCATTTGCTGATTTGCATCAGCCTTGGGTGACACAAGAAAAAATTGCTCCATCATGTTGATGTTACTGAACTGACTGTTGCTGTGACTTATGCTACTTGTGGTACCGGAGAAGGCGGGCGGTGGGTGCCTTAGCAGCGGTAGGGAGGAGCTTCCCGGTCAGACATGCCGGTGGGTTGAAACCTGTGTCAAACTGCGTATATAGTGTAGCCTGGTAATAAAGCAATTTTACCTCCCTTTTGGCTACAGGAAAACACTGCCCCAATTTTCTTTGATAGCAAAGGTCTAAAAGCATGGCTATCTACTAATCATCAGATTGCTTGATGTTAAGGATACGTCCATCATTACGCAAACAAGTAAGCATACAGCGTTCGATTATTTCCAGCTACACCCCCCACTGAGATGATTGATCATAGTTTATGTCATCAATACCATCATCAGCCTCGTTGTCCTACACAAGCGACTTCTCCTCTGCCTGCTCCAATAGCAGCTGATCCTCCACTTCCTCCTCAATGAGACTTTCTCTGTGTGGATCCCCAACAATGAAATGGTGGCAAGCAAGATGCATAAGCTGTTCTTCTTCCACCATCCCATGTTACATAAACATTACCACCTGCTCTAAAATAAATATCAGGGGGATGACATTGTTGATACTGCAGTTTTCCCTGCTGAACAAATCTGGTAGCCTCTTCCAAGGGCTCAAGTACTCGACAGATATCTCTGATGAACTGTCACTGCCTGACCTTCAAGCAACATATGCTCCCTGTTAAGGTAGGCTGGCACATGTGTAATACCCCAGAGTGGGCATTACCACCTCCTTTCTACCCCCACTATCTTGGTTGGTGCATCCTGTGTCATCTCATATAAAGTTACTGTCATTTCCTGCAATGTGTATATTAATTTTCTTTGCAAAACTGATATTTACATGTAATGTGCCTGGTTCACCAGCGGGTGGCAGCAGATAAGAGCAGAGATAGTTTCTCTGGAGAGGAACCTTCTAGTTCCCTTCCAGCCCTCTCTAGAGAAGGAGGAGTTTTAATTAGTCAGTCTAGTCCACCCTCCTTAGGAAGAGGTAATGTGTCAGCTAGCAGAGCACTGCCTGCTCTGTTAGGCCCAGATGCCCAGCCTCTGAAGTCTACATGGTTGCTTGTCCCCTCCTGGGCTTGCATTGCCTTCATCCAAGCTAGAGCTTGAGGTACTCCAAAGCCAGGACAAGAAGTTCCTAGGATTAAAGTAAGATACAGACTATAGACAGCTAAACTAAGTTCCAGAAGAAGAGGAAATTTCCTATTTACTCCAGCTAGCATAGCAGGGATGAGATTGTTGCAGAGAAGTATTTTCCTGCCAGATTATGCCAATACCTGCTGATGACCAAGATACCGTTTGTAAACTGTTTGGATTACCGTTTATGCCAAGTAAAGCTGTGTTCAATGTTATTACAAGTCTGGACTCCGTTTATTCTACTTATTCATTATCCAAGTTATACTACCCTTTTTGCACTTACTTCGGACTACACCACATCTGGGATCCAAGGACATCCAGGTATGAACACCGTGACATGTGTATACAGCATCTGCAGAGAGATTTTAGGCCACTCTACACCACTTGGCAATCCTACCCTGCTACCAAAATTACCATCTGCAAAGGGGACTCCATGTCCTCGTTGCTTAACCGCAACTGGCGTCACATTTACTTGCTCTATAAGAGGGACACATTTCGTAGAAACCTCCTAAGGGGCAAGGGATCCCCCAGGCGCTGGCAGTGGGCCCCTGCACATGATGAAATCATTTACCACTTTACTCAGCTCGTACAGATGGTCTTGCATATGCAAGGTAGAATTCCAGCAAGTGACAGTTTTTTGGGAGTGTTTAGGCATATGCTGCTGATGCTCTTTTTTGCTGCTTCCACCACCTCCTCTGTTGCTGCCTCCTCCTCAGCCCCAATTCAGCTCCCAGGTCCTATCCAACACACAATCATCCTCCACTCCACTTTTATCAGATTGTGATATGTCATTGTGGGCTCCTTGGCCCTCCCCTCAATTCCCTGCTCTGTATTTGCCCTAAGTGTCGCTATCCCTACCGTCACCACTGTGGCTGAGGAGACAGTGTAGAGGATGGGAGTGGTAGTGGCCCTGATGAAGTGTTGTGTCATGGTGTACTCCCTCAGGCGGTTGCTTCCTGGGGATCGGTGCAGTGGAATTATAGTATTGAAAAAACATAACAAAGTATTTTGTCTTTGTCAAAGTGCAATGCAGAACTTGAAATACATACAGTAGCAGTAGGCTACTGCAATTCTCTTTGGCACCAGCAAGGAATCTGGAGGCAGGTTGGAAGGCTACAATTCAGAATTTAGGTGATTCTGGCCTAGTGGTTGTTTGGGGATGGGCGGCTTGGCTGTAGTCCCTCACCTTACAGCATTGTCTGTAGATCTTGATGTAGCAGTTCAATGTGTTGTCTGGAATCTCAAGGCTTTACTTGAGGACAGTTTGGGTATTTATCCTTGGAAAATGTCAAACAGGAACAGAAGCTAAGCAATCTGCTTTCTCTCCTCTCTGTCTCTGGACAGGAACTTCCCCTCTTGGCAGGGAGCAAGTCCAGCCCACTTATACCAAGAGGGGAGGAACAGGGTGGTTAAACCTGTTTCTATCAACCTTTGCCATCATTGCCAGAAAACAAACAGTAAAATACATCACATAACAATACAATTTGTACTACCCTCAGGTCTGGGGTACTACACCACTACTACCACAGGCACCACCAACACAGCTATGCATCGAGTCCCCTGCCTTTACTTGAACCTCCTCCTCATGGCAGTGTATTGGCTCAGATGAGCCGAAGTTATTACTTGGTACCTTGGAACCAAACCCGAGTTTGGGAAATGTTTTTTTACAGTATATATCAATTTCTGAAGTAATAAATTCTAATTCAGTACGAAGCGCTCGCTCCGTACAGTATTAAAACAAAGTTTTATGCGAATCGACTTCGGATGGTTCATCGGAAGTCGATTCGCTCATCCCTAATGACCACCAGCTCGGTCACACTAGTCTGAGAGATCTGGAAATTAGCGCACAACACCTTTAAATACACAACTGGGTGACCAGCTCCTCACTCCCTTAAAGATTTCCCTGATCAAATTTCCTAAAGCCGACAAAATGATGTCTTATTGTTATGTGCCTGTACTCTGCTTATAGTGTCCCTATCACACTGCATTAGTGGGTTGTGTCTGTAATAGCTTTTTGTCAGGTACTACCACATAGCACCCTTCCAGATTACAAGCCAGAGACAGAATGGCGATTCTTCTGCCTCAGCATAAGGAGCTGCTTGCTCACTGCCCCTTAATTGACTGATCACCCCCCCTCCATCCCCAATACTCACAGTAAAATGGCGCTGGGTGGCATTTTTACACTATTTGTCCAAAACAAATTGCAAAAGCTGCAGACTCATTTGGTGGATGAATGTTTGTGAAATTAATAGCAAATCTGTTTAGCTTAGAATGAATTCACTCATCTCTACTTAAGGCCCATGTTTACTAGTGAGGGTGGCATTTCTCAAACTAAAACCACCCAGTATTATTTAATGGTGTATGACAGTATTATGTCATCTGTATTTGACAGTACTATTTTATCAGTACATGGCAGTATAGTATGGGCTTAAATTACAAGTAAAAATGTCAAGTGAGAAGATCCTTACTTTTGCTTGTTGTCGAATATGAAAGAACCTCTACAGGTATAATACTATGGGCTGACTGAGTGGATGTCCACATACTAACCCTTGGCAACCAATGGTTGCATAAATATGCGGTAAAATCGTAAAGCCATTGGTTTTCACGGGTGACCGCATGCAGCCAGCTGCAACATCGGGACGCACCCTTAAAAGATTGTCCCACGATGAAGCCAGAGGCGTAAATTGAACCTAGGTTATTAATCAGCTGATTGCAGCAGGTTCAGCTTCATTTGCTGCAGTAAGTGGCCACCATCTAGAAAATGCATTATTACATGACAACCATTTAAATAAACTTGTAATATATGGAAAGTCTGGATATGTGTGAAGTGCTTTTTTTAAGCAGCTGGGGGCATTTCTAGGCTCCAAGCCCCAATGAATATTGCCCAGTTCTCTAAGTAGTCTTCCCTCCCCTCACACACTGCATTTTGCAGTATTTGCTATACAGCAGCACATACCTGTCACATCCAGTGCCTCGCAGGTGACGTCTCCTCCGATGTAGATCTTTTCTGTCATCATCTTCTCCATTTGATCTGTACAACTTCTTTCAGCCGCGCCTCGTCTCTGCATGGTGTCATAGACCTCAATCTTGTATCCAATATAATTTGAAACGCTAAATAATTAACCACATTTAAATCATTAAATATGTTTTTATTGTTGGAATATAATTGGCCACGGTGCTTAACGTTACTTAATAATTATATTTCATTAAACCATATTGACCCCTTCTCGACTGCCATACGACTACCGCCGTATACGTCCTATCTGCACATACCCTGTGCAGCTAGCACATGTATAGACGTCATGGCAGCTCTTTAATCCAAGCACTGCAAAACGCTTGGATTAAAGCTTCTGCCCCTGCCCTGGTGCTGTTACAGGCAGCATACAGTCCAGTAATGCCGGCAAGGGACCAATCAGAGTGGCCTCTTGCCGGCAATCTATCCGATTGGTTAGTCTGTGCAGACTAACCAATCGGATCGCGGCAGTGTAAAAGTCTGCAGATCAGAGCCTGAAATCAGGCAATGTGTCCTCGTGCCCCTCGATCTGTTGGCCGCACCTATGCCCCCCCGTGCTCCTCCAAACCCCCCTATGAGCCCTGCCTCTTTGCCGGGCAGGCGCTCTCCCGTTCCGCCATCTGTCTCCGCCTGCCCCTGATGCGGTCCCCCCATCCATGTATCCTGCCCCCAACTGTGCCCCTAATGCGGTCCCCCCATACATGTATCCTGCCCCCATCTGTGCCCTGTGTCCCCGATGCGGTCCACCTGCTGTATTTGATGGCTGTATGCTTATAGAGGGAGGGGGATCCCTCACTCAACCATCAAGGCTGCTGCGCTGCGATGGCAGCGGCCGGTGGCTGCCATGGCAACCGTAAGTTTTGCAAAGGTGTTCGGTGTTGCCATCTACAGGAAATCTGATAGTACTATAGTTTGCAATGCAAGAGCATTGCAAAGTATAGTACAGCCATCAGCTACACTGGATCTTCAAGACATAGACATATTAGGTATAGACATAGACTAGACATATTAGGTATCACTGCGTCCGTAACGACCAGCTCTCTCTATATATATATCACATGATCCACCCCGCCTGATAAACACATGATACATTTTTTTTTAAACAGTGTCAAAAAAAATCAATTTTCGTCACCTTACACCAGAAAAAGTGCAACACCAAGCGATCAAAACGGTGCACGTCAAACAAAATGGTACTAATAAAACCATCACCTCATCCCACAAAAAATTAGCCCCTACATAATAAAATCGCAAAAAAATAAAATAAATATTGCTCCCAGAACATGGAGACACTAAAACAGGCATAGCCAACCTGTGGCTCTCCAGCTGTTGTAAAACTACAACTCCCACCAAGCTCTGCTGTAGTCGGATAGCTGTAGACTGTCCAGGCATGATGGGAGTTGTAGTTTTGCAACAGCTGGAGAGCCTCAGGTTGGCCATCCCTGCACTAAAACATCATTTTTTTATTTGTGTTAAAGTGAAATAAAAAACAATTGTGTACATATTAGGTATCGCCGCATCCGTAGCAACATGTTCGATAAAAATATCACATGACCTAACCCCTCAGGTGAACAAAAAAAATCGAATAAAAAAACAGTGCCAAAAAAGCATTTTTATCACCTTACATGACAAAAAGTGCAACACCAAATGATCAAAAAGGCATATACCCCCCAAAATAGTACAAATCAAACTGTCACCTTATCTCGCAAAAAATGAGACCCTA
Source organism: Bufo gargarizans (assembly GCF_014858855.1). Classification (NCBI taxonomy): domain Eukaryota; kingdom Metazoa; phylum Chordata; class Amphibia; order Anura; family Bufonidae; genus Bufo; species Bufo gargarizans. The sequence continues at coordinate 134,452,783 of NC_058085.1, forward strand.
CTTAAGACAATCGCCCAAAAAGACACTAAAACATCATTTTTTTGGTTTAAAAAATGCTATTATTGTGTAAATAAGAAAAAGTATAAATATTAGGTATCGCCACGTCCATAATTATCTGCCCCTGACGAAGGTACGCCGAAACGCGCGTTGGGGTAGCGCCATCCTGGCTGGTTCCCTCTTGGTCTATTACCGTGGTGAGTTCCATCTTATCATGTGCATTCCAGTTTTGTTTCACATGGATTTCTACTGTGCCGTCAGGCATTGACTTATAAACTGGATGCTCTTGCCCTTTGGTGTATGGGTTTTTCTACCTCGATCCATTTTTTCTTTTTATATCTTTGGACTCACCTCCATTATTGTATTTATTGACATCTGCGGCGCTATCATGCCATTATTATGTATCAGTACCATTGTGTACCTATTCCGCTGACTGTATCTTTCTATATTTATGACCAGAGCCTCCCATCCAGGATGGCGTTGTTAGCCATTTGTTCCCTGTTTTCTTCTTGTCCCTGTATCATTGCATTCTGTTATATGTAACCTTGATGTTTTTTATGACATAAATAAATATCTATAATAATTTCTATTTCTGGCGTTTTGAGCTCCATTTCCTCTTTGTTCTTATCTATGCTCGGGAGCTTTAGCCGAGTCATCCTCATTAGGGGTGTCGTTTTGGGTATATTGGGGGAGCACTGGCCCCCCTGGACTTTTCTGTCCCCATTTGGACGCCCCTAGGGTCACCCCCTCCTTTACTGTATTAAGGTTATTGTCAGGTCTAGCTATAGTGTTCACCCCCCTTGACTTTTTTCCAATTTTGTTACATTACAGCCTTAAGTTCAATGTTTTGTTCTGAATTTTGTGATGGATCAGAACACAATAGTCTAAGTTGGTGAAGTAAAATGAGAAAAATATATAAATAAAACTATTATTTAGAAATAGAAAACAGATAATTGGCATGTGCGTATTTATTCACCCCCTCTGTTAGGAAGCCAATAAAAAGCTCTGGTGCAACCAATTACCTTCAGAAGTCAAATAATTAGTGAAATGATGTCCACCTATGTGCAATCTAAGTGTCACATGATCTGTCATTACATATACATACCATTTTTGAAAGGCCCCAGCGGCTGCAACACCTAAGCAAGAGGCATCACTAACCAAACACTGCCATGAAGACCAAGGAACTCTCCAAACAAGTAAGCGACAATGTTGTTGAGAAGTATAAGTCAGGGTTAGGTTATAAAAAAATATCAAAATCCTTGATGATTCCCAGGAGCACCATCAAATCTATCATAACCAAATGGAAAGAACATGGCAACAACAGCAAACCTGCCAAGAGACAGCCAGCCACCAAAACTCACGAATCGGACGGAGGGCATTAATCAGAGAGGCAGTACAGAGACCTAAGGTAACCCTGAATGAGCTTCAGAGTTCCACAGTAGAGACTGGAGTATCTGTACATAGGACGACAATAAGCCGTAGGCTCCATGGAGTTGGGCTTTATGGCAGAGTGGCCAGAAGAAAGCTATTACTTTTAGCTAAAAACAAAAAGGCACGTTGTGAGTTTGCGAAAAGGCATGTGGGAGACTCCCAAAATGTATGGAGGAACGTGCTCTGGTCTGATGAGACTAAAATTTTACTTTTCGGCCATCAAAGAAAACGCTATGTCTGGAGCAAACCAACATATCACATCACCCAAAGAACACCATCCCCACAGTGAGACATGGTGGTGGCAGCATCATGCTGTGGGGAGGTTTTTCAGCAGCCGGGACTGGACTGTACCACTCTGTGCGTGATTTGAGGCTAGGACGGAGGTTCACCTTTCAGCAGGACAATGACCCCAAACACACTGCTAAAGCAACACTTGAGTGGTTTAGGGGAAACATGTAAATGTGTTGGAATGGCCTAGTCAAAGTCCAGATCTCAATCCAACAGAAAATCTATGGTCAGACTTAAAGATTGCAGCGTTTTGGTGTCAGCCTGGCGGTGCGGAGCCAAACGGATCCGTCCTGACTTACAATGTAAGTCAATGGGGACGGATCCATTTACATTGACACAAATATAGTGGAATTGTAAATGGATCCGTCCCCTATTGACTTTCAATGTAAGTCAGGACGGATCCGTTTGACTTACACTTAGACTTTTTTTTTACTAAGTTATGCAGACGGATCCGTACTGAACGGATACCATCGTTTGCATTTATAGGTGCGGATCCATCTGTGTAGATACCAGACGGATCCGCACCTAACACAGGTGTGAAAGTAGCCTTACTTCGAAGTCCTAGTTCTCCAACGCATTGTTGCGAGTCCTGATATTCATGAGCTCCCAGCTGTCTGCCTACTGCTACTTATTGACAGCTTTTCTCCTACTGAAATCAGCAGCAGGGGGTGGGGAGAACTAGGAGCTCATTAAAATGAGAATTCATCGGTATGCACAAGATTTATTCAAAACAGCTGGAAAGTGACCCAACGTTTTGGTAATATGCTAGTTTAGGGCAGCATAAAACTGACGACAGATTCCTTTAAGTGATAAGGTCTTATTGCATTTTATGAACATTTTAGAAATTCACTTTTGAAGAATATTTCCTCAAAATTCACCAATCTAGCCAAATGAAGTGGTCAAAAAAATACAACAGGTGAATCGAGCAGGTGAACAAAACACTGTTCTCTTAAGGGAATACACAGTGTTGTAAATAATGTGGATGTGAGAGGAGCATGCATCTCCCTTAGGTCATGCACTAGACATAACACAATGCATACATTTTCCCTGGATTGTTTTTTTTTAAATTTGCCAATAATCATCTTTCTTTTGGGGGAAAGTATTTTGGTGAGCTTTCTGAACCTTTCTAGACATGCAACAAAATCATGCAGTGTACCCCACAAAAAGGTGCACAGGGTGCCTATCACAGACCTACTCGGTCCCCCATAAACCAATCCCAGTCCCTCCATGCCAAAAGGCACCTGCAAGAGTCTGGGACTGGTGGCCATCTTTCCGCCGAAGCTGGAGAAGCATCAGTCTTGTTCTGGGATCCACTTGGCTGCCACCCCAGGTGTTGGCCAAGAGCTGAAGTCTAGGTCTGGCTTCTCCCTGAAGGGAGAGGCCAAGTGTTTTGCAGGGGGCCAAAGCTGGAGAAGCGTCGGTCTTGTTCTGGCTTGCACTTGGCTGCCACCCTAGGTGTTGGCCATGGGCTGAAGTCTATGTCTGGCAAAGTGTTTTGCAGGGGCTTGTGGAACCAGATAGCCCCTCCTCACCCCTGGACCTCAGCAAAGGGTACCCAAAAGTGCGCCACAACCCTAAACTGTCCTAGTGATAAACAACGTGTAAAGTGAACACACAGTGAGCACAAAAAATAAATAAGTGAATGTGTGCCAGGTGTGGCCCAGACATTCAGCCAGATTTATAAAAATCCCTCTTCTTACACCAGGCCATATAACTGGGTATAGTGCGCTCAAAATCTGGGAAAGTCAAGTGCTTGAAAATATGCCATCACTCCCCACCTCCAGTGAGTTCAGGCACTCAAGGGTCACCTCTCCAGGTGCACTTCTGCACCTTTGGCTTTCAAATATCTCAGCCCATTAATCTGGAGGCCTTTAATCACCTACCATATGGTACTAATGGCCAAAGGCGTACAACCTAGGTTCCTCCATGTGGTTCTCTGTTTCTACATGCTGGTGTCCCAGACTTTATCACCAGGACCTAATACAGATACTACACTTGATCTTAGCCAAAAGACCAAGAAGCATTTTTTGCAGTCATAGGAGTACACCACATGGAACTTGGGCCAAATAAATTTTTACTTTACGCTATTTCAAACATTTAGCGCAAACACACAAAGCGAAGGCAGATTTAAATCTGACACCAAAACCACCACAAAAGATAAATTCCCCCCACAGTGTGCAGAATAACTGCACATAACATGAGCAACAGCCTTCTTCCTGACCACTCGGCTGTAACCCATATTATACGTGTATGCTGCAAGCTGTAGCAGATTGAAATACAAAGATTTTTACACTGGGGAGTTCTGCAGATGCATACATCGCTCCTATTACAATTAGTCTATATTGGCCATTAAAGTCATTCAAACTCTGACCATACATTGTCAATAATGTCAAGCGAAGGATGAACCTTGGAATCATTGGAACCATACCTTGGAATGGTCTTTCATGTAAAAAAATAGTTTGTTGACTAGTGTCCTCTTTCCAGAAAATGATGGTCTGTCATTGGTCAGCTAAAATGATTGATCGTTGTTAAAGTTCACCAGATATACTTTCCTTAAAATAGTCTGTTTTTGTCAACAGACTAATGTGTATGGGTACCTTTAGATTGGAATCTCTATCTATAAAAGCTGATTAACGGTTGTGTCTTTTCTTAGCACAACTCCACCAGGGTACTAGATCTTACTCACTTAATTTTGTCCAGAAGATCCAAGATCATCTTTTATACTTTTAGAAGTAATGCAACTGAAAATATTATCTGGTATTGTTTGAACAAATTAATTACAAAACAGAAAAAAAATATAAAATGTATTTTCTAACAACACACAGAGGGAGTAGTCTTGTTACCTAAGTAGCATCTTTATTTATTTTTTTACAATAAAATAGCTTAAAAATAAATTCAGCTTAATTGTTCAGCATCGGCACATTTGTCATTTATATATAACTATAAAATAATCAGATATCTCCAGATATGAATGCATACCTACTGTGTATGATGGAGAATATGTTCCATCACCAAAGCAGAAAGGAATTCATCCTGTTTTATATGGCTCTCCGGTTTACAGCTTCTCAAGATAATTGGCTTCTGAATCTGAAGACATCAAGCAAATTAAAGAAAGCATATATACATTTCTACTGAACTTTAAAGACACTGTCCACAAATAGACTTCAGCAGGGTCTGACGACTGGATCTTTAGAATAGTCTTAAGAATAGGTCAGTCCAGTGGTATAAATGTACCGCCAATTACCCGATGAATGAGTGAAACACTTTTTCATCGGGTAATCCAATAGTTTGTGCACACACAAAATCTTTGTACATATATAATAAATAAAATAAAATTGGCTGGACCCAGGCGGCAGGACCTAGCAGTCAAACAGCACCCCTGCTGCCCGACTGCCCTACCTAGCACTGGGCCCCACCAACCCACCAGAAAAACAGCACAGTGGCCCCCGTGCAGTACCGCACCATGTGAACAGTTGTCAAGGTTCACCTATACCTGAAGCTCTCAGGAACTCCAACTGAGAGCATGGTAGGTTAATTTAAACCCTCATGCAAAATACCCTGCTAATTAAAATCACCTGGCCGAACGGAAGGAGTGCTGATCCAGGGACAGAATCTCTGTACATATATTAAAAAGAAAAGAAATGAATCGCACATCCAGCTGCTATGCATTGATCTAATCCCTGCTACTTTAGCAGAAAACAGCACTAATTAGCGCATGTGTACCGCCTCCTATGCTACATGCTAAATGAGGCATTAGTGCACATTTTGATCAAAAGGCATAAGCCCACTCACCACGTCAAGGTTGCCTCTATAAATGGGCCCTACTCTAAAATTAGCGTGGCGCTGCACGGCAACCACCGATGCTGTGGCGCCAATCCGGCAGGCTGCGGAGTGAGAACACACACCTTTTACTCAGGACTTAGTTGAAGCACTTTTGGCAGTGATTACAGCCTCCATTCTTCTTGGGTATGATGCCCTAAGGTTTGCACACTTAGATTTGGGGATTTTCTGCCATTCTTCTCTGCAGATCCTCTCAAGCTTAGTCAGGTTGTAAGGGGCTATCTGTGGCCAGCAATTTTCACAGTTGTCCCTAAGCCTGTGTTGTCTTGACATTTTGCTTAGGGTTTTGTCTTGTTGGAATGTGAACCTTTTGCCCAGTCTTAGGTCTAGAGCACTTTCGATTATCTTTGCATTAAGAATATCTTTATATTTTTCAACCCTGACCAGTCTCCCTGTCCCAGCCGCTGAATAACAGCATAACCATCATGATTCACTGTAGGGATGGTATTGGGCAGTGCCTGGTTTCCTCCAAACACGACGCTTAGAATTAAGGCCAAAAAGTTCAAGCTTGGTTTCATCAGACAGAGAATCTGTTTCTCACAGGCTAAGTGTCCTTTAGTTGTTTATTTTGCACATTTTCATGTTGAGGAGAGGCTTCTTTCTGGCCACTTTGCCACAAAGCCCAGATTAGTGGAGTGTTGCAGTGATGTTCGACCTTCTGAAAATTTCTGCACACAGGATCTTTGGAGCTCAGCCTAAGTCACCATTGGTTCTATTGGTCATCTGTAGTGATGGACGAACATCGGCTGGGATGGTTCACGAACGCAATCGCGTGAACGTGATCAAATGTTCGCGAACCGCAAGTTCGCAGCAGGCCCCATTCACTTTAATGGCAGACAAACCTGAAAAAGCTTCAGATAATATTTGCGGCCACCAAATACTAGAAGTGCACAAATAGTCCCACAACATGGACAGTGACGTACTAGAGGGGGATCAATGACAAAAATTCCAACACAAAATGTGTCTTAATCAGGGGACATTTTTATGCATCTTAAAGGGAAATTCTCTTAAATGTGCCCTGTTGCGCTACCTAAATGCACTATATAGAAAGTATATTATTGGTATATAACACCCCTGCTTCAATCACTTTTTTGGGGGGGAAAACTGGTATATCACACCAGTAGAAATTATTAGTTCCAATAACGCTAGTCCCTTTATATCCCTGCGGTATCGCAGCAGAACCGCACACACCTGCCGCACAATACAAATGCACTATAATATACTTTCTATGTTAGAAAGTCTACTATAACATTGTACAAGGAAAGCAATCCATTAGAATATACGTAAAGATAAAACGTAACCTTTAATAATGTTACTATTAAAAGATATCCCTCAGAATGAAAAAAAAAACAAATTATTAAAGTTAAGCAAAAAGCATAGATGTGGTAAGCAATAACAAGTGTTCGGCGGCACCACCAAATCAGAAACCATATGTCCTACCACAATCCGGGGGGTTCCAGTGCCCATCGATGAATCCCGGAGAGAAAGCAAAAAACATCTATCCCTGGGCTAGATGATGATGTGGTATTGAAGGACAGGGTGGGCAACGAACTGTCCCTGATATTGCCCTACAGGGGGGTGCAATTCTGGCCCTGATAGCCTAACCACAGACCACCTGCCCTGATAAGAGTGACCCTGTCCGGAACCTTACCCTATATAAAAATGGCCCTAGTAAGCCCCTAGCCCCTGACTTCCAGGTGATCACTATATAGATCTATCTATGTATTTTATTCTAAGTATATCACACCCCTCTGTGTATCACATCTATCGATAGCACACCTATACTAGTGCTTAAAATGACTTTTGTGGCCCTATTAGCTAGCATTTGGTGTCCCTAACAGCCTGTCCCTGCTCCACACAGCAACCTCTCCCTACACTGGCAAAAGACTGAAAGTAAAATGGCGGCCAGATCTGGTTTATTTACAAGGTAGGGGGTATGTCCATGTGCTGAAATGTCTCAAATGGCTGTCCTGTACCACCTGATGGATGTGTCATGGGTCAAAGTTCTTCACAATGTAAAAGAATATGGTGGGTGCGAATATCGCCATATGTTCGCATGTTCGGCGAATCGCGAACGGGCAAAGTTCGCCGTGAGACAACTGCCGGGTGAACCACAAGGCCATCTCTAGTCATCTGTCTTACCAAGGCCCTTCTACCCCGATCACTTAGTTTGGAGGGACAGTGAGCTGTAGGAAGAGTCCATGTTTTCTGAACTTCTTCCATTTAACAATTATGCAGGCCACTGTACTCTTGGGTACTTTAAGTAGAGCATACATTTTTTGCACCCTTCTCTAGGTCTGTGCCTACACCCAATCCTGCCTCTAAACTTCCCTCAACTGACGTCCCAGTACGGCCTCCCTGGAATTCATGAATAACCGACTCTTCTCAGGTAGATTTGACTCTTTTCAAGGCCTGGGCTGCAATGATTATGATGCTGGTTCTCGGCAAACACTTCCTTTTAGCTGATGTGTGACACACCGCTGACATCAGCATTTCTGTCACTACTTTATACTGCCCTCAGTACGGTCAGCATTAAGTTGATGACACATTCCCTTTAAATTCAGGTGACATTTGCACATGTATAATGGCAGCCTGTTTAATAGTGAAAAAGTGTGGTGACAGAAACCCTTTAAAGTGTTTAGGGATTTTTATCCCTATCACTAATTATTCTGTTTAGGATAGCGTTCAACAGTTCTTACACCAGATGTCCTTTATACTTGATGGCATAGACTCACTCTGACTTGTAATCCAGTGCTTGAGCTATGATCACGCTGCTTCTCTATTGCAATTCACTTCCTTGGTTTAGGGGCTGGCACACAGCTTATGCTCTACTCTGTACCGTGGGGGTCATTTATTAAGACCAGCGTTTTAGACACCGGTCTTAATAACCCCTGCTCTGGCGATGGATCTGCAGGAGTTTATGAAGAGGCATCAATCTCTATATACTGTAACTTCGGTGCATCCAGCACCAGTCTAAAGACAGCTTCCTCTCTGGCTTAAGTTAGACCATTTTCTACACCTAAACCACGTTCCCTGTTTTAGACCTGGTGTGAGCGAGGAAAAGTCACAGATTGCAGCACAAATAACTTTTGCGACAGATCTACCCCCAGAAAACTGGCATACATCTGATAGTAAATGACCCCCTGTGTCTTTGCTGTGCAGCTCTCCCTCTCTGTCAGCAGGTCACTCGTTGTAGGTCTGAAGATAACCTTGTTTCTGCTGTTTCTCAGTCCAGGACACCTTACAGATAGTGATGTCCCGAACTATTCGCCGGCAAACAGTTCCCAGCGAACATAGCTTGTTCGCGTTCGCTGCGGCGGGCGAACATATGCGATGTTTGGTCCGCCCCCTATACATCATCATTGAGCAAACTTTGACCCTGTACCTCACAGTCAGCAGACACATTCCAGCCAATCAGCAGCAGACCCTCCCTCCCAGACCCTCCCACCTCCTGGACAGCATCCATTTTAGATTCATTCGGAAGCTGTATTCTCAGTGAGAGGAGGGACAGTGCTGCTGCTGCTGATTTAATAGGGAAAGCGTTAGCTACGGCAGTGTTCTGTGTCCACAGACTCATCTGCTGTAAGGACAGCGTCCTGACAGCACCCCAAAAAGCCCTTTTTAGGGCTGGTACATCAGTCTGCTTTTATATATATATATATATATATATATATATATTGCAGTTGCCTGGCTGCCCGTGTGTGAGAGGCTGTAGGCTCAGTCACAGACAGTACTGTGTGCACACCATTCATACAGGGTGTCACAGACAATACCTTGCAGATAAAAAAAAGTCAATTTATATTATTTATCTGTGATATAATCACAGTTGCAAGCCAGTGTGTGTCTGGCCCCAGACTGTACTGTGTGCACACCATTCATACAGGGTGTCCCAATACCTTGCAGATAAAAAAAAATCAATTTATATTTTTTCTGTGATATAATCCCAGTTGCAAGCCAGTGTGTGTCTGGCCCACAGACTGTACTGTGGTCACTTGCTGCTAGGCCACCACTGATACCGTTACAGGGAGTCACTCACAAATACCTTGCAGATAAAAAAAATCTATTTATTATTTTTCTGTGATATAATCCCAGTTGCAAGCAAGTGTGTATCTGACCCACAGACTGTGCTGTGGCCACTTGCTGCTAGGCCACCACTGATACTGTTACAGGGTGTCACTCACAAATACCTTGCAGATAAAAAAATTAAATTTATTATTTTTCTGTGATATAATCCCAGTTGCAAGCCAGTGTGTGTCTGGCCCACAGACTGTACTGTGGCCACTGGCTAGGCCACCACTCATAACGTTACAGGGTGTCACTCACAAATACTTTGCAGATAAAAAAAAAATCAATTTATTATTTTTCTGTGATATAATTCCAGTTGCAAGCCAGTGTGTGTCTGGCCCACAGACTGTACTGTGGCCACTGGCTAAGCCACCACTCATACCATTACAGGGTGTCACTCACAAATACCTTGCAGATAAAAAAAAATTATATTTATTATTTTTCTGTGATATAATCGCAGTTGCAAGCCCACAGACTGTACTGTGGCCACTGGCTAGGCCACCACTCTGTCACGACTGAGGATGGTGAAAACCCTCAGCCGTGCGATGCCAGAAGATGTTAATGGGTACTCAGCCTGAACAACAGAAATAGGGAGCAGGTCACCTCCTATTGCGTCCCTAATCTGACCCTAACTCCTAAACCGTATGAGCCAACCCTGATGGTAGGAGGGCTCATACACCGGAACCTAATAGTCCCTGCTAGCCCTCAGGGTGGCCCTGGACTAGGAGCTGGGTAGACAACCTGTTCCTCCTGGACGCGGAGAAACAGGAGTCTAAAGTGGCCAAGCTACAAAGAAAAGGAAGACATGAACAACCTATGGCAATGGCAGGTAAATGTAACAAATACAACACCTACCTGCTACAGACAAAAAGCCTGGAACCCATGTGCAAGTGCTGCTGTCCACAACACCACAAACAGACACAGCACACACCATACAATCACACAGGAACCCAGGACCATAAGCTGCAAAGAATGGGGAACATAAACAGACATATGGCAATGACAGGTAAGTGAGACTAGTACCACACCTACCTGCCACAGACACACAACCTGGAACCCATGTACAAGTGCTGCTGTCCACAACAACACAAAGGACACAGCACACACCAGACATCACACGGGAACCCAGGAAACCATATGCTGCAATAATAAGGAGACCAAACAATCTTCAAAACACCATAAGTGAACTTATGACCACAAGGGTGGCCCCCACTGGCAGATGGTATAACAGGAGGATGTCTCCAGCAACCATGGCTGAAGAACCCCTCAGCTAACTGAAAACAGCAGAGGCTTTATAGCCCAAAGTAGCCACACCCACACTCAGACACACCAGGTGATCACACACAGAAGGGAGTTAACCCTTCCAACACAAGGCAAGGGAAGACGGCCACTTAAAGGGGAAGTACACACATAAACACACACTTCACCTGTTGCCGCGGGCAACGGCATGCGTGGCAACCATGTCCTGGGGATCAGCCATAGGGCTGAGACACTTCCACCACATGCACACAACACCACACATTGCCACGGGCAACCGAGTGAAGGAAAGTGTCACAAAACACACCATAGGCCGTGACACACTCATACCATTACAGGGTGTCACTCACAAATACCTTGCAGATAAAAAAATTATATTTATTATTTTTCTGTGATATAATCGCAGTTGCAAGCCAATGTGTGTCTGGCCCACAGACTGTACTGTGGCCACTTGCTGCTAGGCCACCACTGATACCGTTACAGGGTGTCACTCACAAATACCTTGCAGATAAAAAAAATTCAATTTATTATTTTTCTGTGATATAATCCCAGTTGCAAGCCAGTGTGTGTCTGGCCCACAGACTGTACTGTGGCCACTGGCTAGGCCACCACTCATACCGTTACAGGGTGTCACTCACAAATACCTTGCAGATAAAAAAAATAAATTTATTATTTTTCTGTGATATAATCCCAGTTGCAAGCCAGTGTGTGTCAGGCCCACACAGACTGTACTGTGCCCACTGCCCACCACTTATATAGGGTGGCACAGTACCTTGCACGCATAGTACCACTTATCTAAAAAAAAATTACAGGGGCCGCAGGGGCTGTCGTGGTGCTGTGATTTCCACTGGCCCTGGAATAATGCCCAGTGTTCAGAGGCCATGTACCCTGAACCCAAAAAATTCGGAGAAAATAGTTGACTAGCTTACACAGGACACCAAATCTTCAACAGCTTCCGCTAAAAACCTTGACGCACCATCCTCCTCCAGCTCAGCTTTGGTCACCTGCTCTCAAGTTACCACTCTCCCACCCGCCGCCACCAGCACCACCACTACCACCACAGCCGCTTCAATTGATCCCTCAGAGGAGTTATTTACACATCAGCTGGATGTAATTAGTGATGCGCAACCATTATTGCCAGAGGATGTAGATAACAGGGATATGTCTCAGTCAGGCAGCATTACACACATGGGTGTACAGTGTGATGATGATGATAATGTTGTACCCGCTGCTGCTTCCTTTGCTGAGGTGTCAGATACAAGTGAAGTGGTTGATGATGACGATGTGTCCGTGAATGCCACGTGGGTGCCTGCTTGAAGAGAAGAAGAAGAGGGGGAAAGTTCAGAAGGGGAGACAGAGAGAAGGAGGAGACGAGTTGGAAGCAGGGGGAGGTCATCGCAAGGAGCTAGTGGCACAGTCAGACAGCATGTATAGGCACCTGGGGTCAGCCAGACAGCACGCCAATCAACACATGCTGTTGCACCACCAGAATGCCGTCATTGCAAAGCTCAGCAGTGTGGCATTTTTTTTGTGTGTCTGCCTCTGATAACAGCAATGCCATTTGCAACCTGTGCCAAAAGAAACTGAGTCGTGGGAAGTCCAACACCCACCTCGGTACAACTGCTTTGCAATGGCACATGATCTCACATCACAAACACCAATGGGATCAACACATGAGTACAAGCAGCACACAAACTCAAAGCCACCATCCTCCTCCTGGTCCAGCATCTTCAGCCACGTCAACCACTGCTGTCCTCCTTGCCCCCTCTCAACCACCCGCCACTCCGCCTCTCACCTTCAGCAGTTCCATCTCATCTGCCCACAGTCAGGTGTCTGTAAAGGAAATGTTTGAGCGTAAGAAGCCAGTGTCACAGAGTCACCCCCTAGCCCGTCGTCTGACAGCTGGCTTGACGGAACTCTTAGCCCGCCAGTTTTTACTATACCATCTGGTGGAGTCTGAGGCCTTCAAAAAATTTGTCGCTATTGGGACACCACAGTGGAAGGTACCCGGACAATTTTTTTTTTCAAAAAAGGCAATCCCAAACCCCTACTTAGTGATTGAAAAGGAAGTTATAGCATTTCTGGTATACAGTGTTGGGGCAAGGGTCCATCTGACCACTGATACCTGGTCTGCATAGCACGGTCAGGGCAGGTATATCACCTACACTGCGCATTGGGTCAACCTGCTGAAGGCTGCCAAGCATGGAATGCGTGGCTCTGCAGCAGAGTTGGTGACACCGCCACGACTTGCAGACAGGCCTAATGCCACCTCCTCTACTCCTCCTACTCCATCCTCTTTGATAACCTCCTCAGCTGAGTCCTCTTCTGCTGCAGCGCCTGGCTGCACATCAACTGAATCCCCCCAGCTCCCCAGGGGCTATTCCCCATCCCGGATATGACAGTGTCTTGGGGTTGACTTGCCTGAAAGCAGAGAGCCACACCGGACCTGCACTCCTGTCCGCCCTGAACGCACAGGTGGATCAGTGGCTGACCCCGCACCAACTGGAGATCGTCAAAGTGGTGTGTGACAATGGAAGCAATTTGTTGGCGGCATTGAATTTGGGCAAGTTGTCACATGTGCCGTGCATGGCACATGTGTTGAATCTCATCGTACAACGCTTTGTGTCTAAGTACCCAGGCTTACAGGACGTCCTCAAGCAGGCCAGGAAGGTGTGTGGCCATTTCAGGCATTCCTACACGGCCATGGCGCACTTTTCAAACATTCAGCACCGAAACAACATGCCAGTGAGGCGCTTGATTTGCGACAGCCCAATACGTTGGAATTCAATACTCCTAATGTTCGACCGCCTGCTCCAACAAGAAAAAGCCGTCAACGAGTATTTGTATGACCGGGGTGCTAGGACAGCCTCTGCGGAGCTGGGAATTTTTTTGCCACGTTACTGGACGCTCATGCGCAATGCCTGTAGGCTCATGCGTCCTTTTGAGGAGGTGACAAACCTAGTCAGTCGCACCGAAGGCACCATCAGCAACCTCATCCCATTTGTTTTATTCCTGGAACGTACCCTGCAAAGAGTGTTGGATCAGGCTGTAGATGAGCGTTAAGAGGAAAAGGAAGAGCTGTGGTCACCATCGCCACCAGAAACAGCCTTGTTATCATCGCTTGCCGGACCTGCGGCAATGCTGCAAGAGGAGTATGAGAAAGAGGAGTGAGAGGAGGAATGTGGCTTTGAGGAGGACGAAGACCAACCACAGCAGGCATCCCAGGGTGCTCGTTGTTGTCACCTATCTGGGACCCGTGGTGTTGTACGTGGCTGGGGGGCAGAACAGACCGTCAATGACATCAGTGAGGACGAGGAACGGGAAATGAGTAGCTCGGCATCCAACCTTGTGCAAATGGGGTCTTTCATGCTGTCATGTCTGTTGAGGGATCCTCGTATAAAAAGGATGAAGGAGAACGACCTGTATTGGGTGGCCACGCTACTAGACCCCCCGGTATAAGCAGAAAGTCACGGAAATGTTACCAAATTACCGACAGTCAGAAAGGATGCAGCAGTTCAAAACCAAACTAAAAAATATGCTTTACACAGCTTATAAGGGGGATGTCACAGCACAACGGGAATCTAACTGGGGAAGAGGTGAAAGTAACCCTCCTCCTACCACGACCACGGCGGCAAGGACATGTGGAGCTTTTTAAGTCCTACACATCGCCACAGCCCTTCAGGGTCCACCCTCAGAGAACGACTCGAATGACAGGTAGCAGACTACCTCGCCTTAACTGCAGATATCGACACTCTGAGGAGCGATGAACCCCTTGACTACTGGGTGTGCAGGCTTGGCCTGTGACCTGAGCTGTCCCAGTTTGCGATAGAACTTCTGGCCTGCCCCGCTTCAAGTGTCCTGTCAGAAAGGACCTTCAGTGCAGCAGGAGGCAAGAAAGAAGTCGCCTTGGTAAAAAAAGTGTTGATTACCTCACCTTCATTAAGATGAATGAGGCATGGATCCCGAAGGGACTGACAGTGGGGGATACGTTTGACTAACAAAAGGCCTGATGACATGCCTTGGCTTCAAAATGGTCCCCACGCTGCTGTATTTAATGTCTGCATACCCGAAGACTTTCGTGAATTCTCCGCCACCAACTAGGGTTCAAGCCGCAATGTTTTAGTCACCTTTCTTCCTTGAAAACATACATTTTTCCGGCCGCTGCCACAACAGCGGCTGCAACAATAACATTATTTTTCAGGCATGTGTACATGCCTAATTTTTCTGGTCTCTGGTGCTGCACTGTGGCTGCAAAAACAAAACAAAAAAAAAAGGCACATAAAAGTGTCAATTCCCCTTCGTGATCGTTACCTTGTTGTGGTGAAGGGGTTTGCGTATCACAATGAAGCGATCATCACCTCTATGAGTGTGTTGGCAATGTTGCCACACCCCAGATGATAAGGCCGTTGCTTCATTATGATCAAACCAAAAGCGATCGGCTGGATAATTTTTCATAGAAAAAACATTAATTTTCTTTTTTTTTTAAGTTCTATGGGTTTTTAATACATAAAATAAAAAAAATCATAATAAAGTCTCTTAATAGTTTATTAGAAATAATGCAGACAATTAAAAAAATCCCCATCAATTCCAATACAAAGCAAGTACAGAGCTCAGAACAAAATTATTGCAAGATGTCGTAATGGTTCGTTAATTCGACAATGGTTAATCAATTCGACACACGTCCCCGCATAGGGCACGTAACAGGGATTAAACTGATAGGAATAGGAATAGTTAAGACACCACTCATAAAGGGTGTCACAGCTCATTGCTCCGTGCACGCGCAGTGCCCCAACTTGGGAGTAAGAGGACCGACCAAGCTGCTTTTTCCATCTCCCGGTTCCTAAAATCAATTCAGTTTGGTGTATCAGAGTTTGGTCTGTCACTGTGCAGGCAGTTGAAGGTACCCGGCCTAAATTTTTTTCACAAAAGGCAATCCCTGATATGGGACGTAACATGGATTAAACTGATTAGAAGAGAACTACAGAAAATACCACTCATATCGGGTGTGACAGTAAATTGCACGGCGCAGACGCAGTGACCGTGGATTCAAACAAAGGGGAGGGAGCCAGAGTTTTTTTAACCATCTCCCCGTTCGAAAAATCAATTCAATAAATGGACCCCAGATTGGGGACATAACAGGGATTAAACTGATGAAAAGAGAACTACAGAAAATAGCACTCATATCGGGTGGGACAGTAAATTGCACTGCGCAGACGCAGTGACCGTGGATTCAAACAAAGGGGAGGGAGCCAGCATTTTTTTAACCATCTCCCCGTTTGAAAAATCAATTCAATTCACCTTTCGGGGACCCTTGGTGTTGTACGTGGCTGGGTGGAGGAAGAAACCTTTAATGACATCAACGGGACATGGCTAGCTTGGTATCCAACCTTGTGCAAATGGGGAGTTTGCGGTTGGGCAAATGGACTGTTTGCGGTTGTTTGCGGTGCATTAAAAGGGGAGTTTGGTCTGTCAATGTCTGTGAAGTGGGCGTAACCCTTACACTACCTGATCGATACAACATCATACCTGATCGTATACACACACTGGATGTTTTAAACCACGCTGTTCAATATATTTTAGGATTGTTAGTTGATTTATGCCCTTTAAGGATTAAAATCCAACTTTGCGTCAACTATGTAATTTTCAATGGGAGTTTTGCCAAGGATCCCCCTCCGGCATGCCACAGTCCAGGTGTTAGTCCCCTTGAAACAACTTTTCCATCACTACTGTGGCTAGAAAGAGTCCCTGTGGGTTTTAAAATTCGCCTGCCTATCAAAGTCAATGGCGGTTTGCCCGCTTCGCCCGTTTGCGAAACATTTGCAGAAATTCGCGTTCGCCGTTTGCGACAAAATTTTATGTTCGCGACATCTCTACTTACAGATGCTGAACATTATAGGGATAAAGATTTATTAGGAAATTTATTTGCACAAAATTGTGAACCTGTTGTGATTAAAAAAAAAAAAAAAAAAACATGGCAGACATTCAGTTTGAGGTTTGAGCTGCATATAGATGGTAGCAATCTTGGATGTTAGCAGTATGCAGTATGATGACATCATGGTCTTCTTCCTTATTTATAATCCGTATGATTGCTCATGCTCATACAAAAAACTATAATTGCTGGTAAGGAGGAGACAGCATGATCTGTGCAAGCCATAAAGTATCTATCTATATTACTAGTCATGAAACATGACATCTAGCTGAAATTACATATGTATACAGATATAGTTCGGCAGAGCTGCTCAATGCAGCAGAGATACGTTTGCCATCTATAACAACTATTAGTGGCAGAGATGTACTTGGTATTTTTGGAGAGACAAGCAAAGTTATTTCTGGGGTCAGTGGCGTAGCTATAGGAGTTGCAGCGTTCCCAATTGTGACCGGGCTCCCCTTGCCAGTGGCGCTATATTTTTCCCTTTATAAGACGCAGTTTGTCTTATAAAGCGAATACTAGTGAGCGCTTCCATTATGAGGTCTGAAATGGAGGTCTGATCAGAGGTCTGATATGGGGATCTGACATGGAGGTCTAAAGGCCGGTCTGACATGGGGGGTCTAATATAAAGGTCGGATGGGGGTCTTATCAGAGGGTCTGATCTAAGGATCTGATATTGTCACGGTCATATTGTTGTTTGACAGTGACGCGGTTGGTGAACCACTAGCCTGTATGCAGGGCTGCCTGGCGGAGTCTGGTGTGCTGGATACCTGTGTGAGTTGTTGGTACGGCATCCTGTTTGGTGTTAGGGCTCCTGTACGTATGCACGGGTTCCAGTCGTGGCGACTTCGGCAGGTAAGTGTGTTGTCTTGTTTTCTTACCTGCCGATCCTCTTGCTGTGTATGTTTTTTTCTTTTCCCTGCTACTAGGTCTTTAGAGACTCCTGTTCTTCCGTGTCTTGGATGAACAGGACGTCTCTCCCTTGCTCCTATGTGAAGGATTATCAGGGTGACTACGGGTCCCAGGTTTTCAGGGTATGAGCCGTCCTACCATCCAGGTCCGCTCATACGGTGAGGAGTTAGGGAGAGGATTAGGGATGCTATAGGAGGTGACCTGCTTCCCTTTTCCTGGCTTCTTGGCGTAGTAGCTATCCCTTATCCCTTTACATTGTACGTGGGGGGTGTGGTCCGTCAGGAGGGCTTATTGTGCTGAATAATAATATCCTAAAGTACTCCCAGCATTAATAATATAGATATAATGCTCCCTTTTAGTGCAACCAGTATTTGTAATGGTCCCTGTAGTTTCCCAGTGTTAATAATTTTCCCAGTATTTATAATTGCCCCCTGTAGTACCCCTAGCATTTATAATTCCCCCTTGTGGTGCCCCTATATAATGCCCTGCTCTCAACAGTGCCCCCTGTATTATTATAATATCCCCAAGCAGTGTCCCCTGAATTCATAATGCTCCTTGCTCTGTACTGCCTCCAGTGTTGCCCCCTCCATTATTATAATGTCCCCAGCAGATCCCCGTGTATTATTATAATGGCATCCAGCCATAAGTTTTTGTGCCTTACCATTAGTGTTGAGAGAATCGAAGTACCTGAAGTGGACTTCGATCCAAATTTCAAGAAAAATTTGATTCGCCACGAAGCTGAATTTCTTCGTGCTTCGTAGTAACTGTTGAGGAAGGGTTGAGACGTATGCATATATATCCATGCATGCCTGCAAACACGTGCGGGCATGTATGATATATATGTGCATACATTAACCACAGCATCATGGGACGATGTGCGCAGATGTGCCCAGCGTCTGCGCACGTCTTCCCATGGTGATCCCCAGGGGCTCATGGTGGCCCCTGTGGGAAATATGTGCCTCCTTTAGACCGTGCCCCTTATAATATATATGGCTGTGGCCCCCTATAACATATATATATATATCTATAATATGTGTGTATGTGTGTTGTCAGGGGGACATATATGTGTATCTGCCAGGGACAATGCCCCTTATATATGTGTATATATATTATCAGGAGGACATATATATGTATCTGCCCCTTATGGCCAGTGGGGACATATGTATGTCCCCTGTATGTGATGCCCCAGGTATATGAGAGTGTGTGTATATATAGATATGTGTGTATGTATTTGCACACATGTCTTTATGTATATACACTTGTGACTGCTGACTGGTGACTTCAAAGGCAATTGATTTGAGGTTTATCAGCCTATTTACTATGCGGCCCCACCTTGTGTTTGTGACATGGCTGGGCGTGTGGTGCTGTGAGCCTCAGGGGGCCAGCCAGTTGTCTGCTGCAATCTGAGTGCATGCATTCCGTCACACGCACACGATGATGTCACACCCCTGGATAGGGGGGGGGGGGGGTGAGAGTGACTTATATATCAGTCCAGTACAAAGGAACAGGGTCTCTCTTGCAACCAGACTAGATTCAGAGACACATGGGAGAGAGCGGCTCCATGATGACGGTCTGGAAGAGGCCTACTAACGCTAGAAGGATTAAGTGTATCCCCTGACCCCCGACCGCTATAACTCTCACCCCTGGTCCTGTAACCCCTATATTTGTGTCCCTGATGTGCACCATGGGCCCTGCCTTATAACCCTTGCCCCTGATGTGTACCCTGGGCCCTGATTACTGGACACCCTGACCCCCCAAACCCTTGCCTTATTGTATCCTTGTTTGTACCCCTGATCCCACTGGTCCCCCCCCCCTCACTGTACACTTGCAGGGTATTTATCCCCTGCATTGCTTTACATTTTTCCCCATTGTTAATACCCCAGCTCTCCTGCTGGTATTAACCTCAGCACTCACTGGCAAATAACCCTTGCAGTGCTGAATCTATACCCTCTTGGAACCCCGTAGGGACAGTATAGAGCTAGGCGGGTGGGTTGTTATACTTGTATGTGTGTATTGTATAGTTAGTTTGTGGGTGGAATTTGGGAACGTGTAGTGTAGTGGAGTGCTGTGTATTTAGTGTTGTGTAATTACTGTATTGCGTGCTTGGTGTATTAAATACTGTGTTACTTGTACCCTTTGTGTATCGTGTACTTGTTAGCGGTAGTTAGTAAGGCGCATGCAGCTAGCATTAGTGATTAGTGTAAAGCATAGCGAAAGTATTGTGTATTTATTATATAAAGGCATAAATAGGCGGAGTCATCACCAGGTGGCTCCTCCTATTTAGGAATATTAATTATCGATATTCGCATAATATTGGTGACTAATATTTCCCCCCTTACATTGGCGAGTCAGGCCCACTGCTTAGATTTTGAAATCTGTGTTTGGTTTTGAGGTTAGAGGTTGGTCATCCTGTGAATTATCAGGCAAGAGAGACGCGGTCAGCGGTCTGAGCGTCTAGGACCTGATAATTCGGACAGGTGACGCGACTCTTCCTTATGGTGTTTGAGGCTAGAGGTCGGTTGTCCTGTGAATTGTCAGGCAAGAGAGACGTGGTCAGCGGTCTGAGCGTCTAGGAGAGATGTGGTCAGCGGTCTGAGCGTCTAGGACCTGATAATTCGGACAGGTAACGCGACTCTTCCTCACAGCACCAAGCGCAGATCAAAATCTTTAGCAGAGAATCTATAATTGTTCTGTGAATTAATATTTTGCTATTCGCTTTCAACGGTCACTGCATCGCTCAAGTGATTGCGAGGGAGAAGAGGACACGTCACTGAAGAAGATCCATCTTTATTGGAGCGGCGTACAAGTCCAGCGGGAAACGGGAAGAAGCGATCCGGGAAAATGGACTTCTTCCAAGCAGCTGCTAGGACGAAGAGGTACGGCCCCAAGGAGAAGATGGATGCTCAAACGGTGAGTACGGACTTCCCCACACTGCAACACTTGAGCAGACACAGCACATTCAATCCCATCCTCCCCACCACATACAAGTCAGCAGAAATGCTGTGGTCCGATTTGTTGGCACAGGCTTGTAGTTATGACAAGCTTTGTGTGAACAAACGGATGGTGTTAAACAAAGCCACTAAACGGCTTCAGATGCTAGCCAAACTCGTTCATACGTTTGAGGCTAGCATCTGTAAGCCAAAGGAAGTGGCTCTGGTATCTCAGTCAACGGAGACAATTCCTCCGGCCGTTCACTGCCTATGCTGTGCGAGTAATTCGGACCAGGTTTTGGCATTACGGGCACAGCTGGCGGAGAATGTGCAGTCTACTGTTGACCGAGATGCGCAGGTGGCTAGGATACAGTCACAGTTAGTAAAGCTGCAGAAGCAGAAGGAGGAAATTGAGGCTAAGTTGACCCAGTCTTATACTGAGGTCAAGGCCTTCAAGGAGCGGACTGCCTCTACTAATGTGACGGTAGCCAAATTGAAGGCTCAGGTTGTTGTAAGCTCCCAGATAATTTCGGGCATGCAACAGGTCATCACCAAGTTGGTGCCGGCCCTTTCTTTTCCCATAAAGTCAGGGTCGGAATATCCCAAAACTTTGCCCTATACAGGGCAAATAGGGGGGAGAGTAGTCTGTGACAGGCCAAATCACCAGACCAAGCCTGTCCAGACTAACAGAGATTTCTCCCTGACTTTGGGGAAAAGAAACATCGTGAAAAGTGCCTCCCTGAAGATGGAACAATTCAGGGAGCGCGGTTGCAGTGTGGATGGACCTAGGCCACACCAGGCAAACATCAAATGCTTTGCTTGTGGTGGCTTGGGTCATATAGCGAAGCACTGCAAAACACACAGGACAGTAAGCCCAATCAGGTGCTTCAGGTGTGGGAACAAAGGACACATTGCAAGGAATTGCCCTTGTGCAAGTAATTGCAATGTGTCCAGTGATGGGATTCAGGTAGCAAATCGTGCAGCGGGGTCTAGTCAGCTTGGCCATAAAGGGGTAACCTCTTGGCAGCATCATCAGCTGCTGAGGAGCCAGAGTGGCCAAGCTAGGCTAGGCAACATTTGACACCCCTGTACTATTTGTTACACCGTTTGTTCCCTATACATGTCCATGTTGTGTGTTTTTGTTGTCTGTTGTAACGTTCTCTTTGATGTTGATGGTGGTCCTTGTCTATGAATGTGTTCCACCAGGCTGATTTATGTAGTGTTGTAATGTCCCGTCTGCTGTCTTGTTTCATTCTGTGTCCCCTTGGAGTGGAGCAGTGTTATACTGTGGATCGAGAACGTATAGGGTCGCGAGCAGATAATATCACACGGGAAATCCTGCTGGTCGGGAGAAGGCATTAGGACCTTCTTCATGCAGCACACAAAGGATGATGTGATATTATTCTGGGCAACCAGGGTCTCGGATCGATACAGATAACACTGTTGTGCTCAAGGTTTTCGGTAGGGCTGTGTTGCGCTGGGGACTGGGGCGGACAGACAACATTGGTGTAATGTTGTGCTGCGCACTTAATTCTAGTCCGAGCAGGTAGCACAGCTCTGATAGGGATTGGACGCAGAGTGTTTGGCAGCAGAGTGTGGACTGTGTTCTTGTGTTGTGGGGTCCTGAGGAGCCGGGGCATGCCTATGCCGTTGGTTCTGCGGGCCTCCACAAGATGGGATCACAGGGGGAAGTCAGCCTGGGTACACATGAGTGGACAGGGATGCGGTGCCATCAAGATGGTGCTTTGTCCACAAAACTCCAGTTATCCTAAACTAGTAGGGAGGCCCTCCTTATCTGTTGGTGTAGCAGAGGACACGCTCCTCTGAAGGTAGGGTGTTCAGACACCAGTGTTGGGATAATGAGGAGTCCTGTGAGACAAAGGGCAGCCCAATACCTTTCTCTACCCATGGGTCAAAGGTATTGGTGCTGGGAATTTTTGTACATGTAACTGCACCGTTAGGGGAGAAATTCCCCTGGGAGCACCTGGTATTTTCTTCTGCCATAGGTTTTATATGGAGCGGAAGAAAAACCCAGGAGAGGCCACGGAAGAGGCCAGCTATTCCCCCTGACACTCTTGGGAGGCTCCAGAGGATCCCACTGGATTTTGGCAACCAAGCGACCTCTGCCTAGAGGTGTTTTTAGAGATGGAGGACTGTGCCACAATCCAGCGGGAGCATTATTTAAAGCTCTGGAGGAAGATTTGGAGACGTTCGGGTGGAAGAGCATATCACTTGTTTCACCCAGTGAAACTTCTTCTGGTTCTGGTGATCGTCATCTACAGTCGGAGGGTCAAGGGACTTATTGACCAAAATACACCAGAACCAGACAGAACTGTACAGAACTATCCGGAGGAGGAGGCTCAGGACATAACCAAACATGGTTCCTGTAGCCAAATATTATTGTATGGACACGTTTTGTTTTCAATGGGGGTTCGGGACGTATAACATGTACTACCCTGAAACCCCATAGCACATTGTATTGGATTTTGTTTGTCGGTCGATGGTGTACCCATAGACACTCTAGGTACAAATGTGTGACAGCCCAAAACTCGCCCAACGCACTGCGGTGAGCTATATTTTGACTGTACACATTTGCATCCTATAGTCGTTTCCCATTGACACAGGGGTCTACGACCTACCTGTGTCTTTGGAGGTAGAGAGGAATGCCAGGTTGCATGAGTCTCTATGGGTACACACATGTATGGAATTTGGTTTTGGGAGGGATATGACATGTATTTTGTGTGAATGGGGATAAGGTTAGGTCACGATAGGGACAGGCATCATTCATTTGCCACCTTGAACCCTGGAACGGTGAAGTTCTTAAGGGAAGGGCTGGATGTGTAGTGTGGCGGAGGTGTTCTCCGCAGTAGAATTTAGGTACTATGACATCACCGCTTAAGAGTCTGACCTGCCTTGTAAAGACCTATTAATCTGTCCACGGGAGAACCGCACCCGTCAAGATGGAAACAGACGTTGGAAAGTTGTGATAGAAGAAAGTTGGGACTGAGACTGTGAGGGTGAACCCGCTCCAGATTCCTTGGAGGCGGGCCATACCGGAATATCGGCATAACTACCGAGAGACTGTGGGGGTGTGGTCACTCCAAAGTGGGGGTGGCTAACACCAAGAGACGGATAAAAGAAAGGCCAGTTAAAGACTGTAAGGGTGAACCCGCTCCAGAATTGGGGGGGACGAAGATACCTGAAGATCGGCAGAATTACCAAGAGACTGTGGGGGTGTGGTCACTCCAAAGTGGGGGTGGCCGACACTAAAAGACTGTTAAAGAGATTGTGGGTGTGTGGTATCCTAAAGATGTCAAGAAGAAGACTGTGTATCCTGTGGACGGAGTAGTAGGTTACGGTGAAGGGCAGGTCGGAGGAAAATGGATTAGGGATGTCTAAGTACCTAAAGAACAGTGTACACTACAGTTCTTCCTGAACTTCCACCTAGGATGGGGTTGAGGGGGGGGGGGCAAATATATCTCAACCCGTTCCCCCAATATATTGTCGTATTATATAGTCCGACAACAGGGGGATTGTTGAGGAAGGGTTGAGACGTATGCATATATATCCATGCATGCCTGCAAACACGTGCGGGTATGTATGATATATATGTGCATACATTAACCACAGCATCATGGGACGATGTGCGCAGATGTGCCCAGCGTCTGCGCACGTCTTCCCATGGTGATCCCCAGGGGCTCATGGTGGCCCCTGTGGGAAATATGTGCCTCCTTTAGACCGTGCCCCTTATAATATATATGGCTGTGGCCCCCTATAACATATATATATATATATATCTATAATATGTGTGTATGTGTGTTGTCAGGGGGACATATATGTGTATCTGCCAGGGACAATGCCCCTTATACAGGTCCTTCTCAAAAAATTAGCATATTGTGATAAAGTTCATTATTTTCTGTAATGTACTGATAAACATTAGACTTTCATATATTTTAGATTCATTACACACCAACTGAAGTAGTTCAAGCCTTTTATTTTTTTTATATTGATGATTTTGCCATACAGCTCATGAAAACCCAAAATTCATATCTCAAAAAATTAGCATATCATGAAAAGGTTCTCTAAACGAGCTTTTAACCTAATCATCTGAATCAATTAATTAACTCTAAACACCTGCAAAAGATTCCTGAGGCTTTTAAAAACTCCCAGCCTGGTTCATTACTCAAAACCGCAATCATGGGTAAGACTGCCGACCTGACTGCTGTCCAGAAGGCCATCATTGACACCCTCAAGCAAGAGGGTAAGACACAGAAAGAAATTTCTGAACGAATAGGCTGTTCCCAGAGTGCTGTATCAAGGCACCTCAGTGGGAAGTCTGTGGGAAGGAAAATGTGTGGCAGAAAACGCTGCACAACGAGAAGAGGTGACCGGACCCTGAGGAAGATTGTGGAGAAGGACCGATTCCAGACCTTGGGGGACCTGCGGAAGCAGTGGACTGAGTCTGGAGTAGAAACATCCAGAGCCCCCGTGTACAGGCGTGTGCAGGAAATGGGCTACAGGTGCCGCATTCCCCAGGTCAAGCCAATTTTGAACCAGAAACAGCAACAGAAGCGCCTGACCTGGGCTACAGAGAAGCAGCACTGGACTGTTGCATGTCATTCAGAAATCAAGGTGCCAGAGTCTGGAGGAAGACTGGGGAGAGGGAAATGCCAAAATGCCTGAAGTCCAGTGTCAAGTACCCGCAGTCAGTGATAGTCTGGGGTGCCATGTCAGCTGCTGGTGTTGGTCCACTGTGTTTTATCAAGGGCAGGGTCAATGCAGCTAGCTATCAGGAGATTTTGGAGCACTTCATGCTTCCATCTGCTGAAAAGCTTTATGGAGATGAAGATGTCATTTTTCAGCACGACCTGGCACCTGCTCACAGTGCCAAAACCACTGGTAAATGGTTTACTGACCATGGTATTACTGTGCTCAATTGGCCTGCCAACTCTCCTGACCTGAACCCCATAGAGAATCTGTGGGATATTGGGAAGAGAAAGTTGAGAGACGCAAGACCCAACACTCTGGATGAGCTTAAGGCCGCTATCGAAGCATCCTGGGCCTCCATAACACCTCAGCAGTGCCACAGGCTGATTGCCTCCATGCCACGCCGCATTGAAGCAGTCATTTCTGCAAAAGGATTCCCGACCATGTATTGAGGGCATAACTGAACATAATTATTTGAAGGTTGACTTTTTTTGTATTAAAAACACTTTTCTTTTATTGGTCGGATGAAATATGCTAATTTTTTGAGATAGGAAATTTGGGTTTTCATGAGCTGTATGCCAAAATCATCAATATTAAAACAATAAAAGGCTTGAACTACTTCAGTTGGTGTGTAATGAATCTAAAATATATGAAAGTCTAATGTTTATCAGTACATTACAGAAAATAATGAACTTTATCACAATATGCTAATTTTTTGAAAAGGACCTGTATATGTGTATATATATTATCAGGAGGACATATATATGTATCTGCCCCTTATTGCCAGTGGGGACATATGTATGTCCCCTGTATGTGATGCCCCAGGTATATGAGAGTGTGTGTATATATAGATATGTGTGTATGTATTTGCACACATGTCTTTATGTATATACACTTGTGACTGCTGACTGGTGACTTCAAAGGCAATTGATTTGAGGTTTATCAGCCTATTTACTATGCGGCCCCACCTTGTGTTTGTGACATGGCTGGGCGTGTGGTGCTGTGAGCCTCAGGGGGCCAGCCAGTTGTCTGCTGCAATCTGAGTGCATGCATTCCGTCACACGCACACGATGATGTCACACCCCTGGATAGGGGGGGGGGGGGGGTGAGAGTGACTTATATATCAGTCAAGTACAAAGGAACAGGGTCTCTCTTGCAACCAGACTAGATTCAGAGACACATGGGAGAGAGCGGCTCCATGATGACGGTCTGGAAGAGGCCTACTAACGCTAGAAGGATTAAGTGTATCCCCTGACCCCCGACCGCTATAACTCTCACCCCTGGTCCTGTAACCCCTATATTTGTGTCCCTGATGTGCACCATGGGCCCTGCCTTATAACCCTTGCCCCTGATGTGTACCCTGGGCCCTGATTACTGGACACCCTGACCCCCCAAACCCTTGCCTTATTGTATCCTTGTTTGTACCCCTGATCCCACTGGTCCCCCCCCCCCTCACTGTACACTTGCAGGGTATTTATCCCCTGCATTGCTGTACAATTATCCCCATTGTTAATACCCCAGCTCTCCTGCTGGTATTAACCTCAGCACTCACTGGCAAATAACCCTTGCAGTGCTGAATCTATACCCTCTTGGAACCCCGTAGGGACAGTATAGAGCTAGGCGGGTGGGTTGTTATACTTGTATGTGTGTATTGTATAGTTAGTTTGTGGGTGGAATTTGGGAACGTGTAGTGTAGTGGAGTGCTGTGTATTTAGTGTTGTGTAATTACTGTATTGCGTGCTTGGTGTATTAAATACTGTGTTACTTGTACCCTTTGTGTATCGTGTACTTGTTAGCGGTAGTTAGTAAGGCGCATGCAGCTAGCATTAGTGATTAGTGTAAAGCATAGCGAAAGTATTGTGTATTTATTATATAAAGGCATAAATAGGCGGAGTCATCACCAGGTGGCTCCTCCTATTTAGGAATATTAATTATCGATATTCGCATAATATTGGTGACTAATATTTCCCCCCTTACAGTAACAAATCAATTTTTCCTAAAATAGTGGCTGAAAGTAAAAAAATTATACTCACTTGAGTTTTCATCAGGGTGAGCATTACCTCTCCACGATCAAGTGGATGAGGTGAGTAATTATTTTTAACCCCTGATTAACCCCTAAACAGCTGAATGTGAGTCACATACAGTGTCGGACTGGGTTGCCTAGGGCCCACCAGTAAAATTTATTTCGGGGGCCCTCCATTGGGATACATTCAAATATTTCCTGCTCACACAGCTCCAGACGGCAGCAAGGCGCTACAAGATGATTGATTTTAAAGGTCAGCGACTTTGAGGAGGTGGGTCACTGGGAAATTAGGATATTGGCTGACTTGCCCTTGTATCTATAAGACCTCTCAGCCACCTGATCACATCTACAGTAATAAACTGGGTAGTTTCTTAAAGGGCTTCTGTCACCCCACTAAACAATTTTTTTTTTGGGGGTACTTATAATCCCTATCCTGTGATATAGCTATACATTATGTTATTAATCATTTTCGTTCTGTAGATATGTCAAAAAACTTACTTTTATAATATGCTAATTATCTGTCTACCAGCAAGTAGGGCGGCTACTTGCTAGTAGCAGCCGCAAAAAACCGCCCCCTCCTCCTGTTGATTGACAGGGCCAGCAGCGATCTCCTTCTCCGGCTGGCCCTGTCAGCATTTAAAAAATCGCGCGCCTGTGTTGATTTGGCGCAGGCGCTCTGAGATAAGGAGGCTCGCCTCCTCAGCACTCCCTCAGTGCGCCTGCACCGATGACGTCACCGAAAGAGAAGACTTCATCAGCACAGGCGCACTGAGGGAGTGCTGAGGAGGCGAGGCTCCTTATCTCAGAGCGCCTGCGCCGAATCAACACAGGCGCGCGATTTTTGAAATGCTGACAGGGCCAGCCAGAGGAGGAGATCGCGGCTGGCCCTGTCAATCAACAGGAGGAGGGGGTGATTTTTTGCGGCGGCTACCAGCAAGTAGCCGCCCTACTTGCTGGTAGACAGGTAACTAGCATATTATAAAAGTACGTTTTTTGACATATCTACAGAACGAAAATGATTAATAACATAATGTATAGCTATATCGCAGGATAGGGATTATAAGTACCCCAAAAAAAAATATGAGTTTAGTGGGGTGACAGAAGCCCTTTAATTAATCTACCCAGAATTTTATATAAACTTGGCGGTGTACAGTCATGCCCAAAAGTTTTGAGAATTACATAAATATTGGAAATGGGAAAAGTTGCTGCTTAAGTTTTTATAATAGCAATTTGCATATACTCCAGAATGTTATGAAGAGTGATCAGATGAATTGCATAGTCCTTCTTTGCCATGAAAATTAACTTAATCCCCAAAAAAACTTTCCACTGCATTTCATTGCTGTCATTAAAGGACCTGCTGAGATCATTTCATTAATCGTCTTGTTAATTCAGGTGAGAATGTTGACGAGCACAAGACTGGAGATCATTATGTCAGGCTGATTTGGTTAAAATGGCAGACTTGACCTGTTAATAGGAGGGTGATGCTTGAAATCATTGTTCTTCCATTGTTAACCATGGTGACCTGCAAAGAAACACGTGCAGCCATCATTGCGTTGCATAAAAAATGGCTTCACAGGCAAGGATATTGTGTCTACTAAGATTGCACCTCAATCAACAATTTATAGGATCATCAAGAACTTCAAGGAAAGAGGTTCAATTCTTGTTAAGAAGGCTTCAGGGCGTCCAAGAAAGTCCAGCGAGCGCCAGGATCGTCTCCTAAAGAGGATTCAGCTGCGGGATCAGAGTGCCACCAGTGCAGAGCTAGCTCAGGAATGGCAGCAGGCAGGTGTGAGCGCATCTGCACGCACAGTGAGGCGAAGCCTTTTGGAAGATGGCCTGGTGTCAAGAAGGGCAGCAAAGAAGCCACTTCTCTCCAAAAAAAACATCAGGGACAGATTGATCTTCTGCAGAAAATATGGCGAATGGACTGCTGAGGACTGGGGCAAAGTCATATTCTCCAATGAAGCCTCTTTCCGATTGTTTGGGGCATCACGAAAAAGGCTTGTCTGGAGAAGAAAAGGTGAGCGCTACCATCAGTCCTGTGTCATGCCAACAGTAAAGCATCCTGAGACCATTCATGTGTGGGGTTGCTTCTCATCCAAGGGAGTGGGCTCACTCACAATTCTGCCCAAAAACACAGCCATGAATAAAGAATGGTACCAAAACACCCTCCAAAAGCAACTTCTTCCAACAATCCAACAACAGTTTGGTGAAGAATGCGTCCAAATAACAGGTATGGGGGGGCACACTTCAAGAGGAAACACTAGGCAGTATAGTGATAATACACTTTAATATATTAAAATATTTAAGAACATACCCCTAAACCATACATAAAATATGGTTCATCAAACAATATAAACTAATGTTATACACACTCAGTCGCAGTGAAACCGCAATGAAACCGCAATACAACCACCTGGTGGCTGTTGGTTTCAATCCTATATTGTTATCCACAATCAATGACGCTGTCCACAATGGTATCCAGCAAATGTCCAGCAGATGTAATGTGCTGAAGTCAATTATGTCCCGCAAGTATGTGCTGAAATTAATTGTATTAAGCAGATGTCTAAGTTTTCGTCCACTAGCCCACCAAGCTGTTGATAACAGTGATATAGTTTCGGGCCAATTGCACTTATGGTATAATGTCCGTAATTGTGAGCTCAATACCGCTTATTTGTAAAGTAATATTCACGCTCCAAAACAAGCCCGGTCTTCGCTGCTCCTCCTGCAGCGTTAGTCCAGGAGGCCGCACACCCGCAGCGTCCCACGTGGTGTGCTTCTGCCTGTACGCGGCGTCCCACGTGACCTGGTAACCAAGGGGACTGGATGCACGCTCGTGTGACGTCAGTCTTATGCGCCCGCTTTCCAAACGGCGCTGCTTTATCCGCTTTACTTTATTTCCTTGCCGGCTTTCTTCCTTTTCTTTGGTTTTAGGTGGATCAACGCTCACTCTAACAACCGCCAGACGCGTTTCGGGGTCTCACGCCCCTTCCTCAGTGGCCTTCCTTAGATACATAGCGCACCTGCTTGGCAATTTTTGGAAGTCTCATACCAGTGAACGGAGAGGACACTGTGCTTTTTTTTTTTTTTTTAAGAGACACGCACAAAATTTTTATTATAAAATGGTCTTGGATTTCTGTGGCTTTGGCCCTTTAAGGGAGATCGCGGCTCCTTTTTAACTTTCTCCTGGGATTCTGCCATTGGAGGAGGTTGAGTGTCGCACCAGGGGTTGCAGAGGGTCACACACAGCTCTCACATTGTATAGTAAAGAAAGAAAATAAAGATCAGCAAAGCAATTCAAAAACATGAGAGAAAAGCGGCCAAATTACCCAATCTGATCCTGTACTGCTCATCAGAGGCTCCTAATGGTGAGAGCCAGTCCTGGAGACTAAGGCAGGGATCAGTGAGTCACCTCCATTTATACCTGATTATGACATCATATGTAAATGAGCCATGGCTCCCATTATGATGCCACAAGTAAGTGAGTCATCTACCAGGATTATAATGATGACATCACAAGCAGGGTCTCAACATGATAGCGTCCATTTTGAATATAATGAGGTACAGACTACAGATAGGTTAGCACTTTGTCCTTGCAGTACCCCAGAGCAGGTGGTATCGGCAAATGGTTTGTTCTTTAATCTAATATTATTTAATGTTATAGTAAGTATTGATTTGCTATTTATTGGACCCAGCATAGCCTTGTATGGACAACACATCCAAGGGTTAATAATCCTGGCTCAGTCCTTTGCAGGAGGTTGGGTGGGTAACTAGGATCTGCCCCCAGCACAATTTATAGGGTGATTATTATCAGGCCCAAAAAACCTACTGAGAATAACAGATTTCTGCAAGATCCACGGAAAGAGAGAAAGCCAGAGAGAGAAGGAGAGAAAAGAAGAACTTAGAATCTGCATGGCCAAGCAAAGGAGTCAGCAAGGCAATCTGTGACTACAGCCATTCAGACTTTGCTGCAGTGAGGAACACTGTTAAGACACCTGGCCAGAAGTGCCATCAAACCCCTGTTTCCTACAATGGACGTTACAGCCAGGTTCTTTTGCCAGCCATAGATTCCACTGAGAGAGACTTTAGTAAGAAAGCGTACAAAGAGGGCCATAACTCCCATCATTGCCTAAATGCACACACTGCTATCTGGGAAAGAATTACACTGTGTACAATTGGAACTGTGTTTTGCTATAATTAGATGTACTACAATTCCCATTTTTCTTTACAGTAAAGAGAGATTTTTATTTTTCTATCTCTGGCCTATTTTTCTGACTCTTACACCAAATGCTGGCCATTGCACTCTACACGCCCTGCCTTTAACCTATCCAAACACCTAACATCAGAGGAATAGGTTTGCCGGATAGTTATACTGTGTCTTGTAGTGCCTCTCAGTATTTAAAATGCCCCCTGTAGTGCCCCCACTCACGTATGCCGCAATAAGTTGTCAATGTGGCACCTGAGGGGTTACTATGTACCCGCAATTGTATTGGGCGTTCCCGCACTTCGGTAGAGAATGAATAGACCAGATCCAGCGGTCCCATAGAGATTGAATGGAGTGGCAGCTTGCATGCTTGACCTGGCTCTTCATTCATATTGGTGCACAAGAACCCTATTCTCATGAATGGTGATGGGGTAATATACTATCAAAGTCTGAGATGGGTCAACCCCTTGAAAGCAATTTTTCATATGTTGTTTTTCTCCATCCATGATTTGTCCTCTTCCTAACTTTCTCCTTTTCTTGTATGTTGATGTCTTTCATCTTGTTTGTTTGTTTCATCCTGTTCATTTTATGTTTTTGTATTTTTTTTTTAAAGCTAGGTCTCTTGACTCGATCTTTTGTTTGTGCCTATAAGGTTATCATGGTTTCTGTGTTCAATACTTGGATGAAATTGTATTCATCCTTTGAGAGCAATAAATCTTCATTTAACCGAAACAGCACACTTGTATGAGCTGCAATACCACATTTAGCTCATGGTCAGGGGTGGCGCTGCTTAGGAAAGAAAGCAGCCGTGTTTTGTAATGTCATACAACACCTTTAAAAACTTCCAGTATTTCAACAAGCCTGATAGTTCAGCGCATTGATATTAAGGTAATTTTGTTCTATTTTTCATGAACATTTGGCCACCAGGTGTCAATGTCTTGTTTTCTTCAATTAATTCACCACAGTCCTATTTACATGTACAGCGAGGAGGAAGAATTAATATCCACATGGGGCTCCAAATATTCATGAAATACCCTGATGAAAATAAATCTTACTTGTTAACAATTTATAGCCTTCCCCTGATTGAACAATCCCAGGAAAAACGGCTTCATAATAATAAGACATTTTAGTTGCGCCTTTAACCTATTTTCTGACATTGAAATTGATAGTTTCTGTGACTTATTAGAGATTCCTGCTTTAATAAATAGGCGAATGTGGTGAAAACAGCTATTTAATTTACATCTGCTAATTCACATTCAACTATTAAATTGAGTCATAAAGATTGCTCTGTCATCTGCCTCCTTATTCGAAATTTCTCTCCTCCCTGTAACAAATCCCTCTCCGTTCTATTAGATCTGATTGAAACCTAGAGCCTGTATGGATAATTTATTTCTAATCCTACTCAGAATATTATAAATACAAATCACTACTGATGCTTAAAGGAATGCTGATACATTAAGTTATGCATAGTACAGGGTCTGAGGGGGCGGAGCATGACACAGGCATTGTTTCTTTGAGGTTCTTTAAATCCTTTAATTATCCACCACCCTATCAGGCTCTGTAATAAGAGTAAGGCTACTTTCACACTAGCTTTTTTTGCGGATGCGTCATGGATCTGCAAAAAACGCTTCCACTACAATAATACAACCGCATGCATCCGTCATGAACAGATCCGGTTAAATTATGTCTTATGATGGATCCGTCTTGAACACAGTGGGGGACGGATCCATTTTCTATTGTGCCAGATTGTGTCAGAGAAAATGGATCCGTCCCCATTGACTTACATCTGTTTGGCTCTGCTTAAATAGGCGGACAGCAAAACGCTGCAGGCAGCATTTTTCTGTCCGCCTCCAGAGCGGAATGGAGACTGATCGAAGGCAAACTGATGCATGCTGAGCGGATCCTTTCCATTCAGAATGCATTAGGGCAAAACTGATCCGTTTTGGACCGCTTTTGAGAAAGCCAAAATGCTAGTGTGAAAGAAGCCTAACACAGTCTATCAGTTTCATCTGGAGTGTCCTTTAAAGGGGCTTTTACCAGGAGTACAGTATCTTCAGGATGGGTCACCAACACCCCACTGATCAGTTGTTAGTATGCGGTGAGGAGGCTTACTAGTGCTAGGTGTTGGTCCCCTTCCGATCAGAAATTGATGACCTTTCCTGATGGTCAGTTTTATACTCCTGGGAAAACCCCTTTAAGTTTAAAGGGGTTATGCAAAATTTGAAAAATCATGGCTGCTTTCTTCTAGAAACTGCATCACATCTATCCATGGTTTGTGTCTGGTATTGCAGCTCAGCCTCTGCGCTGCCCCAGTTATGGCTTTCAACTAGCTCCTGGCTTCAGTATTGTATTCTGTGGTATAAGTTAACCACTTAAATGTAATTTGCTGTCATTTAATTGCTATTGTTGTATTTGATTTATGTAAGTTATCTATAGTTGTATTTCATTATGTCTTTCATCCTGTAACTCCTGCTCTGTGACCTCATATCCTGTGTCCTGTAGTCCTTTCCTGATTGTCAGACATGTAAGAGCTGGAGGGAGGATTTCCCTTAGACCTCTTTCATCATTTCTTATGGTACATTTAATAAATTAAAGGCATATCCATTGCATCTTCTTCACTAGAATTCTACCTGCAACTTATGTTGCTAGGGGAATAATTATAGCGAGTTCACTATCTTCCATTGCTTATAAATGAGATTGCCACTTACACTAATCAGAGACTTCTCTCACGTACATCAGTGGCAGAGTAGCACTATTGATGTAAATGTGGCTGAGTGGCAATACAACACACAACCCATGGAAAGGTGCAGGGCTGTTTTGGAAGAAACAACACCTTTTGTTATACAACTGGCAGACATATGCAACTGTTGAGTCCAGTATGGGGACTTGCAGTCCTCATGGGAAACCTAATGCCTGAATACTATGTGAACAAAGCCATGCTATTAATTATACATAGTTTTGTGTCTGTCCGGTTATGTCTTATGTATCTGTATAACATGGATCCATAAAATGGTGAGTTATATAAAAAGATTTAATTTTGCATCCCCGAGACAGCCATGTGTTACTTTGCAACAGAGCATCAGAATTCCACCAGAGTCAATAGTGGTGATTTATGAGATTGCCTTGAAGAGAAACTATCTTTGTTGTCCATAGCAACCAATAACAACGCAGCATTAATTTTGTATTCTGATCTTGAAAAATAAAACATTCACTGTGATTGGTTGCTATGGGCAACAAAGCCAGTTGGGGGAGAGTCATCATGAATCTGTCGAAAAGAAAAACTGCCTTTGTTGCCTATATCAACCAATCACAGTACAGCTTTTATTTCTTATAGTGCTATTGAGAAATGAAAGCTGCGCTGTGATTGGTTGCTGTGGGCAACAAAGATAGTTTGTCTTTTAGACAGTTTTCATAAATATGTCCCAATGTTTTATGTCTTCATTTTTGTATTATGTTTTTTTTTTTCCCATCTCCCCACCCGCAGTACCCAGTAATATTCTGCCATGCCAGTGAAGGCAATTTTAATTTTGCATGATTGATTACCCTCTTCATCTCCTGCTGCCTCTATGTTGGTGGCTCTCCACTGTGCAATACAAAATTAAAGCCTGGCCGTTGTCGACTCCAGTTCAGGGGATGGAGGACTGTCTGCTAGTCGGCAGGTGGGCGCCACTCCAACAGCAGATTCATGTATCCCTGATAGAAGAGGTCTACATTTGCATAGGAGCGTGAGGCTAATACACAATGTTCAGGAAGCAGGCTCGGTTCCTGACAGTTGACAGGACTGTAACAGAAGCAGACATATGCAGGCTGGCAGTATGGATGATTGATGAAGGATCCCATTCCCTGAAGTCTATGTGTTGTCTGGCAATGTCGTTAATGATATTATAATAAATAAAAATTAACAAGAGCGTAGATTTCACACCATATCTATGTTTCAGCTCTCCTCCGTTCCCATACAGCTGGTTAGGGATGATGGCCATATGCAGTCTCACATAGCAGGCTATGCCATATGCAGAGTAAGATGGCAAAACACAACAACATGTGCTCCAACAAACCCGTAATGCAGTGCAAGGAATAGAACCAAAGTCATAAAGAATCATATTACAAGATTCTGTTATAAGGAGAAGCTACAAACTCTGCAAAAATGTTACCCATGACCAGATTCAAGGCGTAGACCCAAAGCAACAGTGATACTGGTAAAGGTGTTGTGTCACGTAACATATTCTATATTTCTCAATTCAGCACCAAGATATGAATACTTGCATGTAATTAAAAATTTTGTATATCCACTGAGTTATTCAATAAAATGTATCTGTATAGCGCCATCTGCTGTTTGTTCTTTTCCTTATATTTTGTCCGTCTCACTGAGCAGGTCGAACGTGCTCAGTTTAAATCTTCAACTGCCACCAGCCATATCTTCTGTTAGAAGCTGTGGCAGTTACAGGGAGGGCGTGCAGCAGAAAGGACACACCCCTGGGATGCCAGGCAAGATAATATAGCAGAGCAATTGGAGCAATTATTGGGAAAATCTCTTAAGCTATGTGAGCACAGGGCTGGTTACAAAAAGGTTATCACGTACTATATGGCATAACCCCTTTAAGCTGCCATGCTTTCCAATTTCTAACTAAGAAGACCGTGTAATACTATGCAGCCCCTGCAGCACTGTTCTTATTGGGTACACTGCATTGCATCCTCCAAAAATTGTCTGATCAAGTACATTTTAAAAGTCTCTTTGGAGTTGTCCAAGCGACATATATCGATGACCTATTCTCAGGAATCAGGATACTAAACCTACAAAAACCCTCAAGTCCAAATAGCAACATACAATAATAATCAACTTTATTAAGTACATAAACTGCCTATCATGGACTTTTGTGTAAAGTCCAGTGAATTTTTTTTCTTAATGTTAAGGCCTATTTTCCATTCACAAAAAAAACTACTAATAATAATAATTTCGTCAAGGTTTACTGTGCGCTAAAAATGACGTGGAGTCCTTATTCTGTGGCTCAATGCAAATGCTGCGATACCAAACTTATATAGGGTTTTTTTGTTTTACTACTTAAAAAAAAAATTTAAACCTTTCAAAAAAAAAAATACCAATTTTGCTTACATTGCAATATTTTGACAGCCATAACTTTTTTATATTTTGGTCTACATTTTGGTCTGTATGAGGGCTTTTGCGTAACAAACTGCATTTTTTTGGTAGCATTTTAGTGGTATGTAAAACTTTTTGATCACCGTTATTGATTTTTTTTGGGGGGGGGACAAGATGACAAAAAATGGCGAATCGCGTGTTTTTCATATTTTTTTTCGTTACGACGTTCACTGTATATTTTAATAGTTCAGACATTTTTGGATGCGCCAATACCTTCAACAGCATCCAGGGTGCCATGGCAACCAAACAGAGTCCCGGGATTTTGATGCTGCATCCCTCTGCCTTCACACTCACAGGTGCCACGATCAGAGTTGATCGCGGCACCTGAGGGGTTAAATGACGGGGGCGGCGTGATCACCTCTCCCTGTCAGTGTGGGCGGGTGCCAACTGTATGAAACAGCCGGTACCCGCCGTGTATGGAGCGGGCCAAGCTGCAGAGGCCTACTCCATACACCCCTCACACATTATGATGTACAGGTATGTCATAATGTGTGAAAGGGTTAATTATTTAAATATTTGTGATGATCCTTGATTCCTTTTATATGAGGTTATTTGGACTTAAACAGTCTTTTTTTTTTTAGGTTTCATGTTGTGTTGCAGAGTTTACATTGGGGGGCTTTGTGGTCTGAAGAGCTGATTCACACAACCATGATTGGTTCAGGAAATCAGGCCGACCATTTCTCCCCTGACCTGAATTGACTTTGTAATGTTTTTCATGATACAGTCGGTTCATATGTGATCGTGGAACCATCTTTACATTATAATATTCCTAGAGAGAGATAGAAAGGAACTTGCAGAACCTGGAATGGCCAAAAGAACGAAGTCATTAAGCTACACTGCTATCAAAAGTTATAGATATAGTATTAGTGCTGTGAGGGGAATCATCTACCCTCAGACATAACATGGTTGGTCGTTTGTCTAAGGGTACTTTCACACTAGCGGCAGGACGGATCCGACAGGCTGTTCACCCTGTCGGATCTGTCCTGCCGCTATTTCGCCGTGCTGCCGGACCGCCGCTCAGTCCCCATTGACGAGGACGGGGGCGGAGCTCAGGCGCAACGCGGCAGTGCACGGCGAAAGGCTGCCGGACTAAAAAGTCGGACATGCAGTACTTAACGGCCTTTCGCCGTACACTGCCATGCTGCGCCAGAGCTCCGACCCATCCCCATTATAGTCAATGTGGACGGAGCGGCGGTCCGGTGGCAAGGCGAAATAGCGGCAGGACGGATCCGACAGGGTGAACAGCCTGTCGGATCCATCCTGCCGCTAGTGTGAAAGTAGCCTAAGTCTGTATGCGGCATTAGCGTATTACAGCAATCTTACCAAAAGTATTATTGTCAGCCTCAGATTTAGCAGAGGAAGAGTGAAGGAGTACATTAAATCTAAACCTGGCCTATATCCATACGAAACCATCTGGGGGAAAATTTGCACTGTATATTGTTGAAACAGTGTTCTGAGACTGTTAGAAGTACTACAACCCTTATTTTGCATTAAAGATAAATGTTTATTCTGTTAAATGTGGCCTGGTAACTACTCCTACATAATATGCCGGTCATTGCACACCCTACACATGAGACGTGCCACCCCCCCCCCCCCAGGGCAATCATGACCCAGTTTTAGGATATTGGGTGGTCTGTGCTGGGTCTGTGTGCTCTTACCTGGACACTGTCGGTCTTTGGGCTTAGTCTCTGCAGCATTAAAGAAGTAGGAGTTGGTAGAAGTAGGAAGTTGTCATGCCCCACTCTGATGATGTGTGGGGGTCGGCCAGGATTACAGTATGAGTTTAGTGTTTGTTTTGGAGCTGTGCTGGATCCGCCTCTCATCAGGTGCACTAGGTGGGGTCATTAGTTTAAATAGCACACCATCCCAATGCTCTGAGCGGATTATAGGAATCATTGTGGTCTTGGAAGCTAGGAAGGAAGGTTTTCTGTTCCAGCTCAGAAAGATAAGTGTGATTTCAAGTTTGGTTGTTTTGTGTCATCTCTCCCATCCAGGTTCTGTGCGAGCAGGCTGCTCCTATTTCTTCTCTTCACCATCTCAGGGAATTTAGTTTTTTTTCAGCCCAGGCACGGGGACACATCATACCTATCTTTAAGGTCTGCATGTGGGCTGAGCAGTGCAGGGAAAGAGGTCAGGGATTAGCTAGGAGGTGACCCTTCCCCTGTCTAGGGGAAGTCCAGACGTAGCAAAGGTTAATGTTGTTTACTTGAATTAATTTATAGCATTTCAATTTTCAAACAGAGATTCTCTTGTTCTTGGCTCCAGCAGATTACAGGTACACTGGCAGGGTGATTTGTATTCTTCACTATTGCTGCTGTGCTAGACTCTCTGGATTTAGATTGCTGAGTAGGATATCCTTGAGCACATGGACTTGTGCACTGAGAGTGGCTTTGGCACAGTTTTTCTCTGCTATATTCCAAAGTCCTTTTAATCCCTAGGAGTGTACGGCTCTTAGAGCTGCTTTCCCTACTCCTGAAGCGGTCAGGGTGAACCGTTCCCTCCCTCGCCTGGTGTGCTCCTCCACACATTTCACTAATCAACTCTCTACTCTCACAGCTTCCTGAAAACCCCTTACCTTGGTAAGATACGAGACTAGCCCACTTCTGCCCAAAGGGGATGGGGGTGGGGAGAGAATGGAATGGTCAGTTCCATTCTATTTAAAGGTACCCTTCAAGATACATTGCTGGGATACCAGGCACAGTTGCATAATGACACTGAATGAGAATGCACAAAGATGGTATGTGTTGTTAACCAGTAGAGACAGTAGCTGATGATAGTGCCCAATCTGTGGTACTACACATGCTCTGCCTTGCACCCCTACAAACATTAACACCAAGGGCACCCCAAACTACCATCAGGCTCTAGCCCTATAACCAGGGAGTGCCTCCAGGAAAGGGTGCGCCCTCTTTTCGTTCCACTGGCCCTAGGGAGCAACGTTGTGAGGACAGCCACTGACTTTCTGCAGCCAAAGCCACTACCACTCCCATCCTGCACTCCAGCTCCTCAGGATTTGGTGCAGTGTGAACCAGACGCAAATGTGGCCCAATTGACATCTTATCTCTGGGAGCTATCTTATGTGTGCCTTTTGATTTAATCAAGATATAAGACATGTAGGAATTCCAAGAACCATCCCCATGATAAAATGCCACAGCATCATTCATATTCTCTTCCTTGTCACAATATATCTACATTATTCATTCTGCTTCCCAGTAATTAACAATATGCATTTGTTCTACAGACAGGCACATGTGGCTAAAACAAAGAACAGAGATAGATTACTGTACATGTATTTCCATCATGACAAGCCGAGGTCATTCTGATACATCCTGGTAATAATACTCAGTTATTCATAATTTACTTTAGCCTGGCATATTCTCATAATTCTTCTCCTCTGCCTTTAAGACATTGTACACATTGTACCCTTTTCTACTCTGCACACATCAATGTCTGAACTAATTATGGTATTAATCTGAGCTACAGAAAACTGTCATCAGTTTAATGTCAGCCAAAAGCCCACATCACCCATAAAACATGTCGCATATTATCCAATGCACACTGTGCTGCTAGGACAGACATCAACTCGCACAGTGGGAAGCGATGTCCTTAATTCCCCAGCAGTGAATCTTTGTATAATTGTGATAGTTTACAAGCTACCCTTGAAGTGCTGAATACGGTGCCACAGAGGTATCAGTGACCACCACCGCTACAACTACTAATTGCATGACTCCTCATAACAGTTTTAGGCAGTGTGAGGGATTAGCTCTATCTCCGGGGTCACAATATTCTCGCTGACAACCATATTGAATGTCCAAACAGTGCATTTATTTTAATACCAGCACCAGCAAACATGATACAAAATAAAAACCTTCCCGTCTGTGCTCTACCTAAACATATAACATGATCCCTGACTCACCTATACAGAGTGCTGTTCACACATGGAACATAAATTTGGCTTTCTCCAGCCATACAGTCCATCAGCTTCCAGGCTGTGACCCTTCAACACGTTCTGGGGGATTGTGGCCCAGTAGTTCTCCTGACTCTGGCCTTGTGACCCTTGTTCCCAGGCGTCAAGGCATCCCCTAAAGTTCCGGCTAGTGCCTAGCCCCGTGGCCCTTCATCCTTGCCTTGCTGAGACCACACTGACAGAGCCTCACCGGACCTCTGTCCGTGCATTCCCCCCTAACTGACACCCTGGGAGGATCTTTATCCCAGTCTGATTATCGCAGACCTTACCTGCGATCCTCTCTGGTCCAAGGGAACACCCGTGCTGGAAGGGTGTGGATTAGCAGATCCCACTTCCAATCCTATCTGCCAATCCAACTAAAATCCAGCCCAGACTACACCAACAAGAACCTTGTCTCTGCAACCTACATGCTACTGAGACTATTACCTCCTGTATTTTAGCTATCTCACCCAGCTGAGGTATCTGAGTGGGATATACACCTCTTCCCGCACTGTCTCCCTTATCACACTTATCACAGTAGATAGGAGAATTTCTCTGGACTGGGACATGTTCAAGGTTCCTGTCAATGTTTTGGTGTCTGCTCATCTTGCAATGCTTTAATAAGTAGTTCATAGCATTGCAAACAGTATGATATTGTCTTTAAAAATGGCCCTTAAATGTTCGTTGAATATATGAAAATGTTGCTTAGGGTGACCATATTTTGGTTTTTAAAAAAGAGGACAGAGCACACCCTGGGGTTGCCCTCCACACTTTTGCCCCAACCTCCTCTTCCCGCAGTATCATTAGAGGTACTCAACTTTCAAAAAAAATGACTTTACAGGTGACATCTCCACAGATTTCGGTTGTTCACTTTCCTTTTGGTCCAGACCATCATGCACAGATGCCTTTGGTCAGGGGTGTACTACTCCCTCTGCTATATAAGAAAACACCAGAATTAATAACTGGTACATGGTAGATGGGGCCTGTTGCAGATTTTACATTAGAGACCAGGGATTCAGGTTACACCTCTGATTGACTTATTGCTCCTGCAGACAATCCCCACCCTCTAAAGCAAAGAACATACTATCCTGGTGCCCCTTTAACACTGCCATCCTGTAGCATTCACCAATACTGTGCCCACTGCTGTCCTGAAAATACTGAACTGCTAAATTAAAAGTGCAAAAGGGTGCAACTACAGAACTAGAAAATGAAGGGGCCCAATGCATACTTTAGGAAATACAGACACTCTCCCTCCATAGATCATACCTCAAAGCAGACCTCAAAGTAATGGCTCCTATAACCCAACCCCCCCCCCCCCCCCATCAATCAGACTTCACAGATCAGACAACAAAAATAAATAAAAAAACGTACCTCTCTGCTCCGGAAGGCACCGGCTCTCTGGAGATCGGGCGTGCTCCTCTTGCAGTTCTTGTACTGACCTGATGCCACTCAGCATGAGGTCACAGTGCGCACCTGTGCACACTACATTCTTACACTCAACAATGTCAGGACACAGCACAGATTAGCACCCGGAGAAGAAGACCAGGGACCAGTGAGTAATAACAGCCCTAGCAGCACTACTATAACCGCTCCTGGGCCTCTTGTACACAACTGACAGTAAAAAACACATACACACATTAAAATAAAGTTTAAGTGTTCGAGAATCCTGGATGTTTAAAAAATATTTTTTTAGGTGCCAAAAAGAGGACATGCAGAAAAGAGGATGTCTAGTCACCCTAAGGTTTTGGCAGATTTTTATTATTATTTATTTTTTTAAGGTTCAGAAATGTGTAAAATAATAAAATAAGTGATACTGATCTTACCAATGCCACTTCAGTTCTGATAATTCCATTTCAATGCTGGTCTCTACTTCCTAGTCCACCTTGACATACCACTCAGCCATCACTTGGTTACTGTTGTGGCCAGTAATTGGATGAGCAGTCATTTACTGTGTGTCAAGAGGGATCAGGAAGTAGAGACCAGTGGAGCACTGGGAAGCGTCAGAACAAGAGTGGTGGAAAATCGATAAGGTAAGTAATTTATTTTATTGCTTTACAACTTTCTGAGCCTTTTTCCAAATATAATAAGCAGGACAATTCCTTTAAAGTGGGGCTCCTGGTGAATGTGTTTTCTCTGTATCATAATCTACCATTACCATATGTGTCCGGAGAGTGTTATTTATAACCATATAAAATAACAACGTAGGAACTGCTTATAGTACATATAGTACTGCATCCCTGTCGCATCCTGTAAACAAGTTAGACATACAATACCCTGAAAAAGTATTTATACCCCTTGAACTTTTCCACAATTTTTCGCGTTAAATGTTTATTTTGGGGATTTTATGTGATTGACCAACACAAAGTATCAAGTATGTGTGAAGTAAAAAAAAAAAGATACATGGTTTTCAAGATTTTTAATAATAAATATCTGAAAAGTGTAGCGTGCATCTGTATTCAGCCCCCTGTACTCTGATACCCCTAAATAAAATACGGTGTGACCAATTGCCTTCAGAAGTCAGCTAATTAGTGAATAGAGTCCACCTATGTGTGATTTATTCCCAGTATGCAGCAATTCTGTGAGGGCCTCAGAGGTTTGTTAGTGAACATTAATGATCAAATAGCATCATGAAAACCAAGAAACACACCAGACAGGTCAGAGATAAAGTTATGGAGAAGAGTAAAACAGGGTTAAGTTATAAAAAAAATATCCCAAGCTCTGAACATCTCATGGAGCACTGTACAATCCATCATCCTAAAATGAAAGGAGTATGGCACAACTGCAAACCGACCAAGACATGAGTGTCTATCTAAACTGACAGATCAGGCAAGGAGAACACTAATAGGGAAGCAGCCAAGAGGCC
The DNA here is from genome assembly GCF_014858855.1 of Bufo gargarizans. Classification (NCBI taxonomy): domain Eukaryota; kingdom Metazoa; phylum Chordata; class Amphibia; order Anura; family Bufonidae; genus Bufo; species Bufo gargarizans. The sequence continues at coordinate 134,496,327 of NC_058085.1, forward strand.
CACGGTCACACCTGCAGAGATCCACAGCTTAGGTGGGAGAAGGTGCTCTGGTCAGATGAGACCAAAGTTGAACTTCTTGACCTACATGAAAAACGTTATGTGTAGTGGAAAACTAACAGTGCACATCACCCTGAATACTCCATCCCCACCACGAAACATGCTGTGGGGATGCTTTTCTTTATTTTATTTTTATTTTTTTATTCCTTTCATAATACAAAATAAAATAAAATTTGATAATACAAAATCTGGGTTCATCAGTACACACAATCTGCTAAAGTAGTCACAATATTATATTATAACTCACTATGAACAGAAAAAGATACAAAAAATGACAATTAGTCTGTTCTATTTTGGGGAATTACCAAATTCCCCACCAGACGCCACATTACTTTGCTCAGACCCCCCACTGTCAAATCAGATTAAGTTATTCCCCAGGCTAAAGCAACCCCCCCAATCACCCCACCTCCTGGTGGTTATCTTGGCGGCCACCGTGAACAGTCCCCCCCAAGGGGATGCTTTTCTTAAGCAAGGACAGGGAAGTTAGAGTTGATGGGAAGATGAATTGAGCTAAATACAGGGCAGTTCTAGAGGAAATCCAGTTAGAGGGTGCAAAAGACTTGACCCTGGGGTAGAGGTTCACCTTCCAGCAGGACAATGACCCTAGGCTTCGATGGAATGGTTTAAAACAAAGCATAACCATATGTTAGAAAGTCCAAACCTAAATCCCAGTGTCACGGCCATGCCCATGACCGTGACTCCTTGACCGCATGCGGTTGCCTGCGGTTTTGTATGGGTATTCAACCATGGGTGAGGGCCGCTGGTGTGTGGCCTCACTTGTGGTTGCCGCAGGCAACTAGCGTGGTATTTTGCAGCAGAGCAGCTTGAGCGTCGCTAGGCAGCTTGCTGCCCTGGCATGCGGTCTCACCTGACTCCCTTTTTGTTAGGTGTGTGTGTTGTGTGCACGGTGTATTATGTTTTGTGTGCACTTCCCCTTATATGTGTGTTTTCCCTTCTGTGTGCTGGAAGGGTTAACTTCCTTCCCAGTGTGTGTGATGTCACTGGGTGTGGTTGACCGGTGGGTGTGGCCTTTTGGCCTATATAGCCTGAGTCTCTTGCAGGCTTCAGTAGGTTGCTTCAGCCCTGCTAGCTGGAGCAGCCTCCTGTGTATTTGATCCACCTGTGAGAGCCACCACTGTGGTTATAAGTTTATGTTCAGTTTGTCTTTGTCTGTGTGATGTTCGGTTTATGCTTTCTTGTATATTTCTGTGCTGCCATGTTTCTGGGTTCCGGTGTGTGGATGAGTTTGTGCTGACTTCGGTTTGCTATTTGTGGACTTCAGATTTCCTGCACACTGATCCAGTCAGCAGGGCTGTGGCAGGTGGCTGGAACTAGTGCAGCACCTGCCATATACATTGGTTTGCATTTGTGTTCCCCTTTTCTCTACAGCTTGGCCTTTGGGACTCCTGATCCTCCCTGTCTTGGAGGAGTGGGTTGTCCTACTCTGTCACCTAGGTCAGGGCCGACTTGAGGGCTTGTAGGGACTTTAGGTTCCGGCGTATGAGCCCTCCTACCATCAAGGTCAGCTCATACTCACAGGAGACAGGGTCAGCGTTAGGGACGCAATAGGAGGTGACCTGCTCCCTAATGCTGTGGTCCTGGCCAAGCAGCGACCGGACATCCTCTGACATCACACGGCTGAGGATTTCCCCCATCCTCAGCCGTGACACCCAGTGAGGGTCTATGGCAAGACTTGAATATTTCTGTTCACATACGCTCTCCATCCAATCTGATTGAGCTTGAACTATTTTGCTAAGAAAAATGGGCAAATATTTCCGCACCTAGATGTGCAAAGCTGGTCATTGCGTACCCCAAAAGACTTTCAGCTGTAATTGCAGTGAAAGGCGGTCCTAAAAAGTATTGACTCGGGGCCTGAATACAAATGCACATCACAGTTTACAGATTTTTATTTATAAAAGATTTTGAAAACTATGTGCCATTTACTTTTCATTTGACACATACTTGCTACTTTGTGTTGGTCTATCACATAAAATCCCCCAAAAATACATTTAAGTTTGTGGGTGTAACATGAAAAAATGTGGAAAATTTAAAGGAGTGTGAAAACTTTTTAAAGTACTACCAACCTATCTGTCTCTGTAAATTGTTTTATGTAAGCACAGATTGTACTAACTTCCTGTATTTCCCTGTAAATGATGAAGGCAAAGGTAGTGCTTTCTTCTTGTCCTTCCTGTACATATTTGAATATCAATAATCTCTGGATGGCTGGTAAAAAAAGCCAAGCAAAAGCACAAGCCAATTGGAATCTGCAATAATATATATCAGGGTCAAGCCCCTTCTTCAGATGGACATGGACATAGTCAAGCCCTTTCTTCATCCAAAGAAGATGTTTGACACCGATACATGTATGGAAAAAAATGAATCAAGTTGGATTCTAGTTGGTGAGCACATGTGTTTGGCTTTTTCTAATAGCTACCCGGCAATTGTTGATATTCAGCTTGCATATATGTTCAGCAGGCCCTGGGATGACACTGTCTCTCTGTCTCTCTAGGCCAACAATAACATATATGTCTATGCCTATACAGGCATAGACAGCAGACCCTGGGATGACACTGTCTCTCTGTCTCTCTAGGCCAACAGTGACATATATGTATATGCCTATACAGTTACATAGTTACATAGTTGATATGGTTGAAAAAAGACATAAGTCCATCAAGTCTAAACAAGGGATAGGTGGGGATGCGAATCCAAGAAGGAAATGAGACTCAGATTTCTACACGTTTTCATAAGCATTAATGTTGTTTACTTTTAAGAATTCATCTAAACCGTTTTTAAAACTGTCCACTGTTCTTGCTGTGACCACTTCCTGAGGAAGTTTATTCCACAGATTCACCATTCTTACAGTAAAGAAGCTTTGACGCTTCTGGAGACTGAACTTTTTATTTTTCAGTCGGAGGCAGTGCCCCCTTGTCTTTTGAGGGCATTTTACATGGAACAGTTTTTCACTGTATTTTTTGTATGGCCCATTTATATATTTGTATGGGTTAATCATGTCCCCCCTTAGACATCTCTTCTGAAGACTAAATAAATTCAATTATTTTAATCGTTCTTCATAACTAAGACCCTCCATGCCCCTTATCAGGAAAACATAGAAACATAGAATGTGTCGGCAGATAAGAACCATTTGGCCTATCTAGTCTGCCCAATATACTGAATACTATGAATAGCCCCTGGCCCTATCTTATATGAAGGATGGCCTTATGCCTATCCCATGCATGCTTAAACTACTTCATTGTATTTGCAGCTACCACTTCTGCAGGAAGGCTATTCCATGCATCCACTACTCTCTCAGTAAAGTAATACTTCCTGATATTACTTTTAAACCTTTGCCCCTCTAATTTAAAACGATGTCCTCTTGTAGCAGTTTTTCTTCTTTTAAATATTCTCTCCTCTTTTACCGAGTTGATTCCCTTTGTGTATTTAAAAGTTTCTATCATATCCCCTCTGTCTCGTCTTTCTTCCAAGCTATACATGTTAAGGTCCTTTAATCTTTCCTGGTAAGTTTTATCCTGCAATCCATGTACTAGATTAGTAGCTCTTCTCTGAACTCTCTCCAAAGTATCAATATCCTTCTGGAGATATGGTCTCCAGTACTGAGCACAATACTCCAAATGAGGTCTCACTAGTGCTCTGTAGAGCGACATGAGCACCTCCCTCTTTCTACTGGTAATGCCTCTCCCTATACACCCAAGCATTCTGCTAGCATTTCCTGCTGCTTTATGACATTGTCTGCCTACCTTTAAGTCTTCTGAAATAATGATCCCTAAATCCCTTGCCTCAGATACTGAGGTTAGGACTGTATCACTGATTTTATATTCTGCTCTTGGGTTTTTACGCCCCAGGTGCATTATCTTGCACTTATCAACATTAAATTTTAGTTGCCAGATTTTTGACAATTCCTCTAGTTTTCCTAAATCCTTTTCCATTTGATGTATCCCTCCAGGAACATCAACCCTGTTACAAATCGTTGTGTCATCAGCAAAAAGACACACCTTACCATCGAGGCCTTCTGCAATTTCGCTGATAAAGATATTAAACAATATGGGTCCCAGAACAGATCCCTGAGGTACCCCACTGGTAACAAGACCATGGTCTGAATATACTCCATTCACTACAACCCTCTGTTGCCCTGTCCCTCAGCCACTGCCTAATCCATTCAACAATATGGGAGTCCAAGCCCAAAGACTGCAATTTATTGATAAGCCTTCTATGTGGGACAGTATCAAAAGCCTTACTAAAGTCTAGATAAGCGATGTCTACTGCACCTCCACCATCTACTATTCACCCAATCAAAAAAATCAATAAGATTAGTTTGACATGATCTCCCTGAAGTAAACCCATGCTGTTTTTCATCTTTCAATCCATGGGATTTTAGATGTTCCACAATCATCTCCTTAAGTATGGTTTCCATTAATTTCCCCACTATTGATGTCAGGCTTACTGGCCTATAGTTGCCCGATTCCTCCCTACTACCTTTCTTGTGAATGGGCACAACATTTGCTAATTTCCAATCTTCTGGGATGACTCCTGTTACCAGTGATTGGTTAAATAAATCTGTCAATGGTTTTGCTAGTTCATCGCTAAGCTCTTTTAATAGCTTTGGGTGTATCCCATCAGGCCCCTGTGACTTGTTTGTATTAATTTTAGACAGCTGACTTAGAACCTCTTCCTCTGTAAAGACACATGCATCAAAAGATTCATTAGTCTTCCTTCCTAACTGAGGTCCTTTTCCTTCATTTTCCTTTGTAAAAACTGAACAGACGTATTCATTGAGGCAGTCAGCTAGTTCTTTATCTTCTTCCATATACCTTCCTTCTTTTGTTTTTAATTTGTTAATTCCTTTTTTTTTCATTTATGTCTTATCGCCTTTTTTCACTGACTGAGCTAATTTCTCTTCTGCCTGTGCTTTAGAAACTCTTATAACTTGTTTGGCCTCTCTCTGCCTAATCTTATGAATTTGCCTGTCATTCTCGTTTTGTTTAGTTTTTTATAATTACTAAATGCTATCTTTTTGTTTTTAATGATTTTGGCCACTTCTGCTGAGTAACACAGTGGTCTCTTCCTTTTTTTGCTTTTACTGACAAGCCTAATGCAATTATCTGTTGCCTTCAATAGTGCCACTTTTAAGTAATCCCATTTCTCCTGGACTCCATTGAAACTGTTCCCTGATAGGGACTCATATACCACTAATCTAATTTTAGAAAAGTCATCTAAAACTTTTGTTTTTGTGTGGTGTGACTCACAGTGACTGGTGATCACTAGATCCCAAGCTTTACCCTACAGTAATATCAGATACCAAATTCCCATTTGTGAATACTAAATCTAAAAGGGCCTCCTTCCTGGTTGGCTCCTCAACTACTTGCTGTAGAGATAATCCCAGTAGGGAATTTAGAATATCTGTACTCCTGGCAGAATTTGCTATTTTGGTTTCCAGTTTACATCAGGAAGATTAAAGTCTCCCATAATGATAACTTCCCCTTTCAATGTCATTTTAGCTATTTCCTTAACTTGTAGATCATCTAATTCTTTGACTTGACTAGGTGGTCTATATATCACACCTACACGAGTTACCTTATGATTATCAAGCTGCAAGGTAACCCAAACTGACTCTAAATTGGTCTTGCTAACTTGTATTAAATTAGATTTTATGCTATCTTTCACATACAGGGCCACCCCTCCCCCTTTCTTGCCTTATTTGTCTTTCCTATATAGAGAGAACCCTGGTATTGTTATATCCCAGTCATTACTCCTATTGAACCATGTCTCAGTAACAGCCACTAAATCTATATTCTCAGATGATAATAAATGTCCAGCTGAGTCAATAGACAATATATAGAAGGATCATAAAGTTTACAGTGTTCCAGCAGAGATGACCCTTTAAAACATAACTTTTAATTACTTTTTCTAGTAAAATTATACCACCTTCGTGATTCACCAGTGAGAAAATGTGAAACTAATACTATATAATGATAAAAGCTATTTATCCGGGATAGCCGACCAGTAGTATGGCTATAGAGGTTTGGTGTACATATGGCAGTATTCGGGGGAATGTTAAATAAGCTAAACTGTCCCTACATTCACCCTGAATGAGAGCTCAGCCCAGGGACGTCCCCTGATGGTGGAGACTCCCTGTCCTCGTTCCTGGACTGACTGCCCTATGTATACCCTCCTCTCAAAAAACAAAAAATCAATACCCGGCTCCCCCGTATGGACAACGGATATTTACTGGGTCACAGTAAATTGATACCTGTAGAGACCACAGCCCATCATAATAAAGAGACTGAAACAAACATATAGGTGCATAGAAGATGAATCCTACAACACCATCATGAGAAGCCTAAGGAAAACGTGGTGATGATACTACGCTCCCAGGTTAGTTCTCATCAATACCCCGACGCATTTCCCCTATTGCTAGGTTCATCAGGGGGTCAGGAAGCAGTCATGGATAAACCGTTATATATAGATAATCAAGATATACTTATGATATATAGGAGGCATAGGACCGGACACACAGATGTTGACATGTGTATGGGACCAAGCGGACCATTAGATAAATCCCACCTGTGGATGGAAGGTAGAGAGATATAAAAAAAATGAGCGCTTGTTACGGGATTATTAATATTTCAACCCACTCAGGTCACTTACTCAGAGTCCTGGGCCATCAAATTTGTAAGAAGCCCATTTAGATGAGGGCAATTGCTGTATCCAAGCGGCTGTAGAAACATACAGTGTAAGATACTGTTTCATGCCCAAGTCCAGATCATTAAATCAGAACGGACCAACTGGTCCCCACTTACATTTCCCTGGTGTTCCGGTATCCTCCTTTGCCTCCAGACAGACACACTAGCCAAGCTATCTGCCTCCTTAAATATCGTCTCCTCACCTGTTTCAAATCTGGCGCTTCCAGGACGCCAGGAGCACCGCTTCCGGTTATCGGAGGTATCTGCTTTCATCACATCCGGTCTTTGGACCGCATGTGTGACTTACTTCCGCCCAATGGAACGTGGATGAACGTCACATCCGGTTCCTGAGTCTCTCTGGTTCATGTTCAATTTTAACCAGCGATGGATCGCACCGCCCTCATCCCATGAACCGCAAGCCATTTTTTTTCCTTTTATTTTTTTTTATTCGATTTTTTTTTTTTTTTATCAGTACACATGATCCCTCCCTGCTTCTAGCTTGTGGGCCAATAAGAAGGCTGCACTATACTTGACTTTAGGAGTAGTAGTGTTTGCAAATTTTGCTCTATATTAGTTTTTTCGAATATTTGCTATATTACTATATATTCGAAAAACTAAGTTATAGCAATATAGCGAATATTCAAAAAAAAAAAAAGAATATAGAGCAATTTAGCTAATATAGTGATATAATCTTCTTTGTCTAATAGTTGTAATTTTTTTCAACTATAATTTTTTTCAACTATATTATTGTTTTAGAATATTACGAATATTCGAAAAAACGAAGTTATAGCAATATAGAGAATATTCGGAAAAAAATTGAATATAGAGCAATTTTAGCTAATAGTGCTATAATCTTCTTTATCTAATAGTTGTAAGTTGAAAAATTCGCAATAAAAAATTCGAATCTGAAAATTCGCATAGTACACAATCCTTACCTTGCCGATTTTTCAAGTAAAAAAAAAATCGTGAATTTTCGAATATTCAACGAATATTCTAAAAAATATTGTGAATTCGAATATGACCCCTGCCGCTCATCAGTCACATATCGAGGAGGATGAGATAAATAGAGGGAAGATAGGTGTGCGCCATACCTAGATGAACAAGGTGATGTTACACACTATTTCACTTACAGTGCATGTCCTCGATAAGGGGCAGCACTACGCGTCAATTTAATAGAAGACGCTAAAAATTTATCTTAGGATACTTAAAGTATCCAATCATTTCACCTGGACTTATATATTTTTACCGGGCAAGCTTATTCATATTCAGGGAGAGCAGACTGAGCACAATCTCCTCCACCATATTCATAAGAAGCATGAGAAAGTAAGTCTCTCATTGATCCCAAGGGGTGCCTGGGATTTAAAACGGTGGATCCAAACGCATTCTTTTTGTAGAATTTTACGATCCCAGTCGCCACCCCTTGGAGAGGGAGGGATAACCTCCAAAATAGAGAACATCAGGCAGTTAGGATCACCGCCATGGACATCATTGATGTGTGATGCGACTGGGGTGATGTTTTTCTTGGCCACGTCGTTCACATGCTCACATATCCACCGTCTGACTTCTCTGATTGTTTTTCCTATATAATCCATAGGACATGGACATTGACAAATATATATTACTCCTTTGCTCTTACAGTTAAAGAAGTCCCTAATTTTAAATGTCTGACCAGCGACTGAGCATTTAATAGACTTTGCAGTAGAAATAAATGCGCATGCTTTGCATGAACCGCTTTAAAACATGCCACATGGCTTACGATCGAGCCAGGTCCCGGCTCCACTGGGTGTTGTATAGTGGCTATAGACCAGCCGGTCTTTAAGGCTCCTCCCCCGTCTGTATGTCACACTCGGTTGTGCAGTGAGCACATCCCTAAGATCAGGGTCCATATGCAAGATAGGCCAGTACCTTTTGAGGATTGAGACCACCTGGCTGTTTGCTGAGTCAAAAGTGGAGATAAGTCGTATTAATTGTTGTCCACTTTCTGTCCTAGGTTTAGGGATGAGAAGTTCAGTGCGTTTTTTGTCCAGGGCGTTCTGAAAGGCGCCCGCGAGGACCTTTTGGGGGTAACCCCTCCCTTCAAATCTCTTCTGGAGCTTTTTGGCCTCACCCTGGAATGCCTCATTCTCGGAACAGTTTCTCCGAGCACGGAGGTATTGGCCCCTGGGTATGGCATGTTTAAGTGGTGTAGGATGGTGACTTTCCCAGTGTAGCAGCGAGTTGGTTGCGGTTTCCTTTCTGTACATATTCGCAGAGAGTTTCTCCCCCCCTCTTTGGTTATCCGAACATCCAAGAAAGGGATAGTGCATGGATCAGACTCAAAGGTAAACCGCAAACACCCATGATCGATTTGGCATGTTGTGACCCGGCGGGTAGGGACCCTCGCTTGGCCGGACTTTGGAGTCCGTGCCGGCATACGGCGAGCGTGTCCTCTCTCCCTTCTAGCCCGGGTCCGACGCTGTGTTTTGCAGCGCTCGTGGCGGTCCCCTCACCCGTTCGACCCCGTCGCCCTGCTCCTGCTGCTGGCGGTGGGTGCTTGGGGGGGAACCCCTCTGTCTGTCCTGTCGAGCTTGCTCCGAACGGGCAGAAAAAAGGTGTCTGAAGTCGCGTGGTCTCACCACGGGAGTACCTCCCGGGCCTAAGGGACGCGTGGGTCGTATGCCCTCCGCCGCTCCCCAGCGACCCGATTTGTTTCGGGCCTAAGGGATGCATGGGGTGTCTGCCCTCTGCCTCTCCCCAGTAACCTGAGTCGTTCCATCCCTGCGGTGTGCCCTGCGCAGCGGCACATCTTCTCTGCGGTCGATACTCCTAACACCCGAACGGGCAGAAAAAATGTGTTTGAAACCATGTGGTCTCGCCACAGGAGGGCCTCCCGGGCCTAAGGGACGCGTGGGTCGTACGCTCTCCACCACTCCCCAGTGACCCGATTCGTTTCGGGCCTAAGGGATGCGTGGGGTGTCTGCCCTCTGCCTCTCCCCAGTAACCCGGGTTCGTTCAATCCCCACGGTGTTCCCCGTGCGGCGGAGGCACGTCTTTCTCTGCGGTCGACACCCTGACGGGCAAGGAAAATGCGTTTGAAGTCGTGCGGTCTCACCACGGGAGGACAGCCTCATGGGCCTAAGGGACGCGTGGGTCGTACGCCCTCCGCCGCTCCCCAGCGACCCGATTTATTTCAAGCCTAAGGGATGCGTGGGGTGTCTGCCCTCCGCCGCTCCCCAGTAACCCAGGTCGGTCGTTCCTTTCCCGCGGCGCCCTCCGTGCAGCGGCTGGGCTGCTTCTCTGCGGTCGACACCTGTACTTCCAGAAAAAAAGGCATCTGAAGTCGCGCGGTCTTACCGTGGGAGGACCTCCCGGGCCTAAGGGACGCTTGGGTCGTGTGCCCTCCGCTGCTCCCCAGTCACCCGATTAGTTTCGGGCCTAAGGGACGCGTGGGGTGTCTGCCAAAAAAAAAAAAAAAAAGGTAAACCGCAAACCAATGCCGTTGCTATTTAGGGCCAACACAAACTCTCGGAGTTCCTCTAACCCACCTTTCCACACCAGGAAAATATCGTCAATGTACCGTGTCCAGAATATGATCTTGTCGGACCACCAGGTAGCAGCATCTGGAAACACGTACACATCCTCCCACCAGCCCAGGAAGAGGTTGGCATAAGTGGGGGCACAGGGGCTCCCCATTGCCGTCCCCCTGAGCAGGTGGTAGAAACGACAATTAAAGAGGAAAAAGTTGTGGGTCAGAGTAAACTCGAGAAGTCTGAGGATGAAGGCGTTATGGGTTCTGCAGTGGATGTCCCTCGTTTTAAAAAAATACTCGACAGCAAACAGACCTTTTCATGCGGGATTGAGCTGTAGAGGGATTCGACATCCACACTTGCCAATATACACCCAGGGTCAACATTGATCGTCTCTATCTCACTGAGGAAGTCTATTGTGTCCCTTGTATAAGATGGTAGGGCCACAACGAACTCCCTCAGCACACGGTCAATATAGACACCGCAATTCTGGGTCAATGAGTTAACCCCAGAGACGATCAGGCGGCCCTTAAGGGGTGTAATGCCCTTGTGGACCTTGGGTAACCCATAAAAAGTGGCAATGGTAGGATGAGCCGGAAAGAGGAAATCCTACTCCATAGTTGAGATGACCTTCTCAATCAATGCTCCAGTCAATATGTCCTTCAGGTCATTGGAGAATACGATTAGAGGATTAGCGGGCAACACTCTGTAACCGTCCTTGTCTTTTCTTTTTTTTTAATCAAATCTTTATTTAGATTTTTCTTTCATCATAATGACAATAGCGTACAAACAGTGTACTTTAAGAACAGACAAATAGAACAACATAACAGTACATCCATGATCTGGTACAGAGATAGCATATAGACATGCATAAGGACAGCAATAGCAGTAACAGCAGTTTCCAATAGGTGATACTACTGGGTTAGCGAGGTGACTAAGCCAACTAAGGAAATCCGGCAATATTGACAGTTGCTTCCCACACCAACTAATCACTTCTAAGCAGATATGCATACGCTTTTTAATCGTTATTTAAAACAATAGACTCGAGGTTCCCCAGTCGTATGGGCATACAAAGGTAAGGAATGAGATACCCAGACCCATGCCCACGAGCCAGATAAGCAAAAAGAAAGGGCGTAGATGCAGTGTGGTTTGCCCCAAGTCCCTCAGCTAAGCAGGGGCAGACCCCATTCCGTTAGTAGTGGTGCAATGACTTTCATGCCACTTCAGCCATGGAGTCCAAACCTTCAGATATCTTTACGTATTAATGCACTTTTGAGTTTTAAATGTATTTTAAATGTATATCAATGTCTTTGCATATATCTCATATATATTTATATATATTTTTTATATATTTTTTTTCAATATTTATAGTCATATCTTTTTATTAATATTTATATCCATATTTATTATTATATTTATTATCATTTTATTGTATTCTATTTTTCTATAGAAGCTTGGGGTATGCTATTCAAATATGCCTCAAGGCAACTTATCAACTGATAGTATATACATTTTTTTGTTGTGATTGCTATGGGACCAGGCATATCATTCAAAGTCTCTTGACTGATAAAAAAATCCATTTAGTACAATTTCAATCACCTGCCCCTTTATGTCTTAATATGCAAAGATTCAGGTGCAAGATCTAAGTGATGCGCTTGGAGCGCATCAGTAAATCAAAGTATAAGTATAAGTGATGCGCTTGGAGCGCATCAGTAAATCAAAGTATAACCACTCCCCTTTACAGGAGGCCGATGTTGTGCGCCCCAGGCTGGAACGCATCCTACATTCAAAAGATCGTGGCCACTCCCCCCGACAGTGAGCCTGAGCGGTGCGTTCCAGCTTGGAGCGCATCGGGTGGCAGCCGGAAGAAAGACAGTGAGCCTGAGCGGTGCGTTCCAGCTTGGAGCGCATCGGGTGGCAGCCGGAAGTAAGAGGACTCGCTGTGGGACGCTCCCAGCAGGCAAGCTGTTGTTGCGTTCCACAGTGGAACGCACAGCAAGACTGGGGCTAGAGTAATGCAATCGGAGGGTGCAGACCTCTGACTGCAATACAGTTTTCTATGGCAAAACGTTATGCCTCTATTAAATATTAAATATTAAAAACATAGCCACTAAATTTTTGTAATACAATAAATTCCAGTTAGATTGTCCCACCAACTCACTTCCTGTTCCGGCCCTGGAGGTCATGTGACCAGGAAGTTACTGCCCACAATGAGACACCACATGGAACCAACCAAACGAATGATATGCATCCTCCCTATTTAACTGTGAGTCCTTTCAGTGTTATGTTATGCTTTTATTTATTTGTGCTCTTGATAAAGGGGACTTAGTTGTAATCCCCGAAACGCGTCAAGCTTTCTTGAAATAAAATAAGCATCCTTGGTTGAAGCCCTCGAATTTTCTTCCATCACGAGGACGGGGTGTATATCCATCTTACAGGCGACCTCGGCGAGGGAGGTAAGGAGGACAGGTGTCTTGAGTTTATCCTGTCCATCCTCCTCCCTGGTGAAGTAAGTCCCTTGACTTAACTTATATTTTATTTTTTATTTTTTATTATAACACCATTATTGTAGCAAAACCTTTCTACACCACCTTGATTTAATATCAATTGAGCGGTTGCAGATAACCCGTATATTATACTATATACATATATCTCTCTAATACCTGTCACATGTAACTGGCGCCCCACTATACTGTTATATGTTCTTCTGCATATGGTACACTATCAGTGTTCCTGTGCTGTGTTTCTTTTTAAGTGGGCAGCTGCCTCATACTGTGGCCAATCTACTACAAGTTGATATTCTGACACCAATTCCGAGTTCTCCTCTGGCGCTTTATCCCTCCTATTCTTCTTTCCCTGTCCCATTTCCCTCCTCCATACATCCACTCCAAAAATGTTTCTCTTTTATCTTCTACATTATGGACCGGTTGCCTGACCAAGTCAACCCGGTTGGAGCCCCAGAAGCCGACTCAGGAGAACTCTATTTATCTATGGATTTACCCGGCATAATAATGCGTATATTTCATAAACTAACCAGACTAAATATTCCGTATGATTTGAATCAATGGAAATCCGAAGTAGAAGCCTATACAATTCCAACAGACGTGGATCCTGTGGAGACAAGCACATCCCAAAGAAAGAACAACCTGATTGGAGACATTAAGGACCTTATTCATCATTTAATAGACTGGTACTTTTTAAAATTTTATATATCGTTTCAGTTAATTCCGAGAGTTTTCTAATGATCCTGAATTTGTTACCAACTGGTTTAGAACTTTGGACAAATGCTCAGAACTATTGATGGTCAATCTTGTACAGAAGCGCCAATCCCTATGCAGTTCTCTTATGACCACTATCAAACAACAAATGAACAGACCCTCTTTTGATCCTAAAAATAGATCCTATATATCCTCTAGAGGCACATTCAGACAATTTGAGTACAATGTAGTACACAACAAATGTAAGAAACTACTTAGGGATGTGGCTGATTATGAAACTGGTACAATTAGACCATGGGAGTATAAAACCTGTGTGGGATTTGCTCCCAACTATCAAGCTAAACAAACCTTCCAAGTTGCATTTTCCCCCAACAGACAGGCGTATCCACCCAAGAGTTACTCAGAAGCAGCTAAAACTACCTACTCCAGACCTAAATCCAGCCCTATCAGAAGTAGAACATTCTATAGGAGTAAAAATACACTTTCAAATGCCCGGCATCTCCCTATAACCAATCAGAGGTCCAAAACTTTGAGCCTACGAAATAGAGGGGAACAGAGACCAGTCACTGTCAGGGGTACCATACCATTTACGACCCCTTCTGACTACACCAGAGCCAACCATCCAGTGACCCGTGTTAAAAATTCCTTAACTACATATACTGACTCAGCAACATCCCCACATCTGGCTCTACCTGCAGTAATTACTCCAGGTTTAGTAAATAATTCCCCACCACCTAACAATCAAATATGTAGTGCATCTCCTATTGAGTCTGTAATCAACACCACCTCTAATTTAGTTACTCCAGCTCAGAAATCCTTTATTCCAAAACACCTTCCATCTCCAGCCACACCATCATGTCAGACTGTATATACAAAACCGGTTCCAGCTTTGACGAGTGCTTCACCACCATTGGGTAGTCAGACTTTCAGTACTTCCCCCACTCAGTCCATTACAAACATCTCAGTCTACAGTACAAATTCATCCAGTCCAGATCATTTTTTAGCATTACCCCTCAACCTGACAGACAATCCTCCGCCGAGTCTTCTGTCTCCATTCTCTGGACCCACCCCCCCGAGAACAGTACTATCGAGCATACAACTACTCTCGCCATTTTTGACACAGCACCCGCCACAACCGATCGGCCTATCACCACAAACACCACATCTCAAGCAGCTATCCAGAAACCCAAATTCCCAACAAACGCTAAAAATAACAAACTTCTACAGTCCCGTACCCTCCAGGAAAAACAAACGACAAGAATCAGACGAAGAGGATGTAGAGGGAGTGGACAGAGAAAGACCCAAAAATATGAAGAAATTGAAACCAGAAACAATTCAAACGCAATAAAAACACCTACAATAGATTTAAGAAGTAAGGGCATCTTTAATCTATCTGACTATACATTGACACAATATGACATTGAGGTCCTATCCAAAGGACTTTCCTTCTGCCCATCTAACAAACCAGACCTATTTGAACTCTTTGTAGACCTGAATCAATATATAAGGAAACTCACTCTACAACGACATTTTACTTTGAAAAAATTAGAGTATCCAAACTCGCAGGATACCAATAGCCAATCCACTACTGATGCCGACTCAGACGACATTGAAGAACTGATCAACGAATTAGAATATGCTCCAATCCCTTCTAATTTTCGCCCTAAATCAACATTCTATCCATTAGAGAATAGAGGTCCGCATCTTGAAGCATTCTATAATATGGTGATGACAGACCTAAGAGAATTGATGGAAACTAAAACTAAACCGACACCCCAATATAGATCACAAAATTTAAGTTCACTACAGCAAAAAGCTATCAAATCCCTTAGTGCAAATAAAGAAATCACTATAAAAAACGCGGACAAGGGAGGGGGGGTTGTTATACTCAATACAGAAGCATACAATAAAGAGGCAATGCGGATCCTTTCAGATGAAAAATACTATAGCCAACTTGAAATAGATCCCACGGATGAGTATAAAAAGGCATTATCTGCCCTTATCAAGAGAGGTCAGGAGGAAAAAATTCTGAATAAAAATGAAGCCCGATTTTTTCAAATACCGCATCCATCAATACCATATTTTTATTTCCTTCCAAAGATCCATAAAACATTGATTAATCCTCCGGGTCGTCCGATTATATCGGGGATCGATTCACTTACTTCAAATCTGTCTGCGTATATTGACACCATTTTACAATGGAGGCTTGGGCAGATAAGTGGCAGATGGGGTTTAACACTGATAAATGTAAAGTTATGCACATGGGAAGGAAAAATGCAAGTCAACCGTACATACTAAATGGTAAAACACTCGGTAACACTGACATGGAAAAGGATCTAGGAATTTTAATAAACAGCAAACTAAGCTGCAAAAACCAGTGTCAGGCAGCTGCTGCCAAGGCCAACAAGATAATGGGTTGCATGAGAAGGGGCATAGATTCCCGTGATAAGAACATAGTCCTACCACTTTACAAATCGCTAGTCAGACCACACATGGAGTACTGTGTACAGTTCTGGGCTCCTGTAAACAAGGCAGACATAGCAGAGCTGGAGAAGGTCCAGAGGAGGGCAACTAAAGTAATAACTGGAATGGGGCAACTACAGTACCCTGAAAGATTATCAAAATTAGAGTTATTCACTTTAGAAAAAAGACGACTGAGGGGAGATCTAATTAATATGTATAAATATATCAAGGGTCAGTACAGAGATCTATCCCATCAGCTATTTATCCCCAGGACTGTGACTGTGACGAGGGGACATCCTCTACGCCTGGAGGAAAGAAGGTTTGTACACAAACATAGAAAAGGATTCTTTACGGTAAGAGCAGTGAGAATATGGAACTCTCTGCCTGAGGAGGTGGTGATGGTGAGTACAATAAAGGAATTCAAGAGGGGCCTGGACGTATTTCTGGAGCTTAATAATATTACAGGCTATAGCTACTAGAGAGGGGTCTTCCTCTGGATCAACTTGCGGGATAACAGGCCGAACTGGATGGACAAATGTCTTTTTTCGGCCTTATGTACTATGTTACTATGTTACTATGTTCATCTTCCATCTTACCTTAGGGACTCCAGCCATCTAATCACTCTCTTACATGAAGTCATTTGGAAACCAGATATGCTTTGGATAACCATGGACGTTACAGCCCTTTATAGTAATATTATTCACACACTAGGCATTCAAGCAGTAGAAACTTTCCTTTTGGAAGATTTCTTCCTTCCATCCGCTCAAAGGACTTTTATCCTTGACTCAATTGAGTTTATATTAAACCATAACTATTTTAAATATAGAGACCAATTTTTTCTGCAAAAATGCGGTACAGCAATGGGGACGAAATTCGCCCCCGCATATGCAAATTTATTCATGGGGGCATTTGAGAAAAGTATAGGCCTACAAGATACTAAGAATATTATATTTTACAGACATTTTATAGACGATATTATTTTTATATGGCAGGGGGACCGCAAGTCTTTAGATAATTTTATTTCAGGTCTAAACTCTAACAGGTGGAACCTTACATTTACAACCCATATAGACAAGGAATCGGCCATCTTTTTAGACTTAGAAATTTACAGTAGAGGCAATCAGATAATGACGAAAACACACTTTAAAAGTGTCGACTCTAATAGTTTTTTAGACTTTAAGAGTAGTCATTATAAGCAATGGAAAAGAAATATCCCTTACGGCCAGATGAAAAGGGTCAGAAGAAACTGCTCAGACGAATCGGCCCTTAAAGAGCAGCTTCTGGTCCTACAAAATAGATTCCAACAGAAAGGTTACCCATTAGGCCTGATTCAGGACTCCGTAAATAGAGTTCTGAAGGAAAACCAGAAGGATTGTCTACAACCAAAAAAGAGGAAAGAGAACTCGAGACCCCCAGGACCTAACTTCATTACAAGATATAACCCAAGTTTTAATAATATTAGAATGATTATGAAGAAGCACTGGTCGATTATACGTAAAGATCCCATTATAGGCAAAGATCTGCCGAGTCACCCAACCATCACATATCGCCGAGCACGCACCTTGAAGAGCCTCCTGGCACCATCCTGCCCAAAAAATTCTGAATCCAACCATGAAGTCCACACAAGCAACATTGACGTACCGCAAAGCAAAGATAGAATTGGATCATATAAATGCGGCTCCAAGCGATGTAAATGTTGCGATACAATTCAAGATGGTATAGATGAAATGAAGATTAAAAACAGTGGAGAAGTAATCAAACTCAAGTTTTCAATGAATTGTGGTACAAGAAATGTGATCTATATGTTGGAGTGCCCTTGTGGCCTCCAATATATTGGCCGCATGACACAAACCCTTAGGGAGAGACTTAATCAGCACCGCTCAAATATTAATCAAGGTTATTTAAAACATAGCGTTTCCAAACATTTTTCTATTAAACATAACAATGATCCCAGTAAGTTGCTACTGACATCAATAGACTGGATCCCTTATTCATACGCCCAATTATGTAAGAAAGAAATGTTCTGGATCTTTCATTTTAACACTTTAGCTCCCTTCGGACTTAACGAGTCCCTTGAATATTGTAATTACTGAATTTCTCATATCCCCACCATTTTCCATTTCAGTGAGGTAAAAGATAGATGAGGGCTTCGAATCATATTAGGAGACATGAATTAGGAACCCGCAGAGGCAAGTCTGTACATATATATTAAAATTGGGATCTCAATCATCTAACCCTACACCATTTTCAGTACCTAGGAACAGGAAAATACATATGAAATCAATAGATCAATGAATTAATTCCACACTGAAAATGAGTAATATAATCAAATAATCATGACTTTGATCAAAAAACATGAGATATTTTTACCCTTTATATAAACTTATCAAACCCTTTTTTCAACATCTTAAAATAATATAATATCTTTACGTATTAATGCACTTTTGAGTTTTAAATGTATTTTAAATGTATATCAATGTCTTTGCATATATCTCATATATATTTATATATATATATATATATTTTTTTTTTTTTCCAATATTTATATTCATATCTTTTTATTAATATTTATATCCATATTTATTATTATATTTATTATCATTTTATTGTATTCTATTTTTCTATAGAAGCTTGGGGTATGCTATTCAAATATGCCTCAAGGCAACTTATCAACTGATAGTATATACATTTTTTTGTTGTGATTGCTATGGGACCAGGCATATCATTCAAAGTCTCTTGACTGATAAAAAAAATCCATTTTGTACAATTTCAATCACCTGCCCCTTTATGTCTTAATATGCAAAGATTCAGGTGCAAGATCTAAGTGATGCGCTTGGAGCGCATCAGTAAATCAAAGTATAAGTATAAGTGATGCGCTTGGAGCGCATCAGTAAATCAAAGTATAACCACTCCCCTTTGCAGGAGGCCGATGTTGTGCGCCCCAGGCTGGAACGCATCCTACGTTCATAAGATCGTGGCCACTCCCCCCGACAGTGAGCCTGAGCGGTGCGTTCCAGCTTGGAGCGCATCGGGTGGCAGCCGGAAGAAAGACAGTGAGCCTGAGCGGTGCGTTCCAGCTTGGATCGCATCGGGTGGCAGCCGGAAGTAAGAGGACTCGCTGTGGGACGCTCCCAGCAGGCAAGCTGTTGTTGCGTTCCACAGTGGAACGCACAGCAAGACTGGGGCTAGAGTAATGTAATCGGAGGGTGCAGACCTCTGACTGCAATACAGTTTTCTATGGCAAAACGTTATGCCTCTATTAAATATTAAATATTAAAAACATAGCCACTAAATTTTTGTAATACAATAAATTCCAGTTAGATTGTCCCACCAACTCACTTCCTGTTCCGGCCCTGGAGGTCATGTGACCAGGAAGTTACTGCCCACAATGAGACACCACATGGAACCAACCAAACGAATGATATGCATCCTCCCTATTTAACTGTGAGTCCTTTCAGTGTTATGTTATGCTTTTATTTATTTGTGCTCTTGATAAAGGGGACTTAGTTGTAATCCCCGAAACGCGTCGAGCTTTCTTGAAATAAAATAAGCATCCTTGGTTGAAGCCCTCGAATTTTCTTCCATCACGAGGACGGGGTGTATATCCATCTTACAGGCGACCTCGGCGAGGGAGGTAAGGAGGACAGGTGTCTTGAGTTTATCCTGTCCATCCTCCTCCCTGGTGAAGTAAGTCCCTTGACTTAACTTATATTTAATTTTTTATTATAACACCATTATTGTAGCAAAACCTTTCTACACCACCTTGATTTAATATCAATTGAGCGGTTGCAGATAACCCGTATATTATACTATATACATATCTCTCTCTAATACCTGTCACATGTAACTGGCGCCCCACTATACTGTTATATGTTCTTCTGCATATGGTACACTATCAGTGTTCCTGTGCTGTGTTTCTTTTTAAGTGGGCAGCTGCCTCATACTGTGGCCAATCTACTACAAGTTGATATTCTGACACCAATTCCGAGTTCTCCTCTGGCGCTTTATCCCTCCTATTCTTCTTTCCCTGTCCCATTTCCCTCCTCCATACATCCACTCCAAAAATTTTTCTCTTTTATCTTCTCCACTAAATATGGAATGCTACATATGGGTGTGAATGGTGACAAGCAAAGAGAAGAACGAATAAGTGTAGACACCTTGGACCATACAGCTAAGACTCCTCTGAGGGGATCAAGGTTGCCCCGGCCATTGCCACCCTTCACAGCCAATTTGGGGTCCCATAGCTTCGCTAAGCCACTGGGGCCCAACAAGTGCCTAGCTATGTTGCATCCTAACTTGTTTGTCGTAAAGCTGCTGATTTCAGAGTGCAGTCTCAGTTCAATTGCCCTGTAATAAGTAGCCGTGTCAGGAAGTCCAAAACCTCCCTTAAATATAGGTTTGGCTAGAATTCTGTAAGCCAACCTTGCTCTACGATTACCCCAAATAAAAGATGAAAAGAGGCTGCGGACCCTCGCTAGGAAGGATTGGGGGAGAGGTATGGGTAATGCCTGCATAGTGTATAATAACTTGGGCAATATATACGTTTTAAGCAGATTTTTCCTCCCAATCCAGGACAGAAAGGGATTTTGATATCTGCCAATTGCTGTTTGATGTCCGACAGCAGTGGAGGAAAGTTTTGATGGAATAATTGGTTGGGGTCTTTCGTCACTTTAATGCCAAAGTACGTTATGTGGGAGTCATGCCATTGGAAAGGAAAATCTCTTTTAAGGGATTCCAACACCAAGCGGGGGATATTGACACCTAAGGCTATGCACTTGGATAGATTAATTTTAAAGTTGGACAAAGAGCCATAAACCTCCAGCTGTTTCAAAAGGGCAAGACAATGCTTCTTCAGGTTTTGTCAAAAAAAGAAGCATGTCGTCCGCAAACGCGGCTACAGTATGCACCTCCCTGCCCACCCTCAGTCCCTCAATAGCCGGATCCTGTCTCAAAGCTTGGATAAACGTTTCCAAGCACAGTATAAATAATGTGGGTGAAAGCGGACATCCCTGTCGGGTCCCGTTAGAAATCTCAAAGGCAGGTGACATTATGCCATTAACCTGGACCTTAGCAGAAGGGCAGGAGTACAGGGACAGCACCGCCCCCACGAACTGAGAAGGGAGACCAAATTTCAACAGAGTGGCCTTCATATAGTTCCAGTCCACCTTGTCGAACGCCTTCTCTGCATCTGTACTGAGGAACACAAGCTTCTTTCCATATTTCAGAGCGAATTGTTGGGCTTGCAACACTCGGAAGGTGCAATCCCTGCACTCCCTACCCCCCACAAAGCCAGACTGTTCAGGGGAAACAATCCCTGGCAATAAAGGGGAGAGCCTGTTGGCTAAAAGTTTAGCCCACAGTTTTACGTCTACGTTTAGCAGAGAGATCGGTCTATAACTGGATGGAACTTCCAAGTCCTTGCCCGGTTTCGGCAAGACAACAATATGGGCCTCCAACGCCTGCTTAGTCAAAGGGGACCCATTCAATAATGAGTTAAAAAAAACAACTAGCTGCGGACCCAAGACTGGAAAAAATTTCTTGTAGTAAGCCACCGTGAACCCATCAGGGCCAGGACTTTTCCCGGACGGCGTGGAACTTAGTGTCTTTTTAACTTCCTCTAGAGTGACCGGAGCTAACAAAGATAATTTGGAGGGGTCATCGAGAGTTGGCAGGGACAAGTGCTGCAGGAAATTCCCTATATCTCTATCCCTTGCTGACCGCACATCTATTGGCTCCTCAGGTCTAAGGTTATATAAAGTATGGTAATAATCCCTAAATATCTTCGAAATCTGCTTAGTGTCAGAAGTAATGGTTCCCTCTTGTGCTTTCATGCGTTTAATGAAGGCCTGATCATCTCGTTTTTTAATAAGGGCTGACATAACTTTTCCTCCTCTATTACCATGGACGTATTGTTTATGCTTAACCCTCATGTAGGCCTTAGACGCTTTAATATTTAGTAACTCCTTAAGTTCCTGCCTCAAAGCCTTCAGTTCCTCCAGGTCTCTTAGTGCAAGCGAGCGCTTGTGGGACATTTCGAGTATAGCAATGCAAGATAATAGATCTCTTTTTGATATGGGAGCCAAGCGCTATGAAGTCTCCCCTAATTACCGCCTTATGCGCCTCCCAGACTACGGGGCTAGGTGTGCTGGTATCCACATTAATGTTGAAGTATTCCTTTAATTTCTGGGATATGGACTCCACCTGATCACTTGAGTCTAGGAGAGTGTGGTTTAGTCTCCAGGTCCATTCTCTACTGCACAGGTCAGGAAAATTGAGAACAAAGGAGACCGGTGCATGGTCAGAGACCGTGATACCATGTATTGTGGAAGATTTTACTTCAGGCAAATATCTATCTGAAATAAGGAGATAATCAAGCCTCTGGTATGACTTGTGGGGGTTGGAATAAAACGTATAGTCACGCCTGTCACCATGCACCGACCTCCAGATGTCACTAAGATGAAGACCTCTAAGGCGAGTCTGAACCGATATAAGAGAGCGGAAAGAGATGGACGATTTCTGAGTGGAAGTATCAAGTAGCGGGTTTAGAGCCAGGTTAAGATCCCCGCCCACTATAATGATACCAGAAGCAAAAGCCCCAATTATACCCAATACATCATTCAGCCAATTAGTCGGTTTTATGTTAGGCGCATAGACATTGCATATCGTAACAGCGTGATGACCTATCTCGCCTCTCAAGAGGAGGTACCTGCCATCCGGGTCCTTTACCTCTGCCTGCAGTGCAAAGGGAACACCTCGTCTGAAGCCAACACTGACCCCTTTGGCTGCAGAGCTACTAGAAGTGGCATGGTACCAAATATTGAAGGGGGAGTTTTTAAGGTTAGGCACATGTGAATTAAAAAAATGGGTCTCCTGGAGGAGTACGATGTCAGCCGCAGTTATCTTAAGTACTTGAAATATTCTACTACGCTTTACCGGATTATTGCATCCGTGCACATTAAATGTAGATAGGCATATTGTTAGCGGAGCCATTGGGGGTCAACCATAAAACCGTGGGCTACCATCATAGATCTGACCAGGTGACAAGGATGTACACTTCAAAACTGTTATAACAATAGAACAGAGAATATAACTGTAGGACAATTCCTGATAAATTAGGAATTTTGCGCTGAGGGGAGAAAAAGGTAGTTTACACATGTGGGTGACATGTGTTTCCCGACCAGCCAAGAACCCCTATTCTGAGCCCCTAGTATCATGGTACAAAAAAATTCGGTACTACTCTAACCTATGTTTCTGTTAGATATGAAGGAACAATTGCAAGTAAAAATAAGAGTTAAACACCTCGGCGCCATACGCACATTGGACTAAATGTAAAGAAGTCAGAACCCTGCTAGGGAGGAAAAAAATAAAGGTTATACAGGCTCCCAGGAGCTGCCATCATATAAAACTCAGCAACTACAACAAAGCAGTCCCAGGTGCGATGGTACTAATCTGCATAGTGAGAAAAGAAGGAGATTAGCATTAATGGCAAACCCTCAGTCCGGTGCTCCCTGGGTCCAGGCTCTTCTACCCTTCCCGGATCTTTGAGGTTTGGGCCGCATCCATTTCGATACCGAAGGCAGTGGTAGGAGATCCTCCATAGGTGGAACAGGCATCCATGAGGGGATCTCTACCGGCGAAAGTTGCAGTGCTTCCCAGACTGGGGGGAGATCCTCACGCGTACGAACAGTGATGCGACGGTTCCCGGCTGTGATTAGGATCCCAAACAGAAAAAAAGCCACCTATACGGGAACTTTGCGGTGCGGAGAAGGTCCGTGAGAGGCTTTAGTAATCTCCTCTTTTGCAAGGTGGAGGCTGCCAGGTCCTGATAGATCTGTATAGTAGCCCCCTGAAGCTTTATCTCATCCCTCTTCCTGGTGGCCTGCAGAATCAGCTCGGTGTCCCTATAGCTCAGGATACCGCAGATGATGTCCCTGGGGTTGTCGCGGGATGCCGGTTTCGGCTTTAAAGCCCTGTGCACCCTTTCGACAGTAACATGTTCCGCCTGTTCTTGGCCCAGCAATAGATGAAAGAGGGAGTTCATTACCTGGAATAGGTCTTCTTTCTCCTCGGCCTCAGGAAGACCCCTAAGCCTAATGTTACTCCGTCTATTTCTGTTCTCCTGATCCTCCATCTGCAGCAGGAGAGTGTTCATCGCTCTGGAATGGGAGAGTAGGGACTCTTTCACCGCCGAATTGAATGTGAGAATGGCGTCCTGCGATTGTTCTAATGTTTCCACACGGCCTCCGATATGGTGAATATCAGCCTTTATGGATGCCAAGTCGGCAGCTAACGGAGCTAGCGCTCTTTGCAATGCCCCTTCTAGGAAATCTCTGGTGAGAGCAGAACTCTCGTCTCCATGTTGCGAGCTTTGCTCACGGGATCTTCCTCCCCTCTCAGCGCCTGAGACACTTGCGGTGCTGAATCACAAAGGGCCGCGCCATGCTGTTTCGGCGCCATCTTAGAGGCCCGCGCCGGCGGCTGAGAGGCCGATTTGTTAAGGTATTTATCCATATCTTGGCTCGGGCTCGGATCGTCTTTTCGCCCAGAGGTGGTCAGCATACAGTCCTTCGGCTGAATCTTCATGCCGGACTCAGAGTAGTGCTATGACAGAGGCAAAGATAGGGTCTGGTGGCGAGAGCTCTGCTAACAAGCAGCCGCCATCGAGCTCGGTCAGGCCACGCCCCCCGTCCTTGTCTTTGAGGAGATCAAGACACATATTTTGATAGGCACCATGGTCCAGAATGACCAGGTTGCCACCCTTATCTGATGCTTTGATTACGATAGATTTATCGTTCTCAAGGGAAGTTAGTGCTTGCATTTCTGTCCGAGACAGATTGAAGTGGCGAGGGGACACATGTTCTAATTGTTCAAGGTCATTAGTCACCATCTGTAGAAAGATGTCTACACAACCATAGTTTATTGGTGGAGGCATCTTTCTACTACCAGGTTTAAGATCTGTGTATGGACCCTGTCCTGGCCGACGGCTGCCTTCCTTCCCTAGTTGGCATAACGAATGTAGGGCAGCAGAGTCGCCCTCATTAAGGCCAAGTCTTTCACATGTTTGTCTGTCACTGTCCTTGAAAAACTTGTGCCATTTGAGACGCCTACTAAAGAGATTAAGGTCCTTTGTCCAAGAGAAGAGGCAGAAGTTTGTGGTGGGAACAAATGATAGTCCCTTGCTGAGTACATGAAGTTCTACTGTGCTAAATGCACGTGATGTTAAATTTATAATCTGGAGGCCTCCCTTCAGGCCTTGTCCGTCCTGCCCCTGTCTCGTAGTTGATAGGGGGCCTGGCTTTTTTCTAAAAAAGACGACGGTTGTGGTGAGGAGAGATGATTGGAGGAAGTGGCAGCAGAGTAGGATGATGGTCCGGCGGAGTAACTCATCCCACCTCCCCGACCTCTCCCGCCTCCACCCTTCTGCCATCGTCTACCCCTTCCTGTGGTTTGTGCGGTACCTCTACCTTTATATGTACCTATTGATTGTTCAGTGTCAGAGGAGTGCACCTCCGATGTGGACACCTCGGACACCGTTGGTACGCGGTTAGTGAGCTGTTGAATATAGGCCCGGTTCTCTCTGAACTCGGCCAGGTCCCGAGTAAATTGTCTATGTTTTCTTTCTTTAATAAGAATTTGAAACCTTTCAACAGAGGCCTGAAGGGAGGTCTCCCGTCTCGCAAACTCAGGGTCGTCCTTCAATGTAAGGGCGAGCTCAATTTGTTCCTGTAAACTAACAGCCGTTTTTTCAAACATTAACTTCTCCTCTTCCAGGAGGATTGTCATCAGATTAAGTGAACTGATGGTCAATTGTTCCTCCCACCTACTCATCAAGGACTGTGATACTATGCGTTCTGCTGGTCTCACCTGGAGACGAAGTCTCTTAGGGACGATTTTGTATTCAAGATAACTCTCAATCGAGCGTATCTCCCACCAAGATTTTATATTCTCCTTATACCTATTATATAGGTCCCAAAAGACTTGTTTACAGGTTGCTGATGTGCTCAGTCCAGGGATCTCCCTGTCAGAGAAGATATCCCTAGCTTCTATAATTAAAGCCTCAGTAAATAGAGTACCAGATAGAAAATTGGCCATAATGTAATACACAGCATAAATGTCCAGCTGAGTCAATAGACAATATATAGAAGGATCATAAAGTTTACAGTGTTCCAGCAGAGATGACCCTTTAAAACATAACTTTTAATTACTTTTTCTAGTAAAATTATACCACCTTCGTGATTCACCAGTGAAAAAATGTGAAACTAATACTATATAATGATAAAAGCTATTTATCCGGGATAGCCGACCAGTAGTATGGCTATAGAGGTTTGGTGTACATATGGCAGTATTCGGGGGAATGTTAAATAAGCTAAACTGTCCCAACATTCACCCTGAATGAGAGCTCAGCCCAGGGACGTCCCCTGATGGTGGAGACTCCCTGTCCTCGTTCCTGGACTGACTGTCCTATGTATACCCTCCTCTCAAAAAACAAAAAATCAATACCCGGCTCCCCCGTATGGACAACGGATATTTACTGGGTCACAGTAAATTGATACCTGTAGAGACCACAGCCCATCATAATAAAGAGACTGAAACAAACATATAGGTGCATAGAAGATGAATCCTACAACACCATCATGAGAAGCCTAAGGAAAACGTGGTGATGATACTACGCTCCCAGGTTAGTTCTTATCAATACCCCGATGCGTTTCCCCTATTGCTAGGTTCATCAGGGGGTCAGGAAGCAGTCATGGATAAACCGTTATATATAGATAATCAAGATATACTTATGATATATAGGAGGCATAGGACCGGACACACAGATGTTGACGTGTGTATGGGACCAAGCGGACCATTAGATAAATCCCACCTGTCGATGGAAGGTAGAGAGATATCAAAAAATTTGCGCTTGTTACGGGATTATTAATATTTCAACCCACTCAGGTCACTTAATCAGAGTCCTGGACCATCAAATTTGTAAGAAGCCCAGGTCGAATGGGTCAGCCCTCCTTGACACAGTGCCAACACAGTGTTCTTCCTGTTATCAGTGACCATGGTTATGATTTTCAGTTGGCAAGGAGACAGCCAGGATTCGATTTCTTGGTTGATTACGCAAAGCAGTTCCTCCCCAATGTGACTCAGTTCGCCCAGGCTGGCCAGGTGCAGAACAGCGTGATACTGCCATGCTCTGCATAGGTGGAATGCTGGAGGATCACTCTGGACTGTACCTACAGTGGAGGCTGAGGACAAGGTGGAGGATGATGAGGCAGAGGAGGACATCACAGCCTCAATCACAGCGTAAGAACACTGAGACGGCATTGCCATCACCTGGCCAAGTTGTTGGTGTGCCTGGGCCCTGTTTATCTATTAAACAAGGTGGACACTGTTCAGTTAGATAGCTCTGTGCCCTACCCAGAGATTGATGCAAAGTGGGCTGTCTCTTATGGATCTCTTCAGCTTCAGATTACAGAGCCTGCACTGTCCCTGCAGTATCCCTAGGCTCTCCCTACAGTGTATGAAAACTCTCTCTATGAATTCCCCGCACTGTCCCTGCACTCTCCCTATCCAATATTCCACAATTAAAGTCTTCTTGAACACTGTCCCAAGTGCTTGTCACATCTGTCCCAATGCTAAGCTTACACGGGATGAGGCTATTATAGGGCTTTGACATCACAGGGGCTGGGTAACTGCTGATTGGCTGTCTGCATGGCATTATGGCTGATCTCATGTTCCTGGCCTTTGTAACACGTGCAGCCACCATTTTAGGAAAAAAAATATTTGTTACCACAAAGCACGAGGATATTCGGATTAATTGGAAATCTAATTTTTCCTAAACTTGGGATCGAATTCCAATTTGGATGCTTCACTTCGCTCAACACTTGCAATTACTATACTGTATTAGCCAAGTGCCCAGGATTTCTACCCGTATAAGCTAAGTGCATTTACCACCCACCAGTACCTTGGAACTCTCCGCAAAATATCCATATTAAGTACCATAAATGTATTTTGCTTCTACACTAGTAAACTTAATCAGAGCTTTGTGCTTTAATCTTTTCTTGAAGTATAAGTTGCTTTAAATGTTTTAAACAGATGCTAGAAACTTCTACTAAGGTATTTAATAGAGGAGAGAAGCGTATTTAGAACAAAAGGTGATGCACTGAAGATAAAGGCTAACAGATAATGCCTGGTTGTAGTGGCTTGTTCAAAGGTTAAATTGCATGGAATATGTTCCCACCAGAAGTAATAGCGGCTGAAATGGGATTTGGTTTAATTAAGGGTGGTAACGTCAGGTCCTTAAGTACTGGCTGGCAGCTGGGAAGGTCTATTACACAATTAATTTATTAATACTGTAAAAGACTTTCTCGGCCAGCAACTGGATACATAAGAACCTGACATTAGCAGTGTCGGGACATGACGAATAACAGCGTCAGAAGTAAAAAAGAAGCAAGCATGTATAAGTTAGTCTGCACCTCCAGATGGTACAAAAGAAGTCTTTAATACATCAATCAAGAATCATGTACAAACAATACCAATTAATCATATACAACAAATCCAATTAAAATACTGCAAAAATTAGCAGCAACTGATTCTGAGACCAAACATGACCATGGGTTTCAGCATGGACCCAGTTTCTTGAGAAACCCCTTTATAACCATACGCACACCAAACATGTGGGCAGCTATAAATCTGTAATGCTATATAAAAAGCCATCAATATAGGGAATCACATAGATGTGCAAAAAAGTAATAGCAAATAGATGAAAATGCAGAAAGTGGTGATATGCTTAAAATAATGCAGTATCTAAGCAATATCATTATCTCAAGAAAACAAAGTAATAGTTGTATAGTAATCCAGACTACCATGCAATAGTGGTTGTTAATGCCCATTTAAATTGGTTACATTTGCAGGTAAAAATCTTCCACTCTTCTGGGAAGACTTTCTACAAGATTTTTAAGTGTGTCTGTGGGAATTTTTGCCCATTCATGCAGAAGAGCATTTGTGCAGCCAGAAACTAATGTTGGACGAGAGGGGCCTGGCTAGCAGTCTCCAATCTAATTCATTTTACAGGTGTTTGTAACGGCAGGTGGCAAGACTAGGGGCTTGCCTTTATATACCTGTGGCAATGGGGCTCAATGAAACACCTGAAATTAGTAATTAAGAGGTGTGCCCCGTTCACAGTAGAGAAGTCACTAGTATACGTATCTGTATCTGTAATCTTGCGCTGCAGGTTTTCAATGCGATGTGGAAAGATCACAGAAGCAAGTAAATCAAGAAAGTGAAAAACCGCGCTGCTTGATAAACCTCCTCCCTTCTTGGTACGGGTTACAAAAGGCACGGGGAAGGATCTGCAAGGGGTATACCCGAGGATCCCTCCTCTCTCCAACACTCCTGTGGGTAATTAAAGGTCGCAACAATAGTGAAGCCTAGACTTCCACCGTCACGTGCAAAGATTTATTGTACTTACAACAGTATCTCTGATAAAACGCATTAAAACAATGGTATGCACACTTCGGTATCGCCCGACCCGGGTTTCGCTGTCACGCTTCGAACCAAGATTGGTTTTAAAGAAGGCGTACTGGCATGTAGGGTTGGTTCTCTGAAGCATAAACTTACCTTTCTTGTGAAAACTCAGAGTGGGAAACCATCTCTCTTCTGACTTTAAAATCCTGCACTGATTGTTTAAACTTCAGCACATGCGCAGCACAGTCTATAGAGGCCAGAGTCGGCCCAAGGGCTCTCCTGTGCAGGCGCTGAATACTCACCTGTTTCCCTAATGATTGGGCACATCTGATGTTCCCCAGCAGCAGTAGATGCGGTCACACACACAAAAAGCACTACTGGGCTGTTTAGGAGGAGGCTGATTCCTGGGCCTGCTCAGCTCCCCAGCATCATGATGTGTGGACTGTTGGGGAGCAGCACAAGTGAGATGAACTGTGTAGCAGGGAGCGGATGACTCCCTGCTTCACCATCTAAATCAACTGCCTAGGTGCGCTGTCAACACTCTGCACCCCGACATATGCCACGCTCGCTCCTGGCAAACCATTTTATCCCTGGGTGACACAAAGGCTTGTGACTAGATATGAGAGAATTGCTTGAAATTAGCTTTGGGTCCAATTCTTTGGGCAGATTTGATTTGGGTACTAATGAAAGTCCACCCGAATTGAATGTTCTGAGATTGCTCTGAAAAGTTGTGTATGACACTCTCAGGTCTCCTAGGACAGTATCCAGCCTTTAACACCAAGACGCCATTAGTAATATCAAAGTAACAGTGACATTTCTGGCTATGGGTAAATGGATGTGGCAGCAAATAATACACTGCGCTGTCAGATTTTATTTTTAAATTAGAACATGGACCACAAATGACCACTTTTTGTTTTGTCTTCTGACCTGTAAAATGGTCATCATTTCAAGAGATTAGTCTGAATTGAACCGCAAAAGATTCAGTTTTGTCTGGAATCTGAATTTTTGCTAAATTGGAGATGAATTCAATTAGTTTCAATTCGCTCATGTCACTTGGGACGACCACAACTTTTAATATTAATTGTAGTGCAGTTAAATGGGATCTCTAGGACTATAATGGCTTATCCTTAGAATCTCTCATTAAAACAGTCTGACTTCTTGAACTTCTTCAGGACTGCAGCACTCCTCTGAGCACCACATACCCTTCCAAGGTTAGGCATCATACCTTGGGACCTCTTCTATCGCCGCACCCCCTATAGCTACACCTTTGAAGTCAAGTACCTGCAACCCTAATGTATTGTACCCTGTTGTATTGTACCTCATGCTGTTTGTGTTCCTTATGGTCCATAAATTGCTATACTACACTGGCAGGCTTAGGTATGTGGTAGCACAGCCATACCCTGTCAGAGTATCTGCGGAGTGAAAATGATGTTTTTTCTGGCTGGCAGCATGCAGGAGGAGATGCCAGTGTTAGCACAGGACCAGGAAGACACTGATATAGGTGTGCACATTTTGGCATTGATGCACTGCACACCACTACTGGTAGGAGGAGGAAGAGGGGAGTCTGTATAAAGATAGTGCTTGGCACAAAACAGAGAGTGAGTGCGGTGAGACTGCATGAGGTGCCTGAGGAACCTGTTATTAGGTTCCGCATTTTGGGGACCGCACATCACCGTCACTATAATAGAAAATGCCTAATCTTGTCCACAATTGAGGACAAGAATAGAACATGTTCTATTTTTTTCGGGAGCAGCGGACAGGAAGATCGACGGGGCTCTCCGCATCCATTCCGTCCCTATAGAGAATGAATGGGTCCTCACCCATTCTGCAATTTGCGGAACGGATGCAGACCCATTATTACGGATGTGTGAATGGAGCCTTAAGGGGACACTTCAATATTTTTTTGCACATAATAACTACCTATATGTGACAAATATTTAGTTTAAACATACTCCTTTCTGATGAAAGCATCCTTTTAACAGTTGGTGTCCTTAACTAACAAGAACTTGGACTGAGACGTTGTGCCCACTCAGTGGTCTGGGGCTAGGGAAGTGTGCACCTTTGAGACCAATGGTGCCTGGGAGATACTGGCCTAGCAATCACGAGGACCCATAAAGGCAAATGGCATCAGCCACTTTGAACACAAACAGACTCTTGAATCTGTGGAGTATTGCATGGCTCCCTAGAGGACCACTGAAAGGTAAATGAAAATGTAAGTTCTATAACTTTCAAGTTCTCAGTATCACCAAGCTTATTGTGACTCTCCATATATCTGTAACCATCAAGAGTACTGTGCCTCTAAGGCCTCTTTCACACGGGCATCGCGTGTGAAGGCCGGACAAGATGCGTTGCCGGAAAATGTGATCGCGATTTTTCAGCGAGAGTACAAAGCGTTTTAATGCGTTTTGCGCGCGCATGAGAAAAATCTGCATGTTTGGTACCCAGACCCGAACCTGGACTTCTTCACTGAAGTTCGGGTTTGGGTTAGGTGTAGTGTAGATTTTATTATTTTCCCTTATAACATGGTTATAAGGGAAAATAATAGCATTCTTAATACAGAATGCTAAGTAAATTAGGGATGGAGGGGGTTAAAAAAATAAATAAAAGAATTATGGTGATGGACCATGTGATGAGCGCAGTGACGTCACCAAAGGTCCTTTTTCCTCCCATGTCCTCAAAGAAGAAGAAAGAAGACAAGCCGAGCTGCGCGAACAAGTTGAGGAGAAGAGTTTAATAATTTTTTTATGTTTTAACCCCTCCATCCCTAATTTACTTAGCATCCTGTATTAAGAATGCTATTATTTACCTTATAACCACGTTATGAGGGAAAATAATACAGATCAGGTCCCCATCCCGATCGTCTCCTAGCAACCATGTGTGAAAATCACACCGCATCCGCACTTGCTTGCAGATGCTTGCGATTTTCACACAGCCCCATTCACTTCTATGGGGCCTGCATTGCGTGAAAAACACACAATATAGCGCATGCTGCGATTTTCACGCAACGCACCAGTGATGCATGAATATCACTGCTCATGTGCACAGCCCCATTGGAGTGAATGGGTCCGGATTCAGTGCGGGTACAATGCGTTCACCTCACTCATTGCACCTGCACAGAATTCTCGCCCGTGTGAAAGGAGCCTAACAGTAATCTGCAACCATTAAACATCTTTACCATTGTTGTGAAGAAAAATAAATTAGACTGTTCAATCAGTAGTTCCTGTGAACTGGGAAACCAGTAAACATCCCTAGCCAGGCCAGGCCATTGTTGCCCCTTGCCATCTCTTGGAATAATGATGGGCCTTCTGAACTTTCGCCACTAACATGTTTACTACTGTCTGGAATTTCACAGGAAAGAGGGTCAGAATGAGCCTGAGCTAGGACTTCCATTAATGATTTAATGCAGGCTGGGCCTTGAGCGCGTCAGTAATCTGTGTAGTGCTGCCCTCACTTAGGAGATCAGGACCAGTGGCGCCCTTTACTGTAGTGACAGGTGAGGCACCGCATACAACCGCAAAGGTTGCACACTCCTAGGATCAGACCATGCTGGTATGTTACTTACACCCTTGAGAATACTACTACTACTAATTTCAATAGAAATGCTTTTCAGATGATAGAACTTACTATTCTTATGAATGTTGAAGGCCCCAGATTATTCATTGACCAGCATTGACATCTTCGCACCCTCATCCTCTTCCGCACTTAATACTATTTGCTTAAACTTCCCTACAGTATCACATTCTACGCTGTGTGGGTTTGCTGCCCTCTAGTGTAATTCTCTTGTTATTACCACCAATCAGTGAAACCCTACTACTTCCTTTGCCCCCAGAGGCAATCCAAAACTATTCCATGATCTTCAAGCTTAGCAGATACATCTCAAATATATTATGACAATTCCATTTTGTTAGGAATTTTTATAACAACTGGCGCTGCACATATCCACTTTTATAAACTGCCTCCCTATTGCTTTCTAATGACAGTCACCGGGGCTACTGCGTTTGTCTAGAGGCGATGTTCTGGAGCTAATTAAATGTGTGAATATGAAATCTAGAGAGACTATAGCCTTGACACGGCTTCACTGGTAGCTAAAAACAAATCTGTTTAGTATGCAATCTGGAAGCTGAGTGGAATAAATTCAAGATATTAGCATATGAGGTTTGCAAAAAAACACAAAATTGGAACCAAAATTGACTCTGAAAATATTTGTACAACAACAGAAGCAGCGATTAAAAAAATACCTGAAGGGGGAGGGAGGTCTTGAGATAAATAAAGCCTTTGGCTCCAGATGGATGGTAGCTGTGGGGGCTGGGGGAGAGGTTTGGTACGAGATATTATTCAGAATTCGTCTGCCAAATCTTCTCTCTCAGAGGATAAGAGAACAGCAGATGTTATATTGTTATTCAAAGAGTTGGATTTAGAAGCGATGCGGTTACAGATCTGACAACATCAGTGGAATACAGAGAATTTATTTCATCCCTGAGGTAGCTGCAGGAATGAGTCTGAATGTATTAATTACATTCCTGAATTTCACCCAGGAGGTGGATATTTCCGCACTTAGGAGCACAGACGTAGGGGTTCAGCACTGAGGGTGGTTGTGGAAATGAAGCTTCGTGGTCTTCAAGAGTGTGACTAAGATCCATCTAGCCAAGGGACTTTGCACATCTAAACCTATGTTGATCTACAGTCCAACTTTAGGCTTTATTGATCTCAATAACATCTTCAGATGTATGACTGATGTTCTTAATATTCCCTAGGAAGGATTGTCACAGGACAGTTCTGTTGTAGGTCTCCATGAAGCAGGTGCATGCTATAACAAAGCTTGGAATGACTTGTTATGGGACCCTAGGTACTTGCTTTGGACTATTTTTTGGAGGACATAATCCAGCTATGAATAATAATGAAAATATTTTGATAGTTGAAGTTTACAGATGTAGAAAATCTTTATGCTTATTATAATTCATATGTAGTCCAAAATGTAGTACTCATTTGTGGTTGAACTAGCCCACCAGAACACTACAGTATTATCCGGAGGGTATAGTTCTGACACAATAATGGGCACCAAAGGTCCAGCAGAAGACATCAGAGCCAATCGTTTTTCACTAAGGTCTAGTTCTTATGGGTTCATTCACAAATCCTATTACCTTACTGAAGATATGTCCTAGGGTGCATGTACATGCAAAGGTTCTTTATAAATGTAGAGTGGACAAAAGAACCCCAGTATGACTCTTGTTGGATGCATGTGAGGATGGACCTGGCTGAAAAGGGCCAAAGGATGATGACAACAAATACTGATATCCAACCCTGGGGTGGTTTCCTTGCTCAAGTGTTTCCTATTAATACACAGTCTCTTAATGTTAACATATAATGTAAAATATCGCATTACATTGCAGGTTTTTGCCAGAAACGCGCAAGAATATCAGCCATACTGGATTTGGGTGCAAAATGAAAGGAGATTGACTGCATTTATTAATTGATTGTGATTAAGAAATGTCCTTACATTGATCTACAACCAACTCTACTGTATCATCTGATATCTGTAAAACTTAATGGTACACAAAAGGCTCTGCCACATCTGCATATTATGTTTAGATGGGGAAAGTTTTTGCATGAATCCAGAAAGAAGGATCACAAATTACTTTTGACACCAGATGACTGTGGAGAAAATGTAAAAATCCTAGGAACGCCTCAAGAAGACAGAAGACGTCAGGATGGCTCTTACGAAACTCAATAACTCCCCATGGTCTAGATTTCAGCTTCTCTTAACAGCATCTAGTAATTCTAATGGTAGCCATATACATCATTCTAAAGTTGATCAAAAAATACGATTTCAACCAAAACGAACGTTGAACGTGAAATTTAACAAATGCAGATTCTATGCATCATACTGAGCTAGAGGAGAATGTCACTAACAGCTACTTCCGTGTACTTCTCAAGATGCTTTGTTGGAAGACTTGCTAACCCACTATGGCTATCTCACTCTGGCCCCACCTCCTCTCTTCCTGGGGTGTCTGGCCCCTTATGTAGTGCCATTGGATTTTTGTTGTCTCACATAAGGCCCCTTTAGACTGCCTGATGTTCACAGAGATCTGCAGTTGTAAATGCGCCACCGATTACCTGATGAACAAGCAAAGCAATGTAAAGGGTCCGTTACTTCTGGCTCCCAGCCACACATTGAATAACTGTACTACGACCCAGGGGAGCAACTAGCCTTTCTGCTGCCTGAGGCTAAAATTGAAATGGTGCCCCCACCTTCCATGCCAAATGCCAAATTCTCAATCCAACCCCTTTCCTCCTAGCCTTCCTGTTAAAGACATATGTGGATGGACATTACATACATACATACATACATACATACATACTATAAAACATTCAGGGTAATACAGCACTATATACCTGCTACATCTAGTGATGTCTCTTCTGATATAGACATTCTCTTTCTTCATCTTCTCCATTTAGAGATCAGACCACCTTGATGACTTATTTCAGCCATGTCTTGTCTCTGCAGAGTTGTCACACAGACATCTTAGGTTCCTCACTTTTCCACCATCTTCCCCCTCCTGGTGCCCCAATGTTGTTATTCTGCTGCTGACCCCAATACTGTGCACACTGTGCTCCCCAATGCCCCCAAATACTATACTGCAGAAATAGTGTCATATAGATAGTCCTCCCTATAGTAATAGTGTTCCCAGACTGCACTTAATAGCAATAGTGTCCCTTACACTAACCCCAATAATGTTCCCCAAGACTAAGCCCATTAGTAGTAGTGCCCTACATATTGTGCCCAATAATAATAATGTCCCCACAGTACCCACAGTATTAATTATGTTCCCATAAGGACCCTAGTAGAAGTATGGCCCCCTGTAGTGCCCCCAGCAGTAACAAGACCCCTCTATACAGCACCCCTTTAGAGTCCCCATCCCCAATAGTAATAAGGCAATTCTAAAAGACACAATAGTAATAAAGCCATCTATAGTGTCCCCAGTTATGCACCTGAACAACTGAACAGTTCTAAGAACAACATATATCAACACTGGCAGGAAATAAGATACTAAAACAAACTCACTGGTGGACGATAGGAGGACTGAATGCTTAAGGTAACGGAAGGAGGAAATGATCCAGCAATGGAGTGGATGGCAGGTATATGTCATACAGGAACAGTAGATATTGGATGAATGACAGTGATAACACAAAAAGAGTAATATTGATTTTATACCATCTAAATTCAAAGCAGAAAACCACCCTGAACAATAAAAAACCTTGCAAAATAAAACCCAAACATAGCAAGAAAGTCTACAGAAATAAGTCTATAGCAAGTGTGGTGAAGTGCATGATAGGGGTATGTTGAGGGTGAGTATTTCACCTGGATTTTCAGTTTAGCTGGGTGAGATAACTGGAAGCCAAAAATGGTGCTGCTACAGCAAGGCATAACTTGCTGGAGAGCATTTAGCTTAAAGTTATATGGGCTGTATTTCTTTGGACTGGGAGACAGGTTGGTAGTGGGAGTCTCTCAGTTCACACCCCCTAGTCCACTATAGTTATTACCTTTTACCTGAGGTGATCGCAGGTGAGGCCATTTGGGCTGTAATCAATGAGATAGATAAGCCAACCCTCAGTGTATGAGTCTGGAGGAGAGGAAGTGACCCTAGAGAGGGGGAAGCCTGTGAGGCATGGTGTGGTCCCAGCCAGGAGGGCTGAGACCACGAGGTTGAGTGAAGCCGGACCTCTCCCCTGGTGTGGGACTTATGCCTGGTGAAGCTGACCTGCTGAGTGTGTGAACTGCGCTCTATAGGTGAGTTAGAGAGAAGACCTATGTATTAGGTAGAACCCAGACGGGCAGGTGTTTATTTTGGCTTATGTTTATGTTTGTGCTGGTGCTGAAGTGGCTAAATAAAGCACCATTTGGACTTTAACCCCATTGTGTGAGGGGGAATCTGTCATCGGCGCCCTGCTTGAGAGAGCGATCCCTTACCCAAGAAAGGCTACAAAAACTACAGATCCTAGAATACACAGAAATACTGAAGAATAGAACAAGATACAATTTTGAAACTACAGATAACAGAATACAGAAAAAGTACTAAATATCTGAAAAATAATGCATTTTGCAAATGCTATACATGGCAACCAGAATTAGGACAACGGAGCGAGGCGCAGGCGTAGCGCAGTGAGAACTGACTGAGGGGGAAGTGAAGACCAGGATAGGGTTAATTTAGTTGGGGGGTGGAGTGTTGCTGGGGATGTGCAGGGGGGCGGTGCGGCAGTTTCACGGGCTGTTTATATTCTGGGCTGTGGTGGGGGGCGGCACCAGAGGCCATTATTGTTCTGGGGAAGTTGCCCACCCTCCCGCCCTTGTTTGGAGTTGTGTCGATTATGTCATAGCAGGGGGCAGGTTAACGGGGGGTCCTGGAAGGCAATAATATGTTTAGTAGGTGCATGACACGTTGGAACGTGCATCTATATGGTTCGGTAAGCTGAAAGCTGGGGGCTCCTGTTGGGCTGAATTGGTTACAGGGGTAGAGGAATATATGGATGTTGGAGGATTTGGTGCCCTTGGGTCGGCGAGTGCGGCCGACGGTAAGGATGAAGATGTGTGGAGTGAAGATCTCAGCTTGCTAGGGTTGCCTTCTAAGATCCTTCTGCAAAGTGAATTTTATTACATTGTATTTTATATGTTTGTATTTATTGGTTGTTATTTATTTATTAATGTATACTTTAAATGATGTTGGAGTATTATTGCTGTTTAATAAACGGCTGCTATGGCCTTTACACCAAGAATTACGGCCTACGTGTGTTAATGGGGTTGGAAGGAATTGTAGGTGGTGTGAAGGGTCTGGAAAGATCTTACCTCCCTAAGTCATGGAGTGAGTCTGAAAACTCAAAAATCAGCAACTCCATCCTAATCAACAAGACAAAGCTATGCAATAACCAAACCTTTATTCCTTTGCAACAGTTAAACAGCACATAGAGGTAGTCCATGTGGCTTCTAAGGGATCCTTAGAGAGAAGAGACCCAACACAGGTAGGCCCCAACCCCTTTGCTAGAACGTCTGCAGTGCTCTCTCCAAGTATTGTTTGAAAATGAGCAAATTTTATGTCTAGTGGGCCTTGTGGTCATTCAGATTTTTTTTGTGTAAAGCATGCAGAAGATCAGATATGTGAACTGTTTATTCTCAGGCAACGTGATTCACACACAAACAGTGGTATCCCAGGAAAATAAGGGCTGCCTTAATCTAGTTAGTTGCTGGCTTTATGAAAAACATCTGGCATTGAGAATATAAAAAAGTCATCCACATGATGATCGACTGGACATGAGCATTAATAACACTGATTCCGTCTGTACTGCATCATTATGTAAGGTTGCGGGGAAAGGTTACATTCTACTTTGCAAAAGGAAAGGAAGGAAGTTGTTCACACAGAGATGATCTGCAGGTGTCCTGAGCAGGAGGAGATACTCTGCAGGTGTTCCTGGAAGAAGAAATGATTAGTATGACCCAGAAGACCAGACACTTGCACCCCCCACTTCATCCTGTTTATAATTCATTCTAAATATTGTCCCTGATGATCCTTGATTGCTGAATTTCCTAAATTGAATCAACAGTCCCCTCTATTTTGGTCCTCTATTTTCGAATGATTCAATTCGCTCAACTCTAGGGCCTAGGTAATAAGCCTGTGTTATATGTACATCAGAGAGTTTCATACCATGGTTCAAGAAGCCTTCACATTGCCCTCATGATGATTGTGAAGTGAGAGCCACTGATGTTAGAGAGCGCATGTCTCAAGAGGAATCTGTCAGGTTCTGTAAGATCTATTGAGTACAGTACTACCGGTGTAGCACTGCTGCCACAGACCTCAGATCGCTGATATGTATGCCCATACTCACCCTGTTCCCCTGCTTTGCACTTGCAAACCGGCTGTAGAATACATTGAGAGGGCTGCTAAGTGTGCACACGTAACGGAGAGGACTCCATGATAAGATATCTTAATGTATTTCAGGACCAGTTTGCATGCACAGAGGGGGTACAGGGGTGAGTATGGATTTAGTGATCCAAGGTCAGCGGTAGAAGTACAATTCTTGTAATACTGTACCTAATAGAGCTTGGGGGACCTCACAGATCCCCTTTAAAGAGGACGTGTAACCTTGACTGCTGTTGACGTGTCTGTTTTAGTTACTTCTTGCATTAGACGTGTAATAACAATTCTGTTCTTGCTAGAAGTTATGAAAAATTATTAGCCGGTGTAGTGGATAGGAGTGATAGTGGCCTTGATGAAGTGTTGTGTCATGATGTACTTCCTCGGGTCGTTGCTCCCTGGGAATAGGTGCAGTGGAAATATAGTACTGAAGAATGAGGCCAGAGTTAAACGTAACAACTAAGTGCAGCGTAGAACGTGAAGCACCAGCAAGCATGTGGAGGCAGGTTGGGTGGTGTTAATTCAGCACTTAGGTGATACTGGCTTACTAGTTGTTTGGTGATGGGTGGCTTTGCTGTATTCCCTCAGTGTCTGTAGATGCAGAAGTAGCAAGTCACTCTGCTGTCTGGAATCTCAAGGCTTCACTTGAGGGAAAATTGAAGTAGTTATCTCTGTGGAGTTTGTAACAGGAGCAGGAGCTCTGCAGTGTACTTCCTCTCCACACTGCAGCTTCTCCCCCTCCTGGCAGCAAGCTGGACCAGCCCACTCCTACCAAGGGTAAGCCTGTTCCTGCCAACCTTTGGCATATACTTCGTTGCTGGTTGTACGGCCAGAAAACAAACAGTAAAATGCATAATACCACAATAAACAATTTGTATTACCTCCAGGTCTGGGGTACCACATTAGTAGTAGGGCCTGTGTCCCTGTATAGTCTGACCCTGGCAGATTGGATTGTATCAGACTGTGCAGGGAACTATTCAATCCCTGCATAGTCTGATTGGATAGGTCCCTGCGCCTTCATTGTAAACTATTACTAATTCATCCATTGCATCTAGGAGAAATAATAATGGAATGGTCCATTATAGAGTCATCGAAATAGATGTTTTAGAAGTGTTATTTTATTACATGAAGGATTCCAGAAATTGCTAAAACAGACATGTCAGGTCAACACTTAGTGATGTGAGTTGCTTAAGGTGGTGGTGGTGATAACTAAGCTTCTAGAACTCTTTCTGCACTCCCTTGGCTTATCCTTCCTGTTGGAGCCTCCAGCACTTGCTGATGGCTTCCACTTAGTGCATACGGACCAGTGGTCTACCACTTATTTACATAACGTAAGGGATCTATAGACTAAGGGAGACATTTATCAAGCCAGGTACACCTGTTTTTTCATCTAAAAAGTCGCAAAGGTAGGGCCATGAACAAATCTCATAAGGATTCATAGAAAATCTTAGTATTTTCCCCCTACCCTACCCAGTTTCCATGTATGTGTGCATCAATTATTCCAAGGCAATGCAGAAAGCAAAGAGCAATGCCCCAGTTTTTGATATATAAAAAAAAAAAAAAATTAAACAGAAGAAATTCCAATTTAAAAAAATTATAATAAAATAATAAAAGTCGCCTTGGCCTTCACCTTTATGTTGAAACATGTGGGGTAGGTGCTACAGAAATATGATTCTCATTCTGAACAGCATATTTCTCAAGGTATATACACCAGATAATTGGTATAACTACATTCATAAATCGCTAGTATACAGCTCTAATTCACAGTTTCCTTTCAGCTAATATATTACAAAGATGGCTGCCCACAGCCACCATTAGGGGGAGATCAGTGCACAAGAATTTATACAGCTACCACTGACTGCAGTGAAAGCTGTAATAATGGATTTGCATTGAGCTCCCCTAGTGGCATCTGCATAGAAATACATTAGTTTCCTGTTGGGAAGAGAAGGGCTTCAGTGCTACCCTCCTCCTCCAGGCTCCCTAGCATTTGAGTGGTCTGACTCCATTCAAGGTACGCTGCGTATAAGAATTGACTTTGCAAAACTAGTGGATATTGAAACACTATGAAGGTCTCTACTGCTTGGAATTGGAACTGCAGTTGCCACTTATTTAAAGGGTTCTACAGGATTAAATAAACATGGCGACTGTCTTGTGTTTGGTGTGCAGCTCAACCTCATTGAAGTACATGGGATGTGATGGTGTCAAGCAGCTCCTGAAAAGCTCTCATCCTATATGTACACTTGTCACGCCCTGCCCTGTGGGTGTTCTGAGACGATCTGTCAGAGTTGCGGCACGTGACTCAATCTGACAGTTTGTTTTGTGTTTGAGCAGAATCCCACCTCCTATCAGGTGAGGTTTGTTTGGTCATTGGGAAGGCTATTTATTCCTCCCTCTCCCTATAGCCTTTGCGGGTTATAGTTCTTCCTGGTTTGAGTGCTGGAAGTTTTGGTGGATCGTCTGCTCCAACTCATCTATGGATAAGTCCTTTTCCCTTTTTCCTTCTGTGTCTGTTTTTACTAGGCCCCTAGAGTGACGCTAGCTCCTTCGGTGGTTGACGGAGCTGGTAGTCTCTTTCCCTTTTTCCTACTGCTGAGGTTTTGGTCCAGTGTGTTACAGCTTTAGGTACGTGGGCATGTGCATATCTACCATTGAGATATGCACATGGGCATAGCAGCATAGGAAAAGTATTTTAGGGATTGCTAGGAGGTGACCCCTTTGTTCCCTTGCTTTTGGGGCCTAGTCAGTTGTTGTTTTTGCTTTGCCATTTACTGTTTCCTTCCCTTATCTTACCTACCGTGACAACACTACTGTCAGTGTGGCTGCAATGCTACAAGAGGGTTACATGCCAAGGTCATCATCATGTAGCCCTAGTATGATATTGGATTGGTTTTCCACTATTTGCTTCAGCAATATGATTTCAAATTTCCAATAAAAACAGATGCTTTAGTGGTTTATTTGACCCATCTTGCTCTCATGCACCTCACTTCATCCATCCATTGACTTTCTGTCTCCTTCACTTACCCTCTACTTCATTTCTCTTCTCCTTCTCACTTTAAAGTCTATTTTCAGACCTCTTTCCAATACTCTTCCCTTTTCTTCTATAACTTTCCTCAACTTAAGAACG
Organism: Bufo gargarizans; assembly: GCF_014858855.1. Lineage (NCBI taxonomy): Eukaryota > Metazoa > Chordata > Amphibia > Anura > Bufonidae > Bufo > Bufo gargarizans. The sequence goes on from NC_058085.1 coordinate 134,538,756, forward strand.
CAGAACCTAACATTAGATTCCCCCAGAGCCCGAGAGCAGCCAGCTGCAGAGCAACTTCTTGTACTATCAGTTTTTCTTGTGTAAAATTCCCTTTCCTGATGCACACTAATATTTTCCTGGTTACTTTTCATGCACCAAGTTCCTCACTCCATCCCCAGAGGTTCCTTACTTCTGTTTCACTTAAAGGGGTTGTCCCACTTCAGGAAGTGGCATTTATCATGTGAAGAAGTTAATACAAGGCACTTACTAATATACTGTTATTATCCATATTGCTTCCTTTGCTGGCTGTATTAATTTTTCCATCACATTATACACTGCTCGTTTCCATGGTTACAGACCACCCTGCAATCAATCAGTGGTGGTCGTGCTTGCACACTATAGGAGAAAGCGTCAGCCTCTCTAGTGACCGGGACCATGGGAGCAAATATAGGCTAGTGCTTTTTCCTATAGTGTGCCAGCATGACCACCACGGATGGATTGCAGGGTGGTCTGTAACCATGGAAATGAGCAGTGTATAATATAATGGAAAAATTAATCCAGACAGCAAAGGAGGCAATATGGGTAATAACAATACATTAGTAAGTGCCTTATATTAACTTTCTCGACACGATAAATGCCATTTGCTGAAGTGAGACAACCCCTTTAAGGAACTATTCTAACTCCCATTATTAACAAGATCTTTATTACTTTATCTATATTAGTCCTACCCAAGTTTTTAAAATTATGTTGGGATATATATACAGGTAGGGCCAGATTAAGAAAGGGGCCCAGATCCCACTACTGTCACCTGAACCACCTGATCATTTTTATCAACCACATATATGGGAGAGGTGGCTGCACCTTTGATTGACCCTCCCCACTGCATTCTATCGGATGTATCAAGCCAGTTGAAAAGCAACCACTTACACTTCAACGAGTGAGCCCCGCACATATGTGTTTATCTGTTTTGTCTAGGTAGGATCACAGAAAACCAACGGTATCCAAAATGTTGCAACAAAAATTATGAAAACCCTTGAATACCTGGATTTTTAAACTGATTACTAATAAAACATGGTCTGATCACGATGAAGGAGAAAACGCAATCTAACTAACCTAATAACGCAGTGTGCTGCAGGAGGGAACATGTTTATGGTTGTACAAACAATGGGGGTAGTAGTTACATTAGCAGTCCTCTTGCTATGTCATTCCCCTGGGGCTCTGCAGTGATGGGAAGGGGCGCGCTTTTCCTCCCTTTAGGGCACCCCCTTGGGTTCTTCTGCCTGATGGTGGTTCGGGGAGCCCTTGATGTTGACCAATTGTAAGGTGCAAGGTGGCAATGATGAGGCAGGTTTGCAGTAGAAAAGTTTCTTATTGAAGAATGCAGTTCATGTAAATCAGTCACAGTTCTCAGCATGTATGGACTGGCAGTTCTTACACAAGTGCAAATTTCCTTCTTACACTGCTCTTCTCTAGCTGACTGTCACAAGAAATGGGGGGTGCAGGACTTCAGTGTAATGTAACCACTGGGAAGAACCTCAACGTCAGACTAAGTTCTGCATCTTTTGGACAGGTTGTTTTGCTCGCACTATAGGTTTTCCACAAATGTCCTCTGCGGGATGTGGCTGATTTCACTATGCAGATAACCAGTCTGCTCCTTAGGTGTGTCAGTTACCAAAAAACATATTCTCCCACTTAAAGGTCTTTTTCAGACTGTGTTTCTCCACAGGATTTCTCCTCACACTTCCTCCTGGCCTCCGGGCATATTCCTTAGGCCTCTTTCACACTTGCGTTGTCCGGATCCGGCGTGTACTCCATTTGCCGGAATTACACGCCGGATCCGGAAAAACGCAAGTGAACTGAAAGCATTTGAAGACGGATCCGTCTTCAAAATGCGTTCAGTGTTACTATGGCAGCCAGGACGCTATTAAAGTCCTGGTTGCCATAGTAGTAGTGGGGAGCGGGGGAGCGGTATACTTACAGTCCGTGCGGCTCCCGGGGCGCTCCAGAATGACGTCAGAGCGCCCCATGCACATGGATGATGTGCCATGCGATCACGTGATCCATGTGCTTGGGGCGCTCTGACGTCACTCTGGAGCGCCCCGGGAGCCGCACGGACGGTAAGTATACTGCTCCCCCGCTCCACACTACACTTTACTTTAGCGTCCCGGCAGCCATGGTAACCATTCAGAAAAAGCTAAACGTCGGATCCGGTAATGCGCCGAAACGACGTTTAGCTTAAGGCCGGATCCGGATTAATGCCTTTCAATGGGCATTAATTCCGGATCCAGCCTTGCGGCAAGTGTTCAGGATTTTTGGCCGGAGCAAAAAGCGCAGCATGCTGTGGTATTTTCTCCGGCCAAAAAACGTTCTGGTCCTGAACTGAAGACATCCTGATGCATCCTGAACAGATTTCTCTCCATTCAGAATGCATGGGGAAAATCCTGATCAGGATTCTTCCGGCTTAGAGCCCCGACGACGGAACTCTATGCCTGGAAGAAAAGAACGCAGGTGTGAAAGAGCCCTTAGTTATATGTTTGGATTTGTATCTACTTTTCTATCTTTCGGTTTACCTTTGGCCGGTTTCATCCAGAGCTGTTCCGGCTAGCTCTGCTCCCATCAGAGGCTAGACTCTGTCTATCCTTAAACTGATCTATCTCTTCCTCCCTAAGGGGAAAGGATACAGCTCCAACTAGCATCTGGTTGTTGCCGCCTGCCTTTTTATACAGGAAATGCATAAATACACAATAAACTGCATTTTTTAAATCTTTTTGCAGCATACATATACAAATTGCTTATGAAAACCTATTTGCAGGGGAACCACTGCCGTGGGCATTGCAATACCACACAAACAGCTGTACTGTCTGTGTCTTTGATAGAGCACATTGAGTATCCACCACGCAAAGCGGAAAAGTAATTGAATTTAATAACCTATAGATACCCCTTTAGCAGATATAGTCACCAAATAAAACAGGACATTGAGGAAGAATTTTGGACCATTCTTCCCTGCAAATTCTTTTCCGTTCATCTAGCCTTTCATCTAGCCCTCCTTCAGGTCCTGCTACTGCATCTTGAAAGCGTTAAAATGGTTGGGTCACTTCCGCAAATGGTATTTATCATGTAGAGAAAGTATACAAGCCACTTACTAATGTATTGTGATTGTCCATTTTGCCTCCTTTGCTGGCTGGATTCATTTTTCCATCACATTATACACTGCTTGTTTCCATGGTTATGACCAGCCTGCAATCCATCAGCAGTGGCCGTGCTTGCACACTATAGGAAAAAGTGCCTCTCTGGTGGCTAGGATCATTGTAATACACATAGGCTGATGCCTTTTTCTATAGTGTGCAAGCACGGCCACCGCTGATAGATTGCAGGGGGGGTCGTAACCATGGAAACAGGCAGTGTATAATGTGATGGAGAAATGAATCCAGCCAGCAAAGGAAGCAATATGGATAATAACAATACATTACTTGTGGCTTATATTAACTTCCTCTACTTAATAAATGCCATTTGCTGAACTGACACCTCCTTTAACTCCTTTAAGGTCAGAAAACAGACTTGGATATTCCAAAACACAAACTTCTTTTTCAACCGTTCTATAGATTTACATACGTGCTTTGGGAATCTGTCTTGTTGCATCACTCAGCATGTCTGCAGCTGTGGGTCATGGACGGCTGCCCTTAGATTCTCCTGTAAAATGCTTCAATGCAAATTTGAATTTATTGTCCCCTCAATGATCTCAGGGCATCCAGGCCCTAAGGCACTAAAGCAGCCCCAAACCATGATGCTCCCTCCACCGTGCTTCACAGTTAGGGCTCATGCACACGACAGTATGGCCTTTTCAGTGTTTTGCAGTCTGTTTTTTACGGATCCAATGTTCCGTTTTTTGTTTCTGTTGTGTTTCCATTTCCTTTCCGTTTTTCCGTATGCCATATACAGTATACAGTATATACATAGAAAAAATTGGGCTGGTCATAACATTTTTAATAGATGGTTCAGCAAAAACGGAACAGATATGGAAGACATACGGATGCATTTCCGTATGTGTTCCGTTTTTTTTGCGTTGACTTGAATGGAGCCAAGCACTGTGATTTGCGGACAAGAATAGGACATGTTCTATCTTTTCACGGTACGGAAATACTGAAACGGAATGCACACGGAGACACTTCAGTTTTTTTTGCTGAACCATTGATATGAATGGTTCAGTATATGTACCGCATACTGAACTCAAAAAACGGCCAGTATACTGAACGCAAAATACTGTCGTGTGCATGAGCCCTTAGGATGAGGGTTTGGTGTTCAGTGCTTTGTTCATTCCTGGCAGCTCCAGAGGCTTCAGAATCCTTACATGAGTGATTTGTGTAAACTGGACAATTCTATAACAGTTATGCATGAGGGAACTAGTGATGGCCCAGGGGGGGATCCTTCACCACTCTCTGCTCAAGTTTGTGTGGTAATGGATTTTAATGGTTCCCACAGGCCTCAGGGCCTTATAGCTTTGTCATTGGACTCCTTGGTTAAGGTCACTCAGTATTGATTAATAATACTACTGCTGCTACAATGGACAAGCTGATGGATCTGAGCCACATTTATTACGCTTATTCACACTTTATGAGAATATTTTCTTCTACTTGTAGTCAAACGGCTGCATAACAGACAATGGTGCAAATGTATGCAAGGCAATGAAAATGATTCAAATAATCCATTATTTAGAACGTGTGCAGAGATTGCCAAAAGTAACTGCTCAAGGTGAGGGCCTCAGGGTGGACAACAACACTGCTACAAATATGATACAAATCTCATGTTGCGCTTTCCGGCAGTACCGATTTATACTGAAACTCATGTTGAAGGAACAGTTAGCGTCTTCCTCTTTTAGTTTTAATATAGAAATACATTGTTATAAAGTAGGCTTGATCCACATTATACAGCTGTAATATGGAGCTATAGTCACTATACAATGCATTCGGAAAATCTTTAGACTTTTTTTTTTTTTTTTTTCACATTTGGCAATGTTACGGCATTGTACTAAAGTAAAAAAAAAGTTTGCCGCCATCTATCTGCACTCAATACTCCATAGTGACAAAGGGAAAAGAGAATGTTTGAAATTGTGTGAATATACAGGTCAGGTGATGGCGTGACCCACCTGGCAGGAGTCCGGGAGGTGGCTAGATATAGAGCCCGGTTCCCTTCAAATGATGTTGGGTGTTATCAGTGAATTGGAAAGAGCAGAGGGCATATGAAGAAGTGGTGTGCAGCCCAGCCTGTGAGTAGCTCAGCTAGCATATCAGTGGCCTTTGTCAGGTGCGTGGCACTGAAGCCAAGCAGACCAGTACTCAGAGTTTTGGGGTTATCTAGTCAACAGTGTGAGACAAGCTGCAGGGCTGTGCTGTATTCAATCCAACTCATATATATAGGGTTTGGACCGCGCGTGTCAAAACATACGGTATACAAACAGTTTTTTTCTTCTTCTTCCAAAAAAAACCCCCCAAAAAACTGTTTGTATACCGTCTATTTTGACACACGAGGTCCGAACCCTATATATATATACTTCGTGAAAGTGTGATTGACCCCACAACACTCCTCGGACCTGCAGCGCAGCATTTTTGCAGACTGGTGATTAGATAATTTTCTTTTGTACAATCCTACTCATATAACTCTCTATAGACGTGGAAGTAATCTGTTTACATTTCCACCTTTTGCCTTTTCCTTTCCCACCACATTGAAAAGAACCATGCTAATGATTACATTTGTGCCAGGCTCCTGCAGTTTAACATGCCAGTTAAAAAAATGGTGTAAAAAAAGAGCGTAAGGGGTCTTCAGAATCTCTTCTTATGCACTTCTTAACTCTTATACTAAGCCGCTGTGAATCCACAAGACCAATTAACTTCTACACAGGCAAAGGACATGTAGCTCTTGAAAACTGTAGAAAAAGATACTCCAGCATCTATTTGTATAAAATCTGTAGGTTGTATTCATGACTTCATGAATACCCCTGAGGAGCCTGTGCAGAAGGTGGGAGTGGTAGTGGCTCTGAGGAGATGTTGTTGTATCTTGGTGTCCCACCTCAGGTTGTCACTCCCTGGGGCAGGTGCAGTGAAAGAAATGTGAGCGCAAGGAACCAGGCAGAGATTATAGAACAAAGAAAGTTTTTCAGTAATTAGTAACAAAAAATAAATAAAAATACAACAAATAGCAGCACATCCAGCAACAGTTCATACAAAGTGAAATTTCTCCTCCCAGATAATGAGGTAGGTGGATGACAGTGTGGCAGAAGATGACACTCAGAAGTTTACTAGCTGACAATGTCTCTCTCCTGATTTCCTTCCCTATGGCTTTACTCTGGCACCTGTGGCTGTAGGTGTCTTGAACTGTGGTAATGGTGTCTTGACGTGTTTCCTGCCACCTTGCAGGAGTCTTGATAGCTTGATTACTCTGCTGACACAAATATGTCATATTTCACAAATCTTCTGTGTCCTAGGACCCTGCAGTCTCTCTGGGGCAATGACGTCCTCCTAGATGAGTCGTCTCTATGTTCCACATGGCCTGGAGGAGCTGGATATAGATCGCATCCTCACTTTCAACATTCTGAACTCAAAAAAACTAGCTATCCCTTCCCCTGGCAGGAAGTTGGAACAGCCCACCCCTACCAAGAGGTAAGCAATGGAATGGTAAGTTCCATTTTTGTTGCCAGACACTGCAAATCATAGCCCATCTGCTGGTGAGTAAGGTGTATAGCATGAAATGTGACATAGCATGAATATTACGCAACATTACTTTACAAGCCAATTGTAGTACCCCCAATGGGGGTAAATGCCCCATGAACTTGGCAAAGGGACGTGTGTGGCATATGGAAAGTGACGCATCTTACTGAAAGAATAAATACTCCGTCTGTGATCAGTTACCTGTTTATAGAATTGCCTAAAGATGTCCACGCACACGTCTGTGTTCATATTTTCATCAAAAAATATTGAACCCACAACCCATGTACCCATAGCTGTGGACCAAATACCAATTTTGGATCATGAATTGGCTGTTGGTACAGTTTATGTGAATTTTCCCTTTGCCCGGAACTATTTTACTGCAAATTAACATACCCAGTTAGATGAAACCACTTTTGATCAGACACAATGTATCGCAACATCTCCAGATGTCCATCTATGATCATATCCAGAGGCCAATGACATTATAACACATGCACTAATTCACCCCCTTCCTTTAACTCTTGCACAGATGACAGTCAGGTGAAGCAATTTCAGTACAGGTTGACGTGGGAAAATTTACACATTAATTTCCATGGGCCGCTCAAAATCTTCTCTTTGCGTGTCTGCAACAATGGGTGGATGTTTGAAAACATAGTTGTCTATTTTTTTTCAATCAGCCAGGCAGAGGTGGACTATATACCAAGCAGAGGTGGACTAAATTTCCAAGTAGGCAGATGCCCACAGGGCTACCCAAGCCCTCCTCACGGTCGCTGGCCAGGTACATAACGATCATATACTCACAGAATTAATTAATGCTTGTAGCATCAGGTACATATGCACCTGGCCAGCCTCACTGTCCTCAGTATGGTAAGCATTTTATGCTGCACAGTGGTATTTGGTTTTGCTGGGACAGTATTTTGTGCTGCACTATGGTATTGCTGGCTCTGCCTACTTCTGTTGTCCCTGCCTACTTGTGCCTTGTGTTGGCCCTGGAATATAAAACAATAGATTGAGTATCTTGCTACACGTGTAACTGGATTGCAGCAGGATCCTTTATTGGAGTAGTCCCAGCCCACCTCTTGTAACGTAAAAAAATAACAATGGGTTCGCACAACAAAGTGGTTCAAAGCACTATTTATAAATGTGCAGTTTTGTGCTGTCTTTACTTATATTATATTCTGCGTAATGTCTCACAGCCCACGGGATATTCGCTGTTCAAATGCCAATACGGTAGGCTTCTGTACTCTGCATTAGTATCCTATAGCCCGAAGCCACTCGTTATTCCAACACCAGTACCTTAACCGCTTGCCGCCACGCTAACGCCGAAAGGCGTCATCGCGGCAGCTCTCCCAGGTCACACTAACGCCAATAGGCGTCATCTCGCGAGACGCAAGATTTCCTGTGAACGCGCGCACACAGGCGCGCGCGCTCACAGGAACGGAAGGTAAGCGAGTGGATCTCCAGCATGCCAGCGGCGATCGTTCGCTGGCAGGCTGGAGATCCGAATTTTTTAACCCCTAACAGGTATATTAGACGCTGTTTTCATAACAGCGTCTAATATACCTCCTACCTGGTCCTCTGGTGGTCCCTTTTGTTAGGATCGACCACCAGAGGACTCAGGTAGGTCAGTACAGTCGCACCAAACACCACACTATACTACACCCCCCCCCCCCCGTCACTTATTAACCCCTTATAAACCCCTGATCACCCATGATCACCCCATATAAACTCCCTGATCACCGCCCTGTCATTGATCACCGCCCTGTCATTGATCACCCCCCTGTCATTGATCACCCCCCTGTCAGGCTCCGTTCCGACGTCCGTATGATTTTTACGGATCCACGGATACATGGATCGGATCCGCAAAAAGCATACGGACGTCTGAATGGAGCCTTACAGGGGGGTGATCAATGACAGGCGGGTGATCACCCATATACACTCCCTGATCACCCCCTGTCATTGATCACCCCCCTGTCATTGATCACCCCCCTGTAAGGCTCCATTCAGACGTCCGCATGATTTTTACGGATCCATGGATACATGGATCGGATCCGCAAAACACATGCGGACGTCTGAATGGAGCCTTACAGGGGGTGATCAATGACAGGCGGGTGATCACCCATATACACTCCCTGATCACCCCCCTGTCATTGATAACCCCCCTGTAAGGCTCCATTCAGACGTCCGCATGCGTTTTGTGGATCCGATCCATGTATCCATGGATCCGTAAAAAATCATGCGGATGTCTGAATGGAGCCTTACAGGGGGGGTGATCAGTGACAGGGGGGTGATCACCCTGATTACCCTGATCACCCCCTGTCATTGATAACCCCCCTGTAAGGCTCCATTCAGACGTCCGCATGCGTTTTGTGGATCCGATACATGTATCCATGGATCCGTAAAAAATCATGCGGATGTCTGAATGGAGCCTTACAGGGGGGGTGATCAGTGACAGGGGGGTGATCACCCTGATTACCCTGATCACCCCCTGTCATTGATAACCCCCCTGTAAGGCTCCATTCAGACGTCCGCATGCGTTCTGTGGATCCGATCCATGTATCCATGGATCCGTAAAAAATCATGCGGATGTCTGAATGGAGCCTTACAGGGGGGGTGATCAATGACAGGGGGGTTATCAGGGAGTCTATATGGGTGATCACCCCCCTGTCATTGATCACCCCCCTGTCATTGATCACCCCCCCCCCCCCCCCCCCCGGTAAGGCTCCATTCAGACATTTTTTTTGGCACAAGTTAGCGGAAATTTTTTGTTTGTTTTTGTTTTTTCTTACTAAGTCTCATATTCCACTAACTTGTGTCAAAAAATAAAATCTCACATGGACGCACCATACCCCTCACGGAATCCAAATGCGTAAACATTTTTAGACATTTATATTCCAGACTTCTTCTCACGCTTTAGGGCCCCTAAAAAGCCAGGGCAGTAGAAATACCCCACATGTGACCCCATTTCGGAAAGAAGACACCCCAAGGTATTCCGTGAGGGGCATATTGAGTCCATGAAAGATTGAAATTTTTGTCCTAAGTTAGCGGAAAGTGAGACTTTGTGAGAAAAAAAAATAAAAAATCAATATCCGCTAACTTATGCAAAAAAAATAAAAAATTCTAGGAACTCGCCATGCCCCTCATTGAATACCTTGGGGTGTCTTCTTTCCAAAGTGGGGTCACATGTGGGGTATTTTTACTGCCCTGGCTTTTTAGGGGCCCGAAAGTGTGAGAAGAAGTCTGGGATCCAAATGTCTAAAAATGCCCTCCTAAAAGGAATTTGGGCCCCTTTGCGCATCTAGGCTGCAAAAAAGGGTGACACATCTGGTATCGCCGTACTCAGGAGAAGTTGGGCAATGTGTTTTGGGGTGTCATTTTACATATACCCATGCTGGGTGAGAAAAATATCTTGGTCAAATGCCAACTTTGTATAAAAAAATGGGAAAAGTTGTCTTTTGCCAAGATATTTCTCTCACCCAGCATGGGTATATGTAAAATGACACCCCAAAACACATTCCCCAACTTCTCCTGAGTACGGCGATACCAGATGTGTGACACTTTTTTGATGCCAAGGTGGGCAAAGGGGCACATATTCCAAAGTGCACCTTTCGGATTTCACCGGTCATTTTTTTACAGATTTTGATTGCAAAGTACTTCTCACACATTTGGGCCCCTAAATTGCCAGGGCAGTATAACTACGCCACAAGTGACCCCATTTTGGAAAGAAGACACCCCAAGGTATTCCGTGAGGGGCATGGCGAGTTCCTAGAATTTTTTATTTTTTGTCGCAAGTTAGTGGAATATGAGACTTTGTAAGGAAAAAAGAGAAAAAAAAAAAAATCATCATTTTCCGCTAACTTGTGACAAAAAATAAAAAATTCTAGGAACTCGCCATGCCCCTCACGGAATACCTTGGGGTGTCTTCTTTCCAAAATGGGGTCACTTGTGGCGTAGTTATACTGCCCTGGCAATTTAGGGGCCCAAATGTGTGAGAAGTACCTTGCAATCAAAATGTGTAAAAAATGGCCTGCAAAATCTGAAAGGTGCACTTTGGAATATGTGCCCCTTTGCCCACCTTGGCAGCAAAAAAGTGTGACACATCTGGTATCGCCGTACTCAGGAGAAGTTGGGGAATGTGTTTTGGGGTGTCATTTTACATATACCCATGCTGGGTGAGAGAAATATCTTGGCAAAAGACAACTTTTCCCATTTTTTTATACAAAGTTGGCATTTGACCAAGATATTTCTCTCATCCAGCATGGGTATATGTAAAATGACACCCCAAAACACATTCCCCAACTTCTCCTGAGTACGGCGATACCAGATGTGTCACACTTTTTTGCTGCCAAGGTGGGCAAAGGGGCACATATTCCAAAGTGCACCTTTTGGATTTCACCGGTCATTTTTTACACATTTTGATTGCAAAGTTCTTCTCACACATTTGGGCCCCTAAATTGCCAGGGCAGTATAACTACCCCACAAGTGACCCCATTTTGGAAAGAAGACACCCCAAGGTATTCCGTGAGGGGCATGGCAAGTTTTTAGAATTTTTTATTTTTTGTCGCAAGTTAGTGGAATATGAGACTTTGTAAGAAAAAATAAAAAAAATATAATCATCATCATTTTCCGCTAACTTGTGACAAAAAATAAAAAGTTCTATGAACTCACTATGCCCATCAGCGAATACCTTAGGGTGTCTACTTTCCGAAATGGGGTCATTTGTGGGGGTTTTCTACTGTTTGGGCATTGTAGAACCTCAGGAATCATGACAGGTGCTCAGAAAGTCAGAGCTGTTTCAAAAAGCGGAAATTCACATTTTTGTACCATAGTTTGTAAATGCTATAACTTTTACCCAAACCATTTTTTTTTTGCCCAAACATTTTTTTTTATCAAAGACATGTAGAACAATAAATTTGGCGAAAAATGTATATATGGATGTCGTTTTTTTTGCAAAATTTTACAGCTGAAAGTGAAAAATGTCATTTTTTTGCAAAAAAATCGTTAAATTTCGATTAATAACAAAAAAAGTTAAAATGTCAGCGGCAATGAAATACCACCAAATGAAAGCTCTATTAGTGAGAAGAAAAGGAGGTAAAATTCATTTGGGTGGTAAGTTGCATGACCGAGCAATAAACCGCTAAAGTTGTGGAGTGCCGATTTGTAAAAAAGGGCCTGGTCACTAGGGGGGTATAAACCTGTGGTCCTTAAGTGGTTAATAAAGGATATACACATAGTGCTCACTGTATCAAAAATGAATCAAAACACTTTATTGCACTTACAGACTAGATGTCTTGGTTTTTCACATAAAAACACATTTCCCGACCTGGGGTTCACTTGGCTTCATCAGGGGTGTGTCTTGGTTTACTTCTTGTCTATGTTCTTTTTATCCCTGCTTTTTTTAAAACTTCATATCCGAATCTAATACATCCTAGTTGTACCGTAAAAAATTATCACAATACATACAATCGCATATATATAAAATTATAAATACAAAATACTTTTAATATTAAAATAAAAATATTAAAATAACTCCATCTTACCTCTCAACTGTAGTGCATGTGCATATCCTTTCTACCCGCTGTCTACCTGGCAGCATGGTCACTAATAAAGAGTAACTACTTATAATTTAGAATAAAAAGTAGAGGGGCACTCCTTAAATGGGAACAGAAAACGGCAGTCAGAATAAAATGTTATCTAAATAGATATTTAATATGAATCACATGCATCACATATAATATTTATATAAAAAAACACATCAATTAATTCAATAAAACAAAATAAAATGAACAGTGGGGTCCTAATTATAACACAAGAGTTCAGGGGTTCATGGGACACTGCCCACAGTAGAAATCAGTCTCAGTGAATCCACATACACCTAGTAGCAGTATGAGAGGTGTGTGGTTAGATTGAATTAATTGAGGCAAAATTGCCACACAATGTCCAGCTTCAGGCCTCCAGAGCAGGGAAATCGATGATAAAATCAAGTCCTGGAGAAAATGGCAGTAAGCGCTTCTTACCGTGAGCCTGCAGTAGTCTCGCTGTGATCGAGAGGAATGTCAGCCTAGCACAGCTGAACGCGGCGTCCCACGTGGTACAGAGTCAAAGCGTGACGTCTCACGTGACTCACCAGCTGGAGCTATTGTAGCTGTAGTAACGTCTCTCTTTATGTTTCTGAACACCACCTCAGATGCGAGACTGGTTCTACGAATCACCCCGACCGGCGTTGTCACTGCTCGGTCACTTCGGGGGAAAAGAAGACTCACTGTCCCAACTTGCCCAAACGCGTTTCAGGGTATACACCCCTTCCTCAGTGGTGGAGACAGTGAGCTCTGGACAACTTTTTATATCCTCCCAGGAAATTCATCACAGGTGATATTGTCCTAATTAGGACCTCAGGAACTCCCAATGTGGGAATCAGTGAAAGTTCAACAAAACATCAAATCCTGCAATGTTCATAACATCGATGTGGTGGACATATTACAATCCAATTGAAAGATAAAATAAAATTATAAAATACAAAAAAGCATATATCAACTCTTGCAATGTACCTTCATGTGCGTACTCACACACACCTATCTGTACAGGTATCTATAAAATGACATGCGAAGATATCCACATTTATCAAAAAGATAAAAATGTTTAGTATACATAAAACATCCTATAAATTTTTCCCGCTCAAAAAATAACAATGTAGATGCAATCACAATATTAATAACAATGGGAACGCACAAAAAACGCACATGCGGTCAAATGCGCTTTCGGTGCGTTTCTGATGCGTTTTCTCCAAAAACAATAAAGACGCATATATCAAATCCTGCATCTTACAATGGACCTTCATGTGCGTTTTCGCACACACCTATCTATACAGGTATCTATATAAAGATCTAATGAAAGGATCTCCACATTTTTTTAGAACTGAAGGTATTTAATATGCATACAATATCCTATAAATTGTTAAAACTAAAGAAATATAAATGTAGATGCGATCACAACATTAATTACAATAAAAACGCACAAAAAACGCACATGCGGTAAGGTGCGTTTTTGGTGCGTTTTTGATGCGTTTTCTTCCAAAAATGATAAAAAGGATAAAAAATGGTGAAATCTACCAATAAAAGGTTAAAAAAGCCTACTCGAAGGTAGATATCCTTATATGAGACTCACAGAAGTATATATTCAAGGGGAGGCAATCAAATCAGTAAAATTCAAATGAAGATCTATGTTCCACGGAGAGAGGGGAGGCGAGCAGGGCAGGGAGGATGGAACAGAGTGCTGGAAAAAACAGCAAGACTCTGAATCAGCGTCCCCACCCGGCTTACCACCCATTTCTCAAAGGAATCCAAAAAGTTCCCATTCGGCATTCAAGCCCCTGGGAATCAGGGATTCAAATTCAAAAATCCGACGTGATTCCTGCCTGGACATAGCAGCTATATGGTTACCACCTCTCCATGGTTTCTTGACTCTCTCCAATGCAAAGAATTGTAAGGACGAAGGATCACAGTTGTGTATATCTTTAAAGTGTTTGGAGAGGGAATGTAACAAATATCCCTTTTTTATATTAGTCAGATGTTCCGCCACTCTCTTCTTTAGTGTCCTCTTTGTCCTTCCTATATATTGTTTATGACAACTACATTGTAATAGGTAGATGATATCAGTTGAATCGCAGGTTAGACATTCATCAATGTCAAGCCTGAACAAATTTTGAGTAGAGGTAACACTTGTGGTTTTCCTGGCAAAATTAGTTACCTTACAATTCCCACACCGCCCACATCTATGGAAGCCACCAGTTCTAAGCCAATTGTGGCCCTCATTTGGACCTATCTTATTGTTTTTTAGGGTGGGTGCTACTTTTGCTGCCAGTGTAAGAGCTCTTGTATATGTAATTCTTGGATCTTTGGTAAGGGATGAACCTATAATCTTATCATCCAGGAGAAAGTGCCAATGTCTCCTGATGATTTTTTCCACCTGTCGATACTGTGAATGATAGGGTAAAATCATCCTCAGTATCTCATCTGTTGAGGATGTACATTTTGGGACAAAGAAATCCTGTCTATTCATGCCCCTGACTTTATCTAGAGCTTTCTTGACTGTCTGGTCTGGATATTCTCTCTCAACGAACTGTTGACCAAGAGCAGCAGCTTCTACTTCAAATTGTCTCTGGTCTGTACAATTCCGCTTCAATCGTCGAAATTGGCTGACAGGTATGTTTAACAGCCATTTGGGTAAGTGGCAGCTGGAAAAGCGGATAAAGCTATTCCTAGCTACTTCCTTGATAAAGGTGCTGCACTTAATCACCGTTCCCTCAATTGCTACTTTAATATCTAAAAATTCGATTTCTTTGTAGCTAGTCTTTGGGGTAAAGATCAGATTCTTTTCATTCCTATTGATTTCTATAAGGAAATCATCAAGGGTCTCCTTAGTACCTTCCCAAATGAACAGAATGTCGTCAATATATCTTCGCCAGAGCACCAGACTCCCCCCCAGTCTATGACTGATGGTCTCACTTTCCCACTGAGCCAGGAAAAGGTTGGCATAGCTGGGGGCGAATCTGGTGCCCATGGCGGTACCCGTCAACTGCAGATAGAAATCCTGCTCAAAAGCAAAATAATTGTGTGACAGGATGTATTCTACTCCTTCTAAAATATACATCATTTGTTCCTTTTCCAAAGTGTTATCCCTTTCGAGCTGTTTCATCAAGGCGTCAATCCCCATCTTATGTTCAATTACAGTATAAAGGGAACTGACATCGAGTGTACCTAACATCCACCCTTCTTTACATTCGAGAGTTTCAAGCAATTTGACAATATCAGTCGTATCTCTGATATAAGAGGCGGTGGTTTTGACCAATGGTTGAAGCCAACGGTCAATATATCGTGATAGATTCGATGAAATGGAATCGATACCCGATACTATAGGTCTCCCTGGGGGACATTTCAGATCTTTATGGATCTTCGGAAGACAATAGAAAACGGGAATCCTTTTTTGTGTATCCATAATATATCTAACCTCATGATCCTGCAAGAATACAGCCATTACTCCCTTATCACAGTAGCTCTTCAACTCCCTAAAAAATTCCTCTGTGGGATTTCCTTTCAATTTCTGATATGTACTGCCATCTTCTAACTATCTTAGACATTCACCTCTGTATGCTTCTGTATCTAAAATAACTACCGCTCCGCCTTTATCGGCGGGTCTAATAGTGATCTCTTTGGTGTCTTGTAATTCTTGGATCGCATCCCGTTCTAATCTCGTTAGATTAGAATTCCGGGTGCGACCCTTCAATGATCTTAATTCTTTCTCTACATTTGTCTTGAATGTTATCATTTCCCCACTCATTTCCTGCCTTGGGTATTTTTTGGATCTCACTTTTAAATCAGTATGGGAATATTTCCCGATATACGGAACATCCGGAGTACTACCAGTTACTGGATTTTTAAGGAAGTACTTCTTCAAACAGAGCCTACGTATAAACTTCTCAATCCCAACATATGTGGAAAATTTATCGAGGGCCCTGGTTGGAGAGAACTTCAAACCTTTATTCAAAAGATGTGTCTGTGCCTCAGTCAATGTAGTGGAACTAATATTAATTATGTTTGATATTTCCTCGGTGAGTTGTGCTGATTTCTTTTTTTTTGCGTGTCTGCCCCTTCGTATCTGTCTCCGTATCTGTGTGTTTGTTGACCTCTGTGATATGACTGTTCCTGTTGACTGTGTGAATGAGGATATCGTACCTGGTTGTAATTCTGTCTCGTCCCTGATATCCTTATCTGATTGTCCCGATGTTCCGGGTAACGATGTCTCAAATTGTAATCGTGTTTGTGATCTCCCTTTTGTGCAATCCCGTATCTCCTTGGTGGGGAAGGTGTCCGGGTATGTTTCATTTTGGGACGATGATGAGGTGGAGTCCCATCTAAAAAAAGAGGCGATGATAATGCCTCGTATCTATTGCTGACTGTAATCAGTGATTCATGCTGTATAGTGTCATTAGTGTCATTAATTGGTCTATCTATGTCTCTATTGTCACTGGTTTTTTCCGGGACATACACAATATTACCATTGGGAGCACTCCCATACTGATTTTTCAATTTTCTAGCTTTTTTATAAATAATTTATTTTTCTAACGTGTCCAAATTTTTGCATATTCTATCATGCCAGCCCTTTGTATCTTCCCCAGTAGGGAACTGTTCTAATTCTTTTTTAATTTTGCTGATTTGTTCACCTAATTCATTAGATATCTCTTGTCGGCGTTTGATAATCATCTGAATTAAACAGACCGACTGGGCTTTCAGGAAGGTGTCCCAGTCCTCTCTGAAAGCTTCATTAACCAGATCACTAGCTGGGGTTTTACTCAGGGCTAGACCTTTTGGAATAATCCCTTTTTGCAGGAAGTGGGAGAGTGAGGTCACCTCCCACTTATTGCATAACTGTTTTTGGAGCAATTTCTCCAAATCTCTAAATACATCACCATTGGATCTTAAATAATTTGGTTCAATATTTCTTTCATCATTAAATACAAATTCATCAATTTTCTTAAATTTACTATTAATATGTTCCCAAATATCCATAACGGTCTATAGGGGGCACAGCCGAGGGGTGGATATAATGAATAGCAGATATTGGAGACCAGCGGCTCAACCTATAGACCGGATGGAAATGGGTGCTCACCTCTCGGTCCACCCAGACCGTATAGTAGACAAAAATAGAATAAAAAGTAGAGGGGCACTCCTTAAATGGGAACAGAAAACGGCAGTCAGAATAAAATGTTATCTAAATAGATATTTAATATGAATCACATGCATCACATATAATATTTATATAAAAAACCACATCAATTAATTCAATAAAACAAAATAAAATGAACAGTGGGGTCCTAATTATAACACAAGAGTTCAGGGGTTCATGGGACACTGCCCACAGTAGAAATCAGTCTCAGTGAATCCACATACACCTAGTAGCAGTATGAGAGGTGTGTGGTTAGATTGAATTAATTGAGGCAAAATTGCCACACAATGTCCAGCTTCAGGCCTCCAGAGCAGGGAAATCGATGATAAAATCAAGTCCTGGAGAAAATGGCAGTAAGCGCTTCTTACCGTGAGCCTGCAGTAGTCTCGCTGTGATCGAGAGGAATGTCAGCCTAGCACAGCTGAACGCGGCGTCCCACGTGGTACAGAGTCAAAGCGTGACGTCTCACGTGACTCACCAGCTGGAGCTATTGTAGCTGTAGTAACGTCTCTCTTTATGTTTCTGAACACCACCTCAGATGCGAGACTGGTTCTACGAATCACCCCGACCGGCGTTGTCACTGCTCGGTCACTTGTAGTATCGGGGGAAAAGAAGACTCACTGTCCCAACTTGCCCAAACGCGTTTCAGGGTATACACCCCTTCCTCAGTGGTGGAGACAGTGAGCTCTGGACAACTTTTTATATCCTCCCAGGAAATTCATCACAGGTGATATTGTCCTAATTAGGACCTCAGGAACTCCCAATGTGGGAATCAGTGAAAGTTCAACAAAACATCAAATCCTGCAATGTTCATAACATCGATGTGGTGGACATATTACAATCCAATTGAAAGATAAAATAAAATTATAAAATACAAAAAAGCATATATCAACTCTTGCAATGTACCTTCATGTGCGTACTCACACACACCTATCTGTACAGGTATCTATAAAATGACATGCGAAGATATCCACATTTATCAAAAAGATAAAAATGTTTAGTATACATAAAACATCCTATAAATTTTTCCCGCTCAAAAAATAACAATGTAGATGCAATCACAATATTAATAACAATGGGAACGCACAAAAAACGCACATGCGGTCAAATGCGCTTTCGGTGCGTTTCTGATGCGTTTTCTCCAAAAACAATAAAGACGCATATATCAAATCCTGCATCTTACAATGGACCTTCATGTGCGTTTTCGCACACACCTATCTATACAGGTATCTATATAAAGATCTAATGAAAGGAACTCCACATTTTTTTAGAACTGAAGGTATTTAATATGCATACAATATCCTATAAATTGTTAAAACTAAAGAAATATAAATGTAGATGCGATCACAACATTAATTACAATAAAAACGCACAAAAAACGCACATGCGGTAAGGTGCGTTTTTGGTGCGTTTTTGATGCGTTTTCTTCCAAAAATGATAAAAAGGATAAAAAATGGTGAAATCTACCAATAAAAGGTTAAAAAAGCCTACTCGAAGGTAGATATCCTTATATGAGACTCACAGAAGTATATATTCAAGGGGAGGCAATCAAATCAGTAAAATTCAAATGAAGATCTATGTTCCACGGAGAGAGGGGAGGCGAGCAGGGCAGGGAGGATGGAACAGAGTGCTGGAAAAAACAGCAAGACTCTGAATCAGCGTCCCCACCCGGCTTACCACCCATTTCTCAAAGGAATCCAAAAAGTTCCCATTCGGCATTCAAGCCCCTGGGAATCAGGGATTCAAATTCAAAAATCCGACGTGATTCCTGCCTGGACATAGCAGCTATATGGTTACCACCTCTCCATGGTTTCTTGACTCTCTCCAATGCAAAGAATTGTAAGGACGAAGGATCACAGTTGTGTATATCTTTAAAGTGTTTGGAGAGGGAATGTAACAAATATCCCTTTTTTATATTAGTCAGATGTTCCGCCACTCTCTTCTTTAGTGTCCTCTTTGTCCTTCCTATATATTGTTTATGACAACTACATTGTAATAGGTAGATGATATCCGTTGAATCGCAGGTTAGACATTCATCAATGTCAAGCCTGAACAAATTTTGAGTAGAGGTAACACTTGTGGTTTTCCTGGCAAAATTAGTTACCTTACAATTCCCACACCGCCCACATCTATGGAAGCCACCAGTTCTAAGCCAATTGTGGCCCTCATTTGGACCTATCTTATTGTTTTTTAGGGTGGGTGCTACTTTTGCTGCCAGTGTAAGAGCTCTTGTATATGTAATTCTTGGATCTTTGGTAAGGGATGAACCTATAATCTTATCATCCAGGAGAAAGTGCCAATGTCTCCTGATGATTTTTTCCACCTGTCGATACTGTGAATGATAGGGTAAAATCATCCTCAGTATCTCATCTGTTGAGGATGTACATTTTGGGACAAAGAAATCCTGTCTATTCATGCCCCTGACTTTATCTAGAGCTTTCTTGACTGTCTGGTCTGGATATTCTCTCTCAACGAACTGTTGACCAAGAGCAGCAGCTTCTACTTCAAATTGTCTCTGGTCTGTACAATTCCGCTTCAATCGTCGAAATTGGCTGACAGGTATGTTTAACAGCCATTTGGGTAAGTGGCAGCTGGAAAAGCGGATAAAGCTATTCCTAGCTACTTCCTTGATAAAGGTGCTGCACTTAATCACCGTTCCCTCAATTGCTACTTTAATATCTAAAAATTCGATTTCTTTGTAGCTAGTCTTTGGGGTAAAGATCAGATTCTTTTCATTCCTATTGATTTCTATAAGGAAATCATCAAGGGTCTCCTTAGTACCTTCCCAAATGAACAGAATGTCGTCAATATATCTTCGCCAGAGCACCAGACTCCCCCCCAGTCTATGACTGATGGTCTCACTTTCCCACTGAGCCAGGAAAAGGTTGGCGTTAGCTGGGGGCGAATCTGGTGCCCATGGCGGTACCCGTCAACTGCAGATAGAAATCCTGCTCAAAAGCAAAATAATTGTGTGACAGGATGTATTCTACTCCTTCTAAAATATACATCATTTGTTCCTTTTCCAAAGTGTTATCCCTTTCGAGCTGTTTCATCAAGGCGTCAATCCCCATCTTATGTTCAATTACAGTATAAAGGGAACTGACATCAAGTGTACCTAACATCCACCCTTCTTTACATTCGAGAGTTTCAAGCAATTTGACAATATCAGTCGTATCTCTGATATAAGAGGCGGTGGTTTTGACCAATGGTTGAAGCCAACGGTCAATATATCGTGATAGATTCGATGAAATGGAATCGATACCCGATACTATAGGTCTCCCTGGGGGACATTTCAGATCTTTATGGATCTTCGGAAGACAATAGAAAACGGGAATCCTTTTTTGTGTATCCATAATATATCTAACCTCATGATCCTGCAAGAATCCAGCCATTACTCCCTTATCACAGTAGCTCTTCAACTCCCTAAAAAATTCCTCTGTGGGATTTCCTTTCAATTTCTGATATGTACTGCCATCTTCTAACTATCTTAGACATTCACCTCTGTATGCTTCTGTATCTAAAATAACTACCGCTCGGCCTTTATCGGCGGGTCTAATAGTGATCTCTTTGGTGTCTTGTAATTCTTGGATCGCATCCCGATCTAATCTCGTTAGATTAGGATTCCGGGTGCGGCCCTTCAATGATCTTAATTCTTTCTCTACATTTGTCTTGAATGTTATCATTTCCCCACTCATTTCCTGCCTTGGGTATTTTTTGGATCTCACTTTTAAATCAGTATGGGAATATTTCCCGATATACGGAACATCTGGAGTACTACCAGTTACTGGATTTTTAAGGAAGTACTTCTTCAAACAGAGCCTACGTATAAACTTCTCAATCCCAACATATGTGGAAAATTTATCGAGGGCCCTGGTTGGAGAGAACTTCAAACCTTTATTCAAAAGATGTGTCTGTGCCTCAGTCAATGTAGTGGAACTAATATTAATTATGTTTGATATTTCCTCGGTGAGTTGTGCTGATTTCTTTTTTTTTGCGTGTCTGCCCCTTCGTATCTGTCTCCGTATCTGTGTGTTTGTTGACCTCTGTGATATGACTGTTCCTGTTGACTGTGTGAATGAGGATATCGTACCTGGTTGTAATTCTGTCTCGTCCCTGATATCCTTATCTGATTGTCCCGATGTTCCGGGTAACGATGTCTCAAATTGTAATCGTGTTTGTGATCTCCCTTTTGTGCAATCCCGTATCTCCTTGGTGGGGAAGGTGTCCGGGTATGTTTCATTTTGGGACGATGATGAGGTGGAGTCCCATCTAAAAAAAGAGGCGATGATAATGCCTCGTATCTATTGCTGACTGTAATCAGTGATTCATGCTGTATAGTGTCATTAGTGTCATTAATTGGTCTATCTATGTCTCTATTGTTACTGGTTTTTTCCGGGACATACACAATATTACCATTGGGAGCACTCCCATACTGATTTTTCAATTTTCTAGTTTTTTTTATAAATAATTTATTTTTCTAACGTGTCCAAATTTTTGCATATTCTATCATGCCAGCCCTTTGTATCTTCCCCAGTAGGGAACTGTTCTAATTCTTTTTTAATTTTGCTGATTTGTTCACCTAATTCATTAGATATCTCTTGTCGGCGTTTGATAATCATCTGAATTAAACAGACCGACTGGGCTTTCAGGAAGGTGTCCCAGTCCTCTCTGAAAGCTTCATTAACCAGATCACTAGCTGGGGTTTTACTCAGGGCTAGACCTTTTGGAATAATCCCTTTTTGCAGGAAGTGGGAGAGTGAGGTCACCTCCCACTTATTGCATAACTGTTTTTGGAGCAATTTCTCCAAATCTCTAAATACATCACCATTGGATCTTAAATAATTTGGTTCAATATTTCCTTCATCATTAAATACAAATTCATCAATTTTCTTAAATTTACTATTAATATGTTCCCAAATATCCATAACGGTCTATAGGGGGCACAGCCGAGGGGTGGATATAATGAATAGCAGATATTGGAGACCAGCGGCTCAACCTATAGACCGGATGGAAATGGGTGCTCACCTCTCGGTCCACCCAGACCGTATAGTAGACAAAAATAGAATAAAAAGTAGAGGGGCACTCCTTAAATGGGAACAGAAAACGGCAGTCAGAATAAAATGTTATCTAAATAGATATTTAATATGAATCACATGCATCACATATAATATTTATATAAAAAACCACATCAATTAATTCAATAAAACAAAATAAAATGAACAGTGGGGTCCTAATTATAACACAAGAGTTCAGGGGTTCATGGGACACTGCCCACAGTAGAAATCAGTCTCAGTGAATCCACATACACCTAGTAGCAGTATGAGAGGTGTGTGGTTAGATTGAATTAATTGAGGCAAAATTGCCACACAATGTCCAGCTTCAGGCCTCCAGAGCAGGGAAATCGATAATAAAATCAAGTCCTGGAGAAAATGGCAGTAAGTGCTTCTTACCGTGAGCCTGCAGTAGTCTCGCTGTGATCGAGAGGAATGTCAGCCTAGCACAGCTGAACGCGGCGTCCCACGTGGTACAGAGTCAAAGCGTGACGTCTCACGTGACTCACCAGCTGGAGCTATTGTAGCTGTAGTAACGTCTCTCTTTATGTTTCTGAACACCACCTCAGATGCGAGACTGGTTCTACGAATCACCCCGACCGGCGTTGTCACTGCTCGGTCACTTGTAGTATCGGGGGAAAAGAAGACTCACTGTCCCAACTTGCCCAAACGCGTTTCAGGGTATACACCCCTTCCTCAGTGGTGGAGACAGTGAGCTCTGGACAACTTTTTATATCCTCCCAGGAAATTCATCACAGGTGATATTGTCCTAATTAGGACCTCAGGAACTCCCAATGTGGGAATCAGTGAAAGTTCAACAAAACATCAAATCCTGCATGTTCATAACATCGATGTGGTGGACATATTACAATCCAATTGAAAGATAAAATAAAATTATAAAATACAAAAAAGCATATATCAACTCTTGCAATGTACCTTCATGTGCGTACTCACACACACCTATCTGTACAGGTATCTATAAAATGACATGCGAAGATATCCACATTTATCAAAAAGATAAAAATGTTTAGTATACATAAAGCATCCTATAAATTTTTCCCGCTCAAAAAATAACAATGTAGATGCAATCACAATATTAATAACAATGGGAACGCACAAAAAACGCACATGCGGTCAAATGCGCTTTCGGTGCGTTTCTGATGCGTTTTCTCCAAAAACAATAAAGACGCATATATCAAATCCTGCATCTTACAATGGACCTTCATGTGCGTTTTCGCACACACCTGCCCCTCTACTTTTTATTCTATTTTTATTCTATTTTTTCTACTATACGGTCTGGGTGGACCGAGAGGTGAGCACCCATTTCCATCCGGTCTATAGGTTGAGCCGCTGGTCTCCAATATCTACTTATAATTTAGATGTTGAACATCTATCTTGTCCCCTAATTATAATCTGAAATGTGACTAAACTTGACTACTACCAGGGATAGTTATTTAAATATTTTTATTTTAAAATAAAAGTATTTTGTATTTATAATTTTATATAGATGCGATTGTATGTATTGTGATAATTGTTTGAGGTACAAATAGGATGTATTAGATGCGGATATGATGTTTAAAAAAAAGGAGGGTTAAAAATAACACAGACCAGAAGTGAACCAAGCCACACCCCTGATGAATCCAAGCGAAATCCGGGTCGGGAAATGTGTTTTTATGTGAAAAACCAAGACATCTAGTTTGTAAGTGCAATAAAGTGTTTTGATTTGTTTTTGATATGGTGAGCACTATGTATATATCCTTTCTTAAGGTACTGGTGTTGGAATAGCGAGTGGCTTTGGGCTACAGGATAGTAACGCAAAGTACAGAAGCATACCGTATTGGCATTTGAACAGCGAATATCCTGTGGGCTGTGAGACATTACGAAGAATATTGAGACATATAAGGAAAGACGGCACAACACTGCACACTTGTGTTGGCCCTGCCTACTTGTGTTGCCCTGCCTTTTGTCAATTTGGACTCGTCTACAACTTAGGGCCACTTTTAGGTTTTTCTTCCAGGGCCTCTTTAGGTTCCCACCCCTGCAACCAGGGATCCTGTATTACACCACTTCTCCAAGCCATGCACCGTGTACTGCTTTTAGCTGGAATGTAAATGTCTCGAGATTGGCCAGCAAAACAGCCCAGTGTTTCTTTGAGCCTTTGCTCAAATAGGCATATAAAGGACTCCATTATCGCAAATTTTGTGTTGTATCCCCTACAGAAGGTTAGAAACACTCACAAAGAACACTACTGCCCTTCACAAAGAGTACCCTTCGAATGGCAGGGAAGTATATGATTTATTTGACTACTCTAGTAAAATTAAAGCTAAGATCTGATATGGGCACCAAAGACTGTTTTACTGTAAGAGAATGTTGAAGAAAAAGGTCCAATTAGCATTATTCTGTACAAACCACAGAAGGGAAAGAGTGGTCTGTTTTTTCATAGCCCCCCTTATATTATATCAAGCCTTCACCTGCATGGTGAGAAGAAAGGGAAATTATTGGTCCTCTTACTGTGAATGACTACCAGAGAAACCTTAAAAAACAAATGAGAAGACCCTTTTGTGACAGAGAAATTAGCCCCATAGGAGCTAAAATTGCCGGCAAAGGTAACTATTTCCTGTCCATCTAGACTGCTATCAGTCTGCAAAGAACTTCCCACTCTTGCTAATTTACAATAGCTGTTGGACAGCAAAGGACCCACATGCTCTTTCCTTTCTACCTTTAATAAAAACATTGCTTCAGTGGAAGATCTGGTGCCAGAGGTAACACTATGTTTTTTGCAGAAGAGTAAAAATACTGCTCTGACCATTTTTGATGAGTATTTACCAGAGGAGGAGTATGAAAGTTGCGGTAATTCAAGTACATAATACATAGGCCTACACTTGTTGACATCTGCGTTGGAGGCTGCGTTTGGAGCCTCTGTTACAGATTCTGTCAAAAGACCACACACAAAAGCCTTATATGCAGCACTTTTTTGTCCTGTAAAAAGACAGATCCCGAACAGAAACTGAATGGATCCCATCATAGTCGGTGGAGTCTGTTCAGCTTCTTCCCTGTGGGGTGACAAGAGGAGGGGGGCAGGGTCACTAGTGGGGTGACAGGAGGAGGTGGGAGCAGGGTCAGTAGTGGGATGACAATAGGAGGGAGGAGCAGGATTACTAGTGGGGTGATAGGAGGAGGGGGGAGCAGGGTCACTAGTGGGGTGACAGGAAGAGTGAAAAGCATGGTCACTAGTGGGGTGACAGGAAAAGGAAGGAGCAGGATCACTAGTGGGGTGACAGGAGGAGGGGAGCAGGATCACTAGTGGGCAGACAGGAGGAGGGGGCAGGATCATTAGTGGGGTGACAGGAAGAGGGGGAGCAGGATCATTAGTGGGGTGACAGGAGGAGGGTTTCCCCACACAGCTAAACAGACTGCTCAGATTTAAATATTCATAGGAGGTAGAGCTGTGTGTCTAGAGGAAGGAAGCTGGTGTCCATCTTAGTTGCAGACTGGAAAAGTGTGAGAGAAGAAATCCATTAACATCCAAGCACGGAGTCACCCTTTTGCGATCAGGACTGCAGCCAAGTGAACCTGATTGTGTCAATGACCCGGATCCAGTCCAGGAGAAGGAGTACAGCTGCCAGGATCACTGATGAGAGCTGAAGAGCAAAGCAACGGACCTTGCGGTACCGCACGTGTGTTGGATCAGCCTTGTTCAGTTTGCAGTCACCAGTTAAGGCAGAGCAGACCCGGGTCAGTAAGAAAGAACGTTTACACACCTCAATATAAGATTGGCACCTAAATACTAAAGACTGAGATCAAACCTGCCGGTAGTTAGTAAGTTAGTGTTGCTGATTGGCAGGCTACCAAGAATTTTTGCTTGTTTATCTCAAGGACTTATCAGTTATAGTTTTGGTTCGCTCCGGAGAACAGAGAGGACTTCACCATAATCTTCAGTTACCCCAGGGTGTTTATCAGGAGTGATATATATTAGGCACGTGCCACATTACAGTTTGGTGAAAGGGAGGGGGATAGTACTGTAGAGTCTGGTAAGATTGTAAGCTGCTGTGTTGCACCGCGTGCTAGCCTGTATCTCACACACACACAATTGTTCCTGTTCTTCAGGGTAATAACAGGTATGGCGAGGCAGAGTTAGCTTTGCTCGCAGTAGTTTACCTGCGCAAGTGTTTTCCGGCTACCATCGTAGAGTACCGTGCTGTGCGAAACAGAGGTCTCAGCCTCCGGGCTGAGTGTATGTAATCTGATTTTATGTTCACTGTATTTGGGAGTGTGGTTGATATCCTGAAACAGTAAAACAAAGTCTGTTCTACAGGAGCTGATGTCAGAGTCATTTTCCTTGTTCGTGACTTTGCTGTATCCTGGGGAATCCACCCCAATACACGGCTTATAATTTGGCATAGGATACAGCGTTATGGACGGGAACGCGGTGGGAGTCCCTCCCCCGACACCAATGGCACCGGATCAGGACCCAGCTCAGGGTGCGCCTGTGAAACGCCAGCTTGCCCCCAACGCCATGACGCTGCAGGACTGGACTGAAAGGGTGCAGAGTGCGGTTAGAATGTGTAACCTGACCCCAGAACATCAGGCAGAGGTTGCATTAGGGACTCTAGAGGGCGACTTCCGACGGACAGTGATGGTAAGGCCCAAATCCGAGAGAGACATCCTAGAGAAAATATTCTCCCTGCTGGAGATAGCCCGGGGAGGGGGGTGGGGGGGCTGCTAAAGTAGTGAAGTTGAGGAGCCACTTCTTCAACCAACCACAGCAAGAGGACGAGACGCTGATGTAGTATTCCAGTACACTACAGGAAATGCTCAATGAGATACAGCGGCGAGACCTAGAGTCCATGGGAGCCTTCCGGCTACTAAGAGATCAGTTCATAGTGGGGCTCTCCAACAAGTTCCTACAAGATAAGCTGCAAGAGATGACCCGGACGGTGGCCGACATGACATTCTACAGTGTCTACAAGCTGCTGTGGAGAGGGAGGAAGAGCCATACCTGTGCCGGCGAGAGTGGTGAGTAGCACTCATGCTACAAGGGACCGGTCGGGGTTTGAAGAATCCAAGTCCCTAAAGGATGTGGTACAGGTCCTGCAGACAGAATTAAGAGGACTTTGGCTAGAAGTGTCCCAGATGAAGGTGGAAACATCCCGGTCTCCGGAAATGATCCCAGCATCCTGCAGCCACTCCACCCAGGAATACCCAGGTGCAGGGGCACGTGAAAAGAGGGCCCCTCTGTTGGGCTCGTTGACAGTACGGTCATATGGCTAGAGAGTCCAAGTCAACGTTAAACTTCCGACTGCTGCAGTAGCTTGGCGTCCTGCGGTGGTACACCAGAAGGTAAGCCCTATGAGTGAGAAACACGACCTGTATCCCAGCAGCCTCGTTATGGAAGCCGAGTTGGAAGGCCAGAAGGTAAGCTGCCTAGTTGATACAGGGTCGGAGGGCCCCCCACGCTACAGCCTGATAGAATATTAGCCTGGACCTTTGCTGTAGAGGTTCATAAAAGGGAAGCCCCGACAGCGGAGTGGAATGGTCGAGTGATCATGGCCCGGGTGGAGGTGGACTGCAAGACTCTGACTCCCGAACAACAGAAGTTGTTGGAAGGCACCCTCTGGGAATTTCAAGAGGCATTCTCGTGACATCATAAGGACTTTGGGTGTGCTTCCGCCATTGAACACGAAATCCCTACCGGCGATTCTGCACTGATTAGGGACCGTTACCGGCAAATCCCACCTAAAATGTACCAGGAGGTGAAGGATATGGTAGCCAGCATGTTGGAAAACTGGGTGATCCAGGAGAGTCAAAGTCCTTGGGCTGCTCTAGTAGTCTTGGTGCGGAAGAAAGATGGGAGTCTCCAGTTCTGCATGGACTATCGGAAACTGAATGCCCAGACTGTCCGGGATGCCTATCCCCTACCTTGTATTGAGGAATCGTTGTCAGCTCTTAGCCAGGCGTAGTTCTTCTCGACTCTTGACCTGGCCAGTGGGTATTGGCAGGTACCGGTGGCCAAGAAGAACAAAGCAAAGACGACTTTCATTCTACCTATGGGACTCTACAAATTCAACCGGATGCCATTCGGTCTCTCCAAAGCCCCGGGAACATTCCAGCAGTTGATGGAGCACTGTCTAAGGGATCTCAACTTCGAGTCAGTATTGATATACCTGGACGACATAGTCGTGTTTGGGACCTTTATTTGAAAATCCCCTCCAGAGGCTACGACAGGTCCTAGGATGGCTACGGGACCATGGGCTCAAGATCAAACCCAAGAAGTGCCAACTGTTTCGACAGCAGATAGAGTATTTGGGACATGTTGTCACCCCGAAGCTGGGAAAACCGGCACCCAGCAAAATGTAAGGTGTGGGCTTTCGTGGGACTGGCCGGCTACTACGGGAGGTTTATACCCAAATTTGCTCATCTGTTGGGCACGTTAAACGAGTTATTGAGGGGCACTGCGGGAGGCCCGAATAATCGTCCCATTGACTGTGGACTCCGGCAACAAGAGGGCTTTGAGGCAGTGAAGGAGGCGTTGACCAGTGCCCCAATCCTGGCTTATGTGCAGTTTGAAATCTCATTCCTGATGTACACTGATGAAAGTCTACATGGTCTGGGGGCCATGTTATCCCAAGTCCAAGATGGACGTGAGAGAGTCACTGTCTATGGCAGCCGGTCTCTGAAGGAGTCAGAGCGCAACCCTGACAACAATAGCTCCTCTAAATTGGAACTACTGACACTGGTGTGGGCCATGACCGAAAGGTTCGCAGAGTACCTGACAGGTGCAGAGGTGACCGTGATGAGGGACAACAACCTGTTATCACATCTGGAGGATGCTAAGCTCGGTGCGCTTGAGCAGAGGTGGTTGGCTGGCCTTTCTAAGTTCCAATATCGCATCAAGTTCCGGTCAGGTAGGGATAACGGCAATGCTGATACACTCTCCCCAGTCCCTGTAAGGACGCCGACTCAAAAAGCAGATGAAGAGCTAGAGGACACAAACTCCTGACCTTGGTCGATCACCCATGTTCCAGGATGTGGCATATTTAAGTGGGGTGGCCTCCGGGATGTCCATGATGTTGGGAAAGACATTGGTTGATTGGGAGAGAGTCCAGAATGGCTGCCCGGACCTGTGGAAAGTGAGTGAATGGGTCCGGACCAAGACCTGGCCTTGGCCAGAAGAGCGGGCCCGTCTGAGACCCACCAGAGACCAGACAGCAGAGTCTGACGCCGAAGCGGTCTGCAAACTATTTATACAGGTGTTCGGGTGTCCACGGAGAATATATTCAGACCAGAGGACATGTTTCCAGGTTACTCTAATAAACGAACTGTACCAGCTGTATGGGATCGAACACTCCCGCACCATCCCGTATCACCCTCAAGGAAATGTGAAGTGCGAACGCTTCAACCACACTTTGCTACAGATGCTGCGGACTCTGGAGGATAGTCAAAAGGCTCGGTGGCCCGAATACCTACCTGAACTGATGTGGGCCTATAACAACAGGGTACACAGTACCACTGGATACTCCCCACATATGCTCATGTTTGGGAGAGCTGGACGGGAGATGGAAGACCTCCACATGCCCGACCCAATGGAACCACCACCGAGAAGTACCACCGCATGGGTGCAAGAGCACCACCGGCTGAGAGAGGTCCACAGGGTTGTGGGAGAGCTCCTGAGAAAAGTTGTACACCCTAATCCAAGACCAGTGCAGAGGGATGGGTATGCCACGGGTGATCGAGTGATGGTCAAAGCCAAACGGACATCTGGGAAGTTGGATGGGCGGTGGGAGGCAGTCCCATACACAGTAAAAAGGAGGGTAAACCCTGCCATCCCGGTATATGAGGTAGAACCAATAGGGACTGTGGGGCCCTCACTAAACTTACACTGAAACATGTTGAGACGTTGTAATTTTGACGAGCCAGTGTGCATAGAGGAGATCCCTCATCATGCTCTGCTCAGGGTATAGAGGAAATCCCCTTAGAGGAGGAATGGTGGGTTGTCCCTGCCCAGGTACGCGCTGAGGCGCTAACTGTGGAAAGCTTGACCCCCAGAGAAAATGCTGAACAATTAGTAGCTCCTCCTCCGGCAGATGTGCCTGATGTACACAGCGCTTCTGAGCCTCTCACTCTGTAAAGGTCAACCAGGGCCAACACTGGGGTGCCCCCACAGCACTATGCACAGGATAAGTTTGAGTGGGGAGGGTTGCCTTGTTCGACAACCTCTAGTGAAGTGGCATGTGAGATTGTGAAACAGCTCTTATTGTATGAACACTGTTATTTTGCTGTTTGGCCACAAGAGGCCACTATTTCCCCACACAGCTAAACAAACTGCTCATATTTAAATATTCATAGGAGGTGGAGCTGTGTGTCTAGAGGAAGGAAGCTGGTGTCCATCTTAGTTGCAGACTGGAAAAGTGTGTGAGGGAAGAAATCCATTAACATCCAAGCATGGAGTCACCCTTTTGCGACCAGAACTGCAGCCAAGTGAAGCTGATCGTGTCAATGACCCGGATCCCATCCAGGAGAAGGAGTACAGCTGCCAGGATCTCTGATGAGAGCTGAAGAGCAAAGCAACAAACCCTGTGGTACCACATGTGTGTTGGATCAGCCTTTTGTAGTTCACAGACACCACCTGAGGCAGAGCAGGGTTGGTAAGAAAGAGCATGCACGCACCTCAATATAAGATTGGCACCTAAATACTAGAGACTGAGATCAAACCTGCCGGTAGTTAGTTAGTGTTGCTGATTAGCAGGCTAACAAGAATTTTTGCTTGTTTATCACAAGGACTTATCAGTTAAAGTTTTGGTTCGCTCCGGAGAACAGAGAGAACTTCACAATAATCTCCAGTTACCCCAGCGTGTTTATCAGGAGTGATATATATTAGGCACGTGCCACATTACAGTTTGGGGAAAGAGAGGGGGATAGTACTGTAGAGTCTGGTAAGATTGTAAGCTGCTGTGTCGCACCGCGGGCTAGCCTGTATCTCACACACACACGATTGTTCCTGTTCTTCAGGGTAATAACAGGTATGGTGAGGCAGAGTTAGCTCTGCTCGCAGTAGGGAAAGTGCACAAGTGTTTTCTGGCTAGCATCGTAGGGCGCTGTGCTGTGCGACACAGGGGTCTCAGCCTCCAGGCTGAGTGTAAGTAATCAGATTTTATGTTCACTCCATTTGATAGTGTGTTTGATATCCCGTAACAGTAAAACAAAGTCTGTTCTATAAGACCTGGTGTCAGAGTCATTTTCCTTGTTCGTGACTTCGCTGTATTCTAGGGAGCCCACCCTGGTTCACGGCTTACAATAGGAGGAGGGGGAGCAGGATCACTAGTTGGGTGGTGGGAGGAGGGGGGAGCAGGATAACTAGTGGGGTGACAGGAGGAGGGGGAGCAGGATCACTAGTGGGGTAAAAGGAGGAGGGGGGAGTAGGGTCACTAGTGGCGTGACAGGAGGAGGGGGGCAGGATCAATAGTGGGGTGATGGGAGGAGGGGGGAGCAGGATCACTAGTGGGGTGACAGAAGGAGGGGAGAGCAGGGTCACTAGTGGGGGTGGGGTGTCCTATTAGATTTTGTGTCTCCCCTTCTTGTATTTCTGTAAGTCATGTACTCATATTAACTATTGCCACAGTGTGCCTGCCCCTGGATCCGATTGTATCGATTTTCCTATGAAGTATAATAAAGCAGCAACATAATTACAGCTTCGGTGAGTGCCGCAAACTTTGTTGTCTCTTCTACCTGCATCATACCTTGTGGATCTTTCTTCTATTACGCTGAGCACCACCCAGAAAGCATGCTTTCACCACAGTGTTGGCTCCCTGCAATCTTTGGGCTGTGAATCAGTGGAAGCAGTGCCGCCATATTCACTCTCTCTACCGTCTCATATTAACTATTCTGCACACATTTAGAGACTATGCTCCTCATTATCCTGCAGTTGAAGGGGGGTGCTAGTTATGGGCTGAAAGCCAGGTGGACAGAACAACAAAGAAGCATGGAGGGTGGAGAGAACTGAGAGACTGGACAGAACCATGATTGGGGGAGGGGGGAATCACTCACTTGAAGACCGATAGGCTGGCACAACTCTCCTACGCCCAGTCCACTTCACCCAGTGGCTGGCCGTGGGGAACACAGGCCTGGGGGCAGCTCTTCACTCAGACCGGGGACCAGTCACATGAGTCCGCGGCTCCTTAGCTCTCCATTGGCCCTATCATGTTTCCCGGAGACCTTGGGCAGCGTGCCCAGCTCTCCTTACTACAGCCAACCCCGGGAACCAACCCCTCCTCCTTTCAGCTCCTTTCTTTGCTGTACAGAGCTTTGCTATAGGTTATTTCAGGCACAGGCAGCATCATAGTGCAAACTGCGCTGATGAATGTGAGGGAAAAGTCTAAGGCATATTGGTACGCCTTAGACTTTTTTCAGGGAGTAAAATGGTCTGAACAAGCGTCTATGAGTCTTGTACAGGCGTTACTGCGACCTCTGTCTGGTGCACTTTCAGATCTGGATTGGAACTGGTACCATTACCATGGGCTAGAAGTTCTGCTACAGAATGATAATCCATCTAAAAATTACAGATCCACTTTAAGGAATTAGCTTATTAGAGACTAACGCTTTTAGAAAGGTCCCAGTTGATTAGCAACTGGCATTTAAGTGGCCATTGCAAGGGAAATGTAGTACCATAGAGGGGTGGTTCCAAGCAGAAGCCCCTATTGTGACATCTATATTTCTTAAAAAGTAAAGGATATTTATTATCTTCATGAGACAAACCCATTTCTTTGTTAATGGCGAAGAAATTGTTCAATGACAATGAAGACCTCCACCCAATCGGACGCTTGTGGGTAGAGTTGAAGAAAAAGCTGTATTTGTACCCAAGTGAGTCGACCAGTATGCACGAACATTAGGACCGTGTAGAAGAGACCTGGTAACAGATATTGGTCGAAAAATGCTTCAATTTGATTCAGGCAGTGTGGAAAGCCAAAGGTGGATTTACAAAATACTAACAAAATAATAATAAAAATAAATAATTTAATTTTAGGAGCAAAACAGTAACAATGCAGTTGCATGATAAGAATCTGCATATCTAATCATATTACATCGACACAATTCTAACATTTATGGCTCTATAGCCCACCACAATGGATTTGAAATGAAAACAAACAGGATGTGCTTTAACTGCAGACTGTCAGCTTTAATTTGAGGGTATTTACATCCAAATCAGGTGAACGGTGTAGGAATTACAACAGTTTGCATATGTGCCTCTTACTTGTTAAGGGGCAAAAAGTAATGGGACAATTGGCTTCTCAGCTGTTCCATGGCCAGGTGTGTGTTATTATCTCATTATCCCAATTACAATGAGCAGATAAAAGGTCCAGAGTTCAAGTGTGCTATTTGCATTTGGAATCTGTTTCTGTCAACTCTCAAGATGAGATCCAAAGAGCTGTCACTATCAGTGAAGCAAGCCATCATTAGGCTGAAAAAACAAAACAAACCAGTCAGAGAGATAGCAAAAACATTAGGCATGGCCAAAACAACTATTTGGAATATTCTTCAAAAGAAGGAACGCACCGTTGAGCTCAGCAACACCAAAATACAAGGAAGACCACGGAAAACAACTGTGGTGGATGACTGAAGAATTCTTTCCCTGATGAAGAAAACACCCTTCACACCAATTGGCCAGATCAAGAACACTCTCCAGGAGGTAGGTGTATGTGTGTTAAAGTCAACAATCAAGAGAAGACTTCACTAGAGTGAATACAGAGGGTTCACCGCAAGATGTAAACCATTGGTGAGCCTCAAAAACAGGAAGGCCAGATTAGAGTTTGCCAAACGACATCTTAAAAAGCCTTCACAGTTCTGGAACAACATCCTATGGACAGATGAGACCAAGATCAAGCAGAGTGATGGGAAGAGAAGAGTATGGAGAAGGAAAGGAACTGCTCATGATTTTAAGCATACCACCTCATCCGTGAAGCATGGTGGTGGTAGTGTCATGGCATGGCCATGTATGGCTGCCAATGGAACTGGTTCTCTTGTATTTTTTTATGATGTGACTGCTGACAAAAGCAGCAGGATGAATTGTGAAGTGTTTCAGGCAGTATTATCTGCTCATATTCAGCAAAATGCTTTAGAACTCATTGGGCGGCGCTTCACAGTGCAGATGGACAATGACCCAAAGCATACTGCAAAAGCAACCAAAGAATTTTTTAAGGGAAAGAAGTGAAATGTTATGCAATGGTCAAGTCAATCACCTGACCTGAATACGATTGAGCATGCATTTAACTTGCTGAAGACAAAACTGAAGGGAAAATGCCCCAAGAACAAGCAGGAACTGAAGACAGTTGCAGTAGAGGCCTGGCAGAACATCACCAGGGATGAAACCCAGCGTCTGGTGATGTCTATGCGTTCCAGACTTCAGGCTGTAATTGACTGCAAAGGATTTGCAACCAAGTATTAAAAAGTGAAAGTTTGATTTATGATTATTATTCTGTCCCATTACTTTTGGTTTCTTAACAAGTGGGAGGCACATATGCAAACTGTTGTAATTCCTTCACCGTTCACCTGATTTGGATGTAAATACCCTCAAATTAAAGCTGACAGTCGGCAGTTAAAGCACATCTTGTTCATTTCATTTCAAATCCATTGTGGTGGTGTACAGAGCAAAAAAATTTACAATTCTGTCGATGTCCCAATATTTATGGACCTGACTGTATGAGATAGTCAAGATGTTCAAAGCTGTAGTGGATGGTAGGATATGGAGCCTGAAAGTCAAAAGTTCAAAACATTGTTACCCTTTTGCTCATCAGTGTAACACTTACTACCAGGTTTTCCCGCAGATTACAACAAAATGTTTTTCGTTAAGTGACCATTTTCTGAAATGCCCAACCGCTTTAAAGGGAGCCTGTCATCAACTTTATGCTGACCTCACTGAGGGCAGCATAAATAGTGACCAAAATGCTTATTTCAGTGGTGTGTCACTCATGAGCTAAAAGTAAGTTGTTTCTGAGAACCATGTAGCTGGTCAGCTAAGACCTGTCCTAGGTTGGTAGTATAGCTCATATGTGTATACAGCTAAACCTGCTAATAGCCTTAATACAGTTCCTATGTTTATGTGTTAAATACAAAAGCAAATTTATTTACTGTGACATCATGTTTTGGATGTCATATAACTGTTATACAAACCGGATTCCAAAAAAGTTGGGACACTATACAAATCGTGAATAAAAACTGAATGCAATGATGTGGAGGTGCCAACTTCTAATATTTTATTCAGAATAGAACATAAATCACGGAACAAAAGTTTAAACTGAGAAAATGTACCATTTTAAGGGAAAAATATGTTGAATCAGAATTTCATGGTGTCAACAAATCCCCAAAAAGTTGGGACAAGGCCATTTTCACCACTGTGTGGCATCTCCCCTTCTTCTTACAACACTCAACAGACGTCTGGGGACCGAGGAGACCAGTTTCTCAAGTTTAGAAATAGGAATGCTCTCCCATTCTTGTCTAATACAGTCCTCTAACTGTTCAATCGTCTTGGGCCTTCTTTGTTGCACCTTCCTCTTTATGATGCACCAAATGTTCTCTATAGGTGAAAGATCTGGACTGCAGACTGGCCATTTTAGTACCCGGATCCTTCTCCTACGCAGCCATGATGTTGTGATTGATGCAGAATGTGGTCTGGCATTATCTTGTTGAAAAATGCAGGGTCTTCCCTGAAAGAGATGACGTCTGGATGGGAGCATATGTTGTTCTAGAACCTGAATATATTTTTCTGCATTGATGGTGCCTTTCCAGACATGCAAGCTGCCCATGCCACACGCACTCATGCAACCCCATACCATCAGAGATGCAGGCTTCTGAACTGAGCGTTGATAACAACTTGGGTTGTCCTTGTCCTCTTTGGTCCGGATGACATGGCGTCCCAGATTTCCAAAAAGAACTTTGAATCGTGACTCGTCTGGCCACAGAACAGTCTTCCATTTTGCCACACTCCATTTTAAATGATCCCTGGCCCAGTGAAAACGCCTGAGCTTGTGGATCTTGCTTAGAAATGGCTTCTTCTTTGCACTGTAGAGTTTCAGCTGGCAACGGCGGATGGCACGGTGGATTGTGTTCACTGACAATGGTTTCTGGAAGTATTCCTGAGTAGAGTTGAGCGAACACCTGGATGTTCGGGTTCGAGAAGTTCGGCCGAACATCCCGGAAATGTTCGGGTTCGGGATCCGAACCCGATCCGAACTTCGTCCCGAACCCGAACCCCATTGAAGTCAATGGGGACCCGAACTTTTCGGCACTAAAACGGCTGTAAAACAGCCCAGGAAAGGGCTAGAGGGCTGCAAAAGGCAGCAACATGTAGGTAAATCCCCTGCAAACAAATGTGGATAGGGAAATGAATTAAAATAAAAATTAAATAAATAAAAATTAACCAAAATCAATTGGAGAGAGGTTCCATAGCAGAGAATCTGGCTTCCCGTCACCCACCACTGGAACAGTCCATTCTCAGATATTTAGGCCCCGGCACCCAGGCAGAGGAGAGAGGTCCCGTAACAGACAATCTGGCTTCATGTCAGCAGAGAATCAGTCTTCATGTCATAGCAGAGAATCAGGCTTCACGTCAGCCACCACTGCAACAGTCCATTGTCATAAATTTAGGCCCAGCACCCAGGCAGAGGAGAGAGGTCCCGTAACAGAGGATCTGGCTTCATGTCAGCAGAGAATCAGTCTGCATGTCATAGCAGAGAATCAGGCTTCACGTCAGCCACCACTGCAACAGTCCATTGGCATATATTTAGGCCTAGCACCCAGGCAGAGGAGAGAGGTCCCGTAACAGACAATCTGGCTTCATGTCAGCAGAGAATCAGTCTGCATGTCATAGCAGAGAATCAGGCTTCACGTCAGCCACCACTGCAACAATCCATTGGCATATATTTAGGCCTAGCACACAGGCAGAGGAGAGAGGTCCCGTAACAGACAATCTGGCTTCATGTCAGCAGAGAATTAGTCTGCATGTCATAGCAGAGAATGAGGCTTCACGTCAGCCACCACTGCAACAGTCCATTGGCATATATTTAGGCCTAGCACACAGGCAGAGGAGAGAGGTCCCGTAACAGAGGATCTGGCTTCATGTCAGCAGAGAATCAGTCTGCATGTCATAGCAGAGAATCAGGCTTCACGTCAGCCACCACTGCAACAGTCCATTGTCATAAATTTAGGCCCAGCACCCAGGCAGAGGAGAGAGGTCCCGTAACAGACAATCTGGCTTCATGTCAGCAGAGAATTAGTCTGCATGTCATAGCAGAGAATGAGGCTTCACGTCAGCCACCACTGCAACAGTCCATTGGCATATATTTAGGCCTAGCACACAGGCAGAGGAGAGGTTCATTCAACTTTGGGTAGCCTCGCAATATAATGGTAAAATGAAAATAAAAATAGGATTGAATGAGGAAGTGCCCTGGAGTCCAATAATATATGGTTATGGGGAGGTAGTTAATGTCTAATCTGGACAAGGGACGGACAGGTCCTGTGGGATCCATGCCTGGTTCATTTTTATGAACGTCAGCTTGTCCACATTGGCTGTAGACAGGCGGCTGCGTTTGTCTGTAATGACGCCCCCTGCCGTGCTGAATACACGTTCAGACAAAACGCTGGCTGCCGGGCAGGCCAGCACCTCCAAGGCATAAAAGGCTAGCTCTGGCCACGTGGACAATTTAGAGACCCAGAAGTTGAATGGGGCCGAACCATCAGTCAGTACGTGGAGGGGTGTGCACACGTACTGTTCCACCATGTTAGTGAAATGTTGCCTCCTGCTAACACGTTGCGTATCAGGTGGTGGTGCAGTTAGCTGTGGCGTGTTGACAAAAGTTTTCCACATCTCTGCCATGCTAACCCTGCCCTCAGAGGAGCTGGCCGTGACACAGCTGCCTTGGCGACCTCTTGCTCCTCCTCTGCCTTGGCCTTGGGCTTCCACTTGTTCCCCTGTGACATTTGGGAATGCTCTCAGTAGCGCGTCTACCAACGTGCGCTTGTACTCGCGCATCTTCCTATCACGCTCCAGTGCAGGAAGTAAGGTGGGCACATTGTCTTTGTAGCGTGGATCCAGCAGGGTGGCAACCCAGTAGTCCGCACAGGTTAAAATGTGGGCAACTCTGCTGTCGTTGCGCAGGCACTGCAGCATGTAGTCGCTCATGTGTGCCAGGCTGCCCAGGGGTAAGGACAAGCTGTCCTCTGTGGGAGGCGTATCGTCATCGTCCTGCCTTTCCCCCCAGCCACGCACCAGTGATGGACCCGAGCTGCGTTGGGTGCCACCCCGCTGTGACCATGCTTCATCCTCATCCTCCTCCACCTCCTCCTCATCCTCGTCCTCCTCGTCCTCCAGTAGTGGGCCCTGGCTGGCCACATTTGTACCTGGCCTCTGCTGTTGCCAAAAACCTCCCTCTGAGTCACTTCGAAGAGACTGGCCTGAAAGTGCTAAAAATGACCCCTCTTCCTCCTCCTCCTCCTCCTCCTCCTGGGCCACCTCCTCTTCCATCATCGCCCTAAGTGTTTTCTCAAGGAGACATAGAAGTGGTATTGTAACGCTGATAACGGTGTCATCGCCACTGGCCATGTTGGTGGAGTACTCGAAACAGCGCAACAG
The DNA here is from genome assembly GCF_014858855.1 of Bufo gargarizans. Classification (NCBI taxonomy): domain Eukaryota; kingdom Metazoa; phylum Chordata; class Amphibia; order Anura; family Bufonidae; genus Bufo; species Bufo gargarizans. Next base: position 134,577,830 of record NC_058085.1, read on the forward strand.
GGCACACAGGTCTCGCATGGAGGCCCAGTCATTGGTGGTGAAGTGGTGCTGTTCTGTAGTGCGACTGACCCGTGCGTGCTGCAGCTGAAACTCCACTATGGCCTGCTGCTGCTCGCACAGTCTGTCCAGCATGTGCAAGGTGGAGTTCCACCTGGTGGGCACGTCGCATATGAGGCGGTGAGCGGGAAGGCCGAAGTTACGCTGTAGCGCAGACAGGCGAGCAGCAGCAGGATGTGAACGCCGGAAGCGCGAACAGACGGCCCGCACTTTATGCAGCAGCTCTGACATGTCGGGGTAGTTGTGAATGAACTTCTGCACCACCAAATTCAGCACATGCGCCAAGCAAGGGATGTGCGTCAAATTGGCTAGTCCCAGAGCTGCAACGAGATTTCGCCCATTATCACACACCACCAGGCCGGGCTTGAGGCTCACCGGCAGCAACCACTCGTCGGTCTGTTGTTCAATACCCCGCCACAACTCCTGTGCGGTGTGGGGCCTGTCCCCCAAACATATGAGTTTCAGAATGGCCTGCTGACGTTTACCCCGGGCTGTGCTGAAGTTGGTGGTGAAGGTGTGTGGCTGACTGGATGAGCAGGTGGAAGAAGAGGAGGAGGAAGCCGAGAAGGAGGAGGTGGCAACAGGAGGCAAAGAATGTTGCCCTGCGATCCTTGGCGGCGGAAGGACGTGCGCCAAACAGCTCTCCGCCTGGGGCCCAGCTGCCACTACATTTACCCAGTGTGCAGTTAGGGAGATATAGCGTCCCTGGCCGTGCTTACTGGTCCACGTATCTGTGGTTAGGTGGACCTTGCTACAGATGGCGTTGCGCAGTGCACACTTGATTTTATCGGATACTTGGTTGTGCAGGGAAGGCACGGCTCTCTTGGAGAAGTAGTGCCGGCTGGGAACAACATACTGTGGGACAGCAAGCGACATGAGCTGTTTGAAGCTGTCTGTGTCCACCAGCCTAAATGACAGCATTTCATAGGCCAGTAGTTTAGAAATGCTGGCATTCAGGGCCAGGGATCGAGGGTGGCTAGGTGGGAATTTACGCTTTCTATCAAATGTTTGTGAGATGGAGAGCTGAACGCTGGCGTGTGACATGGTTGAGACGCTTGGTGACGGAGGTGGTGGTGGTGGTGTTGGTGGTACATCCCCTGTTTGCTGGGCGGCAGGTGCCAACGTTCCTCCAGAGGCGGAGGAAGAGGCCGAGGCGGCAGCAGCAGAATAGGCCGAGGCGGCAGCAGCAGAAGAGGTAGCAGGGGGAGCCTGAGTGACTTCCTTGGTTTTAAGGTGTTTACTCCACTGCAGTTCATGCTTTGCATGCAGGTGCCTGGTCATGCAGGTTGTGCTCAGGTTCAGAACGTTAATGCCTCGCTTCAGGCTCTGATGGCACAGCGTGCAAACCACTCGGGTCTTGTCGTCAGCACATTGTTTGAAGAAGTGCCATGCCAGGGAACTCCTTGAAGCTGCCTTTGGGGTGCTCGGTCCCAGATGGCGGCGGTCAGTAGCAGGCGGAGTCTCTTGGCGGCGGGTGTTCTGCTTTTGCCCACTGCTCCCTCTTTTGCTACGCTGTTGGCTCGGTCTCACCACTGCCTCTTCCTCCGAACTGTGAAAGTCAGTGGCACGACCTTCATTCCATGTGGGGTCTAGGACCTCATCGTCCCCTGCATCGTCTTCCACCCAGTCTTGATCCCTGACCTCCTGTTCAGTCTGCACACTGCAGAAAGACGCAGCAGTTGGCACCTGTGTTTCGTCATCATCAGAGACATGCTGAGGTGGTATTCCCATGTCCTCATCATCAGGAAACATAAGTGGTTGTGCGTCAGTGCATTCTATGTCTTTCACCGCTGGGGAAGGGCTAGGTGGATGCCCTTGGGAAACCCTGCCAGCGGAGTCTTCAAACAGCATAAGAGACTGCTGCATAACTTGAGGCTGAGACAGTTTCCCTGGTATGCATGGGGGTGATGTGACAGACTGATGGGGTTGGTTTTCAGGCGCCATCTGTGCGCTTTCTGCAGAAGACTGGGTGGGAGATAATGTGAACGTGCTGGATCCACTGTCGGCCACCCAATTGACTAATGCCTGTACCTGCTCAGGCCTTACCATCCTTAGAACGGCATTGGGCCCCACCATATATCGCTGTAAATTCTGGCGGCTACTGGGACCTGAGGTAGTTGGTACACTAGGACGTGTGGATGTGGCAGAACGGCCACGTCCTCTCCCAGCACCAGAGGGTCCACTAACACCACCACGACCATGTCCACGTCCGCGTCCCTTACTAGATGTTTTTCTCATTGTTATGGTTCACCACAACAACAAATATATTATTTGGCCCAATGTATTGTATTCAAATTCAGCGGAATATAAATTTGAGGCCTAGTATTTAGGCGCTGGGTGACCGGTATGGATTTAGTGACAGAATTAGACTTGGAAATGCACAGAAGCGTGTGTGTGAAGTTATTCTGAATGACCCTATGTGCACCTTGAATATTATATACCCTTTTAGGGATAGATTTCAAATAGCTCTGATATAGCAGGAACCACTAAATTATGAAATTGCTAAATTGGGAATTGTACTTCAACCCAGAACAAAAAATGTGCTTTGACGGACACTAAATAACTTTCCCAGCTACAACAGGACAGCGGTAACGAGAGATTTAGCGGGATATAAATTTGAGGCCTAGTATTTAGGCGCTGGGTGACCGGTATGGATTTAGTGACAGAATTAGACTTGGAAATGCACAGAAGCGTGTGTGTGAAGTTATTCTGAATGACCCTATGTGCACCTTGAATATTATATACCCTTTTAGGGATAGATTTCAAATAGCTCTGATATAGCAGGAACCACTAAATTATGAAATTGCTAAATTGGGAATTGTACTTCAACCCAGAACAAAAAATGTGCTTTGACGGACACTAAATAACTTTCCCAGCCACAAAAGGACAGCGGTAACGAGAGATTTAGCGGGATATAAATTTGAGGCCTAGTATTTAGGCGCTGGGTGACCGGTATGGATTTAGTGACAGAATTAGACTTGGAAATGCACAGAAGCGTGTGTGTGAAGTTATTCTGAATGACCCTATGTGCACCTTGAATATTATATACCCTTTTAGGGATAGATTTCAAATAGCTCTGATATAGCAGGAACCACTAAATTATGAAATTGCTAAATTGGGAATTGTACTTCAACCAAGAACAAAAAATGTGCTTTGACGGACACTAAATAACTTTCCCAGCTACAACAGGACAGCGGTAACGAGAGATTTAGTGGGATATAAATTTGAGGCCTAGTATTTAGGCGCTGGGTGACCGGTATGGATTTAGTGACAGAATTAGACTTGGAAATGCACAGAAGCGTGTGTGTGAAGTTATTCTGAATGACCCTATGTGCACCTTGAATATTATATACCCTTTTAGGGATAGATTTCAAATAGCTCTGATATAGCAGGAACCACTAAATTATGAAATTGCTAAATTGGGAATTGTACTTCAACCCAGAACAAAAAATGTGCTTTGACGGACACTAAATAACTTTCCCAGCCACAACAGGACAGCGGTAACGAGAGATTTAGCGGGATATAAATTTGAGGCCTAGTATTTAGGCGCTGGGTGACCGGTATGGATTTAGTGACAGAATTAGACTTGGAAATGCACAGAAGCGTGTGTGTGAAGTTATTCTGAATGACCCTATGTGCACCTTGAATATTATATACCCTTTTAGGGATAGATTTCAAATAGCTCTGATATAGCAGGAACCACTAAATTATGAAATTGCTAAATTGGGAATTGTACTTCAACCAAGAACAAAAAATGTGCTTTGACGGACACTAAATAACTTTCCCAGCTACAACAGGACAGCGGTAACGAGAGATTTAGCGGGATATAAATTTGAGGCCTAGTATTTAGGCGCTGGGTGACCGGTATGGATTTAGTGACAGAATTAGACTTGGAAATGCACAGAAGCGTGTGTGTGAAGTTATTCTGAATGACCCTATGTGCACCTTGAATATTATATACCCTTTTAGGGATAGATTTCAAATAGCTCTGATATAGCAGGAACCACTAAATTATGAAATTGCTAAATTGGGAATTGTACTTCAACCCAGAACAAAAAATGTGCTTTGACGGACACTAAATAACTTTCCCAGCCACAACAGGACAGCGGTAACGAGAGATTTAGCGGGATATAAATTTGAGGCCTAGTATTTAGGCGCTGGGTGACCGGTATGGATTTAGTGACAGAATTAGACTTGGAAATGCACAGAAGCGTGTGTGTGAAGTTATTCTGAATGACCCTATGTGCACCTTGAATATTATATACCCTTTTAGGGATAGATTTCAAATAGCTCTGATATAGCAGGAACCACTAAATTATGAAATTGCTAAATTGGGAATTGTACTTCAACCCAGAACAAAAAATGTGCTTTGACGGACACTAAATAACTTTCCCAGCTACAACAGGACAGCGGTAACGAGAGATTTAGCGGGATATAAATTTGAGGCCTAGTATTTAGGCGCTGGGTGACCGGTATGGATTTAGTGACAGAATTAGACTTGGAAATGCACAGAAGCGTGTGTGTGAAGTTATTCTGAATGACCCTATGTGCACCTTGAATATTATATACCCTTTTAGGGATAGATTTCAAATAGCTCTGATATAGCAGGAACCACTAAATTATGAAATTGCTAAATTGGGAATTATACTTCAACCCAGAACAAAAAATGTGCTTTGACGGACACTAAATAACTTTCCCAGCCACAACAGGACAGCGGTAACGAGAGATTTAGCGGGATATAAATTTGAGGCCTAGTATTTAGGCGCTGGGTGACCGGTATGGATTTAGTGACAGAATTAGACTTGGAAATGCACAGAAGCGTGTGTGTGAAGTTATTCTGAATGACCCTATGTGCACCTTGAATATTATATACCCTTTTAGGGATAGATTTCAAATAGCTCTGATATAGCAGGAACCACTAAATTATGAAATTGCTAAATTGGGAATTGTACTTCAACCCAGAACAAAAAATGTGCTTTGACGGACACTAAATAACTTTCCCAGCTACAACAGGACAGCGGTAACGAGAGATTTAGCGGGATATAAATTTGAGGCCTAGTATTTAGGCGCTGGGTGACCGGTATGGATTTAGTGACAGAATTAGACTGGGATATGGCCAAAAAATAACCACACTATTGCTGGTTAAATGCACTTGGTGACGGGCGCAGCTTGCCCCTGATGTAGTATATGGCCAAAAAATGAACAGACTATTGCTGGTTAAATGCACTTGGTGTCACAGCTTGACCAACCACACTACTGAGGGTTAAATGCACTTGGTGACGGGCGCAGCTTGCCCCTGATGTAGTATATGGCCAAAAAATGAACAGACTATTGCTGGTTAAATGCACTTGGTGTGACAGCTTCACCCTGATGTAGGCTTTAGCCAAAAAACAACCACACCATTGAGGGTTAAATGCACTTGGTGACAGGCGCAGCTTGCCCCTGATTTAGTATATGGCCAAAAAATGAACAGACTATTGCTGGTTAAATGCACTTGGTGTGACAGCTTCACCCTGATGTAGGCTTTAGCCAAAAAACAACCACACCATTGAGGGTTAAATGCACTTGGTGACAGGCGCAGCTTGCCCCTGATTTAGTATATGGCCAAAAAATGAACAGACTATTGCTGGTTAAATGCACTTGGTGTGACAGCTTCACCCTGATGTAGGCTTTAGCCAAAAAACAACCACACCATTGAGGGTTAAATGCACTTGGTCGCAGCTTGGATGCACTTGGTCGCAGCACCGCACAAGACACAAAATGGCCGCCGATCACCCCATAAAAAAGTGACTGACAAACGGTCTGGGCAGCCTAAAAACAGTGAGTGAGCATTTGAGTATCAGCAGCTCAATGATGCACAGCTGCAGATCGATCGATTAATCAAGTGAAGTCCTTTGGAGGAGTTAATCTGCCTAATCTCGCCCTACTGTCGCATCCGCAACCTCTCCCTACGCTAATCAGAGCAGAGTGACGGGCGGCGCTATGTGACTCCAGCTTAAATAGAGGCTGGGTCACATGGTGCTCTGGCCAATCACAGCCATGCCAATAGTAGGCATGGCTGTGACGGCCTCTTGGGGCAAGTAGTATGACGCTTGTTGATTGGCTGCTTTGCAGCCTTTCAAAAAGCGCCAAGAAAGCGTCACAAAAGCGCCAAGAAAGCGACGAACACCGAACCCGAACCCGGACTTTTACGAAAATGTCCGGGTTCGGGTCCGTGTCACGGACACCCCAAAATTCGGTACGAACCCGAACTATACAGTTCGAGTTCGCTCATCCGTATTCCTGAGCCCATTCTGTGATTTCCTTTACAGTAGCATTCCTGTTTGTGGTGCAGTGTCATTTAAGGGCCCAGAGATCACGGGCATCCAGTATGGTTTTACGGCCTTGACCCTTACGCACAGAGATTGTTCCAGATTCTCTGAATCTTCGGATGATGTTATGCACAGTTGATGATGATAGATGCAAAGTCTTTGCAATTTTTCACTGGGTAACACCTTTCTGATATTGCTCCACTATCTTTCTGCGCAACATTGTGGGAATTGGTGATCCTCTACCCATCTTGGCTTCTGAGAGACACTGCCACTCTGAGAAGCTCTTTTTATACCCAATCATGTTGCCAATTGACCTAATTACTGTTAATTGGTCTTCCAGTTCTTCGTTATGCTCAAATTTACTTTTTCCAGCCTCTTATTGCTACTTGTCCCAACTTTTTGGGGATTTGTTGACACCGTGAAAATTTGAATCAACGTATTTTTCCTTTAAAATGATACATTTACTCGGATTAAACGTTTGATCTGTCATCTACGTTCTATTACAAATAAAATATTGACATTTGCCATCTTCACATCATTGCATTGAGTTTTTATTCACAATTTGTTTAGTGTCCCAACTTTTTGGGAATCCGGTATATATATATATATATATATATATATATATATCCAGAAAAAGGACGGCACTCCAGCAGGATGAAAGTGAAAAACTTCTTTTAATCGACCATATGGTGCAACGTTTCGACTCAACTGAGCCTTTCTCAAGCAAAGGTACAAATCAGGTGAAGGCAGATATAAAGACTGAATCAAATCATGTGATCTCACCACCGGTGAGATCACATGATTTGATTCAGTCTTTATATCTGCCGTCACCTGATTTGTACCTTTGCTTGAGAAAGGCTCAGTTGAGCCGAAACGTTGCACCGTATGGTCGATTAAAAGAAGTTTTTCACTTTCATCCTGCTGGAGTGCCGTCCTTTTTCTGGATATATTGGTTGGGGTAAGAGGTCGATTCCCCAGGAGCGTGCACCCGTTTTTCTCCTAGTGCAGCCAGTGCCGCCATTTTTCCCTTTGTATATATATATATATATATATATATATATATATATATATACTGTGTTCACAAAAGCAGAAAAAGATAATATGCCTTTAATATTCATTTTATAGTGTAAGGTAAGCTCAATGACACAGCAGAAACAACAGAAAGTATAGTATTAATCTGCTGTTGCTGGGCAGAAGTCTAGACCAATCACAGCTGGCTTCTCACACAGCAAGAGTTTTCACCAATCACAGCCAGCCTGACACACAGCCTGTCTGGGAATTCCCCCAGCTTCTGCTGATAGAATCATTATTCACCAGAGACAGGAGCTGAAGAGACATTCACTTCACTGAGAGCTGAGTTTTATGGGAACAAGAGGCCAAATTAGGTATTTTAAACATTTATATAATGTTTCTACTGTTAGTTTAGTGATTAGAACTGTATCCTGAACCAGTTATATGTGTGTTTACTTACAGTTCCACCAAATCAAACTAAAAAAATCAAATACAATTGCAACCATACCAATTGCAAATACAAATTGCAATCTACAAATTGCATACAAACTGTGAACTGCTCATACCAGATCATAAGCAATTGCATACTGCAAACCAAGTTCAGCAAGCAGAACTATTAGTTAGACCTCAGCCATACCTCTCAGAGAGATCATAAAGTGCTTAAATAACTTAAAGTGAGAGTACAGATACTCAAGAGAAATATATATCCACCATTTTATGTTGAATGACAAGATTGAACAGTTGAACCACCATCTTAATATTACCGCCATTTTGTGATATCTTTTCAACACGTGTTATGTACATGGACTATCTGCTGCAGAGGCGGCAATGTTATATGATGAAAAGTTGAAGTTAATAAAGAAGTTATTTCAATTATTTGGTGTGCTCTTTAAACCTATTGTTTCCATAGAACGGTGCTAAAGGAATTACAGAGTAATAGACAGTCTGGTTAGACTAAAAGTCAGAGATACCAAAATTCTTCTAATACCACAGCGCAAAAGGCGCTTCATAATGCTGCGCCTGCCACAAGCCAGCATCATAATCATTGCAGCACGTGTCTTGAAAAGAGTCAAATCTACCTGAGAAGAGTAATGGTTATTCATAATCTCCTGCTGATGATTGGCAGTTCTCTCCTAGAGAGATGGGGAGAAAACTAGGTAGAAGACTGTCAATCATCAGCAGGTGGCAGGGAGAGCAGGAATTTATGAATAACCATGACTCTTCTCAGGTGGCCGTGACTCTTATCCAGGCCCAGTCTCTAATGTGATGTTGGTTCTCACTGAAATCAACTCACCTGTCTCTACTTTATTCGGCCGTTAGTATGGGCAGCATAAAGTTGATGACAGGTTTCCTTTAAGTCTGCCATCCTGTCTCTATATCTGCCTTCCATCACTGCTCATCTTTCCCCATGTGTTCTCTTTATCTTCCCATGAACCTCAGTCTCTCTTTCTTATGCTGGTGTGTGCCTGGTTAGAATTACACATCAACACTTTTGTGCATCCTCTTTCTTTTATGTTCTCTTTTTTAAAGGCAACATCTGCTTAGTTAAATGCAGCATTAACTATTTCCTAAAACAGACTGAATGTGATTATGATTAAGCAATGCAATTCAGTCTTGTGTGATTAGAGGTCTCATGTATAGAAACAAGCTTTTATTCTGACTAGGCTGAGATGTAGAGTGAACACATGGCTGCAGCCAGAGGCATCAATTTAAAGCTCTTGAGCTCCATTGCCAAATCTATATCAAGGCCCCCACCACAACCATTTGCCATCATCTTATGGGGCAGAAAGTCTTTGGACCCACTTAGGCACCCGAGCGCAGGTGAAGCTACTACCTATGTGACCCCTTTAGCTACACTTCTGATTGGGGCATTGTAGAGTCAGCCATGTTGGTTGCTAGTGTTGAGTGAAGTAAAGCATTCGAAGCAGAATTCGGTCTGAAGTTTAGGAAAACTTTGATTCGCGACAAATCTGAATTTCCTCACACTTCATGGTAATGAATCAAGTTTTCCTAAAATGGCGGCTGCATGTGTTGCAAAGAAAAACTAAGTGGAGGAGACAAGCCTGGGAATGCAAGATCACACATAATGCCATGAAGCAGCCAATCTGCAGATAACCATCCCATAACCATGTCACGGCCCTATGAAACCCTAATCCCGCTCAGTCTATGCCATTGTCCTGTGAGCTGAGCATAGGTAGAGTCGTAGTAAGCACTCTTGCAGCACCAATAACATGGAAGCCTTTATTATTCCAGTACCCAGCGTGCCAACCAATACCATCCAGTCTGCACACCTTAGGGAGACTAGGTCTTAATGATAAATATCCTCATCTTTTGCTGGTTTTACTTCCTAGAAAAGTCAGCAAGATGCAGAGAGAGGAGGAGCTGGATGTTCCTGATGACATATTCTCATCGATATTAGATGATGTGGAAAATAAGTAAAAGCAGATGTCAGAAGACAGCTCCCAACTGTAGGGCAGTAGAGCACTGGGGTTGGAGAAGTGGGTATACCCCCTGTTTAAAAGTGCATTAAAGGTGCCATGTGGCTATTAACAATGAAGACTGACTATACAGTGTGGTCTTAATTATTAATTAATGGGTTAATAGGAAACGTGGTTCTTCACTGCAGCATGGCCACAAACCGACTCCCAGCATGGCCACTCAGTATGGCCGTACCCTAAGGCATAGTGGCCTGGGTATACCTGATTTATATCGATTCATGACAAATTAATCCGTAACAAGTCTCTGTGGAATTGGTTTATCTTTATACAGTCTGTAAGAGGCCACACTTACTGTTCCTGCTAGCAGGCGAGGGACACTCCTGGCGCTCAATCTCTATCTCATTAAGGTGGGACCTTTCTCTTTGCTGCAGAGAATCTGGCCAGACACTTCTGAGGCCTTGCTTGCCTGCAGGCACACACTGCCAATTAGGTGAGGACCTGGTGACAAGTGAAGGGTGGCGGGGCAGAGAGATGAGCGCTTCCATTGTGTATCGCCTCAGGACAGCGATACAAATTGCTGTGCTGCGGGGCAGGGGAGATGTGTCTCCCTTCCCCGTTCCTCTGATAGGCTGCAGGCCTAGTGCCTGCAGCCTATCAGAGGCAGGTGCAGGAGGTGCGATGATGAAATTGCGCCACCTGAGCCGTACAGGGACACAGGCCAGAGGAGGCCTGCATCACATCGCTGCCAGCCTCATGGAGGTAAGTATATGTTTTTTTTTTTTATATGGCACACAAAACAGGGGAGGAGCACTATGGGGGCATCTAGGGCACTCCTTACTGGCACATTATTGGGGGGCACTATGTGGGCACAAAAGTGGTATTTATATGGGGAGCACTATGGGGGCATCTAGAGGCACTCCTGGCACTTTATTGGGGGCACTATGTGGGCATAAAAGTAGTATTTTATGTGGGGGCACTACGGGGGCATCTAGGGGCACTCCTGGCACATTATTGGGGGCACAATGTAGGCACAAAAGTGGTATTTTATATGGTGGCACTATGAGGGCATCTAGGGGCACTTCTTACTGGCACATTATTTGGGGGACACTATGGGGGGCATAAAAGTGGTATTTTATATGGTGGCCACTATGGGGAAGGGGGGGGGGGAAGGAACATTATGGGGGCATCCACGGGCACTTCTTATTGGCACATTATTGGGGGAGCATCTACTGAGGGCACAAATAAGGGGTATTTTATATGGGGGCTCTGTATAGGGGCATTTTATACTGGGGCGCATTATGGGGGGTACTATGGGGAAAGATGAGCACTATGAGGACATCTACTGGGGACACTAAGTAGGGGTATTTCATACTGGAAAATTATGCGGGACACTGAGGGCATCTACTGGAGCACTATATAGGGGCACTATGGGCACTATGGAGGCATTGACTTGGGGGCATTTTATAGTGGTATTTTATACTGGTACACATCATGGGGGCACTATGGGGACATAAGCTCAAATGGGGGCATTAAAAAGGGGCTTTATTACTACTGGAGGACTGTGGGGAACATAATTACTAGTATGGGCACTATGGGAGCATTATTACTTCTGGGGCACAGTGGGGACATGTTGGGGGTACTGTAGGGGCAGTATTACTACCAAGTGTGCTCTGGCAGAGAGTTATTAGTTTCGGAGAACTATTACCATGGGGTCACCCTGGGTTTATCTGTTTCTGCAGTATAGTATAGGGGAGCACAGCAGCACAGTATTGGGGGTGGCAGGATGATTTGTCCAGAAGATGGGAGGATGATGGAAAAAGAGTAAACTAAGATGTTTTTTGTCAAACTGCAGAGACGAGAGATGGCTGAAAGAAATCATCATGGCGGTCTGTACTGCATATAGAAGATGAGGAAAGAGAACATCTACATCAGAGGAGACATCACTGGATGTAAGAGGTATGAGGTGCTGTATTACCCTGGTGCTGTGTTCTGTAGTGATATATGTAATGTTAGGAGGGAAGGGGTTAGGTTGAGAATTTGGTATGGGGGGGGGGGGGGCTGTTTCAATTTTTGCCTCAGGCAGCAGAAAGGTTAGGTCCACCTCTGCTTGCCTGACACATGTGCTCCACACTCTGCTCCCTTGCACTGGTCGGTTTTGCACTCTTCCTTCAGTGCCACACAATGCTCTGCCTGCCTCAGCCTCTCTGTACCTGTCTAGGCTCCACTGCTTTACTTGGGTGGCCACCTCACACCACCCCTGAGCTCTGGTAATGTACCATGCTTTGGATCTCCTGCACTGCACTCCTCTACTTCTCCAGGCACTGGCTGAACTGCCCTCTTCCGGTGCAGCAGGCTATGTCTTCCCCTGTTATCTCTAGCTGGGAACTAGCTCCATCTGCTGGACTGGAATGATGACAGCAAGTGCGAGCACACAGCCCCTCCTGACACTACAACAATACAACCCATGAATTCATTAATATCACTACAATACACCTCACTAGGCCATGTAATTGCAATATCACAGCAGGAGTAAGAAAGCCCTATTTCATTGTAAATCATTTCATTCCACTAAACAAAATCTCTTCCTGTTTAATCTGCTCTATTTTAGCATTTTCTCATCATCATCAGATTATCCATTAGATCTGTAGCTCCTAATGTTTGTTTTCCATATAAATAATACAAATAATTTACCCATCCTTACAGGAAAAATTACAGTTCTTGCTTTATTCTAGGGAACCCCAGGTTCTAAAGAATACAGGTGAAACTCAAAAAATTAGAATATCCTGCAAAGGTGATTTATTTCAGTAATGTAACTTAAAAGGTGAAACTAACATATGAGATAGACTAATTACATGCAAAGCGAGATATTTTAAGCCTATAGGCCTCATGCACAAGACCGTTCAGTTTTTTTTGCGGTCTGAAAATCGCGGATGAGCAAAAATAAGAATCCGACCGTGTGTCTTCCGCAATTTGCGGACCGGAACGGGCGGCCCATTGTAGAAATGCCTATTCTTGTCCGCAAAACGGACAAGAATAGGACATGTTATATTTTTTTTGCGGGGCCTCGGAACGGAGCAACGGATGCGGACAGCACACGGAGCGCTGTCCGCATCTTTTGCGGCCCTATTAAAGTGAATGGGTCCGCACCCGAGCCGCAAAAACTGCGGCTCGGATGCGGACCTGAAAAACGGTCGTGTGCATAAGGCCTTATTTGTTAGAATTTGGATGATTATGGTTTATAGCCTATGAAACCCCAAAGTCACAATTTTGAGGTACCCTTTGCTCAGGGGGTATGGATTAATGAGCTGACTAGAGTGTGACACTTTGAGCCCAGAATATTGAACCTTTTCACAAAATTCTAATTTTAAGCTGCATTAATGCAATTCCTTTTAAATTGCATTACTGAAATAAATGGACTTTTGCACGATATTCTAATTTTTCGAGTTTTACCTGTACATGGATTTCACTGATTCTTGGTTGAAAAACAATGTTATAGATGATATAGTACAAATCTGTATTAAAGGGATTTCTTCAAATTCTTATATTAACCATGTTTATGACATGTCAGGTCCAAAAACATACAAGTAAGTGAATTTGGAATTAACAGTGGGAGTGACAATGGGGACAGGGACTGATGTGACAATCTTTGTACAGTGCTGTGGAATATGTAAGCACTATATAAATGAATAACAAATAAATAAAATGAGCCACAATAACCACAAGATTATTTGGGTTGTGGTTTCTAGTAACTTCATGGTGTCAAGAATGATGGTTTCCCAGTACCCATTGACTGTGGTTGTCCATGTATTTTCCATTCCCATTAACAACAATGAAGGTTACAGGATCCACTGAGTACTTACCGCAGGACAAATCATAGGTATCATGTTTGGTAAATATAGTAGTAAAACAAGTAGTAAAACCTTCCCAAAAATGACATGTCAAGTTCCTGTCTCCCTGACCGCGGGGATCAGAAACTTTAGAGTGCCTAAAATCAAGATTTTTCACCCCGCACCCCTGCATGATTTGATGCCGGCGGGTGGTGCAGGGGGGGTGTCGCAGGCGGTGGGGGCGTTGTGGGAGGCGGGCGGTGCGGCAGGCGGGATCGCGATCGCCCGCCCGCCTCTCCTTGAAAATTTGTTGGCTTCTAGTGGGTATACCAGAGTGTCAGCACATTGCTGACACTCTGGTATAAACGGCTGACATCTGTGCAGATGTCAGCCGTTTAACCCTTTCCATACCGCGGTCCGTATGGACCGCGGTATGGAAAAGGTTAACTGTAGGGTCAAGGAGCTCCCTCCCTCTCCCATCGGGGGGCTGCTGTGCCTTTGCAGCCCCCCGATGGAGAGGGAGAGAGCCCCCCGACAGCCCCCCACAGCCCTGTGCTTACCCTTCCCCGTCTGCGAAGTTGTGGCAGACGGGAAGGTTCCCAAAGGCAACACGACACTGCTTTCCATGGTGCTGAACAGATCTATGCTAAAGGCATAGATCTGTTCAGACAAAGTGCAAGTAAAATACAGTACAGTACAATATATATTATTAGTACTAATCAAACCGTCATCTCATCCCACAAAAAATGAGACCCTACTCAAGATAATCGCCCAAAAACTGAAAAAACTATGTCTCTTAGACTATGGAGACACTAAAACATTTTTTTGGTTTTAAAAATGAAGTTATTGTATAAAACTTACATAAATAAAAAAATTGTATACATATTCGGTATCGCCGCGTCCGTGACAATCTGCTCTATAAAATACCACATGATCTAACCTGTCAGATGAATGTTGTAAATAACAAAAAAAAAGTGCCAAAAAAGCTATTTCTTGTTACCTTGCCGCACAAAAAGTGTAATATAGAGCAACCAAAAATCATATGTACCCTAAACTAGTACCAACAATACTGCCACCCTATTCCATATTTTCTAAAATGGGGTCACTTTTTTGGAGTTTCTACTCTAGGGGTGCAACAGGGGGGCTTCAAATGGGACATGGTGTCAAAAAAACCAGTCCAGCAAAATCTGCCTTCCAAAAACCGTATGTCATTCCTTTCCTTCTGCGCCCTGCCGTGTGCCCGTACAGCAGTTTACGACCACATATGGGGTGTTTCTGTAAACTACAGAATCAGGGCCATAGATAATGAGTTTTGTTTGGCTGTTAACCCTTGCTTTGTAACTGGAAAAAAAATATTAAAATGGAAAATCTGCCAAAAAAGTGACATTTTGAAATTGTATCTCTATTTTCCATTAAATCTTGTTCAACACCTAAAGGGTTAACAAAGTTTGTAAAATCAGTTTTGAATACCTTGAGGGGTGTAGTTTCTTAGATGGGGTCACTTTTATGGAGTTTCTACTCTAGGGGTGCATCAGGGGGCTTCAAATGGGACATGGTGTAAAAAAAACAGTCCAGCAAAATCTGGCTTCCAAAAACCATATGGCGCACCTTTCACTCTACGCCCCATTGTGTGGCCGTACAGTAGTTTACGCCCACATATGGGGTGTTTCTGTAAACGGCAGAGTCAGGGCAATAAAGATACAGTCTTGTTTGGCTGTTAACCCTTGCTTTGTTAGTGGAAAAAATGGGTTAAAATGGAAAATTAGGCAAAAAAATTAAATTCTCAAATTTCATCCCCATTTGTCAATAACTCTTGTGCAACACCTAAAGGGTTAACAAAGTTTTTAAAATCAGTTTTGAATACCTTGAGGGGTGTAGTTTATAGAATGTGGTAATTTTTGGGCGGTTTCTATTATGTAAGCCTCGCAAAGTGACTTCAGACCTGTAGTGGTCCCTAAAAATTGGGTTTTTGTAAATTTCTGAAAAATTTCAAGATTTGCTTCTAAACTTCTAAGCCTTGTAACATACCCAAAAAATAAAATATAATTCCCAAAATAATTCAAACATGAAGTAGACATAAGGGGAATGTTAAGTCATCACAATTTTTGGGGGTATTACTATGTATTACAGAAGTAGAGAAACTGAAACTTTGAAATTTGCAAATTTTTACAAATTTTTGGTAAATTAGGTATTTTATTATGCAAAAAAAATATTTTTTTAGACTTCATTTTACCAGTGTCATGAAGTACAATATGTGATGAAAAAGCAATCTCAGAATGGCCTGGATAAGTCAAAGTGTTTTAAAGTTATCAGCACTTAAAGTGACACTGGTCAGATTTGCAAAAAATGGCCAAGTCCTTAAGGTGAAATAGGGCTGAGTCCTTAAGGGGTTAAAGTGGTGTTTTCCCCCATAGTTCCAAGCATATCACAGTGCAATTCTTCCCAAATAGCAATGTATGGATCGTAGCAATGATAGGGGTTGTGGTACTCCTTCTTTATGTCTTTGTAAAGTCTCTTTCTCTCTACAAAACCTTTATTGGGCAGTGAGATTCTTAGTAGATGCTTCTGTAATTCCCAGGCTGAAGCGTACAGATTTAAGATATGGTTGGCCAAGTTGACTCAAAGCATGGAAGAATGTGTTAGCAGTATCAAAGTCTCTTTCTGCCATAAACAATACCTTGCTGACTGACTCCAATGAATGACCTTGATAGTTTGGACCTTGTAATCTTCCTTTCTCTCTCTGGAGCACTTTTGAATGAAGTAGCTTTAGCTATAATGTCTCAGAGATCATCTAAAACTTGGGCCTAGCTCTACGGAGCCTGTACAACACAGCACGGCTAGACTGAAACTTAACTAATTAGGAGGAGGGCTCAAGTCCATCTCAGAGTAACCTTAGGCTACTTTCACACTGGCATTTTGGCTTTCAGTTTATGAGATCCGTTCAGGGCTCTCACAAGCGGTCCAAAACAGATCAGTTTTGCCCTAATGAATTCTGAATGGAAAAGGATCCGCTAAGAATGCATCCGTTTGCCTCCGTTCAGTCTCCATCCCGCTCTGGAGGCGGACACCAAAACACTGCTTGCAATGTTTTGGTGTCTGTCTGACGAAACTGAACCAAACGGATCAGTTCTGACACATAATGTAAGTCAATGGGGATGGATCCATTTTCTATGACACAATCTGGCACAATAGAAAACTGATCCATCCTATATTGACTTTCAATGGTGTTCAAGACGGCTTGGCTATGTTAGAGATAATACAAATGGATCCGTTCTGAATGTATGCAGACGGTTGTATTATCTGAACGGATCCGTCTGTGCAGATCCATGACGGATCCGCACCAAACGCGAGTGTGAAAGTAGCCTTAAATGGGTTGAGTCAAGTTGTTAGCCCTGACCTCTCCATATAGTGCTGTTGGGTATACAAATACAGTTTTGTATATATTTATACATGACTGAGTTGTCTCCTTTCTCTTGACTTTTCCTCCTGAAAGAGGAGAGATGAGACATATGGAAACAATAAGTATAGGCACTTTCCATCATTCTAGATGGAAATTGGGCAGATGACATCTTCACAATGGGTAAAAATAGACAATGTTATTCTCTTTTATATTGTCCACAAGCAATGCAGTAATTCAACAACTGCTGGGGGCTTGGATACATTGAAGTCCAATACCTGAACACAGCAACAAAGCACAGGGGACTTAGATACGTTGAAGTCCATTCTCTGGTCTAATGGTATAACTTTAAAGAAACATTCTCACAGTGGCTCACCCTGCAGCTCTTTGATTTCAAAGAAGAGTAAGGACTCATCGCCCTATATCATTCCACTCTAGTTAGACTGACGTCTTCCCAACATCTTGTCTTGCTGGCAAGGCAACTTCTTCCAAGTAGGGCATATACAACCCTTTTTTGCTGGGAGAAAGGAACTCCTAGACTTGCATCCTTGCTCTGTACATGCAGGGTGTACTCTTTCTGATTTCCACACTTGGTTGAGTAGAGCTATAGTAAGGATGGTGTGGTGCAGCTTAACCTCTTATGGGTTGGCATATGGTCTATAGAATAACACTATGCTTTGACTGGAAGCAGAGTGAGTAATAACACCCAAGATTAGTCCTCGCAACACAGTAGAATCTGCAGAACAAGTCGTTCTGGCACAATTGAGTCTCTTTAAGGTCTTTAATACAGCAGTATGGTGACTTGTTCAGTAGTACATAGAGGATTTGATCCTTTTCGTGACACCAGATTTCACTTGCAGTGAGCCCAGGAGGAGCTAGTGGAGGATAGGAGTGGTAGTAGCTCTGGCAATGATAGTTGTACACACAGATCACAGTGGCAATCCTCATAACCCCCAGGACCATTCAGTGAAAAGAGGGCACACCATTTCTTCCCTCAGTGCCTGATGTTTAGACTCCTGCCTGGTGGTAGTTGGTATGCCCTGGGTATTAAGTGCTTTGGTAGGGTGAAAGGCAGGAGTGTGTATGCGGGTGCATTAGCTGACGAATGCTGATGCAGTCAGTGCATATAAATAAGTATCTCTGCAATTCCTAGCAATAGCAATCTATGGACAGCAGCAGCGATGGGGGTTGTAGTACTCCTTCTCTCTGTCTCTCTCTAAAGACTCTCTGCAGAACCTAAGACATGCAATTGATTTTCTTGCAAACATTTCTGTAATTCCAGGGCTGAGGGGTACAGAACTAAAATAAGGCTGGCCAAAAGTGTTAGCAATATTCCCTCTCACAGCAGCAAAGTCTCTCCATAAAGATGCACAACACTTGCTGTCTGGCTCCAATGCACAGCCTTGTAGATTCTGGACCTTCTAGTTTCTTTAGGTTTTTTTTCTGGAGGACTTTTGTTGTAGAGTAACTAGCTTGGGTCGTTGTAGTTTCAGACATGATGGTTCTCGGAAACTTGGACCTAGCTTTGATGAGCTCACACAACATAGGTCCTCTCTCTTCCTCAGCTAAGGACACACTCTCCTCAGACTGACTAACAAAAGGGCAGACCCAGGTCCAGGCAACCTGAAGGGTTCAGGCAAGGTTGTTAACCTTTACTTGTCCATATAAGCCTGGGTTCACATCTACGCTTTGTGCTCCAGCAGTCTGTTCCGATGGAGGAACAGACTGCTGGAATTTACCGTATCCGGCACAGATGGATAGTGCCAGTGGGGATCCAGCTACCTTCCGGCATATATGCCAGCTTTCGGCTGGACAAGGAATGCTGCATGTAGTATCCTTTGTCTGGCTGAAAGCCAGCATGTACGCCGGATACAGGCAATTCCAGCAGTCTGTTCCTCTGCTGGAACACAATGCCGGAATTAAAAGCACCGATGACAACCCAGCCTAATGCTGTTAGGGTGGGTTCACATCGCGAATTTGCCATCCGTTTATGGTATATGAAAAACTTGTATGTTAACGGATGCCTCCAAGCATGAGATTCAGCCAGTTCCCTCCAGTTCTCCATATCTGGATGTTTAAAATTACAGCTGGATCGGAGAACCGTGTTACCGGCTGGGTCCCGATCCGGTGCTCTGGCAGCAGTGGCAGAGTAGCTGGAGATGTTCGCTGCCATTGCTTTGCGCACTGCTGATAACTTAGCTCTTTAGTTGGGTGGTATGTGTGTGTAGTGTATATATAGTGTATTTATGTATGTGTACCAATGTATATGGTGTATTTATGTGTATGTGTGTTGCATATATATGATGTATGTATATATAAACATGTGTCGTGACGCCGCATGTCCGCCGTTGAGTAGGGAACCAGTTGTTAAAAATTGTAATCCCACCCCTGGATGCCTCAGACAGCTGCCACACAGTGACATCCATTCACCATTGAATTCCATTGTAAAAAAAAAAAAACGATATGTTAACGGATGCCTCAGACTGATGCCATACAGTGGCATCCATTCACTATTGAGTTCCATTGTAAAAAAGTAAAAATAACGTATATGCTAACGTATCATTTTTTCCCCCTGGACTCTGCAGCATAAAAAAGCGCGGTGTGCTACGCTTTTGTATCCCTTTTTTCCCCCAATGTATACAGAAAACGGATCGCAAAAACATCATTTCAACCCACCATAAGACATACAAATACAATAAATTAGAACATTTTACAACAGTATAAGGTCTCATGCATACAAACGTATTTTCTTTCCGTGTCCAGTCTATTTTTTTTGCGGACCATATGCGGAACCATTTATTTTATGTGTCCGCAAAAAAGAAAAAAGTTATTTCATGTGCATTTTGTTTCCGTATGTCCGTTCCACAAAAATATAGAACATGTCCTATTATTGTCCGCATTATGGACAAGGATAGGGCTGTTCTATTAGGGGCCAACTGTTCCGTTCCGCAAAATACGGAATGCACACGGACGTCAGCCATATTTTTTGCTGATCTTTTTGGGCGGACTGCAAAATACATATGGTCGTGTGCATGAGCTCTAACAGTTAACTTTCGCAGTGACCCTGTTCTGGGGTATTGCACATCGTCTGCCTTTGTGGAATGTATGCTCTTGTCCCTACCTCATCACATGAACCCGTTTGGCTTTTCTGACCAGCATCCTCTATATCATCCCTGTAAAGTTAATATGTCCTGATTTATTTCCTCTAATCACAAACAAAAGCATGTAGTAGAGCTGAGTTTTTAACCGCAGTAGTGCTGAGTTTGTCCACTGGCAAAACTCCTAATCTATCAATAATCCTTATATCTCATCATTGCACTGCATGTAAGCCTACTGCATTATGTTAACTCAGTGTTATCACAATCAGCAAACAATGCAGATATAAAGATGTAACACATTCAGCTCTGCTACACCTGTATTCAGTGCTCTAACAGCATTTAAACTGGGTTTGAAAAAAACACCATATGTACAAAACACAGTATAAAGTGCATTACCTTTTTGGCCTGGTGCCTATAGGGTTAAACCAGACTCCTGTGGTGCAGACGATACCCAGCATACTACATGTTCAGGGGGTCATGAAGAAAGAAATGGTTCTCTGGGGTCTCTCAGGAAGGGGGTAATAAATTTAGCTGCTGTCAGCTGCAGCAGGAAGAGGTTACTACATTGCTAATCTGGGAGTCCCTAGTAGAAAAAGATTCATAAAATGATCCTCAAGGGTGTCGTGAGTGAAGGGGTTAATTTTGCCAAAGATTGATATGCAGCTGGTCTAGTGGTCTTCTGCCGGAAAAGGGTTAATAATGCATTAATCTCTGGTGGTCTCTGCAGGAAGGAGTGATGATATAATGCCGCACACATCCCTAGGGTAAGCAATTATAAATAATACTGCACTGCTTTGTCTTGTAGCCATCACTGCTCTGGAGATGAGCCGCTGCAGTGGGGCAGGAGCTTTAGGCCATAGAGGTCAGAGGGGGAGGGTGCAGATAAATGTCTATGGTGATTTAGTATGATGACAATCACACTTGTAAGTAGCACATGTATTTGCAATGTCTACTGTCTTCCATGTAAAATTGAGATTTCCATTTTAATGTCAAGATGAACGCAGCCTTAAAGGGGTTGTCCAGCAATTAATATGGCAACTGAAAACTCTGAATGTCAGCGATTAGCTGAAGGCACGTGCACATTTCTCCTACAAAGGCCATTCTAGGCAAAATGTAGTATCACGTGACAATAATTCAGGCAACCTGTAAAAGTTGGTTACACTTAAGGTTCACCCTCTGGCCAATTTCATGCAAGTTCGTTCAGACCGGGGAACACGTTTTGTTTGATGGCTGTATTTCAAGGACTAGACATTGCTCTGACATGAACTCATAGCATATTAATGATTCATGATGCTGTGTGTTCCTGCCAGATCTCAGGTCTACTGTGCTGTGTTACGTAAGTGGGTATGAAACTACTGTATCAACCAACAGGTTTGACTTTAGGCTAATAATAAGGCACTTATCCTGGCACTTCTGGGTTTTTACTCTTTAACCCATACAAGGAGCTGGACATCGCTGCTGGGTTACCATTAGACTGCTACCTCCTGGTGTAGTCCCTGCGTGGTTGATAGCTGAGACACAGGGTCAGAGAAACCGGTGCTGGGCACCAAGGGAGCAGGCAAAACCATACTCAGGGATGAGCCAAGGTCTGGGCAAATAGACTGTGTGCGAATCTGTGAGACAATCTGAGGTTAGGCCAGGCAGCAAAAGGTCAATATGTTAATCAGGCAAAAGTCAGGTCAGGCAGTGGAGAATCAGAGTCAGGAATCGGGCACAGGTCGGTACACAGGCAGACTTATGGAACAGCAAACCTTCGCAAGAACTAGAAAGCTTGATAAACCTATTGCTCAGACATCTTTCCACACGAGAAAGTGTGCTAAATACCCAGAAGTGGCCAGGAATTGGCTGAGGAAGAATTAAGGTGCATGCACTGGCCCTTTCAGAGCCAGAAGGTCCACATGCCTATGGCTTATAGACAGGACGGAGAGGCCTGTTTTGTCAGCAAGAGGCAGTTTGCACCCGGCCAGCAAAGAGCACATGGAACTCTAGCAGCCAGGCCAGCAAGCCTGGACAACTGAGACATAAGTGGCAGCAGAGTAAGTCCGGGGGGAGCCAGACAACAGCGGGCAAAGTCTGCTGACACAACATGCCGTACTCACTGATTTATGTAAGTACATTACAGAAGACCTGAGGTGAGGCAGGAACATACAGCATTGCCCACTATCCTTCTGTTGTCCACTTTGACATCCATATGTCCTAAGGAAGGATTTGTAATGCATAAAGTGTATATTTCTTGTCAGTCTCTACTTCTAAGCATTCAGTCTATGAAATGTTTTCCATTATATCTCGCAAATGTATTATTTTCATCATCTTTTACCTTTTTCAGAAACAAAACCCACAAAAAAGCACAAGAAACCTTTCATCGTTCTTCTCCATCCCCAGTGTGGTTCCTGGGCTGATATGTGAATTCTTCTATTCTTCTTTGTATAAAGCTATTCTCGGAAGCTCTATAGATTGCTGTGACAGATCCTGGATCTTTCTTACTGAGTATAGTCATGTTGCTTAAAAAATGTTCATTTTAAGATTTGAATTCCCGTTTTGTGTCTCATCCTACAATTTTATGCAATGAAGCACTCTCCTAACTGGCAGAGATCTCTAGCACTGTTCATCCTAAACTTTATGGTTGATTAATAGAATACTAGAACTACAGTGAAGACTGACACATGAAAGGGGTGAAGCAGAAGACTCCAATTAGTGTACTGTTCAAACGCTTTCTTCATGATGATGGTATGTCCTATTGACATACACAGTGACTTATCTCCCACAGGAACAAGTCCAAAACGCCAATCCTTCAGTTGTTGAGGATTTCTGTGTCAAATTTCCTGAGGTTGAGGTCACAGTGAGAAGAACTTTTATGGATGTGTCCACACTTTGCATAAAAGTGTAGGTGCATTGCCGTTTATTTAATTAGCTGTTCTAGAAACAGAACGCTAGATTCTCGACAGCTATAAAATGCCAGATTGCTGTCAAAGAATTGAAGGCATTCTTCTCCCAAGAGGTCATAATCTACAAAATTAACTATCTTAATCCCAATTTACAGCATGTATTATACTTCAGAGCTGCATTCATAATTCTGCTGATCGTCATGGGAGCAAGTTTGCTGTCACTTATGTAACCCTGCTCATTTTCTCCTTTTTTCAATCATTCTTTATTTAATATGGGCGACATTTCTTCCAATTGTCAAGGGATTTGATATTTTTTTTCCTGCTGTGAAGCATTTCATTGACGCAGCTGTTTACTGGGCTGTGCTGTAATATGTAAGGTTGTATTGATTTTGAAAAGGGGAGCTATGCTCTAAGCATATGTTGAAGCGTTTCCAAGCACTAATAAGGAGCCTGAAGGACCCTTGTTTTCTTCAATCACCTTTATTTTCTTGTCCTTCAAACTGGCGCCGGGGGTTTTGCTGGGAACGGTCACAGGAGAACCGGCATTAGGTTTATTTTCACGGCTCTTCTGCGCTTTTGATAGAAACTAATAATAATTTACTATATTTGCTGCAAAAACTAGAAGCAAAACTGTCTATGGTGGCTTGCACCAGATGAAGAGACATGCTTTGAGGTTAATCGTATCAATAATAGGGTTTCAAGGGCATTTCAATAATTTTGTACCCAAAATGTTTGCAAAATTCCTGGACAGGTTACCAACGAGGACTTCGCAGCCAGTGGCAGCGATTTACCTTCCACAGGAACAAATGATTGTGCATGATGAAATCCATCCTTCTGCCATTGGGAAGAATAGATATTTGGCCATCAACAGGTTTGGGTGGCTTTTATCTAACGTGTATGACCAGCTTTAGATTCTAAGATGAGTTATTTACTATATTAAGTGTTATAACAATGCGTTTCAGACCTACACTAGCCCACATACTTGCTTGACATTTAAGAGGAATATTTTCAAATGCTGAAGACCTGTTTTTTTCCATTATTTTATCTATTCAAATAGTACAAGGACAGGGGCATACAGAGATTTGAGGAAGCTCTAAAGCAAAAATTAAAATAGAACCCCTCTCCCTGATCGTTGGGTTAATTGGTTTAGGGAAGAGGGCGTTCCTGCACTCAGATGTGTACATAGATCTCATAAGGTCACATAGCAAATCTTGGTATGGTCCCTCTGCCCCACCCAGTTTCCCAGTACGTGTGCGTCAATCACTCCCTGTCAATGCAGAACTCAAAGTGCAATGCCTCACTTTAATATATTACAGAACTGACTGCCTTCAGCAACCACTAGGGGGAGCTCAGTGCATGGAATTTGTACAGTTACCATTGACTGCAATGGGAGCAGTAATGGTCTCTTTGCATTGAGCTCCCCTCGCTAGCAGGCACATGAAAATGCTTTCTGCAAACATAAATATAATTGGGGGTTAGTCAGTACTAGAATATGCTGACTAACCACCAATTTTAGTTTCTTTGCAGTTTTCATTGAAGGTGTGGGTGACTCCATTGGTCGCGCACTCCTGATTAACCTGTCCACCCCATAGGCTGATTTTAATTAGTGTATGTATAAAGCTGCCTGCTTGCCCTGAACATAATGGAGGCCAGTGTGGCACCAAAGAGGTACAATAAAGTGTGGGCTCAGCATGCAAGTGGAACCTGCATTCCCTGAATTTAATGGAGACCAGTATGGCACCAGTGAATGTGGTAATTAGTGTTAGGTTCCTGTCCTAAAGAGATCGCCTTGACGCCGGTGGACAGGCACAAATCATTTTGTACAAAATGTATTTGCCAAGAATCGCACATTTACAATGCAGCATTAGCATTTTACATTTTCTATAGTGAGTGTGGCACTATTACATTTACTTTATTATTTGTCTTTGCAGAGTGCTGTTGCATTGTGTTTGTTTTTTGCTTTTGTGCTTCCAGCCATGGCAATGTGCACCTGCACATTGGGATGTGCTGACTAACCCCTAAGTTTAGTTTATTTGCAACATGAAAATGCTTTGTTTTTATGTTGGAAAGAGAAGTAGGAGTTCAGTGCCGGGCCTCCCCTCCCGTGGGCTCAGGCCCGGCGCTACCATAAGGCAGACCAAACGGCTGCCTTAGGGCGCACCCGGAGCAGAGAAGGGGTGGGCGGAAAAATGAATCTTTTAATGAAAAAAATAAATCAATTCACTTGCGTGCGAGTACTTAGAGTCCGAGTAGTTCTTGCACCGCAGCGCCACTGGGCGCCCGCCCCAGCTGCGCTGCATGCATGTGTGCGGCCCCAGTGGCAGCTCTCTCTCACAGAGTAGCACGTGAGTGAGCACTGACGGTCACAGGGTCAGGGGGCGTGACTGGCGCCACGGCCCGTGGCAGCGGGCAGCAGCAGGGACTGGAGGGAGCTGGTGGTGACTCATGCTGTGAGTCTGTGAGTCACACAGAGCCAGACTGCTGAATGGGGCGGTAGGTAAGCGCACGCACGAGTGCATAATGTTTATTAACTTAATTTACTTACAGAACATTAATGGGGGGGGGGGGATTGTCTGTAGTCTGTGCCAGTGGCAGTGCCATGGAGGGTGTCATGGGGGTGATGTAAAAAGGAGGGGGTGATGTGCCATGGAGGGGGAGAAATGTGACATGGAAGGGGAGAAATGTGACATGGAGGGGGAGAAATGTGACATGGAAGGGGAGAAATGTAACATGGAGGGCTGATGTGACATAGGGGGAGATTTGACATGGAGGGGGAGAAATGTGACATGGGGTGACGGCTGACATGGGGACATGATGGTTGACATGGGGGCATGATGGCTGACATGGGGGCTAATGGCTGACATGGGGGGCTGATGTATGGGGGCTTATGGCTGACATGGGGGTCTGATCTGAGGCATCGGGGGTCTGATCTGAGGTCTGATTAACATTGGGGGTCTGATTGGGGCTGTGAGCTGAAGTCTGATTAACAGTCTGATTGCTGGTCTGACCTGAGGTGTAATGGAAAATATTTTTTTCTTATTATCCTCCTCTAAAACCTAGGTGCGTCTTATGGGCCGGTGCGTCTTATAGTGTGAAAAATACGGTCCTCAAACCAGCGATTGTATGAAGCAGGGCGAAGATACCAGGACCGCACAGAGGAGAAGCCAGCTGCTGCAGACGGGACCAGGGCCAGGTGAGCTGCGGGGAAGGGGCGCAAAAACTTAGCTTTGCTTGTGTTGGCAAAAATCCTTGCACCGGCCCTGCCCGGGCCCCATGGCAGTCACATGTTATTGAAGGTATGCTACTGCCGGCACAGGTTGTTATCACTTATTAAAAGGTTTACCCTACCAATATGTTTCATATTTGTTGTATAAATCATAAAAATGAACAATGTTTGTCATTTACATGATGTAAGAAAAATGTCACAGTAAGGAGTTATTGCATTTTTATATAGTATGGTGCCAGCTGTCATTCAATGTGCTGAAAAGTCCACCTAATGAGCTGAGTGCTGGTGAATGCACATGCTCAATCACTAGCTATTAGGTCTCTGCATAGTGATCCTCTATTCACTACTACACTACCTGTCCCCCAAAAAAGTCACACACTCCAACATTTTTTATTGGACCGCCTTTAGGTTTGATTCCGGCACGTATTCGCTGTGGCATCGTTTCAATAAGCTTCTGCAATGTCACAAGATTTATTTCCATCCAGTGTTGCATTCATTTTTCACCAAGATCTTGCATTGATGATGGTAGAGTCTGACTGCTGTGCAAAGCCTTCTCCAGCACATCCCAAAGATTCTCAATGGGGTTAAGGTCTGGACTCTGTGGTGGCCAATCCATGTGCGAAAATGATGTCTCATGCTCCCTGAACCACTCTTTCACAATTGTCATCTTGGAATATGCCCATGCCATCAGCTAAGAAAAAATCCATTGATGGAATAACCTGGTCATTCAGTATGTTCAGGTAGTCAGCTGACCTCATTCTTGGAGCACATACTGTTGCTGACCCTAGACTTGACCAACTGCAGCAACCCCAGATCATAGCACTGCCCCCACAGGCGTGTACAGTAGGCACTAGGCATTATGGGTGCATCACTTCATCTGCCTCTCTTCTTACCCTGATGAGCACATCACTCTGGAACAGGGTAAATCTGGACTCATCAGACCACATGACCTTCTTCTATTGCTCCAGAGTCCAATCTTTATGCTCCCTAGCAAATTGAAGCCTTTTTTTTCTGGTTTGCCTCACTGATTAGTGGTTTTCTTATTGCTACACAGCTGTTCAGTCCCAATCCCTTTAGTTCCCTTCACATTGTGCGTGTGGAAATGCTCTTGCTTTCACTATTAAACATAGCCCTGACTTCTACTATTGTTTTTCTTCTATTTGATTTTACCAAACGTTTAAGTGATTGCAAATCATGATCATTTAGGATTTTTTCCCTGCCACATTTCTTCCTCGAATACAATGGGTCCCCACTATCCTTCCAGTTTTTAATAATGCGTTGGACAGTTTTTAACCCAATTTTATTAGTTTCTGCAATCTCCTTAGATGTTTTCTCTGCTTGATGCATGCCAATGATTTGACCCTTCTCAAACAGACTAACATCTTTTCCACGACCACGAGATGTGTCTTTCGACATGATTGTTTAAGAAATGAGAAGCAAATCATTGCACCAGTTGGGGTTAAATAACTTGTTGCCAGCTGAAAGATAATCGCCCATGCAGTAATTATCCAATAGGAGGCTCATAACTATTTTCTTAGTTAAATCCAGGTGGCGACATTTTTTTTGGACAGGCAGTGTAGCATCCAATAGAAATAGCTGTCTTTCCTGCTTTTCAGGGAAGGACCAGATCCTTTGCAGTAGGATAGCACCATCAGTCATGTGAACGCTTCTGTTTTTACCAGATGTCACCCTATTTTTAGCCTCCCTCACCTGTCACCAAGCTTTGACCTGTCACCAGACTAGTACCTCGGAAACCAAAGCCGAGTTTGATTTCAAGTTTAAAGTGGTTCTCAGCTTTAAAATTCAATTACCGAAGTTATTCAACAAAGTCACGCGGGACTTCCCTTTCTTCGGCTTCATTCTAATACTGTACGGAGACGAATCTCCGTACAGTATTATTCCAATGTTTTGAATGAGGCGAATTCAGATGCTTCGCTCAACACTATCCCCAAGTAAAACCTCTGTTTTAAGGTTTGAAGATTGGGCCCAAATCTTGTTTAGGAGACAATTAATATACTTTGCAGGCATAATATGAAAGATGAAAGTGTTGAGAAGAGATATATGAGAAGACTCTATTGTCTCCATAGAAAAAGTTGAAAGCCAGGATAGAAGCCACTAAACTGGAGTGAGACAGGTCAGATAGAGTCTATAGGAGGTCTATGGGAAGAAGTCAAGACGTGTCTCATATATAATGTACAAATAAGAACTTCTGTTGACATTTTTTGGGGGAAGGAATTAGAGGGCTGGCTGAATTGCCAACAGGTCTGCAGAGCTTTGCACAGGAAATCATTAGTCGGAGCAGAAATAAAGCAGAAGTCTTAATGAAGTGTGGTACAGTAGCTGCAGCCCGTTAAGAAGCAATATATTCATATTTTTGAGTAGAGAGCTTTGACTGATGATAAAACTTGGCAAACACCTTACCTTGTATAAAAATGAATGTAAATTTAGTTTATATCTTACAAGTGCTCATAGAAAGGTGAGCTAAGAGTATATTAGGAAATGCGTCTATACCATTGCTTAACCCATTAAAGATGGAGCTTATTATTATGGCCTTCAAGATGGGACAATTTTTCTTTGTTTTTTATCCCTACCTTCTGAGTCATAAGTTTTCCTAATCCTCATCGATGTAGCCATGGTATGGCATATTTTTTGTGGAAAGAATTGTATTCTTTTAATGCCACCATTTTGTGGTACATACGGTATAATGTTTTACAAAACTTTTCTAAATTTTTTTGTGGTGGAGGAGGGAAAAAATAGCAGTCTTTTGTTTTTGTTTTACTGCGTTCACCATGCAACACAAATGACATGATAATTTCATTCCACGGGTCAGTACAATTATAGTAATAAACAAAGTATATAGGGGGTCATTTATGACCAGATATACACTACCTTTGTAGCGTATATCTGGCCAGATTCTGTTGCACGCCATGGTGCTGCAGAATCTGTGACTTCTTCCTCGCTCACATCAGGTCTAAAAAAGTGTACAAGATGGATGGCTGGAACTCCACTTTTATTATTCTCGCTCGGTGCTCTGTGATGGGATGATGTCCCAATAATTATAGAAAGCAATTCACGGCACTCAAAAATTGCAGAATGAAATTTGAATATTTATTTAAGCCACCAATGGTTTTCAGTTTTGTTGGGCCAAAGTTTCGGTCCTCCCAGACCTTGTTCACGGCCTTAAATCTATTGCTGACCAGAAGAAGGGTGGCGTAGCCGTGAACAAGGTCCGGGAGGACCGAAACGTTAGCCCAACTATACTGAAAACTATTGGTGGCTTAAATAAATATTCAAATTTCATTCCGCAATTTTCGAGTACCGTGAATTGATTTCTATAGGTCTAAAAAAGTGGGCATGGCATGGGCGGGAAGGAGATGGGCCGGTAGACCTGTCTCAGTCATCATTTTCTATGCCTGGTTTAAATGTAAGGCAGCAAGGAAGATTTTTACCTTTACAATCGGTGCCCGATGTGCTGAAATTATGTAGAGACCGGTGCCTCTACATAACTTTGGCGGATCCTTCGCCAAATATAGTGCTTATTAAGACCGGTGTCTAAAATGCCGGTCTTAATAAATGTGCCCAAAAGTTGTTGTTTTTTAAAACAAAAAAACATTTAGTTTTTGTATCGAAAAACTCGACACCTCTTTCAGGGCTTGGTTTTTGTGGAATACGTTTTGTTTATCCTGCATACTATATGCAAGTAGCATAAGTATAATCCCCTTTCCCCAAAAACTGTCCGACACACAGTTTGGGAGTCAACAACAACTCTTTTATTGTAATGTAACCATTTATATACAAGTCCCCATGCAAAGGGTTTCCATAATGGTATTCCAGGGGTTTTCCCCTGGTGGACTCTGTGGAAAACTTAACCTGCAATGCTATTCCCTTATGGTTCGCTACTTGTAAGACAAAAAGTAATCAGTGACCTGCTGAGCATTCGTCTGGTTGTTCAGTAGAAACACAATGGCTACAATGTAAATTGAGTTATCCCTCAGACTGAGGGGAGGGGATGTGTGGCCTGTAACCAGTTTGTGATTAGAGAATGTATAATTTTCTAGGGGTATTGTTCCATAGAACACAATGGATACAATGTTAATGGGGTTATCTCCCAGGCTGAGGGAAGGGGATGTGTGGCATACAACATCTGTTCATGAAACTAGCATATGAATGCCCTTAGTCTTGTAGAGTGTAAAATGAACACATTAACCCAGTCTTTGATATACTGAAGTGGCTAGGTTTGCCACAATGCTCCCCCAGAACCCAAGTCGGCATACACAGTCTGACCCCAACCGAACGGCTTGGGTATGTCTGGAGAAGTACCCACAGATCACTTTTCAAATTTAGTTTGTCTGGATAACCCGTCCGTGTTGCCATTTTGTTTCCCAGGGCAGTATTGGATAGAAAAGTCAAAAGGCTGCAGCGCCAAGCTCCAGCGCAGCAGACCGGAATTGTCTCCTGATACCCTGTTTAGCCACACCAACGGGTTGTGATCTGGAGGGAAAGGGTTGCCCATACAAGTAGGGCTGCAACTTTTTAAGGGCCCACACCAAGGCCAGACATTCTTTTTCGATGACAGCGTAGCTTACTTCTCTGGGTAGGAGTTTTCTGCTTAGGGAAGCTACTGGGTGCTCAACGCCGTCTGCTCCGACTTGGGTCTTAGTACGGGGGATTGGCCACTTGGCTACGGCCTCTATCTTGGCGGGCTCAGGTTTCTGTTGGCCGCTCCCTACTCGGTGGCCTAGATATTGGACTTCCGCCATCCCTATATGGCATTTACTGGGTTTAAGGGTTAACCCTGCCTCCCTGATGTGATCTAGTATGGCTCCTATTTGGGTCAAGTGTTCGGCCCAGGAGTGACAAAAAATGGCTATGTCGTCTAAATAGGCGCAAGTGTACTCCTGGAACCCATCCAATAACCGATCCACCATCCTCTGAAAAGTAACCGGGGAATTTTTCATCCCAAATGGCATTACCTTAAACTGGTAGAGGCCAAACGGGGTGACAAACGCTGACCTGGGAATGGCTTCCTCGGCTAAGGGAATCTGCCAGTACCCCTTACAAAGATCTATTGCACTGAGGTACTGGCCTCTGGCCATTTTATCCAGGAGCTTGTCTATCCGGGGCATAGGGTAGGCGTCAGATACGGTTTTGTCATTGAGCCTCCTGTAGTCTACGCAGAAGCGGGTTGTCCCATCCCGCTTCAGCACTAGCACTACCGGGGAGGCCCAGGGGCTGTCTGAGTGGTCTATAACACCTTACTGTAACATTTCTTCAATCTCCTTGCGCATGTTCTCCTTTACAGACTCAGGTATGCGGTACGGGGGTTGTCGTAGCGGGGTTTGTCTGGGGGTCTCTACCCTATGAGTAGCTAGGGGTGTGTACCCGGAGAGATTAGAGAACTTTATCCTGAATTAACCTTTGTGCTTGTGCCCATTCCTGGGGGCTCAGGCGCTCCCCCAACTGTACTTCTCCCAGGCCCTCGTTCTGGTCTCATCTCTCTAGGAGGTCTGGGAGGAGTAAGTTATCAAAGTCCTCTGCGGAAGAGGCACAGATGGCGGCTACATTTTCAATGCGCTTGTAGTATGGCTTCAGCATATTTACATGGAGCATGTGTCTGCCACCCGCCCCAGCGCAGGGGCCGATCACATAGGTGGTATCACAGATCTGTTCTACCACCTTGTATGGGCCCTGCCAGGAGGCCTGCAGATTGTCATCGTGGACTGGCCTCCGGATTAGCACCTCCTGCCCTATCTGAAAGCTGCGGTCTCTGGCCCCTTTATCATACCATCTGCTCTGTCGTTGTTGGGCTGCCTGG
This sequence comes from Bufo gargarizans, assembly GCF_014858855.1. Taxonomy (NCBI): domain Eukaryota; kingdom Metazoa; phylum Chordata; class Amphibia; order Anura; family Bufonidae; genus Bufo; species Bufo gargarizans. Next base: position 134,609,895 of record NC_058085.1, read on the forward strand.
AGGTTGGTATGCACTGTTTAAGTCAATTCCTCCAGGCGCTAACAAAACTCTAGCACGTATGGGACGATAGGGGTACCCCTAGTGTTCAACTCCCCTTCACAATGTTCTTGGATGAGATCTAAGGGACCTCTCACCCTTCTCCCGAACAGTAATTCAAAAGGGGGAGAACCCGGTGGACTCTTGGGGAACCTCCCTGTATGCAAATAGTAAATGATGTAAGAACTTTTCCCAGTCCTTTTTGGTGTCTACAAACGTACGGATCATCTGCTTCAGAGTTTCGTTGAAACGTTCGCAGAGACCATTGGACTGGGGGTGATAAGACGAATTTAAGATGGGTTTAATACCACATACCTTCCAGAGTTGGTGGGCAACCTCTGCAGTGAATTGGTTGCCCCTATCCGAAATAATCTCCTGGGGAAATTTCATGTGGGAGAAGATTTGCATCATGGCATCCGCTATGGTCTCTGCATGAACATTGGTCAGCGCCACTGCCATTGGATACCTGGTGGCATAGTGCACTACGGTCAAGATGTTCTTCTTGCCGGAGGGACTGGGTTTAGCTAGGGGGCCTATGAGGTCAACAGCCACTCGACTAAATGGTTCCTCAATGATTGGAAGGGGTTGGAGCTTCGCTTTATATCGATCACCTAGGATCCCTACTCTCTGGCAGGTATTGCTGGTTTGGCAAAAATTGCTTGATATCCTTTGAGATCCTTGATATCCTCCTGTCTTTATAGACCTGTAAGGAGGGATCTAGGGCTACCTCACTGCCAAATTCTAACGGGGCATCCCAGGGGAGGGCGTCGGGAGAAGGGGTGGTTCATTTACCTGAGCCTCAGAGTGTGTCGATGGTGCCGCGGTGCGGGCCTGCTGTCTGGTGACGACTGGGAATGCCTCTTGTACTGTGGGTTGGGGAACAAAAGCTGAAGTGAGGTCCCCCAAGTAGTTGCCCAAAATAACATCTGCCGGCAAGTCTTGCATGAGCCCCACTTCCAAATCTCCTGATCCTACTCCCCAATTCAAATGCACCTTGGCAGTAAGTACTTTGTAGATGGCTCCACTGCCACTTGCATGGCTACAAACTCTCCGATGCGGGCCTCCTTGGGAATGAGGTGGTTCCGGACCAAGGTCAAAGTGGCCCCAGTGGCACGTAGCCCTTGCACATGTTTTCCGCTAGGTATACACTCTGGTGATGACCTTGTCTACTGTCGGAAGCTGCTTGGATGCCCCTGGAATAATTGTTCTAGGAGGACCAGTTGTAGTAGGTCCTACAGTGTAGTGGCTTGGGTCGCTTGTATCCACCCCATGGCAGCTCTGTGTAAGCGGTGAGCCCATTCTGCATGAGAATCTTTTTTCAGTTTTTTAAGTTCCCGGAATTTATGTCTGCATGCCTCAGGGGTAATGGCTAAATGTACTTAAATGGGCTGTTTCAGCTTCTGGTAGTCTCTGCTGTCCTCATCCGGAACTGCGTGGTACGCCTCTGCTGAGCGGCCAGATAATCTACCGGCAAGCAGGGGTACCTGGTCTGCGGGGCTGACATCATGCAGCTGGCAAAATCTTTCAAAGTCCTGTAGATATCTGTCGATGTCTTCCTCTGTATCGGCATAATTTTTAAATGCTTGATAGGGAATCTTAATTTTTCCCTGGGTGATGCTGGATGGTGCTGGTGACCCCTCTCTGGATCGCCGGCCTGTTTGTAGCTGCCTGGCCATGATATACTTCTGTACATCTGCCATTAATCTTTCCAATGTCTCCGTGGGTGGTGTTTCTGGGTAAAACTAATCTGGTTCTGAGTTCTTTTTGGAACTCTATTTCTTCCCTCTGTGTTGGAGGTGCCGTATTTTTTGCTCGGTCTCCCTCAATGAGTTTCGGCAATAAGGGTAGCTTTCGTCTTGTTGCTGGCTATTTTACCCCTTGCTTCCAACAGTTCTTTTAGTGTAGCTCGTTTCAGTGCGGCATAGTTCATCTCCATTCACCATCCCTTCGTATAGCCGAACATATTACCGAACTCTGGTTTTTATACGAATTGCTGTTTCAACGAACCGCTGTTTTGCTGTGAGGTTTGAATCCTGTCGCTTGCCACCAATTGTACCAATGGTAATAGTATAATCCATGGTATCTCCGCTGGTAGTATTATCCCGCATACAAGATACAGGTAGCGTAAGTATATAAGTATAATCCCTTTTTCCCCAAAGAACTGGCTGACACATAGTTTGGGAGTCAACAAAAACTCTTTTATTGTAATGTAACCGTTTATATACAATTCCCCATGCAAGGGATTTCCATAATGGCATTCCAGGGGTTTTCCCCTGGTGGTGTCACGGTACAATGTAAAAGGATAATAGATAGCTGCTAGGCCAAGAAGCCAGGAAAAGGGAAGCAGGTCACCTCCTATAGCGTCCTTAATCCTCTCCCTAACTCCTCACCGTATGAGCGGACCCCAATGGTAGGACAGCTCATACCCTGTAAACCTGGGACCCTGAGTCGCCCTGATAATCCCTCAGATAGGAGCAGGTGGGATACGTCCTGTTCATCCAAGACACGGATGAACAAGAGTCTCTAAAGACCTAATAACAGGGAAAATGAGAGACCATACACAGCAAGAGGAACAGCAGGTAAGAACAAAAGACAACACACTTACCTGCCGAAGTCTCCACGACTAGAACTCGTGCATACGTACAGGAGCCCTGACACCAAACAGGATGCTGTACAAACAACTCACACAGGTATCCAGCACACCAGATTCAGCCAGGACCCCCTTGCTGCAAGGCGCATGGCAGCCCCAGGCAGCGCTGCCTACAGGCTAGTGGTTCACCCCTCCGGGAAACCAACCCCCTTCCGGAGGACACAACACACAGGGAAAAAGTTTTTCATACATGCCGGGACAAACACCAACAGCCCAGACATGTAACAACAATAAAGACGTACAACACACCCTGAACATAAACCCACACCTAACATACAACAAGTGAGGTAGGGTATAAGGAGCATACAAAAGGAAGACAATTTATGTCCAACAAGGTGGCCCTCAAGGACTGGGCAAGTTCACGCAGGCAAGGAGCAGAGCTCCAACACCAAATAATGCTGGAGTACAACTGACTCCAGCCAGGAAGCCACAGGTAATATCCACATAGTGGCCACACCCAGGAGACACCTAAATCCCCACCAGCTAGAAGATAAACCCCTTGCTGACCAAACATCATGGAGACACACCTTAAAGGGGAAATGCATGTGCAAACTGACTACCAGCAATCAGTCTGCACGGCAACCGCATCACGGTCAAACAACAATATGACCGTGACAGGTGGACTCTGTGGAAAACTTAACCTGCAATGCTATTCCTTTATGGTTCGCTACTTGTAAGACAAAAAGTAATCAGTGACCTGCTGAGCAGTCTGGTTGTTCAGTAGAAACACAATGGCTACAATGTCAATTGAATTACCCCTCAGGCTGAGGGGAGGGGATGTGTGACCTGTAACCAGTTTGTGATTAGAGAATGTATATTTTTTGTGGGGGTATTGTTCTATAGAACACAATGGATACAATGTTAATGGAGTTATGGGGTTATCTCCCAGGCTGAAGGGAGGGGATGTGTGGCATACAGCATCTGTTCGTGAAACTAGCATATGAATGCCCTCAGTCTTGTAGAGTGTAAAATTAACACCTGAACCCAGTCTTTGATATACTAAAGTGGCTAGGTTTCCACAGAAAGGATTTTGGAGTACATACATTTTGATAACTTTTTTTGTTCTATTATTTTAGATGCACAGAAAATCTGCAGTTCTGGTATTGTTTTTTCTCTTTATGTGGGTTTAATAATATGATGATTTTATAAAATGCAGCTGTACCAATTATGTATAGTTTTTTGTTCTATATTTTTTGACACAATAAAGCATGTTAATTGGGAAAAGCTATTTTGTTTGTGTTCTATTCTTTTTTTATATTGTGAATCATTTTATTAAAACTTTTTTCCCATTTTTTTCAGACCTGCTAGGTGATTTGACTAATACTTTTTACGCCGTTATTAACCACCACTAGTGTTGAGCGAACAAGCGTTTTAAAGTTTGGTGCACAAGGTTCAGGTTATCTAAGTATTCCATTATAGATTCTGCTACCACGGACCATAAGTTATGGTCCGTGGTAGCGGAATCCATAAGAGAGTTCTTAGATAACCCGAACCTTGTACGCCGAACTTGAAAACACAAGTTTACTCGTCCCTAACTGCCACTTCTAATGCCTCATTCATAAGTCAGAGTTTTGGTCAGTGATTTATATCAGTGATTTTGAGCCAAAACCAGGTGCAGCTCTAACACAGAACAGGCGCAGAGTGGCACAATGAGTGTGGAGGTGGCGGCAGCAATATTAAGAAGAGGCTACAGAGTGGCATAATGACAGTGTGGAGGTGGCAGCAGCATCAGGAGGCCACAGAGTGGCACAGTGAAAGAGTGCAGAGTTGGGGGCAGCAGCAGCAGCATCAGGAGGAGGCCACAGAGTGGCAAGGTGACATAGTGTGGAGGTGGCAGCAGCATCAGGAGACCACAGAGTGGCAAGGTGACATAGAGTGGAGGTGGCAGCAGCATCAGGAGACCACAGAGTGACCCGGTGAAAGAGTGGGGAGGTGGGTGGCAATACCAGTACTAGCTCAAGATGGTGGATGAAAGAAGGAGCACTTGGCATCAGATGTGTGGCATCAGGCAGGGGGCAGCATCAGAGTAGTAGCTGAGGCGGGTAGCCAAAAGAAACCGGTCTCTTTTGTCAAAGTGTTGGTTTGGCACCATAGATGATCTAGTCTGATGCATCAGGCATTTGTGGGTGGAAATCCTGGCTGATCCACGCCTGACTCATCTTGACAAAAGGTCAGTCTCTCCACATTTTGGGTGGACAGGCGAGTTCTTCTTGGGGTAACTATGGCCCCCGCAGCACTAAACACCCGCTCTGATGCCACACTATTGGCCGGGCAGGACAGTTTTTCCATGGCAAACTCTGCCAGTTGCGGCCCTAAATCCAGTTTGGCAGCCCAGTAGTCCAGCGGATCTTCAATGTGGGGTGGCAGGGTACTGTCCAAGTATACCACCACCTGCTGGTTCAGGTCCTGCTCCAGGACTAGCTGCTGCTGGTGGGTGGTTTCTTCATTAGGCGGGTGAAGAAAGCTGCTCATCACTGACTCTAGATTCAAGTTGCTGCTGACGGAGCTGGAACTGCTCCTACCCCCCCCCCACCCTGCCACAGCAGGAACATGAGCTCAGAGGGTTCCCCTGGTCATACCTGCCAGAGGATGTACGTTGGTGCAGATAGGCAGGGTCCAACTGACTACATAGGATGTCTCTATAGTAGTTCAATTTGTCCTCCCTCTCAGCGGGTGTAAAAAAGGCCCCCATTTTGGACAGGTATCGAGGGTCCAACAAGGTAGAGAGCCAGAAGTCATCCCTCTGCCGAATGGTGACAATTCGACTGTCACTACACAAGCAAGTGAGCATGCATCAGGCCATTTGTGCAAGTGACTCGGAGGGACTCCCTGCCTCCATCTCCACTGCATACTGCCACTGTGTGCCTGGGTCCTCTGTCTAATCTTCCTCATTGCCCTGTAGCTCCTCTGGCTGCTCCTGCTCCTCCTCTCCTGTCACCTGTGTAGAAAAAACACCCATTTCGCTACACATTGTTTGTGCTCCAATGTCCTCCGCCTCCTCTAGTTCAGCCCCTACAGAAATTGTTTATGGACTTTCTCTGTTCGTTAGGGCAGTCCAAAATATGGAGGGTGGAATTCCAACGCTTGGAAACATCGCATACCAGCCCATGTTGGGGGATGCCGTTCTGCCGCTGAAGCTCAAGGAGGGTGTGCTTTGCGGCGTATGAGTGGCTGAAGTGCATGCAAAGTTTCCTGGCCATTTTTTGTATGACTTGCAGATGGGTGGAAGACTTCAGGAACCGCTTGACAACCAGATTGAACACGTAAGCTATGCAGGGCACATGGCTCAGCTATCCTTGATGCAGCTTTGACACCATGTTCTTCCCATTGTCGGTCAACATGGTTCTGATTTTGAGTTGTCGCGGAGAAAGCCAGGATTCGATTTCTTGATGAAGGAGATGGAGAGTTCCTCCCCTGTGTGACGTGGTTTTCCCAGGCAAACGAGGTGCAGGACACCGTGACACCGCCGTGCCCTGCACATGTGGTATGCAGGAGGGGCACTATGAATTGTCCCTGCAGTGCAGGCTGAGCACACGGTGGAGGATAGGGAGGCAGAGATGGACATTGTCGTGGGACCACGTTGTGAGAGCATGGAGGCGGAAGCAGCGTCATCTTGCCACATTGCTAGTGTGGCTGTGCAGGAGCCACATTCACCCAGTGGGCCGTAAAGGACATATTGTTCCTGACCGTAGTTACAACTCCACACGTCGGCCCTGCCGCTTACTTTGCAGACACCGACAGGCTCAAGAACTGGCCCACCTTCTGTTCTACATACGTACAGTCATGTGAAAAAATTAGGACACCCTTTGAAAGCATGTGTTTTTTTGTAACATTTTTAATAAAAGGTTATTTCATCTCCGTTTCAACAATACAGAGAGATTAAAGTAATCCAACTAAACAAAGAAAAACTGAAGAAAAGTCTTTTCAAGATCTTCTGTAAATGTCATTCTACAAAAATGCCTATTCTAACTGAGGAAAAAGATAGGACACCCTCACATGTATTCCCTCTTAAATTGGCTCAGATCTCACACAGGTATATCACACCAGGTGCACATAATTAGTAGATCGTTACTCTGCATGTTGAATGAGGCTTGCCCTATTTAAACCTCAGACATTTAGTTTGGTGTGCTCCTGACTGTTGAAGTGAGAGTGAGCACCATGGTGAGAGCAAAAGAGCTGTCAGAGGACTTCAGAAAAAAGATTGTAGCAGCCTATGAGTCTGGGAAGGGATTTAAAAAGATCTCAAAAGATTTTGAAATCAGCCATTCCACTGTCCGGAAGATAGTCTACAAGTGGAGGGCTTTCAAAACAACTGCCAACATGCCCAGGACTGGTCGCCCCAGCAAGTTCACCCCAAGAGCAGACCGCAAGATGCTAAAAGAGGTCTCCAAAAACCCTAAAGTGTCATCTCGAGAACTACAGCAGGCTCTGGCTACTGTTGATGTAGAAGTACATGCCTCTACAATCAGAAAGAGACTGTACAAGTTTAACTTGCATGGGAGGTGTGCAAGGAGGAAACCTTTGCTTTCCAAGAGAAACATCGAGGCCAGACTGACATTTGCCAGAGATAAAGTTGACAAAGACCAGGACTTCTGGAATAATGTTCTTTGGACAGATGAGTCCAAAATTGAATTATTTGGACACAACAGCAGAGGACATGTTTGGCGTAAACCAAACACAGCATTCCAAGAAAAGAACCTCATACCAACTGTGAAGCATGGAGGTGGAAGTGTCATGGTTTGGGGCTGCTTTGCTGCAGCAGGACCTGGTCAGCTCACCATCATAGAATCCACGATGAATTCTACTGTGTATCAGAAGGTGCTTGAAGAACATGTGAGACCATCAGTTAGAAAATTAAAGCTGAAGCGGAACTGGACCATGCAACATGACAATGACCCAAAACATACTAGTAAATCAACCAAAGATTGGCTGAAAAAGAAGAAATGGAGAGTCCTGGAATGGCCAAGTCAAAGTCCAGATTTGAATCCCATTGAGATGCTGTGGGGTGACTTGAAAAGGGCTGTACGTGCAAGAAACCCCTCAAACATCTCACAGCTGAAAAAGTTCTGCATTGAGGAGTGGGGTAAAATTTCCTCAGACCGATGTCGAAGACTGGTAGATGGCTACAAGAACCGTCTCACTGCAGTTATTTCAGCCAAAGGAGGTAACACTCGCTATTAGGGGCAAGGGTGTCCTATCTTTTTCCTCAGTTAGAATAGGCATTTTTGTAGAATGACATTTACAGAAGATCTTGAAAAGACTTTTCTTCAGTTTTCTTTGTTTAGTTGGATTACTTTAATCTCTCTGTATTGTTGAAACGGAGATGAAATAACCTTTTATTAAAAATGTTACAAAAAACCACATGCTTTCAAAGGGTGTCCTAATTTTTTCACATGACTGTATGCAGGGCTGGTACTGCCTTTTTGGCAAATAAATAATGGCTTTGGACTCTCTATATTGGCTTGGCAGAAGCTTACAGTTCTCTAAAAGGTGCAGAATCCACCTCTTGGAAAGGGAGGGACTGCAGCACCAGCAACTTGGCCAGGAGCACTTTCAGCTTCTGCTCCACTGGATGAGTGCACGCATACTGTTGTCTCTTTGCAATCGCTTCGGTGATCGATTGCTGACAGAATGACTGACAAGGAGAAGGAGCAGGAGCATCAGGACCAGCAGATGATAAGAAGGACAGACAGCTCCCTTCTGCTGAGGTGGTGGAGCCTTGACTGCCTGAAATCAGGTTCATGCCACTGGGTGATGCAGCGGTTTCTGAGGCAGGCTGGACCACCACATGGGAGCCACGGTTCTCCCAGGCCACTTTATGATGATGCTGCATATGTTGACCCAGATCCATGGTGCCAACATTGGCACCCTGGCCATGCTTCACCTTCTGCCCACAGATTCTACAAATGGCCATGTTCACCTCCTCTGGCGGCTTAACAAAAAACTGCCACACCATCAAGATGTTGATTTTACCCCCAACACTAGGCACTGACTGACTGCTAGTGCCGCTGCTTCCATGAACCCATGCGCCACTACTTTTCAGGCAGGTAGGCTCCTGCGAAGCGGGTGGTCTACCCTGGGCACGTCTGGCTCCTGACCTCCCACTGCTGCCACCCTGCTGACTCCCGGCCACGCTAGTGACTTTCTGGATCCGCTTCTGCCTCATGGGCAAGCTTCCACCCTCTTCTCCCGATGATGATGAAGCCCCTAATTCACCCGACCCCAAATGCGATCAGCTACATCATTATCATTAAGTACTGTTTTCACGTCACTGATGTCCTCCTCAACAGTCTCTGGGTCAGGAGCCTGACCACTTGCAACACCAGTTTCCACGCCACTCTCCTCATCACTACTTGTCCGCCTACCGGAGGAAGCGGCGGATGTCTCCTCCACATCTTGGCTGGCCAGTAGCTGCTGACTGCCTCTAGTAGCTGGTTCTCCTTGTATAGTGAATCTGAGCCCACAGCATATAATACTTCTCTGGCTGAGGGAACAGAAAAGGGCAGAGGCAGGTTGAGGACAGGTGAGGGCACAGAGCCTGCCCGGGCCATGCCAACTAAGGGTTGTGTCTGACAAACCCACCGACTCTTGGCTGGGGGTGTCTGATGTCACTTGGGAAGAAGTGGATTACCGAGTCAACCATTCAAAAACTGCTGGGTTGCTGGTCAAGAAACGACCGCTAGGTGATACCGGGAGCTCAGGCCTCTCGCTGAGACTCCTGCTTCTGTGCCAGCGCCAGAAACATTTAGGCCTCTGCCACTCCCCTGTGCAGGGCCTGGCACTTCTCTGTGTGACATACTGTTAGATCAAATAAATAAATAAAAAGGCCTTTTTTCCCCCCACTAATACATGCCAAAAAGGCTTTAGACCATATAACTGCACCACTGAACAGCAAATAGGCCCTTATTTTTTCCTCTTATACACGCCACAAAAAGCTTTAGAACATATTACTACACCGCTGAACAGCAAATAATATATATTATTTTGCCACTAATACATGCCAAAAAGGGCTTTAGAACATATAACTGCACCACTGAACGGCAAATAGGCTCTTATTTTTTTCCACTTATAAACACCACAAAAGGCTTTGGAACATATAACTGCACCGCTGAATGGCAAATATATATTTTTTCTTTGCCACTAATACACGCCAAAAAGGGCTTTCATTTTCTCACTTCCCCACACAACGGCAAATAATTTTTTGGGCCACTAATACACACAAAAAAGGTTTTAGAACATATAACTGCACTGCTGAACGGCAAATAATATACCGTATTTTTCGCTTTAAAAGACGCTCTCGATGATAAGATGCACCCCAGATTTTAGAGAAGGAAAATAAGAAAAAAATATTTTTCATCAGACCTCAGATCAGGCCCCCACAAATATCAGGACATCATATCAGCCCTCCATGTCAGACCCTCAACAGACCTCAGAACAGCCCTTTACTTTTAGACCCCATCAGCCCTTTTATTTTAGACCCAATCACACCTCAGATCAGCCCTTTTCTTTTAGACCCCCATCAGACCTTTACTTTTAGATCCCTATCAGCCCTTTTCTTTTAGATCCCATCAGCCCTTTTCTTTTAGACCCCCATCAGCCCTTTTCTTTTAGACCCCATCAGACCTCAGATCAGCCCTTTTCTTTTAGACCCCCATCAGCCATTTTCTTTTAGACCCCCATCAAACCTCAGATCAGCCCTTTTAGACCCCCATAAAACCCCCATGAGCCCTTTTCTTTTAGACCCCCATAAGACTTCAAATCAGGCCTTTTCTTTTAGACCCTATTCAGCCCTTTTCTTTTAGACCCCCATCAGACCTTAGATCAACCCTGTTCTTTAAGACCCCCATCAGACTAAAAAACTTCTTACCTATCCTGCGCCTATCCAGGTCCGGAGGTCTCTTTAGAAGTCGCGCTCCCCTGTCTTCTCTGGCCCACGCTGCAATTACTTTTGTAAGTGCGTCTTATAAAGTGGAAAATATGGTATATTTTTTTGCCAGTAATACTTGCCAAAAAGTGCTTTAGAACATATAACTGCACCTCTGAACGACAAATAATATACCGTATATATTTTTGCCACTAATACACGCCAAAAAGGGCTTTAGAACATATAACTGCATCACTGAACGGCAAATAATATATATATTTTTTCCACTAATGCACGCCAAAAAGGGCTTTATAACATATAACTGCACAGCTGAACGGCAAATAATATAAATTTTTCCATTAATACATACCAAAAAGGGCTGTAATTTTCTCACTTCACCACACAACAGCTAATAAGCCCTTTTTTCCCACTAATACAGGCCAAAAATGCTTTAGAACATATAACTGTACTGCACAAGGGCAAATAAGACATATAAATATTTCCTTGTAATAAACCCTGTTAATGGCTATATCAAACAGCACCTGCACCCCAATAACAAGAACGGTTTGCTGGAATTACAGAGCTGTATAATGGCAATTTGGATCCACAGTCAGTGCAGCAAGGTGTAATAGGATTGTTCCTATTACCCAGGCTGTAAACTCCCCTACTGAACCCTGTTCTGCTTCAATACTGTGGAATGATTCCTCACTATCCTTTCCCTAAACTTCTATACAGCAAAATAAAAGTTTTAAAGTGTTTTCTGCCACTGTCCCTAGCGCCTGCTGACATCTCTCCCTGCACTAAATACACTGGAAATGTCTGAATCCTAGATGGATGAGGCTATTTATAGGACTGTGACATCAAAGGGCTGGCTGCTGATTGTCTGCATGCATGGTATTGTGAGTAATCCCTCGTTCCCAGAGTTCCTTGCTCCATGCCCGAAGCGTGAGGAAATCCAGATTCGGTGCAAATAGAATTTTTCCTGAAATTCGGATCGAATTCCACTTCAGCAACTTCGATTTTCTCATCTCTAAAAATTATATAAGTCCAGCAAGGGAGCTGGTGTACGTTTAGGCTGGCGGTGGCTGGCCGGCGCCTCTACAGCGGTATTAAGACCGAAGTCTAAAAGACGGTTCTAATAAATTACCCCATATGTTCTTATGGACGGGCTCCATAGGAATTAATGTTCATTTAGGAGGACAGAAGCTGCCGCACAATGCATCCAGCTCCCCAGATCTCCACCAGGGGAAGCCAGAGCACAACCAGAAGCGTGGTTTTAACGCATCCAGAAGCCATAGTCACATTTGACCACGGCATCTGAAGGGTTAAATTTCTGCGACCAGTCGCAAACATTACTTCTGGGTGCCTGCTGTTTAAAACCACTCTGGGGACTTTAACCTGTGATGACTTATATATGGCAATGCTTCTTTATTGCAATGTACTAGGTATTGCGGATGTGCTAGCCGCCCTCTAGCAGCCCATGTCCTCAGCTCTATACACAAAATCCAGGTGACAGGTTTCCTTTAACATGGCCCCCGGCTGCCATGGCCACCACTTGGCACCCTGCCATCTTATTGCAAAGGGAGAATCTATCAGGTGACAAAGTTTGCTAGTGACCTTGAGCATGGCTTTTCAGGGGTTAAATGACTGGGATTGGAGTTATCTCCTAGTCCTTACAGGTGGGTATCAGATGTGTAACAGAGTTTGCATGAACCACATATGATTAGTAGTAGGCTCAGCTCCTGAGCCCATGTTATAAGTACAGTATGTATGACAGATTTAGAAATGTAAAATGCACAAAAAGTGCCTTCCGTAGCGTAAAAAGTTTTATAGAATATAGCAATACAATAAAGGGACACGTGACGGCATCAAAAATTTTAAAATCACATATTAACAGCATTATTTTATATAAATATGCAATGTAATTTTTTTGGTTACAAAAAACAGGCTTTTGGTATGTAATGGAGGAACCATGTTGACTCAACAATAGATGGCACCGTGTTAATGACTGGTGCTTATTCATGTGTACTGTAGTTCTTTCAGTGTATATTCTCTCTCTATGTGATGTAAGATGCTGTCTATTGTGTTCTCCATCTTGATGGTGTTACAGATAATGGTTGCTGTTTGTTTCAAATAAAGGAAACCAGTTTGTTCTCCCACATTGTCTGTTCCTAAAAGCTGAAACACTGTAACAGATTATGGGTAGAGAAGTTTTCAAAAATTCAATTCGGACGCTTTGCTAAATTTTTCCTAAACATTCACTTTGTTATGAATTAATTTCACATGAAATGTGTTAAATCAGCTATATCCTGGCCTGCAAGGAATGTGTATCTCGGTGTACATCACTGTGCATTGCAGCAACATGCATAGCTAGTCCTTTCAGGTAGTGAAACATTACTGTGAGTCAGTATGACAAGGAGGTCTCATATAGTATATGGACGTGCACAATGTTGTGCAGGCCACCAACAGTCCTATCTAACCCCTAGCTAAACCAAAAGAAAAGCATACAGCCTTCAGTAAAAGGAAAAAACGCTGTGAGCCCCATTAAGACCTGTGTCTCAATGACTCTTTACTGGAACAAAAGAATGACATGGAGGCAGCGTCAATAAAGTAATGGAGGCCCAATAACAGAAGAATTAGAACAGGTTATTCACAACAATTTGAGAATCACTGCGTAATAGAATTGTTTATCTATTAAACAAGATGGAAACCCCAATAACAGTTAAATTACATAGTTTATTCGCCCTAATTTGAGAATCAAGACAAGAAGAAAGGAAAACATGTGGGACTCCAAAGAGAGTGACATTGGAATAGTCCTTAAAGCCACAGAGACAGGATATCACAAGAAGAAAACAAATACATGTTTCAGATAAACCAAACAGGGACACCTAAAGAAATACTGCACAATACGGAAATCAGAGCAGCAGAAACAATATCAGAAAGGGACAAAACAAAAAGTTAAAGCTTCAATCCTTGCTCCATGCACAGATAATTGGAATGGCACATGACAAGTGACAGAAACTTTTCCACAGAACTTTATTTAATAAACAAGGAAACAGTCTTGCAGATGGCAGCTGAATAAGCGCATAAGGAACCGGACATGGGATGTTAGTGTGTCCCACAATATAGCTGTGTCAGTGAAAGACGTGCAATATCTTCCCAGACTAAGCAGAACAGAATACTGAATCTGACACTAAACTGCCTATGAGTCTCCTGAACAAATGGCTGAAGTTTGTGCAAGATCAGTCCCTACCAAAGACAAGAGCAGGCACAACCAGACACTCACCACAGGTGTCAGATACACATACTTCAGCCGGACATTCCACTTGCTGCTGGTTTCCCAGATTCTGCATATCTGCACCTGTGTGAGGGATCATCTCAACATGTCTCATAGTCTTTTATACCTTTGTTCCTGTTACACACTCTTCTCAAGCACATCAATGTGAGCTTAATTACAATGTAAATAAGTGCAACAATCAGCAAAATCTGTAATATTCCCTGCACTATACCCATGAGCCACCCACCAACATTTTTAAACCAGTTTGCTGGATTCAAGAAAGAGAAGGTATCTGACTACCAAGAGTCCTTCTCAGCACTATGTGCATCCAGCCATTTATCTCTCATTTCTTTCATCTTTTCGATACCTGCTCTTACTTGAAGGTTACCTTGTGGATCTATATAATGACAACAAGCAGATCCTATTATTTGACACATTCCTCCTTCCTTAGCAGTAAGATAGTCTAAAACTAGAGTATGCTGGTTAGTAACTATGATTAACTGAGATTGTACATCATTAGTTTGGTTTACAAGGCCTAACACATCCCATTATTGGTCATCTAGGTAGTCAGTGGAGTTAAACTTAAAACTTTTATTTTCTGGTCTTCAGATAGATAAGAAGTCTCTACAATTTATGTCAGCAAGTTCTAACCACGGTACCGGAATGGCTAAATAAGGCATAGTCTTTGAATTCACAGGACTGTGAGTACAGATCCAACAGTTTTTATAATTGTCCGCATCTGTCATATATTTTTTTAACATGACCTGATGATGCCTAATAAAGGCATTGTCCCAGTCACTTTTGATCTCCATCCTCATGGTTGGCCACCTTTTTTGCAATGTGAGGCGTGAATCCAGTTAGGCTTTCCTTACACCTTTACAGAGGTTGCAGTTTTCAACAGGACTTTGAAGGGACCATCAAATCTGGGCTCAAAGGTTTTCCTCACGTGCCTCTTTATCACCACCCAATCTCCAGGCTCAAGACTGAGTGTGCCTTCTACTGAATCAGGGTCTGGAATGGAAGCAAACACTTGTTTATGAGTGTGATCTAACCTTTCAGTAAGGGCCTTCATGTAACTGACCATACTATCAGTCTGCAACTGCAACTGTTGAAGAAAATACAATCCTAGCCTTGGAACACTGCCAAACAATACCTTAAAGGGGGACAACCCTGTCTTCTAGTTCAGGGTGGTTCTTATGGAAAGGCTAGAGGCCAACACTCTGGCCATAGTCTACCTGTTTCGTGCATGGCTTTAAGAATTTGTTTATTTTTTGTCCCGTTCAAGAGTTCAACACAGCCACTGTTTTGTGGGTGGTACGCCGCATGGAAGGCTTGGGTCAACCCTAAGTCTTGTATAACCTCTCTCATTACTTCACCTGTAAAGTGGCAACCTCTATCTGACTCAATAACTTCAGTAACACTACACCTGCATATCAGTTCACTGACCAGTTTCTTAGCTGTGTTCTTTGCATTTGTCTTAGACATGGGATAAGCTTCCGGCCACCGTGAAAAGAGATCAACACACACAAGAACATATACTCCTACCTTAGGCAGTTATATATAGTCTATCTGCAGTCTCTGGAACTGGTAAAATGGCCTAGGAGTGTGCTTGCTTGGAGTAGTCACCACTTGACCAGGGTTGTTTAATGCACAGACCATACATCCTTGTACAAATGACCATACATCCTTGTACAAATCGAGCGGCTACTGCAGAAAACCCTGGAGCAATCCACCCTTCATTTACCACACTTACCATGGCACCTTTCGACAGATGTGTAGGCCTATGGGCCTCCTGAGCCATAGCTGGGTACAGAGGGCATGGTAGACAAATTCTGTCTTTGTTTCCCCATAGTCCTTGGTCATCTGGTCCAGCCTCTTGTTTAGTCCATAGTTCTTTTTCTTCAGGTGGGGCCTGCTCAGACAATTTTATCAGAGTGTCTGGATATATTCACAGGTTTTAAGGCTCTTACTGGGGTGGCATTAGCATTCAGTAGCCGGAGCACAGCTAGCTTGGCTGCCTTATCAGCTGTGTCATTGCCTTTTACCTCTGCCGTGGTGCACCTTGTGTGAGCCTTTATTTTCACAATAGCAATTTCTTCTGGCTACAGCAAATAGTTTATTAGTTAAAGCGCAAATTCTTTGTTTTTAATGGGCTGACCTGCAGAAGTCAAAAAGTCTGTAGCCTGCCATATGGGTCCATAGTCTTGTGCAATACCAAAAGCATACCTGGAGTCCGTGTAGATGTTCACCTTCTTCCCTTTGGCCATTTTACACGCCTAAGTCAGTGCCTTCAACTCTTGCGCAGACATGTGCGGAGGGAGTGGTTCAGCAACGGCTGCCTCATGCTGTGTGACCACTGCATATCCAATGTGGAAATGGCCATCTTCTGCCATAAACCTGCTTCCGTCTATAAAATATCAGTGTTATCAACATCAGTGTTATCAAGAGGTTTTTCATGCACCTGAGAAAATCCAGACGTTTCTTGTTGCATCAACTGTATGCAATCATGAGGATCATTTTCAGCTAAATCAGACAAAAGCTACCTGTGCTACCCTCCCCCATTTCTGAATCTGTAATTGGTAACAAAGTAGCAGGATTCAGAGTAATACGTCTTTTGAAAAAAATATTGTTTGGCATGAGGAGGGCACATTGGAGTCTGAGTTGTCTAGCCATGGAAATGTGCTTTGGCACATGTCCGTAGTGTATTGCGGATCCGCAATACACCCGCCAGCACCCCCAAAGAACTGCCTATTCTTGTCCGCAATTGTGGACAAGAATAGGACATGTTCTATTTTTTTCCGGAGCCGCGGACCGGAAGATCGGGGGCACGCACCGGAAATGCGGATGCGGACAGCACACTGTGTGCTGTCCACATTTATTCCTGCCCCATAGAGAATGAATAGGTCCGCACCCGTTCCGCAATTTGCAGAATGGATGCAGACCCATTCTGCGGACGTATGAATGGACCCTAAGAATACCCTGGATGTCATGTGGTGTTTGCACCACTAGGGGGTAGTCGAGGACTATCTCAGATGCTTTTTCCACCATGAGCTGGATAGCGGCCACAACCCTGACACATGAAGGAGCTCCTCGAGATACAGGATCTAGTCTGGCAGAGAAGTATGCTACTGGTCTCTGCCTATCTCCATGCTTCTGGGTTTACACTACTATGCTGTGTCCCTGGAGTTCTGAACAAAACAGACTAAACAGTTGATCATAGTTTGGGATTCCTAATGCCGGTGCAGACAATATTGCCATTTTCAGGCAAAAGTGAAAAAGGACTCGATTGCATGTTCAGACAAAAAGGTTCTGATGTCAGGCAATCATACAAAGGCTATATAAGCATAGAAGCATGCCTTATCCAGAGTTTGCAGTACGAGACCAGACCCAAAAACATCCTGAGGGGTTTTGGCCCCTGAGGGAGTTTTATATCCTTCACCGCTTGTTTTCTCTCCTCATTAAGGTCCCTTGCACCCTCTGAGAGACAATGTCCCAGAAATGTGACCCTTGATTGGCAATATTGCAGCTTGTCTTGGGAAACTTTGCAACCACTTTCTGCAAGAAATATCAACAATGACAACGTGGCTTCCCTACAGCTTTTCCAGTTTTCTGCACACAGGAGTAGATAATCAACATATTGAAGTAACACATCATCAGGAATTGACCAACCAGATAAAAACTGACAGGTGGGCCTGCGTATACATAGTAGGTGAATTCTGTGTTCCCTGGGGTAAAACTGTCCAGGTATATTGATTAGCTTTAAATGTAAACGCAAACAGATATTGACAATCAGAATGTAGGGGAACACAGAAAAATGCATTTGCTAGGTTTATCACAGTGAAACTTGTGTCAGTTGGTGGCACCCGGGACAACAAAGTGTGCAGGTTTGGAACAATGGGAGTCTGCAGCATCGTGATCTTATTGACCTCCCTAAGATCATGAACTATCCTGTATGTTGCTGTTTGTCCCTTTATTGGCTTCTACTTAACTGGGAACAGGGGTGTGTTTGCTGGTGAACTGGTCCTTACTAAGACCCCTATTCTCTCATACTGCTTCACCTATAAGGCCACTGCTTGTTCTTGGGCATTACTCAAGTGGTGCTGTTTAACACAGGGTGTTTGACAACCTGGTTTGAGATGAACCATGAAAAGGGTAACATTAAGTTACCTAATGTCCAACTTTGTTGATGCCCACAACTTGTTTGGGACCACTTGTAACTCCTTTACAATCCTTGTAATGTAACTGGCATCCTGTCTCGGGCTCTAGGTACAAAGCCATAACTTGACACAGAACCTCATCCGAGGCTCCTATATCTACCGTCCTCATTGAAATGTATATGTGCCCCTAGGGCTTGCAAAACATCAGTGCCCAACAAATTATAGGGAATATTTTCTTTGACTAACAATTGTGTTATCTTTAATTCTCAATTTTAACGCACTGTTTCTTGAACAAAAATTGTCTCCCCTGTAAAACCTGCTGCAGGTACTTAATCTCCACTCATCTGCCATGATTGAACATGTTTTGGATTTATCACTGTTTTGGCGGCCCCCGTGTCCACCAAGAAAGGGACTTGTTTGTTCCCCACTTGTACTGGTATTTGAATTTGACACCCTTGTTTAGCTACACTCATGGCAGATAAGGACACAGGGTTGCCGGTCTCCTATTGTGAACTAGCAGAGACAGGGTTAACGTCTTAGGTTTCCTGGGTCTGTTGATTCTCCTGCTGCTGGGGAGGAGCACGGCAGTTTCTCCTAATGTGTCCTGGCTTTCCACAGCTGTAACATTTAAAATCATTCCTACTCTGCCTTCCCTGTCCCTGCGGACCTGACCTTGTTTTCTGTTGACCTTGGACCATGTTTACTTTGGCGGGTCTGGAGCTAGACATGTCCAATTCCAGACCCTTGGCAGCAGCAACAAGTTGGGGCAGTGGTGTCACCCTCCACTCAGGCTTACAGGCTTTGAGTTTAGCCAGCAAGGCTGGTCTCAGTCCTTCCATGAAGGCAGACGTGAGAATTTTTTCTCCCATTTGCCCTGTGGCATCCCACCCGATGTCAGTCCAGACAGTTCTTAGTCTTGACTAGAGTTGAGCGTACACCTGAATGTTCGAGTTCGACGGGTTTGGCCGACCTTCACAAAAAAGTCAATGGGGACCTGAAGTTTGGAGCACTAAAATGGCTCTAAAAAAGTCATGGAAAGGGCTAGAGGTGTCACAACCAGACAGCTGAGAAGCTCTGACAGAGGCCTTTCAGAACCTCCTCCTTGAGTTCTCTTGTTGTGCTGTTCATTTGCTCATCTCGTTAGCCTCTCTCAGCTGTCATGTGTTGGACTAATTGCTTCCCTTTAAATTCCTCCCCAGAATGCTTTTCTGGGCGGCTTATACTTCTTCCTGGAGTGTGTGTGCATGCTGGTCTTGTTCTCCTGTCTGCTACAAAGCTAAGTGTTTGAACATTTATTTGTTATTTTCTGTTTGCTGGATCCCAGGTGACCCTGACTCCCTCCGTATCTTGTGTAGGGAGCCGGTGGTCGTGTCCCCTCACTATTGTAGGGTGCTCAGGGATTATATAGTCAAGGTACGTGGATATGCAAACTTCCACCATTCGGATCTTTGCATAGGCTGAGCAGCCAGGGAAAGTGCCAGGTCTTCTGCAGGGGTCTCCCTTTTGTTCCTTAGCTTTTGGATCCAGCGAGTCATTTATGCTTGTTGCTTTGCCTTGTTCCCTGTACACCGTCCGTGACAAGAGGGCTACAAATGGCAGCAACATTTGGTTAAGAGCATGGAAAGTGCTCTGCAAACAAATGTAGATAGGGAAATGACTTCAAATAACATAAAATATGTAAAAATAAAAAATTATAATCTTGATCTAGGAGAAGGAGGTCTATATGGAGTAGGAGGTTGAGGAGGTGGCGGATGTGGCGGTGAAGGTGGAAGCGGCGGTGGAGGAGGAGGCAGCAGTTATTATTATTTTTTTTTTTTTGGGTAGTCCCCAGAACATTGGGAAATATAAAAAATAAAACAAAGAGAAAGTGCGCTGGAGTACAACAATGGCTGGGTGAGGCTGGTATACATGTCTATTCTGCACAAGGTAAGGACAAGTCCTGTGGGATCCCTGCCTGGTTCATTTCAATGAATGTGAGCTTGTCCACATTGGATGTGATAACCCCCTCCTGCCGTGCTAAACAAACGTTCAGACAATACACTGGCTGCAGGGTAGGCCAGCACCTCCAAGGCGTAAAGGGCAAGCTCAGGCCATGTGCCCAATTTGGAGACCCAGAAATTGAAGGGGCAGACCCATCAGTCAGTACGTGTAGGCGTGTGCACACATACTGCTCCACCATGTTGCACGTCCCCGTGATGTCCACGATCCAATTAGATATCTGGGTTCCACGCCGGAGAGGGAGCGTGAGAAAGGGATACCACATCCAATGAAGGTCAATGGCTGAAATGTGATCGAGCGGAAATGTGGGACAAGTTATTGAAGCAGAAGCATCAAAGTAAAGGAGGGGGCGCGCGACAATTATCCGCTCCCGACTCGGGGAGGTAGTGATGATAAATAACAATACAGGACTCTTAAGAAGCCCTGTTATTGGAATGATTAATAAAAAATTACAGGGAATGTCACTGGGGTATTTTGGATTTGGAAACGTTAGACAGGAGAGGCCCTGCTGCCACTTTGTTGACTCTAGATAACTTCTGCCTGATCGCATGTCCCCGTGACGATCCAATTGGATATCTTTTCTATCAACTTTCGATGTTCTTTTATGTGCCTACCATGGTGATCATGGGTAACAGGGAATCAGGGTTCCATGCCAGAGAGGGAGGGTGAGAAAGGGATACCACATCCAAGGGAGGTCAATGGCTGAAATGTGATCAAGCGGAAATGTGGGACAAGTTGTTAAAGACTTTCCTATTTTTTTGACGGACAACGGTTCACGGACCCATTCAAATCAATGGGTCCGTGAAAAAACACGGATGCACATAAGATTGGCATCCGTGTCCGTGATCCGTGGCCGTAGGTTACTTTCATACAGACGGATCCGAAGATCCGTCTGCATAAAAGCTTTTTCAGATCTGACAGTATATTCTAACACAGAGGCGTTCCCATAGTGATGGGGACACTTCTAGATAGAATATACTACAAACTGTGTACAAGACTGCCCCCTGCTGCCTGGCAGCACCCGATCTCTTACAGGGGGCCGTGATCAGCACAATTAACCCCTCAGGTGCTGCATCTGAGGGGTTAATTGTGCATATCATAGCCCCCTGTAAGAGATCAGGGCTGCCAGGCAGCAGGGGGCAGACCCCCTCCCTCCCCAGTTTGAATATCATTGGTGGCCAGTGCGGCCCCCCCTCCCTCCCTCTATTGTATTAATAACATTGGTGGCACATTGTGCGCCCCCCCTTCCTCCCTCTATTGTATTAATACGTTGGTGGCACAGTGTGCACCCCCCCTCCCCCTCCTCCCTCCCTCTATTGTATTAATACATTGGTGGCACAGTGTGCGCCCTCCCGGCCACCCCTCCCTCCCTCTATTGTATTAATAACATTGGTGGCCAGTGTGCGGCCTGCCCTCTCTCCCCCCCCCCCCGATCATTGGTGGCAGCGGAGTTCCGATCGGAGTCCCAGTTTAATCGCTGGGGATCCGATCGGTAACCATGGCAACCAGGACGCTACTGCAGTCCTGGTTGCCATGGTTACTTAGCAATAGTAGACGCATCATACTTACCTGCTGGCTGCTGCGATGTCTGTGACCGGCTAGGAGCTCCTCCTACTGGTAAGTGACAGATCATTAAGCAATGCGCCGCACAGACCTGTCACTTACCAGTAGGAGGAGCTCCCAGCCGGTCACAGACAGCGCAGCAGCCAGCAGGTAAGTATGATGCTTCTACTATTGCTAAGTAACCATGGCAAACAGGACTGCAGTAGCATCCTGGTTGCCATGGTTACCGATCAGAGCCCCAGCGATTAAACTGGGACTCCGATCGGAACTCCGCTGCCACCAATGATCGGGGGGAAGGGCGCACACTGGCCACCAATGTTATTAATACAATAGAGGGAGGGAGGGGGGCGCACACTGTGCCACCAACGTATTAATACAATAGAGGAAGGGAGGGGGGGGCGCACTGGCCACCAATGATATTCAAACTGGGGAGGGAGGGGGTCTGCCCCCTGCTGCCTTGCAGCCCTGATCTCTTACAGGGGGCTATGATATGCACAATTAACCCCTTCAGGTGCGGCACCTGAGGGGTTAATTGTGCTGATCACGGCCCCCTGTAAGAGATCGGGTGCTGCCAGGCAGCAGGGGGCAGTCATGTACACAGTTTATAGTATATTCTAACTAGAAGCGTCCCCATCACCATGGGAACGCCTCTGTGTTAGAATATACTATCGGATATCAGTTTTCACGATGTAACTCATATCCGACAGTATATTCTAACATAGAGGCGTTCCCATGGTGATGGGGACGCTTCAAGTTAAAATATACCATCGGATTGGAGAAAACTCCGATCCCATGGTATAAAAGGGACTCCTGACTTTACATTGAAAGTCAATGGGGACGGATCCGTTTGCAATTGCACCATATTGTGTCAACGTCAAACGGATCCGTCCCCATTGACTTGCATTGTAATTCAGGACGGATCCGTTTGGCTCCGCACAGCCAGGCGGACACCAAAATGAGGATGTCCGTGGATCCTCCAAAAATCAAGGAAGACCCACGGATGAAAAAACGGTCACGGATCACGGACCAACAGAACCCTGTTTTGCGGACAGTGAAAAAATACTGTTGTGTGCATGAGGCCTAAAGCAGAGGTTTATTCACGGCAAAACTGGGTTCATGTCACCCACCAATTGAACAGACATTTTACAAAAATTAGTTCCCTGTCACATATGCAGAACAGGGGTTTATTGACAGCAAAAATTGTAAAATGTAACAGACGCTTTTGCACCCTGCTCCCTCTCATGCTGTGCTGGTGTCTCTGTGCGACCACTGCCTCTTCCTCCAAACTGCACACGCACTCGCATGACCTTGATTCCATGTAGGGTCTAGTACCTCATCATCCTCCACATCATCTTCCACCCACTCTTTACCCCTAACCTTCTTGTCGGTCTGCAGACTGCAGAAAGCCGCAGCAGTTGGCACCTGTATTTCGACATCATCAGAGACGTGCTACGGTGGTCCTACCATGTACTCATCCTGAAACATGAGTGGTTGGGCATCAGTGCACTCAATCTCTTCCACTTCTGGTGCGGGGCTATGTGGATGGCCCACGGAAACCCTGCCAGCAGAGTTGTCAAAAAGCATAAGAGACTGCTGCATGACTTGGGGCTCAGACTGCTTGGCTGATTTGCAAGGGGGTGAGGTGAAAGACTGATGGCCATGGGCTGCAGGTGCCAACTCTTATCTTTCAGCAGGAGACTGGGTAGGATACAATGTGAAGGAACTGGAGGCACTGTCAGCCACCCAATCTACTATAGCCTGTACTTGTTCTGGCCTCACCATTCGTAGAGCCGCATTAGGCCCTAACAAATACCGCTGAAGGTTCTGTCGCCTACTCACACCTGAGGAAGGTGTTTCACTTGTGCGTGTAGCTGGCACAGATCAACCACGTCCTCTCCCTGCAACAGGAGCTCCACCAACACCAGCAGCACCACGACCGGGGCCACGTCCCTTATTTGACGCTCTCCTCATTCTTTGCGTTCACCAACAAAACTAACAGATGGTTTATGTCAGGCGACAATGTAACCGCCAACAGTTAACAATTAAGTTCACTGACAGTAAGGCAGTGCCGGTGTCATAAAGAAGAAATATTTTTTTGAGGTCACACAGGCAAATTTTATACAATGTGCCAGGCAAATTTTATACAATTACTTCACGGTCACATAAAATGTTAATTTGTCAACCAACAATGTAACAGCAGTATTGACTGGTTGTATTGGACTGTCACTAATCCAGCAAAGGCTGCAAATGTAGTGTCTTGCACAAAATGGGTGTTTTTTTAAAACCAGAATATAACAGCAGTATTTAACACTTGTATTGGACTGTCAGAAATGCAGCAAAGCCTGCAAATGTAGTGTTTTGCACAAAATGTTTTATTTTTTTTAAACCAGAATATAACACTTGCATTGGACTGTCCCAAATGCAGCAAAGGCCGCAAATGTAGTATCTTGCGCAAAATGGGTGTTTTTTTAAAACCAGAATATAACAGCAGTATTTAACGCTTGTATTGGACTGTCAGAAATGCAGCAAAGCCTGCAAATGTAGTGTTTTGCACAAAATGTTTTATTTTTTTTAAACCAGAATATAACACTTGCATTGGACTGTCCCAAATGCAGCAAAGGCCGCAAATGTAGTATCTTGCGCAAAATGGGTGTTTTTTTAAAACCAGAATATAACAGCAGTATTTAACGCTTGTATTGGACTGTCAGAAATGCAGCAAAGCCTGCAAATGTAGTGTTTTGCACAAAATGGGTGTTTTTTTAAAACCAGAATATAACAGCAGTATTTAACGCTTGTATTGGACTGTCACAAATGCAACAAAGGCCGCAAATGTAGTATCTTACACAAAATGGGTGCTTTTTTAAAACCAGAATATAACAGCAGTATTTAACGCTTGTATTGGACTGTCACAAATGCAGCAATGGCCGCAAATGTAGTATCTTGCACAAAATGGGTGTCTTTTTAAAACCAGAATATAACAGCAGTATTTAACGCTTGTATTGGACTGTCACAAATGCAGCGCCTGCAAATGTAGTGTCTTGCACAAAATGGGTGTTTTTTTTAACCAGAATATAACAGCAGTATTTAACACTTGTATTGGACTGTCACAAATGCAGCAAAGGCTGCAAATGTTGTGTCTTGCACAAAATGGGTGTTTTTTTTAAACCAGAATATAACAGCAGTATTTAACGCTTGTATTGGACTGTCAGAAATGCAGCAAAGGCCGCAAATATAGTGTCTTGCACAAAATGGGTGTTTTTTTAAAACCAGAATATATCAGCAGTATTTAACGCTTGTATTGGACTATCAAAAATGCAGCAAAGGCCGCCAAGGTACTTTATGTAAAAAAAAAAACATGATTTTTTTACCCACAGTTAAACAGATGAATTCACAGATTTTCTTTTACTATCACAAATGTACTTTTTAGCAAAAAAATAAATAATTTGTCCCCACAGAACCTAACAGATGGATTTACTTGGATTGTACTTTACAGAAAAAAAATGTAATATGTCACCCCCTGGATTCCTGAACTTACAGACAGATTCCCTATATTATTTTCCCTTCCCCTGGCACATATGCAGTGCAGGTGCACTTAAAACATGGGTATATGTTGCCCACTGAACTAAAAGAACAGGATTAAATTATTGTCCATGGCACATATGCAGTGCTGGTGCACTGAACTTGCACAAAATGGCCACCGACGCCCACGTAACAGATGGATAAAACATATTTTTCTGTTTCACTGGGCTGAGGGAAGGGTACAAAAATGTTGCATCGCACCTATACAAGAAATCACTGTAGATTGCAGAGTTAACAAGTTCTAATAAAAACTAGATTATTTCCTATTCTCTCCCTCACAGCAGCAGCATCCTATCCTTACACCAGTAAAAGCTGAGTGACGTTGTCATGGAACCATGAACCAGACGTACAACAAGAGATGAGTGGAAATAAGAAGGCTTTATTGAAAATAAAGCTGTAAGGCCAAAGTCCAAACGGATGGCTAAACCGAAGCAGGGTCTTGCGAAACCAGGGATCAGGAACCAGAAGGATAGTCAGACGAAGCCAGGATCAGGAACCAGCAGGGTAGTCAGACGAAGCCAGGATCAGGAATCAGCAGGGTAGTCAGACGAAGCCAGGATCAGGAACCAGAAGCAGCAGCAGTCTTAGAAGCATGTGAGCACAGGAGGACCAAGCAAGGAACTGAAGCCACAGACCTCCTATATATATGAGCTAGGCATCCAGCTCCTCCCAGTGGGAAGGAGGAGCCGCAGGGTGGGAGGCTACAAGAAACCCAGAAACCAAGATGGCCGCCAGCACATGTCAAACGAAGGAGAACAGCAAGGAGGTAAGACCATGACAGTACCTCCCCCTCAAGGGCCCCTCCTCCGCGGAGTAAGGAACGGTTTCTGAGGGAAGCGTGCGTGGAAGGCTCGGAGCAAGGCAGGAGCATGGACATCTGCGGAGGGAACCCAGGAACGCTCCTCTGGACCATAACCACGCCAATGGACCAAAAACTGCACCCGGCCGCGGACCAGGCGTGAGTCCAGGATATTGCTCACCTCATACTCCTCACGATTGCCCACTTGGACCGGACGAGGCCGAGGAATCGAGGAAGTGAAACGATTACACACCAGTGGCTTCAACAGGGAGATATGAAACACGTTGGAGATCCGCATGCCAGGAGGAAGCGCAAGGGCATAGGATACCGGGTTTACCCTGCGAAGCACTCGGAAGGGACCAACAAAGCGAGGCGCCAGCTTGGGAGTGGGCACTCGAAGGTTGAGGTTGCGGGTGGACAACCATACGCGGTCTCCGACCTGGTAGGAAGGAGCGGGCGCTCGTCTGCGATCAGCCTGGAGTCTCTGGCGCTGCGCAGAGACCTCAAGGGACCTCTGGATCTGTACCCAAGAAGCACGTAGGACGGAAAGGTGATCCTCCACAGCCGGAATATCCTGGGGAGAGAATACCTCCGGTAACACGGCAGGTTGGAACCCATAATTGGCCATGAAGGGAGACGTCCCAGAGGAAGAGTTCACCGCCGTGTTCCTGGCAAACTCAGCCCAAGGCAGGAGGTCAACCCAATTGTCTTGG
This sequence comes from Bufo gargarizans, assembly GCF_014858855.1. NCBI lineage: Eukaryota > Metazoa > Chordata > Amphibia > Anura > Bufonidae > Bufo > Bufo gargarizans. The sequence continues at coordinate 134,636,531 of NC_058085.1, forward strand.
TGATCGGAGACATAGCAACGAAGGAATTGCTCCAAGGCCTGATTGGATCGTTCTGCGGCCCCATTGGACTGAGGGTGGTAGGCCGAGGAGAAAGAGAGATGAATCCCCAACTGGGAGCAAAAGGCGCGCCAGAACCTGGACACAAACTGACTCCCCCGATCCGACACAATCTCCTTGGGCAAACCGTGCAACCGGAAGACCTCCCTGGCAAAAATCGAGGCCAACTCTTGTGCAGAGGGTAACTTCTTGAGAGGAACACAGTGGCACATTTTGGAAAACCGATCCACTATCATGAGAATGACCGTATGGCCTCGGGATGCAGGGAGGTCCACAAAGAAATCCATCCCCAGGTGTGACCATGGACGCTCCCCGGTGGCTATGGGTTGCAAAAGGCCCAACGGAAGGTGCCGAGGGGACTTACTCTGGGCACAAACGGAGCATGCCGCTACATATGCGGCGATGTCGGAACGTAGAGAAGGCCACCAGAACAGACGTGAAACAGCCCAGGACAGCTGATTCTTTCCAGGATGCCCCGCGGCCTTGGAGTTATGGTAGGTTCGCAACAACCGAGTGCGCAACTCCTCAGGCACAAAACACCTGCCGTTGGGTCTCCCAGAGGGAGCACCAGATTGAGCCGCCAAAATCTGCTCACCCAGGGGAGAGGTCAGGCTGGTGCGAATGGCGGCCAGGATCTGATTCGGAGGTATGACCGAAGTCGGAATCGACTCCTCCCCGGACAGCTCGGAGTACTGCCGTGATAAGGCATCCGCTCTGATGTTCTTGGAACCTGGTAGGTAGGAGACCACGTAATTAAAACGTGACAAGAACAGAGCCCATCTGGCCTGACGTGGTGTCAATCTCTTGGCCTCAGAGAGGTAGGTCAGATTCTTGTGGTCCGTCAGGATGAGAACCGGAACCACCGAGCCCTCGAGCAAGTGCCTCCATTCTTTAAGGGCCTGCACGATGGCCAATAACTCCCTGTCACCAATCTGGTAGTTGCACTCCGCGGAAGACAGTTTCCGGGAGTAAAACCCACAAGGAAGCAGAGGACCCTCTGGTGTTCTACGCTGAGACAGGAGGGCGCCTACTCCCGTCTCAGACGCGTCCACCTCGAGGACAAACGGCAACCGAGGGTTGGGATGCGACAGAATCGGAGCCGACACAAAGGCGGACTTTAGAGCCTCAAAAGCTCGGATGGCCTCGGGCGGCCAGACCTGGGGATTGCTGCCCTTCCTGGTCAGATCCGTGAGAGGCTTGGCTAGCATGGAAAAGTCCCTGATGAACCTCCGATAATAATTGGCGAAGCCCAAAAAGCGCTGCAGGGCACGAAGACCACTGGGCTGGGGCCACTGTAAGACAGCCGAAAACTTCTCAGGATCCATGGAGAACCCCTCAGCGGAAATGATGTAACCTAAGAAGGTTACCTGGGATCGGTGAAATTCGCATTTCTCAAGCTTACCGAACAGCTTGTTCTCTCGTAACCGTTGCAACACTCGTCTGACATCCAGAATGTGGGCCTCCATAGATTCAGAATATACCAAGATGTCATCCAAATAGACCACCACACACTGCTGCAACAGGTCACGGAAAACATCGTTGATGAATTCCTGGAAGACTGCGGGCGCATTGCACAACCCAAAGGGCATAACCAAGGATTCATAATGACCGGTCCTGGTGTTAAACGCGGTCTTCCACTCATCGCCCGCCTTGATCCTTACCAGGTTATATGCCGCCCTCAGGTCGAGTTTGGTAAAGACCGTGGCCCCTTTGAGGCGATCGAACAGCTCGGAAATCAAGGGTATCGGGTAAGCGTTCTTGATCGTGATGCGATTGAGACCCCTGTAATCGATGCAAGGCCTCAACTCACCGCCCTTCTTTTTCACAAAGAAAAATCCAGCCCCTGCCGGGGACGAGAATTTGCGAATGTGTCCGCGTGAAAGCGCCTCCCTCACGTACTCCTCCATGGCCTCATTCTCCGCTACCGACAGTGGATAGACTTTGCCACGAGGCGGAACGGCACCAGATTGTAACTCTAAGGCACAATCGTATGGGCGGTGCGGAGGTAGGGCAACTGCACGCACCTTATCGAATACATCCCGGTACTCCTCGTATTCAGGAGGCAACAGAGAGTCCGAGGAAGTACACAGCAACTTGACAGGCCCATGGATGCAACTAGCCCCACACTGCGGTGACCACGAGAGGATCTCGGCCGATTTCCAATCGAAAGTCGGATTATGCTTCTGGAGCCAGGGGAACCCCAAGACCACCGAGTAGTGTGGAGACGAAATAACCTGGAAACAGACCGACTCTCTGTGAACGGCACCAATGGCCATCCCCACTGGAAGGGTCTCATGAGTCACGTGTGGCGGCAGAAGGGGTCTGCCGTCTATCGCCTCAAGAGCCAGTGGGGAACCTCGAGGCTGCAGAGGAATGGAATTGGCGGCAGTGAACACACTATCAATGAACAAACCACCAGCACCAGAGTCCACCAACGCCTGGGTCGTCACCGAGCCCCCGACCCAGGAGAGGACAACAGTAATCAGTGGTTTGTCAACACGGGAAACCGGGGACGAGGAGACTCCACCCAAGATCTGCCCCCGACAGGATCTCAGGTGCGAGCGTTTCCCGGACGGTTCGGGCATGCCAACCGAAAATGCCCACCGAGACCACAGTACATGCATCGGCCCTCGCGTCTCCGGAGTACCCTCTCCCCCTCGGACAGGCGAGCAAACCCCAGCTGCATGGTTTCACCCCCAGACAAGTCATCCCCAGGAGGCGTGGGAGGAGAGGGAGGCACGAGTGGGACAGCAAACGTAGGCGCCAATCTGTTAGAAGGCCTCCGCAGGCTCTCCTTAAAGGAAGGTCTCTCCCTGAGTCTGGTGTCAATCAAAATCAGGAAAGAAATAAGAGACTCGAGCTCCACTGGTAGGTCCTTAGCTGCAACCTCATCCTTCAAGGCATCCGAGAGACCATGAGAGAAAGCAGCGACCAGAGCCTCATTATTCCAGCCCACCTCTGCTGCCAGGGTACGAAACTCAATGGCGTATTCAGCTACGGATCGTGAACCCTGTCTGATGGACATAAGGAGCTTCGCAGCAGAGGCAGCACGAGCCGGCACATCGAATACCTTCCGAAGAGAAGCAACAAAACCAGAAAACTCGGCAACCACCGGATTGTTGTTCTCCCATAAAGGGCTGGCCCAGGCCAAGGCCTTGTCCGAGAGCAGCGAGATCAAGAAGCCCACCTTTGATCTCTCAGTAGGAAAGGCATGTGGCAGCAACTCGAAGTAAATGCCCACCTGGTTAAGGAAACCTCGGCACTGAGTTGGCTCTCCCCCAAAGCGCTGTGGAAGGGGGGCAGAACCGGTCATACCCCGAAACACCGCAGGCGCAGCAACAGGTGTCGGGGTAGACTCTGGCGCAACAACCGGAGCGGCAGTAGGAGCGGGCCCAGGAGCGACAACCGACCCATCGGCAACGGAAGCTAAATGAGCCGTGCGTTCAAGCAGGGTTTGCAACGCCACAGCGAACCGACCCAACAGGTGATCCTGCTGATCAAGTCTGGCAACCAGCGTAGGTAGCGAGGATGGCCCTGTACCGTCAGAATTCATGGCTTGGTCCTAATGTCATGGAACCATGAACCAGACGTACAACAAGAGATGAGTGGAAATAAGAAGGCTTTATTGAAAATAAAGCTGTAAGGCCAAAGTCCAAACGGATGGCTAAACCGAAGCAGGGTCTTGCGAAACCAGGGATCAGGAACCAGAAGGGTAGTCAGACGAAGCCAGGATCAGGAACCAGCAGGGTAGTCAGACGAAGCCAGGATCAGGAATCAGCAGGGTAGTCAGACGAAGCCAGGATCAGGAACCAGAAGCAGCAGCAGTCTTAGAAGCATGTGAGCACAGGAGGACCAAGCAAGGAACTGAAGCCACAGACCTCCTATATATATGAGCTAGGCATCCAGCTCCTCCCAGTGGGAAGGAGGAGCCGCAGGGTGGGAGGCTACAAGAAACCCAGAAACCAAGATGGCCGCCAGCACATGTCAAACGAAGGAGAACAGCAAGGAGGTAAGACCATGACAGACGTGCAGCGCTACATGACTCCAGCTTATATAGAGGCTGGGTCACATGCTGCACTGGCCAATCACAGCCATGCCATTAGTAGGTATGGCTGTAATGGCTTCTAAGGGCACATGAATTAAACTCTTGTTGATTGGCTGCCCTGCAAAAAGCGTCATTAAATCGCCAAACACCGAACTCGAACCCGAACTTTTACTGAAAAGTTCACCTTTGGATCCAGAGTCCAAAAATCCAAAAGTTCGGTACGAACCCAAACTTTACAGTTCGGGTTCGCTCAACCCTAGTCTTGACTCAAAGGAGACTATATCCTCCTTAGCCTCCTGCACTACTTCCTTCAGGATCCGTGAACTCTCATCCTCCTTTGTCCTGGCCCATCTACCAAAAGTCCTGCAGTACTCTATCCCTGACTGCTCTGTCTTCTCCCAATCCCTCCAGGCCACATTTGGGTCATTTTTCACTCTGTCGCCCTCTAAGGTATTCTTAACCGAGCTATACTGTGCCTCCCCTAACTTCAGGGCTAACAAGTCATTTAATAAGTTTGCCCATGTTGCTCTGTAAGTGGCCTGTATCTGTTGTAACATTCGGGATGTAGGCATGGGTCGCTTCAGTGGGTCAGGTATCCTTTACAGTAGTCCCAGTTGGTCCTTAGGACTCCATAGAACATACTGTATAAGGTGCTGTTGAAAATAATTGGGAGCCTAAAGAGGTTTTGCTGCCTGTTGGCCATCTTTGCCATCTCCACCATTAGCTCCATCGGCGGTGGCAGGCGCCTGGGGGACCTGTGGTACCATCCCCGTATATAATCCAGTGCTTTATCTGGGGGCACCACACACTCTGTAGGTTTCAGTCCAATCTGGATTCTGATTCCCGCAGGTCCTGCATATCTATCCCTCCAGTCCCTGTGCAGGGGCCGTGGAAGAGGCATGAGCCCTTGAAGGATTATAAGGTGGTAGACCTCCAGATTTAACCTTTTCAGTTTCCTCTTCAGGGGGTTTGTAGTACAACTTTCCCCTGTAAACTTGTGGCTTCCAACCTTTGGTTTCTATCTCTCTTGCTACCTTAATCCAGATGTTTACTACATATTCACATGCATGATCCTTAATCCACCCACTGTAGGTGTGCTTGAACCTTTCCCAAACCTGTAAATCGAGGTTTCCATGTTTCATACCTGCTTTTTCCAACACGTTGTCAACTTTCTTTAACGCATCTTTGTCACCTGTCTTTCCAACCAGTTGTTTAGCTGTCTCATACTCTTCGGGAACACTGTTCTGATTACCCATTGTCTATTCCTGAATCTGTGCTTACTAGGGGGAACCTTAGACGTCTATTTTCTCCACAAAAGACTTCCCCACCCTATCCTTCCAGGTGTACCTTCTGTGTTAAAGCCAAAGCCTCTCTGAGCTTCTGGCCCTTTCCCCTAGGTTTCTGCCAGATTCTACACACACAATAAACAATGACAACGCAAATCGTTTCTCCCAGAACAATCCAAAGCAATTCCCAGCTAAAATCCTAGTTTAAGTCCATCCACCACTCATGCGCTTATCTGCTAGCCCTTTATCAGGTTCACAGATACTTAAACATAAATTAGGCACGACTGTAAAGTTATCTTATACTCTGCTGGACCCTCAAACAAGACAAATGCCAGACAGGGAGGTACAGACTACTTGTAAGAAAAAGCTCTTACCTCAGCACTGATTTTCGTCTGTTTGTCCCGGTATGGCACGTCCAGGCGGTCGGGGGTCTCAGCAGGAAGAACTTAGTTGTGCCCCATGCGTCGGGCGCCAGTTTCTGTTAGGGAAAAAACCCCAATGCCGGATGAGCAGTGGACTCCGAATTAGAAGTTATGGATATCCATAGAGAAAAACCAACACAGGCATAGAGCTGTGTATCAAGAGTTTCTACTTTATTAAAGAAAGCAGAGGTTAATAAAGCAATTTTCTGGATCATTTCCAACTGAAGACGTAGTCAAACATTTACGTCATTAACTCATTAAAAACACAATCTGAAATTAGCATCTTCTTGGCTATACGCCTAGAAGTCTCCTTAATCTTAACTGTGGGTGCTAGCCACATACTAGTACTCCTGAAGCTTGTTAAGATTCCTTTCTAACAAGTGTTGGAGGGGCTAGGAGTGACCTTTAAGTTACAGTAACTTTCCACAAGAAGCTCACAGTTCATTACACATAAAATGGCAGTATGAAATACAAACATGGAGGCTGAGGACACCACATGGAGTTTTAACCCTCACAAAGGTGAGCACAATCAGTGTATATGAACCTAGATCTTGCTAAGAGATATCAGAACTTCCACAAAGTGAAGCCAGCAAATGGATTAAGGCAGTAAAAGAAGATACCAGATTCACGCATTATACCAAAACATGGACTCTGACAGAACTGTCATTTTGATGTGAAAACAGCATTTCTGCAGGGTGAAGTAACAGAAGAAGTTTTCAAGGATTCAAGGATGAACAAAGACCAGATAGTGTGCAAACTTCAGAGAAGTATATATGGTCTAGAACAGGTCATGAGCGCATGGAACATCAAAATAAGTGAAGTGCTTCCAGATGAAGGATTTCAGAGGACTAAGGCAGACTCCTGCCTATACAAAAAGAAACCAACGAACAGATGGATTTTTGTACTGATTTATTTGGCTGATATATGTCTCTTTTGAACAAATATCCTACAAACGCTAAATGAGAATTTGGATACCAAAGACCTTTAAACGTAAGTCATTACCTCTGTATTCAGTTTTAGGCCTCATGCACATGACCGTATGTATTTTGCAGTCCGTATTTTGCGGAACAGAACAGCTGGCCCCTAACAGAACCGTACTATCCTTGTCCATAATGCGGACAATAATAGGACACGTTCTATTTTTTTTGCGGAATGGAAACGCAATGCACATAGAGTAACTTCCTTTTTTTTGCAGACGCATTGAAATGAATGGTTCCATATACGGTGCGCAAAAAAAACAGAATGGACATGGAAAGAAAACATGTTTGTGTGAATAAGGCCTTAGGCCTCTTGCACACAACCGTATGCCCTCCGAGATATACGGTCCATGAGCGGGCCAAATGTCCCAGAGCGGCATTGATCGTGCGCACGGGAGTACACAGCATCATAGATTACAATGATGCTGTCGACGTCGGGCTGTCAGTGGTGCTATTGTCCTGTACTCATAAGATCATATGAGTGCGGGACAATAGCCCCGCGGGAGGCCCGACGTGCACAGCATCATTGTAATCTATGATGCTGTGTACTCCCGTGCGCACTTTCAATGCCGCTCCGGGACATATGGCCCGTATGTCTCGGAGGGCATACGGTCGTGCGCAAGAGGCCTTACTCAGAGTAAGGTAAACGTTTCAAGAAATGATCAAAACTTTTGTCCTAAAAGGATGAAAAACCAGTCTTTTGTGGAAACCAAGTACTTAGAGGAAATGAACAGCCAAGGTATCTTATTACCAAATTACAATCAGTACAGGAAAACAATAGGATAATTGCTATATATTACCACTGTTTAAAGACCTGACATTGCAGCAGTAGTTGGAATCATATGTAGAACGTTCTCAATGCGATATCAGATGAACTGGAATGCTGTGAAAAGGGTCATACCATATACCCTACATTTCCAACTAAGGTTACCAGCAAGTGACATAACGGTATGTAATCTTATTGGATATGTAGATGTTGACTGGGCTGGAGACCACTGTGACAGAAAGTCTGCCAGTGATATCTGTTTTTACTTTCAGTTAGTAGCATCAGTCGGACTAGCAGAAAACAAATCTCTATATCAGTTTCGATCACAGTATGTTGCAGCAGTCTAGGCAAGTCAGGAAGTAATATACAGTCGTGGCCAAAAGTTTTGAGAATTATATAAATATTGGAAATTGGAAAAGTTGCTGCTTAAGTTTTTATAATAGCAATTTGCATATACTCCAGAATGTTATGAAGAGTGATCAGATGAATTGCATAGTCCTTCTTTGCCATGAAAATTAACTTAATCCCAAAAAAACCTTTCCACTGCATTTCATTGCTGTCATTAAAAGAACCTGCTGTGATCATTTCAGTAATCGTCTTGTTAACTCAGGTGAGAATGTTGACGAGCACAAGGCTGGAGATCATTATGTCAGGCTGATTGGGTTAAAATGGCAGACTTGACCTGTTAAAAGGAGGGTGATGCTTGAAATCATTGTTCTTCCATTGTTAACCATGGTGACCTGCAAAGACGCGCGCAGCCATCATTACGTTGCAGAAAAATGGCTTCACAGGCAAGGATATTGTGGCTACTAAGATTGCACCTCAATCAACAATTTATAGGATCATCAAGAACTTCAAGGAAAGAGGTTCAATTCTTGTTAAGAAGGCTTCAGGGCGTCCAAGAAAGTACAGCAAGCTCCAGGATCGTCTCCTAAAGAGGATTCAGCTGCGGGATCGGAGTGGCACCAGTGCAGAGCTTGCTCAGGAATGACAGCAGGCAGGTGTGAGCGCATCTGCACGCATAGTGAGGCAAAGACTTTTGGAAGATGGCCTGGTGTCAAGAAAGGCAGCAAAGAAGCCACTTCTCTCCAAAAAAAACATCAGGAACAGATTGATCTTCTGCAGAAAATATGGTGAATGGACTGCTGCGGACTGGGGCAAAGTCATATTCTCTGATGAAGCCTCTTTCCGATTGTTTGGGGCATCAGGAAAAAAGGCTTGTCCGGAGAAGAAAAGGTCTGTGTCATGCCAACAGTAAAGCATCCTGAGACCATTCATGTGTGGGGTTGATTCTCATCCAAGGGAGTGGGCTCAGTCACAATTTTGCCCCAAAACACAGCCATGAATAAAGAATGGTACCAAAACACCCTCCAACAGCAACTTCTTCCAACAATCCAACAACAGTTTGGTGAAGAACAATGCATTTTCCAGCACGATGGAGCACTGTGCCATAAGGCAAAAGTGATAACTAAGTGGCTTGGGGACCAAAACGTTGACATTTTGGGTCCATGGCCTGGAAACTCCCAAGATCTTAATCCCATTGAGAACTTGTGGTCAATCCTCAAGAGGCGGGTGGACAAACAAAAACCCACTAATTCTGACAAACTCCAAGAAGTTATTATGAAAGAATGGGTTGCTATCAGTCAGGAATTGGCCCAGAAGGTGATTGAGAGCATGCCCAGTCCTGAAAAAGAAGGGCCAACACTGCAAATACTGACTCTTTGCATAAATGTCATGTAATTGTCGATAAAAGCCTTTGGAACATATGAGGTGCGTGTAATTATATTTCACTACATCACAGAACCAACTGAAACAACGATCTAAAAGCAGTTTAGCAGCAAACTTTGTGTTAACTAATATTTGTGTCATTCTCAAAACTTTTGGTCACAACTGTAGATAAGACAATTGCTCATAGATTTAGGTCAACAGCAGTCAGAACCAATAAACAACCAAGCATGCACTTGCACAGATGGAAGGGGTTAATCCGAGAACCAAGCATATTGATGTGAAATTCCATTTATTTGAGGGATCTTCAAGAACAAGAACTTCTGAGTTTGCACTACTGCCCGACTGATGATATAATCGCAGATATGTTCACAAAGCCTCTTAATGCTGAAAGATGGTCCAAGCTAATGAAGAAGCAAGTCCTTTCTGATTAGGCCTAGCTGTTCAGAAGGGAATTTGGAGTATAGCAACAGCTGCAGCTTAATGCTGGAGGAACTATGTTGACCTAACAGTAGATGACGCTGTGTTAAATATCATGTATAGTTCTTCCAGTGTATGTACTTTTTGGTTATGATGAAAGATGCTGTATCTTGAGTTCTCCATCGTGATGGTGTACAGATAACAGTTGCGGTTTGTTTTAAGTAAAGCAAACCAGTTTGTTCTCCCACAATATCTTAGTGCTGTTCCTAAAATCTGAAACACTGCAACAGAACAACCTCCCTTGACTTTTTCAGTCACACCATTCACTCCAACCAGAGAGGGAAGAGGGATGAGTGACTAAATTAGAGTATTCCACATTAAGCTATGTCCATATAGGCACTTTTAATTCCGGCATTCTGTTCTGGCACAGGAAGAGAATACCCGAATTGCTGTGTCTGACAAATGCCGAACACTGCTGGCACTCGACGGATCGCATTCGCTGCCAGAAAACACACCTCTGCACTGATAAGTGCAATGCAATTCTGTGTGTGACTTTATCTAGGCTTATTAAGAGATCAATAGAGCTGTCATACTAATATACAGTGAGGATTACCTTGCAGAAAACATCTTCCCTCACAGCAACAGTAAACTAATGTGGGTTCCCAATCTATATAGGAGTTTTCTCTCTCTGTGCTCACTGCTACAGAAGAACAATATTTTGTATTTAATTTTCAGTGGTATAGTACTGCTGAAATGAGAACAAGAAACACTCAAACATTCTTAAAAACTGTTTTCCATGAATATTCAGTTTAAAAAAAAAAACTTTTCTAGTGGAAGTCTCCCTTTATTTGCCCTGGGGATGGTGTTCTTTGGGTGATGTGATGTGTTGGGAATGCGCCAGACATATCTTTTTCTTTGATGGCCGAAAAGTTCAATTTTAGTCTCATCAGACCAGAGCACCTTCCTCCATACATTTTGGGAGTCTCCCACGTGCCTTTTCGCAAACTCACAACGTGCCTGTTTTTTTTTTTTTTCTGAAATTAATGGCTTTCTTCTGGCCACTCTATGGAGCCTACGGCTTATTGTCGTCCTATGTACAGATACTCCAGTCTCTGCTGTGGAACTCTGCAGCTCCTCCAGGGTTACCTTAGGTCTCTGTGCTGCCTCACTGATTAATGCCCTCCTTGCCCGGTCCGTGAGTTTTGGTGGGCAGCCGTCTCTTGCAGGTTTGCTGTTGTGCCATGTTCTTTCCATTTGGTTATGATAGATTTGATGGTACTCCTGGGGATCATCAAAGATTTGGATATTTTTTTATAACCTAACCCTTACTTATACTACTCAACAACATTGTACCTTACTTGTTTGGAGAGTTCCTTGGTCTTTATGGCACTGTTTGGTTAGTGATGCTTCTTGCTTAGATGTTGCAGCCTCTGGGGCCTTTCAAAAAAGGTGTGTATATGTAATGACAGATCATATGACACTTAGATTGCACACAGGTGGACATCATTTCACTAATTATGTGACTTCTGAAGGTAATTGGTTGCACCAGAACTTTTTATGGGCTTCCTAACAAAGGGGTGAATACATACGCACATGCCAATTTTCTGTTTTCTATTCCTAAACAATAGTTTTATTTATATATTTTTCTCATTTCACTTCACCAACTTAGACTATTGTGTACTGATCCATCACATACAATTCAGATTAACAAAACATTGAACTTAAGGCTGTAATGTAACAAAATACTAAAAAAGTCAAGGGGGTGAATACTTTTGCAAGGCACTGTATCTTCTGGATAGGTCATCAGTAACTGATTGGCAGGTATTCCGATACCCAGGACCTCCACCATTAGCGCAGCAGCCACTTCTTGAGTCATGTGACATCACTGTACATTGGTCACATGGCATAGGTGCAGCTCAGCCCCATTGAAGTGAATGTGTCCTAGCTGCAATACCAAGCACAGCTGCTATACCATGTATGGTGCTGTGCTTTTGCTGGGAGCTGGCTGAGCTCACCAGATCTCTAGTGAGCATGGCGGCTCTCTGATACAACGGATCAGCGTGGGTGCCAGAATTCTGACTCCCGACAATGTGATAATGATGACCTATCCGCAGGATAGGTCATCATTATCTTTACCTAGATAACCCCTATAAATAGACCCAATGATTTCTGGGTTGAAGGACATAAGATCTCACAATTCAAAATCAATTACAAAGCAGAGTCCGTTTTCAAATGTCAAGGGGTTAATTACATTATAATCTTTATCATTGTACGCACATTATTATTTGTGATCAACACATAAGTGTTTGGCTTGAAAATCACCTGCAAGGTTGTCTTCTGCTGGATCGTCTCCTATTTGCTGTCATAGGATCAAAATGTTCCTTTTAATTCTTGGCAGCTGTGGACATGGCCTTATGTGGCTTTATAAGATATGTTGGAGTTAGTCACGTGTATATACTGTGTGAAGAACTTCTTCATTAGGGCTAGGTAGACAAAGTAGCAATCCAAATCTGGCTTTTGTTCACTACAATAAAAAGCCCAGAAAAAAAATGTAGAACACATGTAATACGGTGGATTGTGCAATAACCCAAAATTAGAGTACTTGCAACAGTTGTCTTGTTATTTAATGGAATGGGATGTTATTTAATTTGTTAATGCCTTATAATGTACCAGCATATCTCTGTATGGATTAGTCAGGGTTAACAGAGAACGACCTCACTACTTTTACTGGGAAAAGAGAAAGAAAGACCCAAGAAGGTCCAGAATCTGCATGGCAGAGTAGTCAGTAAGGTATTTGCTGTTTAAATCTTATAGAGACTTTACTGCAGTGATAGGGACATTGCTAAAACACCCTTCACACTTAAACATGGTCCTGGCCAGCTACATCTAAAACCTGTACCCCTCCTCTGGCAATTACAATCACCATTGCCCAAGAATAATATAACCTTAGATTCCGCAGAGAGAGACTTTGGAGACATAGAGAGAAGGAGTACTACAATCACCATTCTGGCCTATATTCATACATTGCTATCTGGGAAGATTTGCACTGTGGATTATTTGGAACTGTGCTTTTATACCATTGGATCTACTACAAGTTCCACTCTGCACTTTAATAAAGAGGGGCGCTTATCTCCTACAACTGGCTTGATTACTGACTCCAGCATCATATGCCAGCCATAGCACCTACATCTCCTGCCTTACAACTGCATCAAAACCACAACATCAAAGGTACCCTAACTACCACCATGCAGGATGTGCCCTGAGGGAAGAAAGGATGCACCTTCCTATCACTGCCCTGGCCCTAGGGAGCATCGGTGTGAGAATTGCTACTGTAAATAAGTTTTGTAGCCAAAAGAACTACCACTCAAATCCTACTCTCTTTTCTTCCTGGGCACTTGTCCCACTATTCGTAAAGTAAGTCCCTTTTACACATACAGTTGTGTTCAAAATAATAGCAATCAGACATCACAAACCTTATCAATCACTGTTTTTGGTAGAAATGATATTTCTACATGACAAAAAATGTACTACCAGGTGTAGTAGAGTAATAGAAATCCAACAGACCCAACAGTCATGACATGCATGCTGTTGATTCTGTTTAATTGAATCACTAATTGAAAGGGGCATGTTCAAAATAATAGCAGTGTGGAGTTCAATGAGTGAGGTCATTCATTGTTTGAAAAACAGGTGGGAATTATTGCCCTTATTTTAGGAAGGAAGGCAGCAAATATTGTACATGCTGTTTACAGTGCATTTCTCTCTGAAATTCTGAGGAAGATGGGTCGTTCCAGACATTGTTCAGAAGAACAACGTACCTTAATTAAAAAGTTGATTAGAGAGGGGAAAACATATAAAGAAGTGCAGAAAATGATAGGCTGCTCAGCTAAAATGATCGCAAATGCTTTAAAATGGCAACCAAAAGCCGAAAGACATGAAAGAAAGAGAAAAACTACCATTCGAATGGATAGAAGAATAGTCAAAATGGCAAGGACTCAGACAACAATCAGCTCCAGGGAGATCAAAGAAGGTCTAAAGTTACCTATGAGTAGTGTTGAGCGCGAATATTCGAAAAGCGATTTTTTATCCCGAATATCGGCACTTTGAGAATTCGCGAATATTAAGAATATAGTGCTATATATTCGTAATGACGAATATTCATTATTTTTTATATTTTTTTTATAATATAAGAAGGCTTTGTCACAGCTTAGCAACATCCCTAGAAACCAATAGAAAAGTTGCCTACCCCAAGCTGGTATTTCGTGTGCATTACGCGAATAATACGTTGCCGATTTTCACAATTAAGAATATAATCTCGAATTTGCGAATTCGGGAATATATTACGAATATTCTACAGAATATTCGTGAAATATTGCGAATTCGAATATTGCCCTGCCGCTCATCACTACCTGTGAATTCTGTTACAATTAGAAGACGCCTATGTGAAGCCAAGCTATTTGCAAGAAGCCCCTGCAAAGTCCCACTGTTAAAAAAAAAGACGTGCTGAAGAGGTTACAATTTGCCAAAGAGCACATTGACTGGCCTAAAGAGACATTTTGTGGACTGATGAAAGTAAGATTGTTCTTTTTGGGTCTAGTGGCCGGAGACAGTTTGTCAGACGACCCCCAAACAGTGAATTAAGCCACAGTACTGTGAAGACAGTGAAGCATGGTGGCGCAAGCATCATGATATGGGGATGTTTCTCATACTAAGGTGTTGGGCCTATTTATCGCATACCAGGGATCATGGATCAGTTTGAATACATCAGAATACTTGAAGAGGTCATGCTGCCTTATGCCGAAGAGGAAATGCCCTTGAAATGGGTGTTCCAACAAGACAACGACCCCAAACACACCAGTAAACGTGCGACATCTTGGTTCCAGACCAACAAGATTGCCGTTATTGAGTGGCCAGCCCAATCCCCGGATCTTAATCCAATAGAAAACTTGTGGGGCGACATCAAAAATGCAGTTTCTGAGGCAAAACCAAGAAATAGACAAGAACTGTGGAATGTAGTCCAATCATCCTGGGCTGGAGTACCTGTTCACAGGTGCTAGAAGTGCATATGTGTGTATGAAAATAAAAGCTATTAGAGGGATTTTGAGCCTTATTCACTTTTTTAAACACACTGCTATTATTTTGAACACAACTGTAGTACAGAAGTTGAGTAACGTTCATTAGAGGCATTACTTAACCTCAAAAAGATGTGTGGTGGGCTTGAAAGGTCCTTGGTTAATGTTCTATCACAGTTTACTCAGAAAAGTCGACATTGTGAATTCATACAACATTGAAGAAGCTGGATATATAAAGAGTTTACACAAGGCATAGGACAATTTAAATCCTGTACATAAGAACCTGATTTCTGGCCGGGGTTTTAAGCGAATCACAAGTAGACCCATGGTAACATACAGTCCTGAACACACTATGTGTATTTCTGGTTTGGATAGTAGGGGAGAGGTTGATGTTCATTTCAATGAAGTTCTTTGAAGTTAAAATAGGGGACCAAAAAAGGTGAGACTGTATCTGTCTACGAGTTTCTTTGAAGGAGCTCTGGAATTTCCACTATGCCAAATGTGCATTTGGTTAGCAGTATATAAATCCTGCAGACACCCTGTGTCTATTGACTCTCTAGCCCTACACCTCTACAATTCCTGCTTCTGTTGCTGCGTATATAAATGTGTAAGATGTATTTTTGTCATCTAACTTAACCACAATAAAAACATTACAATACACAACTGAACAGGATACTCTTTTTGGGTTATATTTGGTATTGTTATTGCTGTTTTTACTGGAAATTGAAATAATGAAAAAAGTGCAGTTGCCATGATCTTTTTTCTTCATCCATTTCATCCCCATACATCTGGCCACTATTTTTCCTCCGAACACTGACATTGATCGATTGAGTCCAGCAGCAAGCCCATTGTATAAGAAATTATATTATATATGCCCATTATAGTTGTTCTGACTCATCACTCAGGTCTTTCTACACTTATTCAAGTTATCACACAGCTATCATCCAATGTTGTTCTCTGCATATATTTTTTTGCAGCTATCCTTCATCCCAGTCAGTGCTGGAATGGCCCATGATGAGAGTCCCAGAAGATTCCAGATTCCGATACTGTGTAACAATGGGCACCAAAGCAGATGACAACCCCTTTTGAAGCAGATTTTGGGGAAAAATCACCTGCCACTAGGGTTTTTTCCTATGCGATGATACGCATATTGATATGTCCTATATATGTAATAATAACAAAGGTTATAGTGCAATTAATAGTAGGTGTACATACCTTATGTTCTGTATGGATCATTTTTTTGTACTTCCTCTTTCTCATCTCTAGTGGCAGTGGGGAACATAGAAAACAGGAGGCTCCATAGCAAAGATCATTATGGCCTCCATCATGGTGCTAGACAGAAGTGTGCTTGTTTCCCTTCACAACTGTTTAGTGATCCTTGGTTGCTAATAGGGATGAGCGAACTCGAACTGTATAGTTCGGGTTCGTACCGAATTTTGGGGTGTCCGTGACACGGACCCGAACCCGGACATTTTCGTAAAAGTCCGGGTTCGGGTTCGGTGTTCGTCGCTTTCTTCGCGCTTTTGTGACGCTTTCTTGGCGCTTTTTGAAAGGCTGCAAAGCAGCCAATCAACAAGCGTCATACTACTTGCCCCAAGAGGCCATCACAGCCATGCCTACTATTGGCATGGCTGTGATTGGCCAGAGCACCATGTGACCCAGCCTCTATTTAAGCTGGAGTCACATAGCGCCGCCCGTCACTCTGCTCTGATTAGCGTAGGGAGAGGTTGCGGCTGCGACAGTAGGGCGAGATTAGGCAGATTAACTCCTCCAAAGGACTTGATTAACTGATCGATCTGCAGCTGTGGATCATTGAGCTGCTGATCCTCAATTGCTCACTGTTTTTAGGCTGCACAGACCGTTTGTCAGTCACATTTTTCTGGGGTGATCGGCGGCCATTTTGTGTCTTGTGGTGCGCCAGCACAAGCTGCGACCAAGTGCATTTAACCCTCAATGGTGTGGTTGTTTTTTGGCTAAAGCCTACATCAGGGTGAAGCTGTCACACCAAGTGCATTTAACCAGCAATAGTCTGTTCATTTTTTGGCCATATACAAAATCAGGGGCAAGCTGCGCCTGTCACCAAGTGCATTTAACCCTCAATGGTGTGGTTGTTTTTTGGCTAAAGCCTACATCAGGGTGAAGCTGTCACACCAAGTGCATTTAACCAGCAATAGTCTGTTCATTTTTTGGCCATATACTAAATCAGGGGCAAGCTGCGCCTGTCACCAAGTGCATTTAACCCTCAATGGTGTGGTTGTTTTTTGGCTAAAGCCTACATCAGGGTGAAGCTGTCACACCAAGTGCATTTAACCAGCAATAGTCTGTTTATTTTTTGGCCATATCCCAGTCTAATTCTGTCACTAAATCCATACCGGTCACCCAGCGCCTAAATACTAGGCCTCAAATTTATATCCAGCTAAATCTGTCCCTAGTGCTGTAGCTGGGCGAGTTATTTAGTGTCCGTTCAAGCACATTTCTTGTTCTGGGTTGAAATACAATTCCCAATTTAGCAATTTCATAATTTAGTGGTTTCTGCTATATCAGAGCTATTTGAAATCTATCCCTAAAAGGGTATATAATATTCAAGGTGCACATTGGGTCATTCAGAATAACTTCACACACACCCGCTACTGTGTATTTCCAAGTCTAATTCTGTCACTAAACCCATACCTGTCACACAGCGCCTAAATACTAGGCCTCAAATTTATATCCAGCTAAATCTGTCCCTAGTGCTGTAGCTGGGCGAGTTATTTAGTGTCCGTTCAAGCACATTTCTTGTTCTGGGTTGAAATACAATTCCCAATTTAGCAATTTCATAATTTAGTGGTTTCTGCTATATCAGAGCTATTTGAAATCTATCCCTAAAAGGGTATATAATATTCAAGGTGCACATTGGGTCATTCAGAATAACTTCACACACACCCGCTACTGTGTATTTCCAAGTCTAATTCTGGCACTAAACCCATACCTGTCACCCAGCGCCTAAATACTAGGCCTCAAATTTATATCCCGCTAAATCTGTCCTTAGTGCTGTAGCTGGGCGAGTTATTTAGTGTCCGTTCAAGCACATTTCTTGTTCTGGGTTGAAATACAATTCCCAATTTAGCAATTTCATAATTTAGTGGTTTCTGCTATATCAGAGCTATTTGAAATCTATCCCTAAAAGGGTATATAATATTCAAGGTGCACATTGGGTCATTCAGAATAACTTCACACACACCCGCTACTGTGTATTTCCAAGTCTAATTCTGGCACTAAACCCATACCTGTCACCCAGCGCCTAAATACTAGGCCTCAAATTTATATCCCGCTAAATCTGTCCTTAGTGCTGTAGCTGGGCGAGTTATTTAGTGTCCGTTCAAGCACATTTCTTGTTCTGGGTTGAAATACAATTCCCAATTTAGCAATTTCATAATTTAGTGGTTTCTGCTATATCAGAGCTATTTGAAATCTATCCCTAAAAGGGTATATAATATTCAAGGTGCACATTGGGTCATTCAGAATAACTTCACACACACCCGCTACTGTGTATTTCCAAGTCTAATTCTGGCACTAAACCCATACCTGTCACCCAGCGCCTAAATACTAGGCCTCAAATTTATATCCCGCTAAATCTGTCCTTAGTGCTGTAGCTGGGCGAGTTATTTAGTGTCCGTTCAAGCACATTTCTTGTTCTGGGTTGAAATACAATTCCCAATTTAGCAATTTCATAATTTAGTGGTTTCTGCTATATCAGAGCTATTTGAAATCTATCCCTAAAAGGGTATATAATATTCAAGGTGCACATTGGGTCATTCAGAATAACTTCACACACACCCGCTACTGTGTATTTCCAAGTCTAATTCTGGCACTAAACCCATACCTGTCACCCAGCGCCTAAATACTAGGCCTCAAATTTATATCCCGCTAAATCTGTCCTTAGTGCTGTAGCTGGGCGAGTTATTTAGTGTCCGTTCAAGCACATTTCTTGTTCTGGGTTGAAATACAATTCCCAATTTAGCAATTTCATAATTTAGTGGTTTCTGCTATATCAGAGCTATTTGAAATCTATCCCTAAAAGGGTATATAATATTCAAGGTGCACATTGGGTCATTCAGAATAACTTCACACACACCCGCTACTGTGTATTTCCAAGTCTAATTCTGTCACTAAACCCATACCTGTCACCCAGCGCCTAAATACTAGGCCTCAAATTTATATCCCGCTAAATCTGTCCCTAGTGCTGTAGCTGGGCGAGTTATTTAGTGTCCGTTCAAGCACATTTCTTGTTCTGGGTTGAAATACAATTCCCAATTTAGCAATTTCATAATTTAGTGGTTTCTGCTATATCAGAGCTATTTGAAATCTATCCCTAAAAGGGTATATAATATTCAAGGTGCACATTGGGTCATTCAGAATAACTTCACACACACCCGCTACTGTGTATTTCCAAGTCTAATTCTGGCACTAAACCCATACCTGTCACCCAGCGCCTAAATACTAGGCCTCAAATTTATATCCCGCTAAATCTGTCCCTAGTGCTGTAGCTGGGCGAGTTATTTAGTGTCCGTTCAAGCACATTTCTTGTTCTGGGTTGAAATACAATTCCCAATTTAGCAATTTCATAATTTAGTGGTTTCTGCTATATCAGAGCTATTTGAAATCTATCCCTAAAAGGGTATATAATATTCAAGGTGCACATAGGGTCATTCAGAATAACTTCACACACCCGCTACTGTGCATTTCCAAATCTAATTCTGTCACTAAACCCATACCTGTCACCCAGCGCCTAAATACTAGGCCTCAAATTTATATCCCGCTAAATCTCTTGTTACCGCTGTCCTGTTGTGGCTGGGAAAGTTATTTAGTGTCCGTCAAAGCACATTTTTTGTTCTGGGTTGAAATACAATTCCCAATTTAGCAATTTCATAATTTAGTCGTTTCTGCTATATCAGAGCTATTTGAAATCTATCCCTAAAAGGGTAGATCATATTGAAGGTGCACATAGGGTCATTCAGAATAACTTCACACACACGCTTCTGTGCATTTCCAAGTCTAATTCTGTCACTAAATCCATACCGGTCACCCAGCGCCTAAATACTAGGCCTCAAATTTATATCCCGCTGAATTTGAATACAATACATTGGGCCAAATAATATATTTGTTGTTGTGGTGAACCATAACAATGAGAAAAACATCTAGTAAGGGACGCGGACGTGGACATGGTCGTGGTGGTGTTAGTGGACCCTCTGGTGCTGGGAGAGGACGTGGCCGTTCTGCCACATCCACACGTCCTAGTGTACCAACTACCTCAGGTCCCAGTAGCCGCCAGAATTTACAGCGATATATGGTGGGGCCCAATGCCGTTCTAAGGATGGTAAGGCCTGAGCAGGTACAGGCATTAGTCAATTGGGTGGCCGACAGTGGATCCAGCACGTTCACATTATCTCCCACCCAGTCTTCTGCAGAAAGCGCACAGATGGCGCCTGAAAACCAACCCCATCAGTCTGTCACATCACCCCCATGCATACCAGGGAAACTGTCTCAGCCTCAAGTTATGCAGCAGTCTCTTATGCTGTTTGAAGACTCCGCTGGCAGGGTTTCCCAAGGGCATCCACCTAGCCCTTCCCCAGCGGTGAAAGACATAGAATGCACTGACGCACAACCACTTATGTTTCCTGATGATGAGGACATGGGAATACCACCTCAGCATGTCTCTGATGATGACGAAACACAGGTGCCAACTGCTGCGTCTTTCTGCAGTGTGCAGACTGAACAGGAGGTCAGGGATCAAGACTGGGTGGAAGACGATGCAGGGGACGATGAGGTCCTAGACCCCACATGGAATGAAGGTCGTGCCACTGACTTTCACAGTTCGGAGGAAGAGGCAGTGGTGAGACCGAGCCAACAGCGTAGCAAAAGAGGGAGCAGTGGGCAAAAGCAGAACACCCGCCGCCAAGAGACTCCGCCTGCTACTGACCGCCGCCATCTGGGACCGAGCACCCCAAAGGCAGCTTCAAGGAGTTCCCTGGCATGGCACTTCTTCAAACAATGTGCTGACGACAAGACCCGAGTGGTTTGCACGCTGTGCCATCAGAGCCTGAAGCGAGGCATTAACGTTCTGAACCTGAGCACAACCTGCATGACCAGGCACCTGCATGCAAAGCATGAACTGCAGTGGAGTAAACACCTTAAAACCAAGGAAGTCACTCAGGCTCCCCCTGCTACCTCTTCTGCTGCTGCCGCCTCGGCCTATTCTGCTGCTGCCGCCTCGGCCTCTTCCTCCGCCTCTGGAGGAACGTTGGCACCTGCCGCCCAGCAAACAGGGGATGTACCACCAACACCACCACCACCACCTCCGTCACCAAGCGTCTCAACCATGTCACACGCCAGCGTTCAGCTCTCCATCTCACAAACATTTGATAGAAAGCGTAAATTCCCACCTAGCCACCCTCGATCCCTGGCCCTGAATGCCAGCATTTCTAAACTACTGGCCTATGAAATGCTGTCATTTAGGCTGGTGGACACAGACAGCTTCAAACAGCTCATGTCGCTTGCTGTCCCACAGTATGTTGTTCCCAGCCGGCACTACTTCTCCAAGAGAGCCGTGCCTTCCCTGCACAACCAAGTATCCGATAAAATCAAGTGTGCACTGCGCAACGCCATCTGTGGCAAGGTCCACCTAACCACAGATACGTGGACCAGTAAGCACGGCCAGGGACGCTATATCTCCCTAACTGCACACTGGGTAAATGTAGTGGCAGCTGGGCCCCAGGCGGAGAGCTGTTTGGCGCACGTCCTTCCGCCGCCAAGGATCGCAGGGCAACATTCTTTGCCTCCTGTTGCCACCTCCTCCTTCTCGGCTTCCTCCTCCTCTTCTTCCACCTGCTCATCCAGTCAGCCACACACCTTCACCACCAACTTCAGCACAGCCCGGGGTAAACGTCAGCAGGCCATTCTGAAACTCATATGTTTGGGGGACAGGCCCCACACCGCACAGGAGTTGTGGCGGGGTATAGAACAACAGACCGACGAGTGGTTGCTGCCGGTGAGCCTCAAGCCCGGCCTGGTGGTGTGTGATAATGGGCGAAATTTCGTTGCAGCTCTGGGACTAGCCAATTTGACGCACATCCCTTGCTTGGCGCATGTGCTGAATTTGGTGGTGCAGAAGTTCATTCACAACTACCCCGACATGTCAGAGCTGCTGCATAAAGTGCGGGCCGTCTGTTCGCGCTTCCGGCGTTCACATCCTGCTGCTGCTCGCCTGTCTGCGCTACAGCGTAACTTCGGCCTTCCCGCTCACCGCCTCATATGCGACGTGCCCACCAGGTGGAACTCCACCTTGCACATGCTGGACAGACTGTGCGAGCAGCAGCAGGCCATAGTGGAGTTTCAGCTGCAGCACGCACGGGTCAGTCGCACTACAGAACAGCACCACTTCACCACCAATGACTGGGCCTCCATGCGAGACCTGTGTGCCCTGTTGCGCTGTTTCGAGTACTCCACCAACATGGCCAGTGGCGATGACACCGTTATCAGCGTTACAATACCACTTCTATGTCTCCTTGAGAAAACACTTAGGGCGATGATGGAAGAGGAGGTGGCCCAGGAGGAGGAGGAGGAGGAGGAGGAAGAGGGGTCATTTTTAGCACTTTCAGGCCAGTCTCTTCGAAGTGACTCAGAGGGAGGTTTTTGGCAACAGCAGAGGCCAGGTACAAATGTGGCCAGCCAGGGCCCACTACTGGAGGACGAGGAGGACGAGGATGAGGAGGAGGTGGAGGAGGATGAGGATGAAGCATGGTCACAGCGGGGTGGCACCCAACGCAGCTCGGGTCCATCACTGGTGCGTGGCTGGGGGGAAAGGCAGGACGATGACGATACGCCTCCCACAGAGGACAGCTTGTCCTTATCCCTGGGCAGCCTGGCACACATGAGCGACTACATGCTGCAGTGCCTGCGCAACGACAGCAGAGTTGCCCACATTTTAACCTGTGCGGACTACTGGGTTGCCACCCTGCTGGATCCACGCTACAAAGACAATGTGCCCACCTTACTTCCTGCACTGGAGCGTGATAGGAAGATGCGCGAGTACAAGCGCACGTTGGTAGACGCGCTACTGAGAGCATTCCCAAATGTCACAGGGGAACAAGTGGAAGCCCAAGGCCAAGGCAGAGGAGGAGCAAGAGGTCGCCAAGGCAGCTGTGTCACGGCCAGCTCCTCTGAGGGCAGGGTTAGCATGGCAGAGATGTGGAAAACTTTTGTCAACACGCCACAGCTAACTGCACCACCACCTGATACGCAACGTGTTAGCAGGAGGCAACATTTCACTAACATGGTGGAACAGTACGTGTGCACACCCCTCCACGTACTGACTGATGGTTCGGCCCCATTCAACTTCTGGGTCTCTAAATTGTCCACGTGGCCAGAGCTAGCCTTTTATGCCTTGGAGGTGCTGGCCTGCCCGGCAGCCAGCGTTTTGTCTGAACGTGTATTCAGCACGGCAGGGGGCGTCATTACAGACAAACGCAGCCGCCTGTCTACAGCCAATGTGGACAAGCTGACGTTCATAAAAATGAACCAGGCATGGATCCCACAGGACCTGTCCGTCCCTTGTCCAGATTAGACATTAACTACCTCCCCATAACCATATATTATTGGACTCCAGGGCACTTCCTCATTCAATCCTATTTTTATTTTCATTTTACCATTATATTGCGATGCTACCCAAAGTTGAATGAACCTCTCCTCTGCCTGTGTGCTAGGCCTAAATATATGCCAATGGACTGTTGCAGTGGTGGCTGACATGAAGCCTGATTCTCTGCTATGACATGCAGACTAATTCTCTGCTGACATGAAGCCAGATCCTCTGTTACGGGACCTCTCTCCTCTGCCTGTGTGTGTGCTGGGCCTAAATATATGCCAATGGACTGTTGCAGTGGTGGCTGACGTGAAGCCTCATTCTCTGCTATGACATGCAGACTAATTCTCTGCTGACATGAAGACAGATTCTCTGTTACGGGACCTCCCTCCTCTGCCTGGGTGCTGGGCCTAAATATATGCCAATGGACTGTTGCAGTGGTGGGTGACGTGAAGCCTCATTCTCTGCTATGACATGCAGACTAATTCTCTGCTGACATGAAGCCAGATTGTCTGTTACGGGACCTCTCTCCTCTGCCTGTGTGTGTGCTGGGCCTAAATATATGCCAATGGACTGTTGCAGTGGTGGCTGACGTGAAGCCTCATTCTCTGCTATGACATGCAGACTAATTCTCTGCTGACATGAAGACAGATTCTCTGATACGGGACCTCTCTCCTCTGCCTGTGTGTGTGCTGGGCTTAAATATATGCCAATGGACTGTTGCAGTGGTGGCTGACGTGAAGCCTCATTCTCTGCTATGACATGCAGACTAATTCTCTGCTGACATGAAGACAGATTCTCTGTTACGGGACCTCCCTCCTCTGCCTGGGTGCTGGGCCTAAATATATGCCAATGGACTGTTGCAGTGGTGGGTGACGTGAAGCCTGATTCTCTGCTATGACATGCAGACTAATTCTCTGCTGACATGAAGACAGATTCTCTGTTACGGGACCTCTCTCCTCTGCCTGTGTGTGTGCTGGGCCTAAATATATGCCAATGGACTGTTGCAGTGGTGGCTGACGTGAAGCCTCATTCTCTGCTATGACATGCAGACTAATTCTCTGCTGACATGAAGCCAGATTGTCTGTTACGGGACCTCTCTCCTCTGCCTGTGTGTGTGCTGGGCCTAAATATATGCCAATGGACTGTTGCAGTGGTGGCTGACGTGAAGCCTCATTCTCTGCTATGACATGCAGACTAATTCTCTGCTGACATGAAGACAGATTCTCTGTTACGGGACCTCCCTCCTCTGCCTGGGTGCTGGGCCTAAATATATGCCAATGGACTGTTGCAGTGGTGGCTGACGTGAAGCCTCATTCTCTGCTATGACATGCAGACTGATTCTCTGCTGACATGAAGCCAGATCGTCTGTTACGGGACCTCTCTGCTCTGCCTGTGTGCTAGGCCTAAATATATGCCAATGGACTGTTGCAGTGGTGGGTGACGTGAAGCCTCATTCTCTGCTATGACATGCAGACTGATTCTCTGCTGTCATGAAGCCAGATTGTCTGTTACGGGACCTCTCTGCTCTGCCTGTGTGCTAGGCCTAAATATATGCCAATGGACTGTTGCAGTGGTGGGTGACGTGAAGCCTCATTCTCTGCTATGACATGCAGACTGATTCTCTGCTGACATGAAGCCAGATTGTCTGTTACGGGACCTCTCTCCTCTGCCTGTGTGCTAGGCCTAAATATATGCCAATGGACTGTTGCAGTGGTGGCTGACGTGAAGCCTGATTCTCTGCTATGACATGCAGACTAATTCTCTGCTGACATGAAGCCAGATTGTCTGTTACGGGACCTCTCTCCTCTGCCTGGGTGCTGGGCCTAAATTTATGACAATGGACTGTTGCAGTGGTGGCTGACGTGAAGCCTGATTCTCTGCTATGACATGCAGACTGATTCTCTGCTGACATGAAGCCAGATCCTCTGTTACGGGACCTCTCTGCTCTGCCTGTGTGCTAGGCCTAAATATATGCCAATGGACTGTTGCAGTGGTGGGTGACGTGAAGCCTCATTCTCTGCTATGACATGCAGACTGATTCTCTGCTGACATGAAGCCAGATTCTCTGTTACGGGACCTCTCTCCTCTGCCTGTGTGTGTGCTGGGCCTAAATATATGCCAATGGACTGTTGCAGTGGTGGCTGACGTGAAGCCTCATTCTCTGCTATGACATGCAGACTAATTCTCTGCTGACATGAAGACAGATTCTCTGTTACGGGACCTCCCTCCTCTGCCTGGGTGCTGGGCCTAAATATATGCCAATGGACTGTTGCAGTGGTGGCTGACGTGAAGCCTCATTCTCTGCTATGACATGCAGACTAATTCTCTGCTGACATGAAGACAGATTCTCTGTTACGGGACCTCTCTCCTCTGCCTGGGTGCCGGGGCCTAAATATCTGAGAATGGACTGTTCCAGTGGTGGGTGACGGGAAGCCAGATTCTCTGCTATGGAACCTCTCTCCAATTGATTTTGGTTAATTTTTATTTATTTAATTTTTATTTTAATTCATTTCCCTATCCACATTTGTTTGCAGGGGATTTACCTACATGTTGCTGCCTTTTGCAGCCCTCTAGCTCTTTCCTGGGCTGTTTTACAGCCTTTTTAGTGCCGAAAAGTTCGGGTCCCCATTGACTTCAATGGGGTTCGGGTTCGGGACGAAGTTCGGATCGGGTTCGGATCCCGAACCCGAACATTTCCGGGATGTTCGGCCGAACTTCTCGAACCCGAACATCCAGGTGTTCGCTCAACTCTAGTTGCTAACAATGCAGTACCTCTGTAGAGCATTGTCCTGCACATGTTATCACCATCCATTCGAAGAGAGGGTCAGCTCAACCAAGGGTGGATCCTCTATTTCCAAAAGCACCAAAGCAGCTGCATTAACTGTATCTATGGTCTGTAAACCCTTAGTATTATTGCAGAAGAAACTGAAAGAGGTTGTCTGAGAAAAAAAATCTCAGACAACCCTAAAATTGTGTAAAAAAAAATAATAATCCAATACGCTGCTCACCTGTTTCACCAGCACCATTCTCTGTAGCACTGGTCCAGTACTCAAGCTGCTGTTTGTTTACTGCTGCAGCCAATAAATTTTCTCAGCAGTCTACAGGGGAACTCCATACAGTGAAATTTGCAAAGGTCCTTTGGATGTATCTCCTATAATGACTCCCAAAAGTAGTTTTAAATAAGCTGTCCCCTAATAGTGACCTCACCCTAGTTACAGGTAATAGACATGGACAAACTCCCATTGGGTTTTGAAGGAAATGCCTCCTCCTTCCTTCCTCCAAAATGCATTGGAAGTCGGCACTTCTCTAATAACTGCAACCAGAATGACGTCACTACTAACGGACGGGTTCATTCCGACTACTTTCGGAATAAAGCCACCAGTCGGGGCTCCTCCATTAAAGGAGATACTTCCAAGGAACAAGTGCATGCATCATTGATTGGAGTCTATCCATCAGGCTGAGGTTGCCTGCAGCACCAGGATTTGGGATAGCGACTCTGGAGTCGGGATCACAGCACAAGAAGGGGATTAGAGGTAGCTCTTTCAGTGTATTTTACTCTGAATCTATAACTACTATTATTACGTTGCATTCATATCATTACTCAGCTCCTGACAACTTTGAAGTCTGGATTATGCTCGTCCCTCTTTGCAGTGAGCGAATTGAAGCCAAAACTAATCTATTTTTTTCTGACATGACGTTAAAAAAAAAAACTTAGCCATTTGCACATGAAGTCAGTTCGCAGCCATCTTGATTGCAGAAACCGCACAAAATTTTGCGTGGGGGTGAGGTATGACGTCACCAAATCGGCGCACTGGCCAGGCAGGTGATGTCATCAGAGATTTCACGCAGTGTCTTCAATCTATGCAAGCAAATAGATAAGGTGAGTATTTATTCATTTTTTTACCCTGGTTAACCCCAGAAAGGCCAAAATGAGCGCGGCATCTGCCGGGGGGGGGGGGGGGGGCTGTTCCCTGTCATTGCGCCCGCTACATACAAAGGAACGCGCTTCGGAATTAAGGCTACTTTCACACTGGAGTTTCTCAGTCCGCTTGTGAGATCCGTTTCAGGGCTCTTACAAGATGCCCAAAACGGATCAGCGCTGCTTGTGTAAGTCAGGACGGATCTGTTTTGACTTAGACTTTTTTTTTTTAAGAATAATGCAAACGGATCCGTTCTGAACGGATACAAGCGTTTGCATTATCGGTGCGGATCCGTCTGTGCAGATACAAGACGGATCCGCACCGAACGCAGGTGGGAAAGTAGCCTAAGTCATTCGTCACAAATCAAATTTCTTTGTGAAATTCGGCAAAGCAGCCAAATCGATTTTTTAATGACTTCGCTCATCTCTATATGAGATGCAAGCACAGGTATTTTTCTAGTAAACTTGGTCCAATTTCAAGAACAGTTCCACTGTACAGTTGAGAGTATATTCTTGAATTGCAAGTTAGAACTAATGTCCTGGTCTGCAGGAAATAGAAGATTTGCAAACTCCAAAAATCATTAGTTATAAGAGAAGTAAAAATTGCGCAATATGAGACGATCCTCAGTGAGATAATACAGAGTAACAGGAAGCAAAAGACATCTAGAGATTAGTAATAGTGAACAATGGGATCATATTTAATATAGAGCTAAGCTTCATGGCCATGATTTACCAATTGCAGTATATGCAGGACCTTTAACACATTTTAGTTATTCACATCCAATTACCGAGGACAGAACAGTGATTTCAGTTCCCATACAATCCCCTCAAGACATAAGGTCCACTCTGTGAAATATACTTCCTGGCACTGTCACCGCTCAAGGTACACCAAGCTCCTAATACAGTTCCTAATGAAACCTTTCTACTTCCTTCTCCTCAGTCTTCCATGTTATTCCCGGCAGACTCATTTAAGTAAAATACTGTTTTATAGGATCAATCAACCCCTTCACTGCCCAACTTACCAGATGTGTGAAGGTGACAAAGTGACGGGGAGGAGATGAGATCTTGACAGAGGACAGATGCTGGTGGAGACACAGTTACACCAGAACCTCTGCAATGTCTGGACATTATGTTTACATGTACTTATGTTTACATTCATGTGCTCCCCATTTCCCCATTGTTCTTTCATAGGGGTTAATAACTCCCAGATGGGGGGTCTACAAGGAGGAAGGTGTGTTTGTTTGTCTGATGTAAGCTCTTTGATGATCTGTGGGAAGTAGGGAGTGATATTTCCGTTTTGCAGGGAGTACATATATATTTATATTCATGCATATTGTCACTCTTGGCCTGTTTATCGTCAGCAATCCCATTTTCACGTCGTCCATATGGTAACCATCTGATCTCACACATCAGCTGCTCATAAGTACTTTTCACATAACCTTACATAAAACAGCTCTTTTGTAAAGAACATATGTTTAAACCATATAACGGGATATCCTACATATTGAACCACACCACAAGGGCTCATCCTTACTATCACCAGCAAACTCTAAGCAACTGCAAAAGCTGATTAGCTGGACATGTCTTCTCATGAGTGCCATAGACCTCGCTTCAACAACTTACATATTTGATTTTTCTAAAATGGCAGAATGAGGGATGGGATAGCACCAACCAAGGAGCCATAATGAGGGGCCATATGTCCGTAGCATTTGGTTTAGGGTTTGACACTAATGGAGGACTAGCAAAGATGACAATGACAACATGATCATGGATGCATGGGTGTCTGCAAGAGGGTGGTGAGCCCATTGTCTCACTTGGACAGTATTTATGTAGAGGTATAGTGGTGGGAAGAAAGAGAAACCATGATAGGTCCAGGCAGTCATGAAGGTCACTTGGTGAACCAGCGGCTGTCTGGAGGCTTTCCTAATGTAAGCCTGGGAGGCAGGTCCAGCTCAGGTTATGTGGTTTTAATATAGGTCAGACACTGTATTGTATAGTCTTTAGGAACTAGAAAATTTTCTACTAAAGTTTCATACATTGGATGAAGTATTACTGCTTCATACGGACTCGATATTGTACAGAGACACAATATAGCAGTCTATAGGGGCCATACGCTTTGCCTCTCTGATTTCCTAAATTACATATAATCAGACCATTAGGGCAGTCAGATTAATGTCAAGAGGTAACCTCTCTGAATCTTTAGTTTAATTTATACATTTCGTCGTACGAGTCTTTATTGAGTTAAAGAAAATCTAGTAGCAGCTGGTAATCCATAGGGGATATTTATAACCACTCCAATTGAAACCAGAGCAACCACTTTTCATGTAATTTCTCTAATAAACCTTAGATAATTAAAACTAATGTCTGTGGGTCTCCCAACTTCTTATTCTGTATGCTGGGAAGTTATTGTTATAAATGTCTCCAATGATTTCCTTATTTTTCTCTGTTATATGACACCAGGGTGAAGATCTGCATATCTGCAAATCTTCACATATGTATTCAGTCTCTTGTTTCCAAGCATCAGAGTAATCTAAACAGGCAGCTGGGAACGTAGAGCTTCACACTTTGCCTACAGCATGTATGGCTGAGGGTGGTCAGCTACTAGCCATTCTCATGGAATACAATGCAATCTCACATGAGTATATTATGGCTGTTGTGACACAGTGAGGGGTTGCGTTTGGCAAGGCAGGTATTTTCCTTCCAGCATGTGCAGCTGGGCTGGTTTCCAGCCAGGTGAGGTCAAATACCGGAGTTTAAGTGCTGGTTTGGGTTTTGGCAGCACCTGGCTGTCCTTAAATAGGCAGCTGGACTCAAACCCGCAGCAATGCAAGGTTAATAAGCAGCAGCAACTGGAGACTAACCAGTTGCTGCTACAACACGTGATGGGTTTGCAGACAGCAGGAGCAAACCCAAGTGTCCACGATGCCCAGAAAGCATCTGTCTCTGTGCCGCGATTCCTAAGATGACCCCCGCAGACGACTTCGAACCCTATCTGGAGATGTATGAAATAGTGGCCATCAGAGAAAAGCTGCCCCGTGACCAGTGAGCTTAGGTCATTGCTCCATTCCTGGCATCCAATTCCCAGCGGATGTATTTCGACTTGCCGGACGATCAAGCGGCCGACTACCAAAAAGTAAAGGGTGAGATTTTGGCAAGACTGGGGGTGAATGTGTTGGTCCAGGCCCAGTGGGTACAACAGTGGGGGTTTAAGCCGGCTGAGCCTGCGAGGACCCAGTATTATGACTTACTCCACCTCTTGTAAAAGTGGCTACAGCCTGATGTGCTAAGTTCCACGGCTATGCTGGATAGACAATTGACTGATATGTTCTAGAGGGCTCTGCCACCACCTCTCCAGTACTGGATCGGCCAGGTGTCTCCTGGCAATGCCCTAGAAATGGTGGATCTGGTGGAGCGCTACAAAGCTATTACGACTGTTACAGGGGGTTCTTTTGGGAGGGGGCAGTCAAACCCCGCAACTTTCCATCCCAGACCCGGCGACTTGTACCAACCAAACCCACCCGGGGTGTACCCTATACAGACCTGGCTCCGATAATCTGCTGAGAGAGCTGACTGTCCCCATTAGGTGGAACCCATGGATACTAACTATGGCTACCATCAGTCGCTATATGCCAGGAAGCTGTGTACAGCAGGAACCCCAAAAACTCTAAACCACCTTTGCCAAGTGGAGGTAGGTGACACTCCAGCAGAGGCTCTGCTCCCTAGTTAGGGCTCCCCTGGATACGGTCAGCGGAGTATACTGGAAGAGAAAGTCGGGCTCATGTGCATCCATGGAGACTTAAAAGACTATCCCACCGCACTGGTGCCTCTAACCACAGGGGCTGGCAGATGGACTCACGAAGTGGCAGTTCCCCCACTACGAACTTATAATAGGGAGAGACTTCCGGGCTTCTCTGCACTGTGGCCTGCCACGAGAGCGGCTGATACCCATGAGACAGGGGTAACTCTAGTAGAGTGGCCCAGCTCATGGGGGAGACTAGAACCCTGGGAACCTGAGACCGAAGGGCCAGCGGTAGGGGTGACCGCCACTTTGGTGGAAGAGGGGTAGGCAACCCCGCTAAGTGTGATGGTGGGAGACGTGGAGGACCTGCCGCCGTGTCCTGAATTGGCAGATCTCAATGGTATAATTTTGGTGCCGCCCAACGGGACCCAACCCTATCCTGCGCCTGGGAAAATAAGTTAATAGTAGATGGTGAACCACGACAACCTGAGGCAGAGTCAGTGTTTCCTCATTTTGTGGTTCATCAGGATATGTTGTAACGGGTAAGCCAACTACGTGGTGAGCCTATTGAACAGTTGGTTATTGCAAGCTTGTGTTAGATCTAGCCCAACAACACGTTCTCGGGGGCCACCTGGGGCTGCAGAAAACTCAGGATCGTATTCTACAGCGGTTCTACTGGCCCAGCATATTCAAAGAAGTGGAAGAGTTTTATAAGTCTTGCCCGACCTGCCAGATAACTAGCCCCCAGCCACATTTCCGTAGTCTCCTAGTACCTCTCCCAATTATCGAAGTACCGTTTGACTGAATAGCTATGGACCTCATAGGCCCAGTACCGAAGTCCGCCAGAGGGTATCAACACATCTTAGTCATTCTAGACTACGCCACTCGGTACCCGGAGGCGCACAACTGCGACATACCTCGGCCAAACTCATAGCTAAGGAGTTAATGGAGATGTTTTCCCGAGTAGGACTACCTAGGGGTACTTTCACACTTGCGTTGCTGGATTCTGGCAGGCAGTTCTGTTTGCAATCTGTTTGCAAGCGTAAACCATTTGTAGACGGATCCGGATGCGGATCCGTCTCACAAATGCATTGCAATATCGCATCCAGAAAAACTGGTCCAGTATTTTTTTTTTTGGTATTTTTAAAGGTCTGCGCATGTGCAGACTGGAAGATCGGATCCGTCTGCGGCAATTTTAATGCAATCCGGCACTAATACATTCCAATAGAAAAAAATGCCGGCATTCCGGCAAGTGTTCAGGATTTTTGGCCAGAGAGAAAAATGCAGCATGCTGCGTTTTTTTTCTCCGTCCAAATACAGTAAAAGTACTGAACTGAAGACATCCTGATGCATCCTGAATGGATTGTTCTCCATTCAGAATGCATTAGGATAAAACTGATAATTTTTTCCCCCGGTATTGTGCCCCTGGGACGGAACTCAATACCGGAAAACTTTGATGCAAGTATGAAAGTACCCTAAAGAGGTTCTGACCGACCAAGGGACCCCTTTTATGTCAAAGTTGATGAGTGAATGAGCTGCATATAAAACATGATAAGCTGCACATAAAACAAATACGGACGTCCGTTTACCATCCACAAACAGACGTTCTAGTAGAACAGTTTAACCAAACATAAAAAAAATGTTGAAAGAAGGTAGTGTCTAAAGATGGGAAGGACTGGGACCTCCTTCTGCCCTATCTCATGTTCGCAGAGCGAGAGGTACCCCAGAGGCGTAGGAACAACAACCCACTCCACATAAAAGTGTAATTAAGTACGTTACCCAGATGCAAGATCGTATTGAGACAGTTTTGCCTCTTGTTAGGCAGCATATGGGGGCAGCTCACCGAGCCCAGAGTCGGGTCTATAATCGGCAGGCTCAGGTCCGGATCTTTAACCCGGGTGATCAGGTTTTGGTTCTGGTGCCGACCGTAGACAGTAAGTTCCTGGCTAGGTGGCAGGGGCCCTACGAGGAACTCAAAACAATTGGGGATGTAAACTACAAGGTACACCAGCCAGGATGGCAAAACCGTGGAAAGATAGGGAAACCTGTACAAAATACAGCCCACAGGCGGGTTTTCTAGGAGAAGAGGTACCGGTTAGAGTTGAGCGAACACCTGGATGTTCGGGTTCGAGAAGTTCGGCCGAACATCCCGGAAATGTTCGGGTTCGGGATCCGAACCCGATCCGAACTTCGTCCCGAACCCGAACCCCATTGAAGTCAATGGGGACCCGAACTTTTCGGCACTAAAAAGGCTGTAAAACAGCCCAGGAAAGAGCTAGAGGGCTGCAAAAGGCAGCAACATGTAGGTAAATCCCCTGCAAACAAATGTGGATAGGGAAATGAATTAAATTAAAAATTAAATAAATAAAAATTAACCAAAATCAATTGGAGAGAGGTTCCATAGCAGAGAATCTGGCTTCCCGTCACCCACCACTGGAACAGTCCATTCTCAGATATTTAGGCCCCGGCACCCAGGCAGAGGAGAGAGGTCCCGTAACAGAGAATCTGTCTTCATGTCAGCAGAGAATTAGTCTGCATGTCATAGCAGAGAATGAGGCTTCACGTCAGCCACCACTGCAACAGTCCATTGGCATATATTTAGGCCCAGCACCCAGGCAGAGGAGGGAGGTCCCGTAACAGAGAATCTGTCTTCATGTCAGCAGAGAATTAGTCTGCATGTCATAGCAGAGAATGAGGCTTCACGTCAGCCACCACTGCAACAGTCCATTGGCATATATTTAGGCCCAGCACACACACAGGCAGAGGAGAGAGGTCCCGTAACAGAGAATCTGGCTTCATGTCAGCAGAGAATCAGTCTGCATGTCATAGCAGAGAATGAGGCTTCACGTCAGCCACCACTGCAACAGTCCATTGGCATATATTTAGGCCCAGCACACACACAGGCAGAGGAGAGAGGTCCCGTAACAGAGGATCTGGCTTCATGTCAGCAGAGAATCAGTCTGCATGTCATAGCAGAGAATCAGGCTTCACGTCAGCCACCACTGCAACAGTCCATTGTCATAAATTTAGGCCCAGCACCCAGGCAGAGGAGAGAGGTCCCGTAACAGACAATCTGGCTTCATGTCAGCAGAGAATTAGTCTGCATGTCATAGCAGAGAATGAGGCTTCACGTCAGCCACCACTGCAACAGTCCATTGGCATATATTTAGGCCTAGCACACAGGCAGAGGAGAGAGGTCCCGTAACAGACAATCTGGCTTCATGTCAGCAGAGAATCAGTCTGCATGTCATAGCAGAGAATGAGGCTTCACGTCACCCACCACTGCAACAGTCCATTGGCATATATTTAGGCCTAGCACACAGGCAGAGCAGAGAGGTCCCGTAACAGACAATCTGGCTTCATGACAGCAGAGAATCAGTCTGCATGTCATAGCAGAGAATGAGGCTTCACGTCACCCACCACTGCAACAGTCCATTGGCATATATTTAGGCCTAGCACACAGGCAGAGCAGAGAGGTCCCGTAACAGACAATCTGGCTTCATGACAGCAGAGAATCAGTCTGCATGTCATAGCAGAGAATGAGGCTTCACGTCACCCACCACTGCAACAGTCCATTGGCATATATTTAGGCCTAGCACACAGGCAGAGCAGAGAGGTCCCGTAACAGACGATCTGGCTTCATGTCAGCAGAGAATCAGTCTGCATGTCATAGCAGAGAATGAGGCTTCACGTCAGCCACCACTGCAACAGTCCATTGGCATATATTTAGGCCCAGCACCCAGGCAGAGGAGGGAGGTCCCGTAACAGAGAATCTGTCTTCATGTCAGCAGAGAATTAGTCTGCATGTCATAGCAGAGAATGAGGCTTCACGTCAGCCACCACTGCAACAGTCCATTGGCATATATTTAGGCCCAGCACACACACAGGCAGAGGAGAGAGGTCCCGTAACAGAGAATCTGTCTTCATGTCAGCAGAGAATTAGTCTGCATGTCATAGCAGAGAATCAGGCTTCACGTCACCCACCACTGCAACAGTCCATTGGCATATATTTAGGCCCAGCACCCAGGCAGAGGAGGGAGGTCCCGTAACAGAGAATCTGTCTTCATGTCAGCAGAGAATTAGTCTGCATGTCATAGCAGAGAATGAGGCTTCACGTCAGCCACCACTGCAACAGTCCATTGGCATATATTTAGGCCCAGCACACACACAGGCAGAGGAGAGAGGTCCCGTAACAGAGAATCTGTCTTCATGTCAGCAGAGAATTAGTCTGCATGTCATAGCAGAGAATGAGGCTTCACGTCAGCCACCACTGCAACAGTCCATTGGCATATATTTAGGCCCAGCACACACACAGGCAGAGGAGAGAGGTCCCGTAACAGACAATCTGGCTTCATGTCAGCAGAGAATTAGTCTGCATGTCATAGCAGAGAATGAGGCTTCACGTCACCCACCACTGCAACAGTCCATTGGCATATATTTAGGCCCAGCACCCAGGCAGAGGAGGGAGGTCCCGTAACAGAGAATCTGTCTTCATGTCAGCAGAGAATTAGTCTGCATGTCATAGCAGAGAATGAGGCTTCACGTCACCCACCACTGCAACAGTCCATTGGCATATATTTAGGCCTAGCACACAGGCAGAGCAGAGAGGTCCCGTAACAGACAATCTGGCTTCATGACAGCAGAGAATCAGTCTGCATGTCATAGCAGAGAATGAGGCTTCACGTCACCCACCACTGCAACAGTCCATTGGCATATATTTAGGCCTAGCACACAGGCAGAGCAGAGAGGTCCCGTAACAGACGATCTGGCTTCATGTCAGCAGAGAATCAGTCTGCATGTCATAGCAGAGAATGAGGCTTCACGTCAGCCACCACTGCAACAGTCCATTGGCATATATTTAGGCCCAGCACCCAGGCAGAGGAGGGAGGTCCCGTAACAGAGAATCTGTCTTCATGTCAGCAGAGAATTAGTCTGCATGTCATAGCAGAGAATGAGGCTTCACGTCAGCCACCACTGCAAGAGTCCATTGGCATATATTTAGGCCCAGCACACACACAGGCAGAGGAGAGAGGTCCCGTAACAGAGAATCTGTCTTCATGTCAGCAGAGAATTAGTCTGCATGTCATAGCAGAGAATCAGGCTTCACGTCACCCACCACTGCAACAGTCCATTGGCATATATTTAGGCCCAGCACCCAGGCAGAGGAGGGAGGTCCCGTAACAGAGAATCTGTCTTCATGTCAGCAGAGAATTAGTCTGCATGTCATAGCAGAGAATGAGGCTTCACGTCAGCCACCACTGCAACAGTCCATTGGCATATATTTAGGCCCAGCACACACACAGGCAGAGGAGAGAGGTCCCGTAACAGAGAATCTGTCTTCATGTCAGCAGAGAATTAGTCTGCATGTCATAGCAGAGAATGAGGCTTCACGTCAGCCACCACTGCAACAGTCCATTGGCATATATTTAGGCCCAGCACACACACAGGCAGAGGAGAGAGGTCCCGTAACAGACAATCTGGCTTCATGTCAGCAGAGAATTAGTCTGCATGTCATAGCAGAGAATGAGGCTTCACGTCACCCACCACTGCAACAGTCCATTGGCATATATTTAGGCCCAGCACCCAGGCAGAGGAGGGAGGTCCCGTAACAGAGAATCTGTCTTCATGTCAGCAGAGAATTAGTCTGCATGTCATAGCAGAGAATGAGGCTTCACGTCAGCCACCACTGCAACAGTCCATTGGCATATATTTAGGCCCAGCACACACACAGGCAGAGGAGAGAGGTCCCGTAACAGAGGATCTGGCTTCATGTCAGCAGAGAATCAGTCTGCATGTCATAGCAGAGAATCAGGCTTCACGTCAGCCACCACTGCAACAGTCCATTGGCATATATTTAGGCCTAGCACACAGGCAGAGGAGAGAGGTCCCGTAACAGACAATCTGGCTTCATGTCAGCAGAGAATCAGTCTGCATGTCATAGCAGAGAATGAGGCTTCACGTCAGCCACCACTGCAACAGTCCATTGTCATAAATTTAGGCCCAGCACCCAGGCAGAGGAGAGAGGTCCCGTAACAGACAATCTGGCTTGATGTCAGCAGAGAATTAGTCTGCATGTCATAGCAGAGAATCAGGCTTCATGTCAGCCACCACTGCAACAGTCCATTGGCATATATTTAGGCCTAGCACACAGGCAGAGGAGAGGTTCATTCAACTTTGGGTAGCATCGCAATATAATGGTAAAATGAAAATAAAAATAGGATTGAATGAGGAAGTGCCCTGGAGTCCAATAATATATGGTTATGGGGAGGTAGTTAATGTCTAATCTGGACAAGGGACGGACAGGTCCTGTGGGATCCATGCCTGGTTCATTTTTATGAACGTCAGCTTGTCCACATTGGCTGTAGACAGGCGGCTGCGTTTGTCTGTAATGACGCCCCCTGCCGTGCTGAATACACGTTCAGACAAAACGCTGGCTGCCGGGCAGGCCAGCACCTCCAAGGCATAAAAGGCTAGCTCTGGCCACGTGGACAATTTAGAGACCCAGAAGTTGAATGGGGCCGAACCATCAGTCAGTACGTGGAGGGGTGTGCACACGTACTGTTCCACCATGTTAGTGAAATGTTGCCTCCTGCTAACACGTTGCGTATCAGGTGGTGGTGCAGTTAGCTGTGGCGTGTTGACAAAAGTTTTCCACATCTCTGCCATGCTAACCCTGCCCTCAGAGGAGCTGGCCGTGACACAGCTGCCTTGGCGACCTCTTGCTCCTCCTCTGCCTTGGCCTTGGGCTTCCACTTGTTCCCCTGTGACATTTGGGAATGCTCTCAGTAGCGCGTCTACCAACGTGCGCTTGTACTCGCGCATCTTCCTATCACGCTCCAGTGCAGGAAGTAAGGTGGGCACATTGTCTTTGTAGCGTGGATCCAGCAGGGTGGCAACCCAGTAGTCCGCACAGGTTAAAATGTGGGCAACTCTGCTGTCGTTGCGCAGGCACTGCAGCATGTAGTCGCTCATGTGTGCCAGGCTGCCCAGGGATAAGGACAAGCTGTCCTCTGTGGGAGGCGTATCGTCATCGTCCTGCCTTTCCCCCCAGCCACGCACCAGTGATGGACCCGAGCTGCGTTGGGTGCCACCCCGCTGTGACCATGCTTCATCCTCATCCTCCTCCACCTCCTCCTCATCCTCGTCCTCCTCGTCCTCCAGTAGTGGGCCCTGGCTGGCCACATTTGTACCTGGCCTCTGCTGTTGCCAAAAACCTCCCTCTGAGTCACTTCGAAGAGACTGGCCTGAAAGTGCTAAAAATGACCCCTCTTCCTCCTCCTCCTCCTCCTCCTGGGCCACCTCCTCTTCCATCATCGCCCTAAGTGTTTTCTCAAGGAGACATAGAAGTGGTATTGTAACGCTGATAACGGTGTCATCGCCACTGGCCATGTTGGTGGAGTACTCGAAACAGCGCAACAGGGCACACAGGTCTCGCATGGAGGCCCAGTCATTGGTGGTGAAGTGGTGCTGTTCTGTAGTGCGACTGACCCGTGCGTGCTGCAGCTGAAACTCCACTATGGCCTGCTGCTGCTCGCACAGTCTGTCCAGCATGTGCAAGGTGGAGTTCCACCTGGTGGGCACGTCGCATATGAGGCGGTGAGCGGGAAGGCCGAAGTTACGCTGTAGCGCAGACAGGCGAGCAGCAGGCAGGATGTGAACGCCGGAAGCGCGAACAGACGGCCCGCACTTTATGCAGCAGCTCTGACATGTCGGGGTAGTTGTGAATGAACTTCTGCACCACCAAATTCAGCACATGCGCCAAGCAAGGGATGTGCGTCAAATTGGCTAGTCCCAGAGCTGCAACGAGATTTCGCCCATTATCACACACCACCAGGCCGGGCTTGAGGCTCACCGGCAGCAACCACTCGTCGGTCTGTTGTTCTATACCCCGCCACAACTCCTGTGCGGTGTGGGGCCTGTCCCCCAAACATATGAGTTTCAGAATGGCCTGCTGACGTTTACCCCGGGCTGTGCTGAAGTTGGTGGTGAAGGTGTGTGGCTGACTGGATGAGCAGGTGGAAGAAGAGGAGGAGGAAGCCGAGAAGGAGGAGGTGGCAACAGGAGGCAAAGAATGTTGCCCTGCGATCCTTGGCGGCGGAAGGACGTGCGCCAAACAGCTCTCCGCCTGGGGCCCAGCTGCCACTACATTTACCCAGTGTGCAGTTAGGGAGATATAGCGTCCCTGGCCGTGCTTACTGGTCCACGTATCTGTGGTTAGGTGGACCTTGCCACAGATGGCGTTGCGCAGTGCACACTTGATTTTATCGGATACTTGGTTGTGCAGGGAAGGCACGGCTCTCTTGGAGAAGTAGTGCCGGCTGGGAACAACATACTGTGGGACAGCAAGCGACATGAGCTGTTTGAAGCTGTCTGTGTCCACCAGCCTAAATGACAGCATTTCATAGGCCAGTAGTTTAGAAATGCTGGCATTCAGGGCCAGGGATCGAGGGTGGCTAGGTGGGAATTTACGCTTTCTATCAAATGTTTGTGAGATGGAGAGCTGA
This sequence comes from Bufo gargarizans, assembly GCF_014858855.1. Lineage (NCBI taxonomy): Eukaryota > Metazoa > Chordata > Amphibia > Anura > Bufonidae > Bufo > Bufo gargarizans. Next base: position 134,676,080 of record NC_058085.1, read on the forward strand.
ACGCTGGCGTGTGACATGGTTGAGACGCTTGGTGACGGAGGTGGTGGTGGTGGTGTTGGTGGTACATCCCCTGTTTGCTGGGCGGCAGGTGCCAACGTTCCTCCAGAGGCGGAGGAAGAGGCCGAGGCGGCAGCAGCAGAATAGGCCGAGGCGGCAGCAGCAGAAGAGGTAGCAGGGGGAGCCTGAGTGACTTCCTTGGTTTTAAGGTGTTTACTCCACTGCAGTTCATGCTTTGCATGCAGGTGCCTGGTCATGCAGGTTGTGCTCAGGTTCAGAACGTTAATGCCTCGCTTCAGGCTCTGATGGCACAGCGTGCAAACCACTCGGGTCTTGTCGTCAGCACATTGTTTGAAGAAGTGCCATGCCAGGGAACTCCTTGAAGCTGCCTTTGGGGTGCTCGGTCCCAGATGGCGGCGGTCAGTAGCAGGCGGAGTCTCTTGGCGGCGGGTGTTCTGCTTTTGCCCACTGCTCCCTCTTTTGCTACGCTGTTGGCTCGGTCTCACCACTGCCTCTTCCTCCGAACTGTGAAAGTCAGTGGCACGACCTTCATTCCATGTGGGGTCTAGGACCTCATCGTCCCCTGCATCGTCTTCCACCCAGTCTTGATCCCTGACCTCCTGTTCAGTCTGCACACTGCAGAAAGACGCAGCAGTTGGCACCTGTGTTTCGTCATCATCAGAGACATGCTGAGGTGGTATTCCCATGTCCTCATCATCAGGAAACATAAGTGGTTGTGCGTCAGTGCATTCTATGTCTTTCACCGCTGGGGAAGGGCTAGGTGGATGCCCTTGGGAAACCCTGCCAGCGGAGTCTTCAAACAGCATAAGAGACTGCTGCATAACTTGAGGCTGAGACAGTTTCCCTGGTATGCATGGGGGTGATGTGACAGACTGATGGGGTTGGTTTTCAGGCGCCATCTGTGCGCTTTCTGCAGAAGACTGGGTGGGAGATAATGTGAACGTGCTGGATCCACTGTCGGCCACCCAATTGACTAATGCCTGTACCTGCTCAGGCCTTACCATCCTTAGAACGGCATTGGGCCCCACCATATATCGCTGTAAATTCTGGCGGCTACTGGGACCTGAGGTAGTTGGTACACTAGGACGTGTGGATGTGGCAGAACGGCCACGTCCTCTCCCAGCACCAGAGGGTCCACTAACACCACCACGACCATGTCCACGTCCGCGTCCCTTACTAGATGTTTTTCTCATTGTTATGGTTCACCACAACAACAAATATATTATTTGGCCCAATGTATTGTATTCAAATTCAGCGGGATATAAATTTGAGGCCTAGTATTTAGGCGCTGGGTGACCGGTATGGATTTAGTGACAGAATTAGACTTGGAAATGCACAGAAGCGTGTGTGTGAAGTTATTCTGAATGACCCTATGTGCACCTTCAATATGATCTACCCTTTTAGGGATAGATTTCAAATAGCTCTGATATAGCAGAAACGACTAAATTATGAAATTGCTAAATTGGGAATTGTATTTCAACCCAGAACAAAAAATGTGCTTTGACGGACACTAAATAACTTTCCCAGCCACAACAGGACAGCGGTAACGAGAGATTTAGCGGGATATAAATTTGAGGCCTAGTATTTAGGCGCTGGGTGACAGGTATGGGTTTAGTGACAGAATTAGATTTGGAAATGCACAGTAGCGGGTGTGTGAAGTTATTCTGAATGACCCTATGTGCACCTTGAATATTATATACCCTTTTAGGGATAGATTTCAAATAGCTCTGATATAGCAGAAACCACTAAATTATGAAATTGCTAAATTGGGAATTGTATTTCAACCCAGAACAAGAAATGTGCTTGAACGGACACTAAATAACTCGCCCAGCTACAGCACTAGGGACAGATTTAGCTGGATATAAATTTGAGGCCTAGTATTTAGGCGCTGGGTGACAGGTATGGGATTTAGTGACAGAATTAGACTTGGAAATGCACAGTAGCGGTGTGTGTGAAGTTATTCTGAATGACCCTATGTGCACCTTGAATATTATATACCCTTTTAGGGATAGATTTCAAATAGCTCTGATATAGCAGAAACCACTAAATTATGAAATTGCTAAATTGGGAATTGTATTTCAACCCAGAACAAGAAATGTGCTTGAACGGACACTAAATAACTCGCCCAGCTACAGCACTAAGGACAGATTTAGCGGGATATAAATTTGAGGCCTAGTATTTAGGCGCTGGGTGACAGGTATGGGTTTAGTGCCAGAATTAGACTTGGAAATACACAGTAGCGGGTGTGTGTGAAGTTATTCTGAATGACCCAATGTGCACCTTGAATATTATATACCCTTTTAGGGATAGATTTCAAATAGCTCTGATATAGCAGAAACCACTAAATTATGAAATTGCTAAATTGGGAATTGTATTTCAACCCAGAACAAGAAATGTGCTTGAACGGACACTAAATAACTCGCCCAGCTACAGCACTAAGGACAGATTTAGCGGGATATAAATTTGAGGCCTAGTATTTAGGCGCTGGGTGACAGGTATGGGTTTAGTGCCAGAATTAGACTTGGAAATACACAGTAGCGGGTGTGTGTGAAGTTATTCTGAATGACCCAATGTGCACCTTGAATATTATATACCCTTTTAGGGATAGATTTCAAATAGCTCTGATATAGCAGAAACCACTAAATTATGAAATTGCTAAATTGGGAATTGTATTTCAACCCAGAACAAGAAATGTGCTTGAACGGACACTAAATAACTCGCCCAGCTACAGCACTAAGGACAGATTTAGCGGGATATAAATTTGAGGCCTAGTATTTAGGCGCTGGGTGACAGGTATGGGTTTAGTGCCAGAATTAGACTTGGAAATACACAGTAGCGGGTGTGTGTGAAGTTATTCTGAATGACCCAATGTGCACCTTGAATATTATATACCCTTTTAGGGATAGATTTCAAATAGCTCTGATATAGCAGAAACCACTAAATTATGAAATTGCTAAATTGGGAATTGTATTTCAACCCAGAACAAGAAATGTGCTTGAACGGACACTAAATAACTCGCCCAGCTACAGCACTAAGGACAGATTTAGCGGGATATAAATTTGAGGCCTAGTATTTAGGCGCTGGGTGACAGGTATGGGTTTAGTGCCAGAATTAGACTTGGAAATACACAGTAGCGGGTGTGTGTGAAGTTATTCTGAATGACCCAATGTGCACCTTGAATATTATATACCCTTTTAGGGATAGATTTCAAATAGCTCTGATATAGCAGAAACCACTAAATTATGAAATTGCTAAATTGGGAATTGTATTTCAACCCAGAACAAGAAATGTGCTTGAACGGACACTAAATAACTCGCCCAGCTACAGCACTAAGGACAGATTTAGCGGGATATAAATTTGAGGCCTAGTATTTAGGCGCTGGGTGACAGGTATGGGTTTAGTGCCAGAATTAGACTTGGAAATACACAGTAGCGGGTGTGTGTGAAGTTATTCTGAATGACCCAATGTGCACCTTGAATATTATATACCCTTTTAGGGATAGATTTCAAATAGCTCTGATATAGCAGAAACCACTAAATTATGAAATTGCTAAATTGGGAATTGTATTTCAACCCAGAACAAGAAATGTGCTTGAACGGACACTAAATAACTCGCCCAGCTACAGCACTAAGGACAGATTTAGCGGGATATAAATTTGAGGCCTAGTATTTAGGCGCTGGGTGACAGGTATGGGTTTAGTGCCAGAATTAGACTTGGAAATACACAGTAGCGGGTGTGTGTGAAGTTATTCTGAATGACCCAATGTGCACCTTGAATATTATATACCCTTTTAGGGATAGATTTCAAATAGCTCTGATATAGCAGAAACCACTAAATTATGAAATTGCTAAATTGGGAATTGTATTTCAACCCAGAACAAGAAATGTGCTTGAACGGACACTAAATAACTCGCCCAGCTACAGCACTAGGGACAGATTTAGCTGGATATAAATTTGAGGCCTAGTATTTAGGCGCTGCGTGACAGGTATGGGTTTAGTGACAGAATTAGACTTGGAAATACACAGTAGCGGGTGTGTGTGAAGTTATTCTGAATGACCCAATGTGCACCTTGAATATTATATACCCTTTTAGGGATAGATTTCAAATAGCTCTGATATAGCAGAAACCACTAAATTATGAAATTGCTAAATTGGGAATTGTATTTCAACCCAGAACAAGAAATGTGCTTGAACGGACACTAAATAACTCGCCCAGCTACAGCACTAGGGACAGATTTAGCTGGATATAAATTTGAGGCCTAGTATTTAGGCGCTGGGTGACCGGTATGGATTTAGTGACAGAATTAGACTGGGATATGGCCAAAAAATAAACAGACTATTGCTGGTTAAATGCACTTGGTGTGACAGCTTCACCCTGATGTAGGCTTTAGCCAAAAAACAACCACACCATTGAGGGTTAAATGCACTTGGTGACAGGCGCAGCTTGCCCCTGATTTAGTATATGGCCAAAAAATGAACAGACTATTGCTGGTTAAATGCACTTGGTGTGACAGCTTCACCCTGATGTAGGCTTTAGCCAAAAAACAACCACACCATTGAGGGTTAAATGCACTTGGTGACAGGCGCAGCTTGCCCCTGATTTTGTATATGGCCAAAAAATGAACAGACTATTGCTGGTTAAATGCACTTGGTGTGACAGCTTCACCCTGATGTAGGCTTTAGCCAAAAAACAACCACACCATTGAGGGTTAAATGCACTTGGTCGCAGCTTGTGCTGGCGCACCACAAGACACAAAATGGCCGCCGATCACCCCAGAAAAATGTGACTGACAAACGGTCTGTGCAGCCTAAAAACAGTGAGCAATTGAGGATCAGCAGCTCAATGATCCACAGCTGCAGATCGATCAGTTAATCAAGTCCTTTGGAGGAGTTAATCTGCCTAATCTCGCCCTACTGTCGCAGCCGCAACCTCTCCCTACGCTAATCAGAGCAGAGTGACGGGCGGCGCTATGTGACTCCAGCTTAAATAGAGGCTGGGTCACATGGTGCTCTGGCCAATCACAGCCATGCCAATAGTAGGCATGGCTGTGATGGCCTCTTGGGGCAAGTAGTATGACGCTTGTTGATTGGCTGCTTTGCAGCCTTTCAAAAAGCGCCAAGAAAGCGTCACAAAAGCGCGAAGAAAGCGACGAACACCGAACCCGAACCCGGACTTTTACGAAAATGTCCGGGTTCGGGTCCGTGTCACGGACACCCCAAAATTCGGTACGAACCCGAACTATACAGTTCGAGTTCGCTCATCCCTAGTACCGGTCCCTCTGTCTGATGCAAAAGAGGGGGCTGCCACAGTAACAATTGCTGACAGCCTCTCCTCTAAACAGACTCAGGAGGCCAAGGAGTTCGTTAGTCGGAATCCAGCATGACATTGTCACTGAGCCTCAGCCAAAAGTCTGATTAAAACCATATAGAGTACTCGATGCTCGGCGACAAGCTATATAGGAGGCGGTGCAGCTAATGTTGCAGCTAGACGTCATTGAGGAGTCAAAAAGTGAGTGGGCCAATCCTATAGTACTGATACCCAAGCCGGACGGGATGTTGCAGTTTTGTAACGACTTTTAAAAACTTAACAAGGTTTCCAAATTCGGTGTGTATCTCATGCCCCGGGTGGATGAGCTCATTGAGTGGTTAGGACAAGCCCGATATTTTTCTGTTTTGGATCTCACAAAAGGGTACTGGCAGGTGCCCTTAACGGAAGCTGCCAAAGAGAAAACTTCCTTCATCTCGCCTGAGGGGCTGTATCAATATCTTACCCTTTGGTCTGCATTGTGCACCCACCACTTTTCAGCAACTAATGGACATTGTGCTTCATCCACATCGTCTGTACGCTTCAGCTTATCTGGGCGATATTGTCATCCACAGTACTGATTGGGAAAGTTACCTACCCAAAGTACAGACTGTAGTGGACTCCCTTCGGAAAGCTGGCCTAACCGCTAACCCAAAAAATTGTGCGATAAGGTTAGAAGAGACTAAGTACCTTGGGTATGTCATTGGGAGCGGAGTCATCAAACCCCAAGTGAACAAAATAGAGGCGATACGGAATTGGCCCTGACCTGTCACCACTAGGCAAATAAAGTAATTCCTGGGAATGGTGGGCTATTACATATGGTTTATTCCCCACTTTGATACTCTAGCCGCGCCCTTGAAAGGGCTCTTGAAGGGACGAAAATCAATGATGATTCGCTGGGATGATCGGGTGAAAGAGGCTTTTGGTGACTCTCGATTTCAAGAGGGAGTTCCTGGTACAAATGGATGCCTCCGAAGTAGGCCTCGGTGCTGTACTGTCTCAGGAAGTCAACGGGGAGGAGCATCCTGTTGTCTTCCTAAGCCGCAAGCTCACCCCAGCTGAAACCAGGTACAGTATAGTGGAGAGAGAGTGCCTGGCTATCAAGTGGGCACTTGAGTCTCTCCGCTATTTGTTCTGCCTGGTGACTAACCACTCCCCGCTCAAGTGGATGAGTCAGGCCAAAGACAGGAATGCCTGGGTCACCAGATGGTTTTTGTCTCTGCAGAACTTTAAGTTCTCGGTAGAGCACAGAGAAGCCGGTTTCAGGGAAACGCGGATGCCCTGTCCTGGGTGCATTGTCTGGCGTGTGTCCACCCCCTCAGGGTTGAACAAAGGGGGGGGGTATGTGACACAGTGAGAGGTTGTGTCTGCCAAGGCAGGTATTTTCCTCCTAGCATCTGCGGCTGGGCTGGTTTCCAGCCAGGTGAGGTCAAATACAGGTCTGGAGTTTAAGTGCCGGTCCTGGCTGTCCTTAAATAGGCATCTGGGCTCAGCAGAGATGTCTCTGTTTTTGGGATCTGAGGCTTGTGCCGTGCTGGAGGGCTGAGAGCCGCATGCTGGGGAAACAGGCCCCCTAAAGCCTGCTGTTGGCTACTGGAGGCAGAACTGCCAGCAAGGTGACTTGTGTTATATGAACTTTCCATTGTAGGTGTAAATGTAGTAGTAGAAATAATGAGGAATCAGTTGTAATAAAACAGTTAAACATTTACTGAATCAATTGTCTTCAGGTAGTCAGTATAGATAGAGTTAATTTGTATGGCATGAGTGATAACTCAGAAATAAGTTCAATAGTAATCCTTTTATCAGGTTTAGGCAATTGTCAGTTGAGGAGTTCTCTTTGAGGTTCACACTTTAATGTAGCGTGGCGCAGACATAGCGGAATGCGCCTTGACTTGGGGGGAAGACTGCAGGCAGGTAAGGTTTAAGGGATTGGGAGTGTGGGTAAAAGGGGAGTTAGTGTGAGGGGTGGAGTTGAGGAATGGTTTGGCGGGCAGTATAAAAGGAAGGGAGAGGAGGGGCTTAAAGAAAGTTTGGCAGAAAGCGTGGAAGTTGCAGCATGGCGGACCTGGAGGTTCTGATGGCGGCGGTGAGGGATGCGGCGCGGCAGCACGGTACGGTGTGGCTGCAGGAGCATCTCACTGGGGCGCTGAGTGGGGTTCCTGTCCCGAGAGCACAGGGGGAGGTGAGGACCATGACGCGCCGGTCGGTTCCCCCGGAGCGGTTCAGCCCTGAGGCGACCCCACGAGTCAGGAGGCGGGTACGGAGTCCTTCCCGTGACCCACAGCGGTGATCGGCGGGACCTGCTCTCTACTTGGCACCTCGTTGCAGCGGGAGGTCAGTGGCGGTGCGTGCGGGGTCAGCGGGGGAGGCTCGGTTGGCTGCCGGGCCTGCCCCCAGGTCCGGAATGGAGACGCGCGGTGGTGCGAGGCCCCTGCGATCGGCGGGGTTTGGTGAGCGGCGCGCGATGGCGGACTCACCTGCGGCTGCGGGGGGAGTCCTTCCGGTGTGTGGCGGTGCGGCCTGTCTGGATCAAGAGGCCCCTGCGCGTGGAGGAGGACGGGCGCTGAGTGCTGCGGCAAGAAGCATCCGGGATGGGAGTGTGTCGCGACCCCTGGTGGTGGGCCGGCGACAGGCTCGGGCAGCGCCGACTAGTGGGCAGGAGTTGTCTCCGCCTCCTGTGCGGCGGTACAGCGGGAGTGGAGCTGGAGAGGAGGGGGTGATTTCTCCTGTGAATAATTATGATGAGACTGCGGTGACTGGAGCCGGGAGGTCCTTGGGGTCATCAGACCGACGCGGACGCATGGATCAGGGGTCCGGTTCACACACCCTCGCTAGGAGCTCGTCATCTGGATGGAGTATGGAGGACGGAGAGCTGGAAGCGGAACCTTCTCTGGCGGCAGGTGTCCCGATGGATGAGGTGGTGCCGGATGCTGTGCCGCGTTCGTTTGGGGGCCCGTCGGCGACATCTGGTGGAGGAGTTGCGGCTGCTGGGTCTTCCGCCCAGGGACGGCCAGGTGAGAGGACGTCTGGACTTGATGCTGTTGGGGCGGGGGTTGGGGGTGTTTTGCCTAGTCAGATGGTGGGGGGGGGTCTGCGGGTTTAGCGCAGGAACTGTTATCCGGCATGTTGTCTCTTTTGTCGCGGTTGGGGCAGGGCACCTCTTTGTCGCCAGCTGCGGTCTGGGCTCCTGTGCAGGGTGTCAGTAGTTCGGGGATTGTGGCTTGGGCGGAGGGCCGGGGTGTCCAGTCTGGGTCAGCAGCGGGGTCCGGTGTGGGGGAGACAGATACTCGAGGGAGTGTGTTGGGTGACGGTGTTCGGTTGGCGGACACGGCTAAGGGCGAAGTTTACGTTTGTTTCGAGGGTCCGTTGGGGGCTCACTTGAAGCAAGAGGTTAAGGACAAAATATGGCGGGATGAGTATGTAGAGATTTTTTACTGCTTCCGTTGGAGAAGTTTCATTTGGATAGGGGAAAACCGGACGAAAGTAAGCAAGAGGAGGAGGAGAAGCGGAGGTACAGGCTCATTCCTCGTACTTTTCAGAATTGGCTTCAGGCGTTCGCCATTTTTGCTAGCGTGATAGGGGAGAAGGTACCAGAACATTGCTCTGCGTTGTTTTGTTATATGGATGCCATTGGTGAGGCTCATCGGGTGTATGGGGGTGTGTCTTGGCTCCGGTACGATGAGCAGTTTCGGCAGAGGAAGGCAGTCAGGCCGAGCATTTGATGGGATCACAAAGACATAAGTCTTTGGATGAGATTGATGACGGCTCCTAAAACTGTGTCTTTGCCCTTTCGTGGAGGGGCCGCGGGTTCCTCGGCCGGGGAGGGGCAGGGGGTTGGGAAGAAGGGTTGTTGCTGGCAGTACAACGAAGGTCATTGCTGGTTCATGGCCGACTGTTGGTTCAGACATGAGTGCTCCGGTTGCGGAGGCGCCCATAGTTTGTCCAAATGCTTCCGGAGAGGGAGGGGCAAGGGACCCAAGGCTGCTTCAAAGAGGGGTGACGCCGGTGAAGGTGGGAGAGATGGTGCCTTATTTAAGGACGTACCCAAATAGGGAGGCGGCTGAATTCTTGCTTGCAGGTTTTCAGAGGGGTTTAAAAATTCCGTGTCGGTCGGTGATGGTACAGTTCCGCGGAACTTGTCCTCGGCTTTGCGTTGTCCGGGGGTGGTGACCAAAAAGATTGCTAAGGAGGTTGCGGCTGGAAGGGTCGTGGGTCCTTTTAGTTGTCAGCTGTTGCTGGAATTTTGGGTCTCACCGTTGGGGTTAGTGCTTAAAAAGGAGCCCAATAAATTTTGTTTAATCCATCACCTGTCCTTTCCGCCGGGTGGGGCGGTGAATGATGGGATAGCGGAAGATTTGTGTTCTGTTTAGTATACTTCTTTTGATGCGGCTGTTCGGTGGGTCCATCGCTTTGGGCAAGGGGCTCTGTTGGCGAAGACCGATATTGAGGCCGCTTTTCGATTTCTACCGATCTATCCGGAGAGTTTTCATTTGTTGGGTTTTCAGTGGGGGGGGGGGAGTTTTTACGTAGATTGTTGTTTACCGATGGGTTGTGCGATTTCATGTTCCCTGTTTGAATGCTTTAGTACTTTTTTGGAGTGGGTAGTGAAAAAGGAATCGGGTTGGAATTCGGTTTTACATTATCTTGATGACTTTTTGTTTATCGGCCCTGCTGGTTCGCGGGTTTGTTCGGTTTTGTTGCGGACTATGGAACGGGTGGCTGCTCGTTTTGGAGTGCCGTTGGCCCCGGACAAGACTGAAGGGCCTTCCACGGTGCTTCGCTTTTTGGGGATTGAGATAGATAGCATGGTTATGGAATGTCAGCTGCCGGTTGATAAGGTGGGGGATTTGTTGGAAGATTTGGCGTTTCTGGTGCGGGCTAGGAGAGTTCAGCTGCGGAAGGTTCAGTCGGTGCTGGGCAAGTTGAACTTCGCTTGCCGGATATTGCCAATGGGTCGGGTTTTCTGTCGTCGGCTGGCGCAGGCCTCAGCTGGAGTAGTAGTTCCGTTTCATTATTTGCGATTGTCCTCTGATGTGAGGGAGGATTTGCGGGTGTGGCAGACTTTTCTGGTGGATTTTAATGGTCGGGCTATGTGGATGGAGGCGCCTGTTTCCAATGTGGATTTGGATTTGTTCTCGGTTGCATCCGGTTCAGGCGGTTATGGGGTTTATTGCGGGAGGCAGTGGAGTGCGGGGCCTTGGCCGGTGGAATGGCGGGAGGCCGGTTTTCTTGGGAACTTGGTTTTGTTGGAGCTTTTACCAATAGTGTTGGCTACGGTTCTGTGGGGTGACAGGTTGCGTAATAAGCGGGTACGTTTTTACTGTGACAACATGGGGGTGGTGCAGGTGATCATGGGGGTGGTGCAGGTGATTAATAGTCAATCGGCCTCGTCTCCTCTGGTGCTGCGATTGCTCAGGCTGTTGGTGTTAAACGGTTTGCGGTTGAATGCTTGTTTTGTTCCTGTTCACCTTACGCGGGTGGAGAACTCCGTAGCTGACGCTCTTTCTCGTTTCCAGTGGGATCGTTTTCGTGGACTGGCGCCGGAAGCGGAGGTTCAAGGGCTGTCCTGTCCCCAGTGGCTCTGGAGCGTGGCCTTGGGGTCTCAGCTGACCTGATTCGGCGGTCTGTGAGTAGCGGGACATGGTCGTCTTACTCGGCGGTGTGGTCCCTTTGGGAAGGTTTGTTGGAACGAGTTGGGGGAGGTGATTCGGTTGAGGAGTGGCAGATGCTGTTGGTGTATTGGTTGGGGGAGTCGTTCAGTGACTGGTTGTCTTTTTCGGTTGCTTCCAAGAGGTTAGCTGCGGTGTCCTTCTGGTTGCGTTTGCGCGGTTTGTGTGGACGTGACTAAGTGTTTTCTGGTGCGGCAGGCTTTGAAAGGCTATCGCCGTGGTGCTGTTCACAGGGATTCCCGGCGCCCTGTGTCTTTTGAGGTTTTGTCGCAGTTTTGGGAGCAGGCCGGTGTGATTTGAGGTCGTGCTGTTTAGGGTGGCTTTTTCTTTAGCTTTCTTCGGGGTGTTTAGGATCTCTGCGTTGGTGTCGGCTACTTGTAAGGGGGCCGGTGGTCTGTTGAGGGAGGATGTTAGTATTCAGGATAGAATGTTGCGGTGTAGGTTGCGAAGGTCCAAAACGGATCAGATGGAAAGGGGGCGGTGTTGTGGTTACGTCCTCTGGTGGACTCTGTTCTTTGTCCGGTGCGCTGTGTGGAGGAGTTTTTGGCGGTGCAGCCGGGCGGTTTCGCGCCTTTGCTGGTGCATCAGGACGGATCTAGTTTGTCGGATTTTCAGTTTGTGGAGGTGTTCCGGGCATGTTTGAGGGCGGCGGGGTTGCCGGCCCAGGAATATGCGTCGCATTCGTTTCGCATTGGTGCAGCGACCGAGGCGGCCAGGTGGGGTCTGGGGGACGGTGTCATTAAAAGGATTAGTCAGTGGGAGTCGTCGTATTTTCGGTCATATGTTCGACCGCATTTGTTATATGGAGGTACACAGTAGATGTTGCTCCGGGGAGTTGTTCTTAGGTTTGATGTCAGTTCTTGTTTTGTTTTGCAGAGCCGGCAACCTGTTTGGCGTGGATTTTCGGACACTCTTACGTCTACTGAGAGCCTTACAGGCGGACGTGCGGCGGAACGGTCATCGTTTGGGTTTTTCTCCTGCGCAGTTACAAGTAGGGTGGATTGGGTTGCGGGGCCTCATGTGGGGGCGGGTGCTGCCAGAGTTTCAAGCTTACGTAGCCTTGGATCGGGCACCTGACATTGTGGTACTGCACGTGAGGGGGAATGATTTAGGCGTGCGCAGGTCCCGGGATGTTATTAGAGATATTAAGTTGGACCTGCTCCGATTGCTGTCACAATTCCCGGACTTGATTGTGGTCTGGTCTGATGTAGTTGCCAGGAGGACATGGCGGTTTGCGCAGTCAGTGGACCGTATTAATAAGGCCCGGGCAAAATTGAACAAGGAGGTAGGGCGTTTTGTTCGTCGCCAGGGTGGTTTGGTGGTTCGGCATCAGGAGTTGGAGGCGGCCTCGCCTCAATTTCTGAGGGCGGACGGGGTCCATCTGAACGATCTGGGGATTGGCATGTGGGCTTTGGGGATTCAGGACGGATTGGAAGTGGCTCTCAAGGTGTGGCGTGACTCCCACAGGTGAGGTGTCACCGGTGGTTGTTGGTGGCAGTTTTTGATGTGGGATCCTGGGGGGCAATTCATGGTTAAAAGATGCGTTAGATGGTGGAATGCGCGTCTATTGGAGTTAAGAAGCTGATTAATGCGCCTCCTGTTCGGCCTAAGAAGGCCTAGGGAAGTGTATATTTGAAATTGGTGGATCTGGTGTCTTTGGATCGGTGAATGCGGCCAAGGGCAAGGAAAGTCATAAGTAACGGAGATCGGGAATAATACGTGTTTGGGGTTGCCTCCCAGGATCTCTTTGTGGGATAACAACGGTTAAAATGTTAAGATGATGTTTTGATATTATTGTTAGATAATATTTATGTTTAAAAGAAAGGTTGTAATTTTATATGTTAAATTAATAAAGGTGGCCTTTACGGCCATATTTTACCAACAAAATGGTGGTTTGCGTCTTATTAGAAAAGGGGGGTTGTGGTATGGGAATGGGGTAGCCGGAAGGTGTTCTTCCATCCCATTAAGTCATTAAACTTAAGTCCAAACTATAGCAGTCTGGTACTAAATATGTTGTTTTCTACTTATCTTGAACTATCCAATAAGGGCATTCTCCCTCGTGGCAGGCATCAGTCTTCTGCTACATTATTTGCAGGATGCTCTCCTGAAGGATTCAGGTTTTTAGGTTTCCACTATATCCCAGAAAGCTTCTAGTGAATAAATACAATTCTGCGCACTAATTATCCATTTGTGTCCTGGCACTCTTAAAGTTGCTCTCAGGCACTTGTGCTGGTGAGGTCCATAGGCTAGCTTCAGCTGTAACCCTCACTAGGCTTGCTTCATATTCGGACATAGACTTACTGTCTGATGCGTTGCTGCTGTAGATAAATGTTCGCTGTACTCACTTAGCCTGGCCATGACCAAGGGGTAGAATTAGCAGACTGCATGGTGGACGATGCCTGTTTCTCTCCTCCAGATACTTGCTTCCTCCTAAAACACTTCAATACACTCTACGCTACATTCTGCTCTCTCTCTCTTCCATTTCTGAGCTATACACACCCCAAGCTATATCAATGAGTGGCTCCAGCACCACCTAGGGGCGAATGGGTGTAATGACATTGCCAGCCTGATAATAGGAAATACCATACATTGCAAATACATTAGATAAATAATCAGATGTTTAAAGTGTCCCATTTACACACATATGTCGGACTCTGCACTAACAGATTGTCGGGAAGGAAGCATTCCTTCCAGACAATCTGCTGATTGCTAGCGGAGGAGACCGGTGCATTTTCATGCAGCGATCTCCTCCAGCTCCTTCAGAGTATGGGGAGAAGCGATCGCTAATGCCATCGCTCTTCCCCATACTGTCTCGTTGTTTCCCGGCAGTAGATTGTGTTTACACAGCACCATCTGCCACTGGGAAATGATGATCTTTTGTGCTGCACAAAAGATACAATTACCCGATAAACAAGCATTTTGATCGTTCATTGGGTAATCCGTGGTGCATTTATACAGTGAGATCATTCCTAATGAGCATTACTAGTAACACCGATTAGTAATGATCCGTTCAATTGTGGGCCCATGTAAAGGTCCCTTTCAAAGCATTGTTTCTAGAGAACTATAATACAATGCCATAAGAAGGCACCATGAGGGGGAACACAGAGGGGGACTTTTATTAAGATTGGAGCATTATGCATCGGTCTAAATACAGTATATTCCCTATTGGCGTTAGCTTCACAATTATTAAAAGAAGTATGCCTTTAAGAATTGGGGAAAATCTGTGTAGGTCCACGCAGCAAAATATAAATTTGCATTAGCAAGGGAGCTGGTATAGCCGTCCAGTATAATGTGTGCGCCAGGCCAGCTATGGTGACCATCCACCGCTCACTCCCTGCCCTTCTTCGCCCACATTTTGAAAAAGTGGCTAGCGTGGCAATAAACCCCCAAAAGTCATACAATTGTGGTCAAGCATGGTGTGCGCCAACCTTTATGACTTTTTTACACCAGTTTTCTGACATACAAGGATTGATAAATGTCCCACAGAGAGCCTACTGTATGTGTCTGTAATAGGGATCCATGAGGATTCTGTGTGCCACCATATACCTATCCCAAAATGTTTGAGGGGATCCTTGAGAAGGTTAAGCCTCTCAGACTCCTGGGATGCTAGCCGTATGTTCATTTAGTTTTAGAGTGGAGATCAAAGGTGGACATAGACTATTTCAGAATTTATAATTGGTGTTGGCATATAATGGCAGAAAATTGCAATGCTACCCTTGAAAACGGAACTATGTATTGTATCCAGTGGCACGAAATGACATGATTGCACAGAGATGGTTGATTCTGGCTGACTTCTATGGGAAACACCATTATTGTTTTATGCCATGTATATACACACGTGATGAGAAGTTGGAACGCTTGCTCTCTTAGTTTGGAGCACATATGGCAGGCAGATTGCATCCTGAATGTAACACTGTACAATCTCCAACCCCTGTAGCTACCTCCCTCTCTGATCCTCTCGCACCTTGGCAAGAAATATATGCCGCCGCAGCACGGAGACGCTTGTCACCAAGCATCCCTACAGCTGTGCCTAAATAATGTATGTATGCAGATACAGTATCAGATCCTGACAGATCATAATCTGTTTATCAGTCTGATTATCCGTCATATGTTTATGTATAATAATAACCCTCCTCATCCTATAAACATCTGTGTCTGCCTATCAGCATGGATTTATCTCCCCATATCTCAAAGTATAAGACACGCAACCACGTGTTGAAGTTAGTAATGGTGAAGTCATTGACCACATCAATGCGGTATAAGCTCACACAGCTGAACGTGGGTAGTACAGATGAGTAAAGGACAAAATGCTAAGATGATTTAAGGAAGGAAATTTGAAGGCTGAGGTATACTATTGTAAATGACAGATTTAGAGTGCACTGGTAAGGGGTCAGTAAATGTTTTGCAGGAGTAGGACACCAGATCAGATAACCGATGCCATAACTAGGTGAGTTCTGCTAATTGAGTATGTAACTGATGGCTGATAGATCATCAGACAATACTGTACATGAAAGCATTGAATGATATGTGAGTTATATATACATAACGATCCCATAAAGTTCTCATTCTGTTTAATCTTTCCCATGAGAATTTTTATATAAAAAGTATAGAGAAACTGCAGTAAAAATATCACTCCACCTAATCTGAAGAACGTGTAGGAACCAAGAAATATATTTGTTACCCTAATAGCTGGACAATCTTAACCATGAGTCTAACGTCTACCAGGTGTTGCACCCATTGTTGTTGGACTTGGGATGCTTAGTTGTACCATCTACTATAACAAAGGATCAGCCATATTGAAATCAGACATGCCTGCTCTTTCCTCTGAATCTGAAGTCAGGGGAGAGTCTAGAGGCCCCCATATATATAAGATAGTTGTCTGGTCCTGCCAAAATTGGTGGGTTTGGCCAACGTTGATCTAATGTGTATAGGCATCTTTACTGTTGATAAGATTTGATCAAAATTAAAGTGGTTTCCAAGTTAAATTAAAACTCTGACAGCAGCAGTAAATATGCTAAAATAACAAAAAAGTGATACTCCCCACTTTTTTCTCCTGCTGCTTTAGGTGCCGTGCTCCACTCTTCTTCGAGAGTTTGCTTTCTAGGGTACAGTTGTGATGTCTCATACCCATCTCCTCTCTGCTGCTGCCAATCACCTGAGCTCAGCAGTCACATTCTATAAACTGTTAAGGCCAGTGATTGGCTGCACAGGTGTGCATAGAAAGTCACCACTGCAGCCAGGAACATGACATCATCACTGCAGGACTGGAGTGCGATGCTGGAAACAGTAGGGAAGAAAAATGTTAAGTATCACTTCTTTTGTTATTTTACCACATTTGCTGTTGCTGTCAGAGTTTTATCAGGACACTTGACAGCCCCTTTAAGATTCCATGAGTATTTATGAGAGGAAAGATAAGGATATAGAGATGAGCCATCATAGAGCCCGCCTAATAGAATTGACTGTGAACAGCATCATGCAGCTTGCTGTATATTGTAATACATGCAAGCTGCAGATACATACCAGTGCAAAATTTTAAATTACAACCATTCACAAAGGTGTTTTATTTAAAGCACATAATAGATGCAATGCCATAATTTAAAAAAAAAGTAATCAACAAATCAATAGAAAGGTGTGCATAGCCTTTAACTGGTAAGATAGTACTATAATTATGCATAGTACAGGCTAATACCGGCTTCTAATCTGGCTTGAAACATACAATATTCAATTTAATTCCTTCATGTGCAGCGTCCCACTATGTGTGTGTGGGCACTGCTCAAAGCACTTTTTACCTTGTCAATTGCATTATGTTGTATTGTGGTACTTTGTATTGATGTACTTTGTATTAATGTATCTGCAAAATCCCTGTTACCAGGCAGATTAGGTGTAATTTATACATCCCACCACTAGGTGGGGATATAGCTTAGGTCTTATATATACCTAGTCAGTTGAGACCAGGATTGAGTTGAGATTAGGCAGATTAAAAATGTAGTCAGAGATGAGAGCAGATCTGAGGAAGTCAGATTAGATTAGTGGGAGAAAATGTAGAGTGAAGACTCCATGACACAGATAAGTGAGTGGAGCCAACTTCGCTAGATGGTGATACTAAGATGTGAGGCGCAGAAGAGCGTTTTCCTTCTGTGGCCGGACTATACACTTGCATCCCTGACCAGTAGGAGAGAGTTTGCCTCCCTGGAATAGAAACGGGCTTCCTAAGGAATCATCTGTGATAAGAGCTATTATTGAGGACCACAGACAGCTTTGCACATGGTGGAGGACTTATAGCTTCTGGCAGCCACACCATACTTCTGAGAGACAGATGAGTTTTCCTGTCCAAATGTTCAGCTTGTAGGGAAAGGACAAGGAATAGGACTGAGCACATCTACAGGAACAAGGTACACCTAACCCACAGCTCCAAGTCAAAACCTAAAAAGCCTAGCAACAGTGGATTTGCAGAATCAACTCTGTTAACATTAAGAGACTGCATTTTTGTACTGCTGCAACCAAAGTCATCAACAGTAAAAGTTGTGAGTTGCATCTTACCACTGTCTACCTCATTATTACTACTAATGGTTGTACCACCATTAACAGTACTGGGGTCACAACAAAAAACATCAAGGGACTCAGCCGCAACAAGCACCCTAAGCACCCCTAACATCAAGGGCACCTCAACCACCACATTGGCTGATGCTTCCCTACCACTGAGCGTGCCCTGGAGGACTTTGTGCTGTCTACCTCAACACTGTACTGCCAGCCCAGGGAGGCTTTCTGCTAACCATGAGTAAACTGATGAACTGTGTGTTATACTTTGGCCCCTCATCGGTCCACCGCGCACCTCTGCGCTACTGGCTGGCTGCACATGCATTTTATTTTTTAAATTGATGAAATGAACAGAAGTATATATTAGCTAAGTATTGTAAGCTATATAACACAGACATTATAATGTATTCTTATCTATAGATGTTGCTTTTATTCTCACATAGCTCAAGAGGCATTTGGGTAGCATGTTTAGATAACTTTTGTTTAAAAAAAATTCAAGCCCCCTGGCTCCAGGCTCTTCTCAGCCATGTTACCTGTTTGGTCAGAGCATTCAAATATTTCTATAATAATACCTAGGCTAGTGACATGTAATAGTCTGCCAGTAGGCTATATGTCCTTTGGACAACTGTAGAAAGCTGTTGGTATCTGCAAACTGAAAAGTGGATCAGCACTAAACATTAGCTGAATACATAAAACATGGATTTAGAAGGGAAGACATCAATCCCATTTTTCATCGAATCTCCCCGTTGTTAACTGACATTTATTCATACTTTAGGTCTTATGCCAATAACTATCTTGGTATTCAGACCACATGGATTCAAAATATGGGTACTAAACATTTTTAAGGCTCCTGAAATCCATATACCTAAAGTTGATGTTATCATCTCTAAAGAGAAAAAGATGGATGGAAAGTGGATCTTTGTTGAGTTTCTAAGAGTAGATGTCCATGGATGAGGGAACAACTAATCCAAGAATTTTACAGTTCCTTCTTGAAGAACATCCATTGACTTTACTAGCCTCACCTAGGGTTACAAAACCATTTCTAAGGCTCTTGTAATAGATCAAAACAAAGTTACATTTCCAAACCTTGAACATTCAAGCAAGTGGAAACAATTCTTTTCAGATGATCCAACAAGAACATCCAAGGAACTCAA
Source organism: Bufo gargarizans (assembly GCF_014858855.1). Taxonomy (NCBI): domain Eukaryota; kingdom Metazoa; phylum Chordata; class Amphibia; order Anura; family Bufonidae; genus Bufo; species Bufo gargarizans. The sequence continues at coordinate 134,694,762 of NC_058085.1, forward strand.
GATGTAAGTGTTTCAGATTCCACAATAATTCAAAGACTGGGCAAGTGTCACGGATGGTGTTACAGAAAACTAGAAGACACAAATGAAGATCCGACTGACTTGATCCAAAACTAAGGAACAAAAGGGTAAGCCCTGTAACAGCCCTAGCTCTCTCACTTACTGCTCAGCCTATGCAAAAATCTCAATGGTAGAAAATTGCATACCCTCGTTTCTCGACTGTATGACACCTGAACACCCTATAATAGTGAGGGACACGACCACCGGCTCCCTACACTTAATACAGAGGGAGTCAGGGTCAGCTAGGATCAAGCCCACAGAAATAAAGAAACAGACTTATCTTGTGGATGCAGCAGTAACAGCTTCTAGCATCAGCACACTCCAGGAAGTTGTATAAACCGCAAGGTAAGGCAGTATGGGGAGGAGATATAAAGGGAGGCAATCAATGCTAATAGATGACAGCTGGGAGAGGGAGGAGAAATGTCAAAACGAAAGCAAAACAAAAGAAGATCATGCAGAAGGTACTGAAGAACGTCTAACAGAACTTCTCAAAGATCTGGTGGTGACAGCAAGAGGGGATTCATGACAGCGTGATAAGACAAAAAACAGTTGCCACTCAAAAGTTATGTCGACACGGCCATATTTTTTATTAGGCATTTCAGAGCACGTGTCTAGGGTGGGACCCAGCATGAAGGCAGTGCTAGAGAGGCAAATTATTTTCTATTAGTAATTTTTTTTAAATTTCGTAGTTCGCCGCAGGGAGTGAGGATGTGGGGTGCCAGCCACCAGAACAGGCTACAACAGTATCAGCTCTGCGGCCCACACGTAAGAAAGAGAAGGAGAAGGATTTTCTTACCTCTCCTCTGCACTGCTGCACAAAGTGAAAGTTGATTGGTACAGCAGCAGTGGGCAGTAGCTGCTACTTTACCAAACATTTTAGTCACACTCCTGTGACAAACAGGGCCCCCCAAGAGAAAGTGCTAGGGGGACCCTAGAGAAGCTTAATCTGCCCACCAGCCTAGCTGTTAGCACCGCTGACCTCTTGTCCCTGTGACAGACATGGCCCATCAAAGAGAATGTGGGGCGCCTCTGAGCACCACTGCCTGCTCACCTGCCTCTGAGCACTGCTGCCATCTGCCTGCCAGTGCCACTGACCTCATGCTTCAGACTCCCTATCTTGTGGATCAATGGATTCTGGTGGCCATCCTGACCAAGATCAGTGAGTCTAATACTCAGTGCTGCTCATCCTACGCTATATTATGCCCCTTTTATTTTGTACTGTGAACCCTACCCTATACTGTGCACCTTTATACCCTGAGCTATGTCCTATTATCATACCCTGTACTAAGTCCCCTTATAGTATGTCTATACTGTGCCTACTAACCTGTACAGTGCTTCCTACCCAGTACTGTGCCCCTTTATACCATGTAATATGCTCCACTATTATACCCTGTACGGAGCCCCCTTATACTCTGTGCTGTGCCTTCTGCCCTGTACTATCCACTTTTATACCCAGTATTGTGCCCCCCCTTGTACAGTCCTCCCTACCTTGTTCTATGCCCCCTCTCATACCCTATACTGTGCCCGTGGTCATATACTGTACTGTGCTCCTTTATACTGTGTTATCCAGCTACAGTATAGTGGTGATATCCATTCATTGTATGTTGGGGTTATCCAGTCAGTGAAAGCGGTGTGTTCCAGTCACTATATAGCGGTGTTTCCAGTCATGGTATGGAGGTGTTATCTAGTCATGGTATGGGGCTATTATGTTACAGTGTTTGTTATCCAATCACAGTACTGAGCTATTATTCAGTACGGTGGTATTATTTTGTCTCTGTATGTTGGTAATGTGTAGTCAATAAATGTATTATTATTTGGGGGTAGGGCTAAGCTACGTACAGTATATAAATTCCAGTGCATGATACCGTAGTGTGCCCAATAGAGCAAATGAGCCTTGGAGAACACAGTCCACATCACTGATCACCAGGACCACGCTGTGCACTAGGTAGTAGCGATTATATTTATTAGTTGTGCCATCAATAATTATTTTTACGGATTTACCACTGATGTTCAATGATAAACCATAGTTTTATCATTAATCTCTTTTGTTAACACTGACCAATTTCTTATTACAACTGTCCTGAAACCAGTGAATCATGGTGGTAATTGGCAAGTGTAAAAGTGCATTATTCAACCTCGGTGCCTAGGGCTACATTAGCTGTAAATACAGCACTGGACATCAATACTTCCCCAAGATGTTATGGATAATCTTCTATAGATGGGTAAGTGAAAAGTGCTTTGACCTATTATGTTGAATTGAAATACTAACACATCATCCCCCAATAAGAACTTTATATCAACAGTCAAGCACCTTTGAGGATCAGAAACCAGTATGCCAAATACTGTAGGCAATAATACAGGGCAAATACTTTTTCATAGTACTGTGTTGCAGTTCAGCCTCAAACAAATAAAAGGTGCTGAAATGTAATACAAGACTAAGCCCTTGGAGAAAAGTAGTGCTGCTTAGAAGAAAAAAGCAGATCTATATTTCTAATCTCATACAACCCCTTTAATATAGACATTTGCTTCTTATTTATAGTCCAATAGGTTCCTTCAAAAGAAAAAAATGTCCTTCTGACAACATGATGTGGATAATCTACAAAAAATGTCATTGACTTTCGACTTGACAAATGTTCTTATCTCTAGGGCAGTTCCTGAATACTGCAGCATAGTATGAAGTTGTATTTAGAGACAGTTTGTAGGGTTTTATGTCTCACTTACATGGTCACTCATCATAGTGATGGATGTGACAACCTATTATGTATCATAGACAATTTCTGTGCTTCTCACAGGGGTCACTGGAAACTTAAAGTAGTCCTGGAAAAAAACAAAATGTGGTCCAATGTTGTAGGTAGGGCAACGTAGGCAGGGCCACTAGAAGGGGCGACACTGCCTTAGCGCAGCACAGAATATCACCCCAGCAAAACAAAATATCAAAGTGCAGTGCAAATTACGGCCTCAACAGAAGCAAACACTACAGTGCAGCACAAAATGCTGTACCTGCAGAACCAAAATCCACAGTGGAGCGCAATGCGATGGCATTTGAGACAGATTGCTTGAGAAAGATCACACTGATAGAAACGTCGCATTTGTCTTGGTGAAAATAAAGTATAAAGGATCAAGGCTGGAGAGTGCTGCTGTTTTTATTTCAACTTTACCGGCATTTGAGACAGCTGATTGAGAACGGCTACCAAACATTCTTAGTGGGGAAGAAAGAAACTCTTCAGATAGAGTCCACCACTTGACTAATTGTCTTGCATCGGGTGGAAGAAGACCTATGTAGACCATGTAGCTGTTATCTTCTGGTATTAAGGAATTTTTGACTGATCATGAAAATAAAAAGCAAAACTATAATATCTACAAGAGCTTAAAGAGGCTGTCCATGTTTTCTTTTTTTATTTTTTTTATTTGCATCCAAGCCTGGAATACCTGTGGAGAAATCCACACTCATCTCCTCTCTTCAGCTCCGTTCTGTCTCTGTTACAAGTGTAGTGAGGGACAGACAAGGACAGTAAGCGCTAAGGCTAGAACCCAGCCCACTTTCCCTACTTACTTGTAGTGCAAGCCCTAGATAGCTAGACTGCAACTGGTCGACAGTCCCTACACTATTTAAGTTCAGAACAAACAATAAAGACAGACAAACACAATATCAGAGTCATATGTAAATGGATCAGAACCAGACAAGCCATGCAGTACCAAACGAGAGACAGAGAGTGGTCAGAAGACAAGCCGGGGTCAGAGGAACGAGCACTCTAATAAGCACAGAAAAAAGGAACCAAGAGCACAGCTAGTGAGTCAGAGACTATTACTGTCCATGGTACATGGCCAGGAAAGAGTTTAACTAGAGCACCAAGTCCAAGGATCAGAACCTTATAGGTCATGACTCGGCGCTCCATTAGTCAGAAACACTAGTACATAGGAATAAAGCAGCTCAGCCCACTGCTAATCTCCTCCAGCATATACCCACTGTCAGGAAAAACAGCATTGCATCCTGTTGCTAGGGATGCTGTTGTGTCACCAGTGGGCATGGCTTAGCAGCACATCTCTTCCTGCATGACCGTGCCAAGGCTGAGGATTGCACCACTGGAGCCCAGGTAAGTATGTTACAGGCTCTCGCACAGGTCTTCTGGTCCCCATCTGTCAAATGCTATACAGATAAGGTCATTTGTGCCATAGACACGTCATTAGCTACAGTGGTGTAAGTGACCTTATCCTTGCAGAAGTTAGAACAGGTAGGGACTGGAAGACCAGCGGGGCGAGTGTAGATTTTTCCACATGTATTTCGGGCTTGGGTGCAAGACAACCCATTTATTGGCAGGTCTGGAAAGGAGACCTATAAAACGTATTCAATTTTTGCCCCATTTTTTATTAAAAAACTCTGGCAATAAGACAACATTAGGCTACACTCAGCTTCAGAGTCTAATATAATATCCACATGTTGCCAAATCTGAGAGCAATCCTACAAGATACAAGAACCTGTATGTTAATTTTATTATTCTATCATAATTTTTGCTGCTATCATTGTACACACAGTGTACACACACTTGGCACCTCCGCTGTTCAACTGTTTCAGGAAGCCATTGTGCTCACAGGAGCTCTGGTAAGCTCAGCCGGCTCCCAGCAGCTTTCCAAGCACAGCACTGTACACTGTATTGCAGTTGTACTTGGTATTGCAGCTCAGCGCCATTGACTTAAATGGAGTTGAGCTGCAACTAGACCACTCATGGAGTGATGGCCTCTTCTAACAGCTGATTAGCAGGGCTCCCTGGTGTTTGACTCTTACCGATCTGATGATGACCTATACAGAGGATAGGTGATCAAAATAAATTTCCAGATAACCCCTTTAATTAATCTTTAAAGGATAACTGTTGTTTTTTAAAAAATTTTGGGGGAGTATTGGATTGTGGTGATTAATATCACCTTAGTGGCCCTATTTCAACTTTTCACTGTGTATTCAATTACCCCTTAATTCCATAGTTTTGTTCCCTGTACTGCCTACTTTTACCTAGGGATGTCCCGATACCGATAACAGTATCGGTATCGGGACCGATACCGGACATTTGCACGAGTACTTGTACTCGTGCAAATGTCCCCGATACCACTGCCGATACCTGTGCGCCGCTTCTAAGAGGGTCCCCCCTTGCAAGTCCTAATGATCGCTGTCTCCGCAGCCCCGCATGCAAGTGATTTAAAATGTGTTAATCTTACTTTAATAATGGCCAGTCAGGTCGTGCCTGACCGGCAGCACAGCACTGCGCTCTCACAGTTAATTACATCGCGCCCCACCCACGGCCCCGCCTCCACCAATCCGGCGCTGCTTTCTTGGTGTTATCTCGCCAGATCACTCAGGCCCGCAGCGCACGCCGGATGACTGGAGTGGAGCAGTCTCCTCAGAGAAGGTGTGTAAATGTGCACACACTGCTGGCTTCATAACTCACAGAGGGGCACCTGGCAGCGTGGCACAGTGGTAATACACAGGGGACTGGCATGGCAGCAAATCCTTCATAGGGGGCCAGCCCGGGGGACAAAATCATGACATATATAGGGGCAAAGTGAAAAAAAATTATATATATATATATATATATATACAGAGCGGGCAAAAAATGTAATATATACACAGGGGACAAATGTAATATATACAGAGGGGGCAAAATGGATTTATAAAAAGACAGGGGCGTAACGATCGCAGTCGTAGAGGGTGTATATACAGGTCCTTCTAAAAAAATTTGCATATTGTGATAAAGTTCATTATTTTCTGTAATGTACTGATAAACATTAGACTTTCATATATTTTAGATTCATTACACACCAACTGAAGTAGTTCAAGCCTTTTATTGTTTTAATATTGATGATTTTGGCATACAGCTCATGAAAACCCAAATTTCCTATCTAAAAAAATTAGCATATTTCATCCGACCAATAAAAGAAAAGTGTTTTTAATACAAAAAAAGTCAACCTTCAAATAATTATGTTCAGTTCTGCACTCAATACTTGGTCGGGAATCCTTTTGCAGAAATGACTGCTTCAATGCGGTGTGGCATGGAGGCAATCAGCCTGTGGCACTGCTGAGGTGTTATGGAGGCCCAGGATGCTTCGATAGCGGCCTTAAGCTCATCCAGAGTGTTGGGTCTTGCATCTCTCAACTTTCTCTTCCCAATATCCCACAGATTCTCTATGGGGTTCAGGTCAGGAGAGTTTGCAGGCCAATTGAGCACAGTAATACCATGGTCAGTAAACCATTTACCAGTGGTTTTGGCACTGTGAGCAGGTGCCAGGTCGTGCGGAAAAATGAAATCTTCATCTCTATAAAGCTTTTCAGCAGATGGAAGCATGAAGTGCTCCAAAATCTCCTGATAGCTAGCTGCATTGACCCTGCCCTTGATAAAACAGTGGACCAACACCAGCAGCTGACATGGCACCCCAGACCATCACTGACTGTGGGTACTTGACACTGGACTTCAGGCATTTTGGCATTTCCCTCTCCCCAGTCTTCCTCCAGACTCTGGCACCTTGATTTCCGAATGACATGCAACAGTCCAGTGCTGCTTCTCTGTAGCCCAGGTCAGGCGCTTCTGCCGCTGTTTCTGGTTCAAAAGTGGCTTGACCTGGGGAATGCGGCACCTGTAGCCCATTTCCTGCACACGCCTGTACACGGTGGCTCTGGATGTTTCTACTCCAGACTCAGTCCACTGCTTCCGCAGGTCCCCCAAGGTCTGGAATCGGTCCTTCTCCACAATCTTCCTCAGGTCCGGTCACCTCTTCTCGTTGTGCAGCGTTTTCTGCCACACTTTTTCCTTCCCACAGACTTCCCACTGAGGTGCCTTGATGCAGCACTCTGGTTACAGCCTATTCGTTCAGAAATTTCTTTCTGTGTCTTACCCTCTTGCTTGAGGGTGTCAATGATGGCCTTCTGGACAGCAGTCAGGTCGGCAGTCTTACCCATGATTGCGGTTTTGAGTAATGAACCAGGCTGGGAGTTTTTAAAAGCCTCAGGAATCTTTTGCAGGTGTTTAGAGTTAATTAGTTGATTCAGATGATTAGGTTAATAGCTCGTTTAGAGAACCTTTTCATGATATGCTAATTTTTGTTAGATAGGAATTTTGGGTTTTCATGAGCTGTATGCCAAAATCATCAATATTAAAACAATAAAAGGCTTGAGCTACTTCATGATATGCTAATTTTTTGAGAAGGACCTGTATATACATTTTGCCCCCTCTGTATATATTACATTTGTCTCCTGTGTATATATTACATTTTTTGCCCGCTCTGTATATATTTCATGATTTTGCCCCCGAGGCTGGGCCTCTTTGAAGGATTTGCTGCCATGCCAGTCCCCTGTGTATGACTGGGGGGGTCGGGCCGGTGGGGGGGGGGCCCAATTCAAAGTTTGCCCCGGGGCCCATAGAACTCTAGTTACGCCTGGAGGTTGTCTGTAAAGCGACTTTTCCTGCGGCTTCTCTGATTCACACTTTCCGCAGAGGCCGCCACCGTCCCCGGCTCCTCCCCCCACAGACATCTGATCTCCGAATCAGAGCACAGGAGCAAGCCAGCCGCAGGAAAAGCCTCTCCAGAGTCCAGACACCCTCCTCATACAGAGTTTGCCTGCCAGGAGTTTCCAAAGGTAGAGGAACTGACCCTAGTAAATAGTAATAAAGCTTAGGAGAAATTCAGTAAAAAGAGAATATAAAATAAGGTGGAGGGGGGAGGAAATGGGCATATAACAGTGTTTCCCAAACAGTGTGCCTCCAGCAGTTGCAAAACTACACCTCCCAGCATGCAAAGGCTGTCCAGGCATTCTGGGAGATGTAGTTTTGCAACAGCTGGAGGCACATTGGTTGTGAAACATGGTTATATGCCCATTTATAAATTTATTAACCCTTGTACAAAGGAAAAGTAAACATTGCTATCAGCAACTGCACCGCTTAAAAAAAAAACCTTCCACTTATATTACATAAATAGTTGATACACTGCCTCCTGTACTTAAACAATGTTATAGTTCTGTTTTTGGGCCTTTTGGTTGGTCAGTGGTCACAAAATACATGTGTGTATTTTATTGTTAAAATTGGTATCGGTAATTGGTATCGGTGAGTACTTAAATAAAAGTATCGGTACTTAAAGCCAGGTCCTCCCCAGCAGCTGATAACAGTGCCTGGGCTGTGTGCACTTCTCCCTGTCCCTACACTTGGCAGACGCTCCCTCACTCAGCAGACTGGGACAATGCAGAGTGGAAGCAGCGCAGAGCAGGGAAGGGAGATCTGCCATCTGCTCAGTGTATAAGTGAAAGCAACATGTGGTAAGAGGACCTCTTTGTGCTGCAGGAGATTAACCCTTTAGGGGGAGGGCTCTGGTTACTGACACTTTTGGGAGTCTATTGTTACTGGCTAGTGAGGGCAGGCGGGATTAGCCTCAGGGGGAGGGCAATGGCGGCCATCTTAACTGAATAGTGAAATTGCAGTTTTATAAAGACTGGTTGCTAAGGGCTGAATCTTATTAACCCCTTAAGGACGTAGGGCATACCGGTACGCCCTATTTCCCGAGTCCTTAAGGACTCAGGGTGTACTGGTACGTCCTAACTTTAAATCCGGATTCCGGCGCCGCGGGGGTTAATCGGAAAGGGGATGCCGGCTGAAATCATTCAGCCGGCATCCTGTAACAACGCAGGGGGGGTCATTTGACCCCCCCCCCCCCCCCGTATCGGTGATCGCAGAAAACAGCAGGTCAATTCAGACCTGCGGTTTTCTGCGTTTCCGGTCCATTCGGGTCCCCGGTGACCTGATGAACCGGAAAAAGACTGCGATCGGTGTCATGATTATACACCACCAATCGCAGTACAAAGATTTGAAGAGGCAGTGCTGGTCCTGGTGCTGAACGCCGCTGTCCAGGGTGCTGATTGGTGCAGGGGAGAGAGGCGCGAGATTCAAACTTCCTGCGCACCTCTCTCACCTCCTCTTCCTGTTCTGCACGAGCACCCTGCAGCACCGTCCAGCACCAGCTCCTGAGTCCCCCTAATCGCCATCTATCACCCTCCTGCACCCATCGCCATCCAGGTAGGTTAGGGTCAGTGAGGGAGAGGCACCGTTAGGCAGGGAAAGAAGGGAAAAGTTAGTTTAGGAAAAAATAATATGAACTTTTATCAAAAAATTTCTGTGTTCCATCTTTCAGACCCCAGACCCCCCCTGCCATTTTTGGCTAGACCAGGTGGCTGGACACCGGTCAGTGCAGCCGAGATGAGGACATTTTGGGGCCTCGTGCTGCATATGGGTCTAGTCCAAAAACCCAGTGTCAGGCAATACTGGAGTGGGGACGTCCTATACCAGACCCCACTGTACAGTATGGTCATGACACGTCCCCGGTTTGAGGCCATCCGGAAATGTCTGCATTATTCCGATAATGCAGCATGTCCCCCCCGAGGTGATCCTGCCTATGACCGTCTGTATAAGATACGGCCGGTCATCGATCACTTTGGGGCCAAATTCATGGAGGCCTACGTACCTGGAAGGGAGGTCGCGGTTGATGAGTCTCTCGTTGCGTTCAAGGGGAGACTCAGTTTCCGCCATTTTATTCCCACAAAGCGGGCGAGGTATGGCGTGAAGCTATACAAAATTTGTGAGAGTACCTCAGAGTACACTTACAAATTTCGTGTGTACGAGGGGCGAGATTCCCGTATTCAACCCCCAGAATGTCCCCCCACTCTGGGTGTTAGCGGGAAACTCGTGTGGGACCTTATGTACCCACTGCTGGTTAACGGTTACCACTTGTACGTGGATAACTTTTATACCAGCACTCCCTTGTTCAGGTCCCTTGCCGCCAGATCTACGTTCGCTTGTGGGACCATGCGGAAAAATCTACGCGGCCTTCTTGCCTACCCCCTCCAGGTACCTATCCCCAGGGGTGAGACCCGTGCCCTTACCAGTGGAAACCTGTTGCTGGTCAGGTATAAGGACAAGAGGGATGTCCTTATGCTGTCCACAATCCACGGTAACAGCACCACCCCCGTCTCTGTGCGAGGTATCTCGGCAACAGTCCTCAAGCCCGATTGTATCGACTACAATCGGTATATGGGAGGAGTTGATATCTCAAGTCCTCAAGCCATATAACGCCATGCGCAAAACCCGGGCATGGTAAAAAAAAGTTGCGGTCTACTTGGTACAGGTTGCCATGTACAACTCTTTTGTACTATTCCGAAGCGCTGGCAGCACAGGGACATTCCTCCAGTTCTATGAGGCAGTCCTCAAGGCCCTGATCTTTTCGGACCGGGAAAGAGCAGGCCGAAGTACTTCAGGAACTGGAGGCGCCCGGATCGTCCCTGGCCAACACTTTCCAGGTGTGGTCCCCCATACTGGAAAGAAGGGACGAACCCAAAAAAAAGTGCAGAGTGTGTCGCAGGAAGGGGATACGGAAGGACACCACCACTCAGTGCGACACGTGCCCCGATCATCCAGGCCTCTGCGTTATCGATTGCTTCAGGGAGTATCACACTTCCATGGAGTACTAAATTTTTATAATCCCCAACAGTCCACTAGAGAACATAAAAAACTATGGCTTTCAGACTTTGGAGACACGAAAACAATATTTTTCCCCCCAAAAAATATTAGTTTTAGTGCAGGCATCCTCAAACTGCGGCCCTCCAGATGTTGTAAAACTATAACTCCCAGCATGCCCAGACAACCTACAGCCATCAGCAGGGCATGGTGGGAATTGTAGTTTTACATCTGGAGTGCCGCAGTTTTAGGATGCCTGCTTAGTGTCTCCAAAGTCTGAGAGCCATACATATTGGGCATCGTCGCGTGCGTAAAAGTCGTCGCTATAAAAATAACTTTTGACCAAACACCTCAGATGAACAGTGTTAAAACTATAAAATAAAAACGGTGCCAAAACACCAATTTTTGGGCAAAATTTCCATTTGAATCCTTTTTTCCGGTAATAAAGCAAGGGTTAACAGCCAAACAAAACTAAATATTTATTGCCCTGATTCTGTAGTTTGCAGAAAACCCCCACATGTGGTCGTAAATAGCTATATAGCCGCACGGCAGGGCATAGAACGAAGGGAACTCCATACGGTTTCTGGAAGGCAGATTTTGATGGACTGTTTTTTTTTTACACCATGTCCCATTAGAAGCCCCCCCTGATGTAGCCTAGACTAGAAACTCCAAAAAAGTGACCCCATCTAAGAAACTACACCCCTCAAGGTATTCAAAAGTTACTTTACAAGTTAACCCTTTAGGTGTTCCCAAAAACTAAATAGTGAATGTAGAAACAATTTTAGAATTTGAATTTTTTGTTACCTTGCCTCAAAAAAGAGTAATATAGAGCAACCAAAAATCATATTTACCCCTAAAATAGTCCCAAAACAACAACCACCTTATCCCGTAGTTTCCTAGATGGGGTCACTTTTATGGAGTTTCTACTCTAGGGGTGCATCAGGGGGCTTGAAAGGGTACATGGTGTAAATAAACCAGTCCAGCAAAATCTGCCTTCCAAAAACCATATGACGTTCCCCTTCCTCTATGTCCTTCCGTTTAGCCAAATAGTAGTTTACGACCACATATGGGGTGTTTCTGCAAACTACAGACTCAGGGAAACCCATTTTGAGTATTGTTTGGCTGTTAACCCATTTTTTCCAGTAATAAAGTAAGGGTTAAAATGGAAAATTTTCCAAAAAATAGAAATGTCTAAATAGTTTCTCCATCTGCCATTAACTCTTGTGGAACACCTAAAGGGTTAACAAAGTTTGTAAACCCAGTTTTGAATACCTTGAGGGGTGTACTTTCTTAGATGGAGTCACTTTTTTGAAATTTCTATTCTAGGGGTGCAACAGGGGGCTTCAAATGGGACATGGTATAAACAAAACCAGTCCTGCAAAATCTGCCTTCCAAAACCCATATGGTGTTCCCTTCCTTCTATGTGCTCCCGTTTGGCCAAACAGTAGTTTACGACCACATATGGGGTGTTTTTGCAAACTACAGAATCAGAGCAACCCATATTGAGTTTTGTTTGGCAGTTAACCCTTGTTTTACTCCTGGAAAAAATTGATTATATTGGAAAATTTACCAAAAAATTGAAATTTCGAAATTGTTTCTCCATCTGCCATTAACTCTTGTGGAACACCTAAAGGGTTAACAAAGTTTGTAAACCCAGTTTTGAATACCTTGAGGGGTGTACTTTCTTAGATGGAGCCACTTTTTTGAAATTTCTATTCTAGGGATGCAACAGGGGGCTTGAAATGGGACATGGTATAAACAAAACCAGTCCTGCAAAATCTGCCTTGCAAAACCCATATGGTGTTCCCCTCCTTCTATGTCCTCCCGTTTGGCCAAACTGTAGTTTACGACCACATATGGGGTGTTTCTGCAAACTACAGAATCAGGGCAACCCATTTTGAGTTTTGTTTGGCAGTTAACCCTTGTTTTTTTCCAGGAAAAAATAGATTATATTGGAAAAAAAATAAAAAAATCTAAATTCATAAAATGTATGTCCATTTGCCATGAATTCTTGTGGAAGACCTAAAGGGTTAACAAAGTTTGTAAAAACAGTCTTGAAAACTTTGAGGGGTGTCGTTTCTAGAATGGGGTCATTTTTGGGTGGTTTCTATTATGTAAGCGACAAAGTGACTTCAAACCTGAACTGGTCCATAAAAAGTGGGATTTTGAAGATTTCTGAAAAATTGCAAAATTTGCTTCTAAACTTCTAAGCCTTGTAACATCCCCAAAAAATAAAATATAATTCCCAAAATGCTACAAACATGAAGTAGACATATGGGGAATGTAAAGTCATCACAATTGTTGGGGGTATTACTATGTATTACAGAAGTAGAGAAACTGAAACTTTGAAATTTGCAAATTTTTCCAAATTTTTGGTAAATATGGTATTTTTTTATGCAAAAAAATTTACTTTTTTGACCCAATTTGTCATGAAGTACAATATGTGTCGAAAAAACTATTTCAGAATGGCCTGGGTAAGTCAATGTGTTTTAAAGTTATCAGCACTTAAAGTGACACTGGTCAGATTTGCAAAAAATGGCCAAGTCCTTAAGGTGAAATAGGGCTGAGTCCTTAAGGGGTTAAATATGGGGGTAAGTCAGTCTAATAGTAACTGATTCTGGAATATCATGTTATTAGTAACTACATATATGAAAATTGAAATTATGGTCTAAATGTGACAGTTATCCTTTGACAAACAATACAAATGCAATACAGACTAGAGAAAATAATTTTGGATAAACTACACGTTCCGAAATTAATTTGAGAAGAAAAATAGAGCTTAACGTGCTTAATCAAAACAATACCTTTATTAATAAATTGGGTTTTTAGAGCAAAAAACTGTTTGCTTAAGTGATATCCTGAGTATGATGGATATATTAAACAAAATCTCCTACTATAGATAGGATGTGATTTAAAAAAATGGGGTCAATAGTGTACTGATTAGGAACTATAGGGGTAATAGGTAGAAATGGGTGGGAAAGAGTCTTTCCCTAGATCTCACTACAAATATCTATCGTAAACCGACCGCCACTAATAACATCTTACATTTGGATTGTCATCACCCTCTGGCCGTTAAAAGGGGCATCCCAAAAGGCCAGTACCTCCGCACGTGCCGAAACTGTTCCGTTAAGGAAGATTTCTATAGTGAGTCAAGAAAACTCAAAAACAGGCTACTGCAGAGAGGCTATCCCAGATCCACTCTTAGGGAAGCCTTTAAGAAAGCAGAGAGCAGTGACAGGGGAGACCTACTGGTACCTAGAAACAAAGAAAGGGGTGAAAAAAGTGTGATTCGTCTAGTCTCTACATATGATGTGGCCAATAGGTCTTACCGATATAATCTTTCGGACAGGAGCATTGACAGACATATATGACCCCCCGTGTTTTACAGTTGGCGAATGTACCGATGGTGTGAACAAAATTGGTCATTGAACATGTGATTGTTTTTGAAGTACCAATGAATTTACAAGCCTTACAGGTCCTGCATCTAAAAACCCCTTTTGGCTGTCTATCAAGCCACGTACCCTCCTTTTTGGCACCGGTATAATGACTATGCACGAGTCTATCTCTCAGACTCCTACCCCTGCGGTACGTTATTTGTGGGAAGGGGGAAATGGCTTTGGACAGATCGTCGTCCATCATTAGGATAGGCCAGTGTGTTCTCAAAATGGCGGTGATCTCCCTATTGGCCACATCATATGTAGAGACTAGACGAATCCCATTTTTTTTAACCCCTTTCTTTGTTTCTAGGTACCAGTAGGTCTCCCCTGTCACTGCTCTCTGCTTTCTTAAAGGCTTCCCTAAGAGTGGATCTTGGATAGCCTCTCTGCAGTAGCCTGTTTTTGAGTTTTCTTGACTCGCTATAGAAATCTTCCTTAACGGAACAGTTTCGGCGCCTGCGGAGGTACTGGCCTTTTGGGATGCCCCTTTTAACGGCCAGAGGGTGATGACTATCCCAATGTAAGATGTTATTAGTGGCGGTCGGTTTACGATAGATATTTGTAGTGAGATCTAAGGAAAGACTCTTTCCCACCCGTTTCTACCTATTACCCCTATAGTTCCTAATCAGTACACTATTGACCCCATTTTTGGAAATCACATCCTATCTATAGTAAGAGATTTTGTTTAATATATCCATCATACTCAGGATATCACTTGAGCAAACCGTTTTTTGCTCTATAAACCCAATTTATTAATAAAGGTATCATTTTTATTAAGCACGTTAAGCTCTATTTTTCTTCTCAAACAATACAAATGCACCCTAGTGGCAAATGGTTGGCTCTAAATGGGTATGTCTTCTGCATAACCATTGGGGCCTATTATTGTTTCAAAGTCTGGGCCCACTAGTGAATTCTCTGGTACTTTGATGGGCAAGTCTGAACTAGCTGCCAATAGCTCTATAAATTTTTTGTATTATTCATTCATTCAACATTACAAAACAAATGACACCCCTACCTTCTCATTTCCATAACTGTCTTACAGGATTTATTTGCACTCTGCGGAGTGGTTAATCTTGGAGATATATTTAAGTCCTCTGTAAAGGTTATGCAATGAAAATATATTGTATTTGAAAATTATGAATTCAATTGAAAAAATGTCAATCAGGCCTGAAAATCTTTAAAACAGCATCAATGTCTGGATTATAAAAAAAAATCCAGGGAAACATTGCTATAGAGCAGTTATATTGAACCTGTCATGTATAATTTTTCCATGGAGAATAATACAGAACTACCTCCTTAGAGAATGCTGTCTTTCAATGCGATCGTCCATGGTAAAAACCGATTACCTGTTAGCTGCAGGGGAACTGACGCCTATAATAATTATTATAATCATGTAATTTCCCGTCACTTTGGTCCTTCCTTAAACAGAAATGGGTTCAGGTGGGGTGGTGGCCACTATGAGCAGAACCTGAGTAGGGTTCAGTCATGATTAATGTCGGCAACTGGGCTAAACATGTCTGGGGACCCTCTATGATCCTAGACAAGGAAGTGTTAGACTGATATGTCGCTATAAAATACGGAATGCACATGGAAGGTATCCATATTTTTTTTATTCATTTTTTGCAGACTGAAGTAGGGACATGGCAGTGCACATGAAGATTAAAGGGGTTTTTCGACATAATTTTATTGATGACCTATCCTCAGAATAGGTCATCGATATCAGATGGGGGGATCCGACACCCAGCACACCTGCCAATCAGCTGGCTTAAGAGAAGGCTGCATTCCATGCAAGCGCTGCTTTCCCTTCATTGTTTACCTGCCTGCCATCGACATTGCAGCAGTGAGCAGGTGTAGTTACAAGAAGCCGTACCATTCACTTCAATGGGACGGTTCATTCCTATAAAACTGTTGGACAGGTCATCAATAAAAATATATTGGCAAACCCCTATAAATCTTATTAATGTCTATGAAAGTTAACCTAAGATCTAAATAATACAGTACCCATATAATGATTTTTCAATAGTAACGCTACACAATACCAAAAGGGCAACAAGCACATCACTCACATAATATAGCCATGTAATGCCTACATACTAGACTTCCTGGACAAACCAAACACTCAAAGGAGTTTTCTGAGATCTGGGACCCCCGCCGGTCACCTGTTTGAGAAGTCTTCACAGCTTTTCTTAAGCCAGTGACGACACCTTCATCAGTCACATATCCTAGACACAGCTCAGCCCCATGGAAGTGAATGGGCCTGAGTGCAACAACAAGCACAGCCACTACACAATGTATGGCGCTGTGCTTGGTAAGCTGCGAGATGGCTACAGTGCAAACAGGAGTGCCGCTGCCTTCTCAAACAGTTGATTGACATGTGTCCCCAACGATTAGATGGCTCATCAGCTGTAAAGACTTGGAAAACCCTTTTAAGGTATTTCTCGAAACCAAGTACAATAAAGAGACAGAAGACGCTGCTGCAAGTTGTGGGATTACAGCCAAGCCACCCATTAGGAAACAACTACTAGGCCAGTATTACCTAAGTATGGAAATTCCACCAACCAAACTGCATCCATATTCCTCCATATCTATACTGGTGCCGGACAGAATTTGCACTGGAAGCCTGTTGCTACTGTATGTATTTAAAGTTCTACATTGCACTTAGAAAAAAAGAATTTGGGGAACCTTTATCAAGACCGGTGTTTTAGACGCTGTTCTTAATAAAGCCCCATAGCCGGCGGTGGTACCACCAAAGTTATGAAAAGGCACAGGCCTCTACATAACTTCGGTGCATCCAGCGCCAGTTCTAAATGTAAGACGCCTGTAAGACGCCTGAAACAGGTGTAGAAAATTGTAAATTAAATGGGCCCTTCCCCGCCCACACTATGCCCACTTATTTAGACCTGGCATCAGCGGGGCAAAGTTGCAGATTGTGGCACAACTAGCTGTTGTGCTGAAATCTGCGCAGTGGCATAGCGGGGGTTGCCAGCACCCGGGGCAAGCCAAGTATTGCGCCCCCTTCCCAACCTGTGGCCATACCCCTTTTTACAGATAATGTAGTAGATATCACTTGCAGTCATACATAACACCACAGATAACACAGTTATAACTCTCTGAGTACAGGTAATGTAGTAGATATCACCTGCATTCCTATGTAACACCACAGATAACAGTAATAACTCTCTGAGTACAGATAATGTAGTAGATGTCACCTGCAGTCCTATGTAACACCTCAGATAACACAGTGATAACTCTCTGAGTACAGATAATGTAGTAGATGTCACCTGCAGTCCTATGTAACACCACAGATAACACAGTGATAACTCTCTGAGTACAGGTAATGTAGTAGATGGGTGTGAGGCCCCAGAATTCAGAACACACACAGTGTGACCTGAAGTCTGGGGCCAGGCTGCTATAGTGTGGGCCAAATTCTATTTCCACCCTCCCATCACTACAGAACATACAGGGTAATACAGCGCACATACCTCTTACATCCAGTGACGTCTCTTTGATGTAGATGTTCTCTCTCCTCATATTCTCCTTTCAGACCTTCAGACCAGACAACCATTTTTCAGCCATTTCTCATCTCTGCAGTTTGACAAAAAAAAAAATATTAGTTTAGTATTTTTCCATCATCCTACCATCTTCTGGACAAATCATCCTACCACCTCCAATACTGTGCCACTGTGCTGCCCAATACTATACTGCAGAAACAGATAAACCCGCTGAAAATACTAGTGCCACACAGATAATTATTGGCACATAGTGCCTTAAAATAACTGCGCCCACAAATAGTTCCCCTGACACTAATAGTGTAAACATAACGTCCCCCAAAAATAATTGTGGTAAGCTGATACTGTGCCAAGGTGCCCCCACAGTAATAGTGCTCCTAAAGTCCCACCAATATTAAAAATTCTCTGCTAGAGCACACATGGTAGTAATAGTGCTCCTACAGTGCCCCCTACATGTTCCCACTGTGCCCCAGAAGTAATAATGCGCCCATAATGGCCATACTAGTAATCATGTTCCCCATAGACCCCGAGTAGTAATAAAGCCCACCATAATGCCCCCAGCAGTAATAATTCTCCTTATAATGTGACAGTACAAAAAATTCTTCCTTATAATGTGTGCCAGTGCAAAAAATACCCCCTATTAATGCCCCCAGTTGAGCTAATCTCCCCTTGTCACTTCTACCCTAGACATGGTACCTCCATAACAGTGCCCACCATAGTGCCCACATAGCAATGACAGCCACTTACCCCTTCTACCCTAGACATGGTACCTCTATAACAGTGCCCACCATAGTGCCTCCATAGCAATGACAGCCACTTGTCACTTCTACCCTAGACATGGTACCTTCATAACAGTGCCCACCATAGTGCTCATCTCCGTATTGTACCATATAAAAATAAATAAACACATACTTACCTCCATCAGGCTGGCAGCGATGCGATGCAGGCCTCTTCCGGCCTGTGTCTTGCGCTGTACGGCTCAGGCGGAATGATGACGTAATCAAGCTGCCTGCACCGGCCTCTCATAGGCTGCAGGCTTAGTGCCTGCAGCCTATCAGAGGAACAGAGAAGGAAGACGCCTCTTCCTCTCCTGCCCCGCCTCTGCACATCTATCTGTATCGCTGTCCTGAGGACGGCGATACAGATGACTATGGATGTGAGCGCTTCCACAATGGAAGCGCTCATCTCCCTGTGACCTGCTGGCGCCCCCTGCAGTTTTGCACCCGGAGCAAAGGCCCCCCCACGCTACGCCACTGATTCTGCGCCTAAAATATTCCTAATTTAGGCAAATTTCTAAATGATAAATTATTAATTCTGGCCTCATTCTTCAGCACTATATTTCCACTGCACCGATCCCCAGGGAACAATGTCCTGAGAAACTAAACTGGGACACAACACTTCATCAAAGCCAGTACTGCTCCTATCCTCATATTGAGAAGCTTGTACAATAAGTAATTTGAAAACTCTCTTGCCCGCTACCACAGCCAAATTAGGTACATCAGGTAAGCTAAACTAATCATGGTTCATAAATGGAACGGAACATGGTCCTTCCACACCCCCAGCTGTGACATCTAGAAGAAAACAGTGTAAGAATATATCACTTCCTGTAATAAAAAAAAAATAGAAAACACCATAAAGTTATCCAGGTAACAATTGCATAAAAATTAGATTGCCAAAGTGCCGAGGGTGGGCAGGAATTATCTACTAAAGGGACCACCCAGTGGCATGTGATTGATCCCAGCCTGTGGAAAACAAAACCCTGCAAAAGAGTTTGTGATGAGCAGGATATGGGGTAACGCTGACACCACGTATGCAGTGGGCCAATATATGGGTGGATAATAGTCTGTATTTGTTTCTGACACCAATTTCTGTGTACTATCTCAGGGCCCTTCCAAGGTGTTATAATGCACGTCCCAGAATAGGAATGCCAGAGTGGTGTAATGGCCAATAATGTCTCTATAGGGTGTTGATAAATGTGTCAACGGTGTCTCCTACCTGGGTACAGCTGGACTCCTTGCTCCTGGCTCACTTGCAATAAATTTGAGTGTAGTGATAGTAGGAGTAATAGAGGAATTTGCAGCAGAAATGATGTCCAGACCTTTAGATGAAGTTCAAACGTTTCTTTACTGAAGATATCTTGTATCTAAGCAATATACAGCTTTGGTCTCTGGTCCCAGCAGGTTTTGGCAATGGTTGGCAGGAATTAATCTTCTGCACTTTAAATGTGGGCTTTCAGGATAAGTTGTTTGCTTGGTAGCTCTGTAATTGTGGCAGGAATTGAGCTTCTGCACTTTTCTATGACTTCTAATTTGTGGGGACAGACTAGCTGAGGAGGAATGGCTTCTCCTAGGTCTCTGGACTTATTTCACCGATGATTTCTCACAGGATGTTTTTTCCCCGGAACTCTGGAGGTTGTCTGTTTTCCTCTCATCCAGCTGAGGCTGCAGGAGCTCAGTCTGGGAATTTGATCAGGTCTCAGTCGAGACAAGATCCTTGCTGTCTTCCCCATACAGGGGATCTCCTGAACGCTATCACA
Organism: Bufo gargarizans; assembly: GCF_014858855.1. Lineage (NCBI taxonomy): Eukaryota > Metazoa > Chordata > Amphibia > Anura > Bufonidae > Bufo > Bufo gargarizans. Next base: position 134,714,782 of record NC_058085.1, read on the forward strand.
CAGACTTCCCCTAGCAGGGGTGGGCTACACACTGACTCTAACTTCCTTCTCCACCCATGCTGCAGGATGTGGAAACAGTCCACACCTACAGAGAGGGGGAGCTAAGCGGGAATAATCCATTCCAGGCCAATGCTTTGCTGCCACCTGCTGGTAAACCTGGAAAATTACAAGGAATAATTATATTTAACATGGTTTTAGATGCACATTTGTGGAGAACATAATATAAATTACATCAGATGACAATATAAAAGCTCCCAACAGATAGTAGTGGGGTAGAGGCGTGTAGGGTGTTACAAGTTGACTGTTTCGTAATCCCACTAAAGGGGTTATCTGATATTTTTTTTACTTCATGTTCTCCCCCACCTTGATTAGGATAGCCATTTTTTTATTAGTACTTATTAAAAGTTGCCTACCAGGCCAGTGCTGAACCATCAGTATAATTACATAATTCAGGTACTTCCAGGTAGGCTCATGTGCCGTACACTGTACACACCATCCTAACCTGGTTACAACCCACAGCACATGCATTAGAATAAATTTGTGAGAGACTCGTTCTCATGCGCTGTGGGTTGTAACTAGACTAGGATCACGTGCACAATGTACGGCACATGATCCTGGAAGTACCTGGAGTATATAATTAGACTGATAGTGCAGCACTGGCCCGGTAAACAACTTTTAATAAGTACCAATGAAAAATTGGGGTGAATGGGGGGCAAGAAATAAAAATATCAGATAACCGCTTAATGGAAATATTGCCTGACAGTCAGTGGCTCCCTTTCACCCGGCATTGGAGCCATAAGTACCACACAGTAGACAAAATGTTCCCCAAAATTATAACTTATAATGTTGATAAATTAAAGGATTTTAAGTAGACTGTTTGTGGTGGTGATGGTGAAGACTCTTAAATTCTGAAGGCCTCACTGCATTTGCCCATACTATAATTCAACCCTGTGTAAAAGGGTATTCCAGCACAAAAAAGCTTCCTCTTGACTACGCATGCTGTATAAATAAATAACAGAACTTATGCTCACCTCATTTATCTGCAGTGAGCTGGAGGGGAGGCGAGGAAGAAGGGACTGGTAGTTGTGGTAGTAGTAATAAATCTCTCCCTCTAGCACTCCCTGTGGCCGTGCAGTGACTGAAGGGCGCACACTTTCTTTCCTTAGAGCAAACCCTAGAGTTGGGTCTCCTGCCTGGTGGTAGCTGGGGTTCCCTGTTGGGTCTCCTGCCTGGTGGTAGCTGGGGGTCCCTGTTGGGTCTCCTGCCTGGTGGTAGCTAGGGTTCCCTGTTGGGTCTCCTGCCTGGTGGTAGCTGGGGGTCCCTGTTGGGTCTCCTGCCTGGTGGTAGCTGGGGTTCCCTTGAGGTTAGGTGTTGGTCTGAGTGCAAGGCATGAGGTGCAATGACCAGCGATGGCATAGCGCCTGCTCAGCCTCTGAGCAAGCACCATCCTCAAAGACCCAACATCCGGCATATATGTATGGTATACGGTGGAGGTAATATAGGGGTTAAAGGATTTGTGCATATGAGAAAAAGAAATGTTATGAGTGTCTCTGAACGCTTGGCTACTATGCTGCTGCTGACATGGGATCATCAGTGGTGATTAGAATACTACCAGAGTTCTGAGTTTGGGAAACGACAGCACATTTCTCAGACACTGTCTGAACTAGGAATTATTTCCAAATCAGCAGTTTTGAGGGGATATTAGCAGGTAGGAATTTTTACCTTAATGACATGTCACTCGATTTGTCTGTATTGCGCGACATGTAGGGTGGTCTTCAAAATGCAAGATTTGGAATTTCGATGGAGAAAGTGTTCTCTGCTGACACAGACGGCAAATATTTCTTTCCACACTTAATATTCCAGGTTCACGTTACATGTTGGAAATGTCCCTTTTGTTCAGTACTAGGATTGGAGGGGAAACTTGTCTTCCCAACACTAATAGAATCCAGACTGTGATAAAGCTAGCATCTGTATCTATATATAAACTGGGCTTAGAGGCCAGTTGGATGCTTGAATGAGCTCTGCCTTTTAGTAAAGTAGCTGCCAAAAAAGCAACGCCACACCATGTCACAGCCTTGGTATGATGGACACCTGTCAAGACAGACAGGCATGAAAGGAGGATTCCTGGGAGAGCGTGCAGTGGGCACAGCTGTTGCAGACTGGATGTCATAGGCATATAAGACTTTGGCACAAGTATCTGGCTTGGGTATGGATGGGTGTAATAGCAACCTGATACATTTAGACCCTGCTAACAAAGACAATTAATATTATATCTCACTGGCTCAGCTCGTAACTCATATTCAACATCACTGGAAGCCCTTGACTTCTGCCCATATTGTGACTATATTATCTATGTAGCTGATCTCGTTGTGTGGCTCATGAGATAAAAACTCAAGTCTAGAGGAGAGTCATAGCCTACAATCCTCAGGAATTAACCGTGCGGGGTAGAATTAAAAACATGGCTGCTTTTGTCCAGGAACAGCGCCACTGTTGTCCATGGGCTGTCTATTGTATGGCCATTCAGTTGAATAGCTTTGAGCTACAATATCACACCTAGACCATGGATAAGAGTGGCACTGCTTCTGGGACAAAACGGCTATGTTTTTCTAACTTCAGACCACTTCTTTAATCACGCACAGAATGCAGCAGAACAATTTAGCCAGAATGGACTTTTAGGTGATGTATATCTTTGTAAAAAAGTTTTTAATGCTTCAAGGTATAAGACAAATCTTTCCATTTTATGTGTGCAGCCCCTATACAAATCTATGTGTCTCCATAGGAACAGACCACAAACAAACCCTGTGTAGCCTTCCACATGTACCCTAAGATGGAAGGGAAAGGCCAAGATGGAAGGGAGTGTAACTGAAGGATCAGACTGCATAGGATTTGTTTGTAGTCTGTTACCAAGGAGACAAATAGATGTGCATTGGAGCTGTAGACACAAAAGTGGGAGATTTTTTATTAGGACTATTTGCAAAGTCTGTATTCTGTAACTCCAAATAAATAATTATTATTCTGGATGTGACTCTCTCTTCTTTTGTTAATTGAAGGTAGGGACAGAGGAGAACAATTTTAAGCAAAGTTGTCCCAATGCATCCAATCAGGGGTACGTAGACAGGATTAGAAGTGGAGAAATTGAAGTCTTAAAATGGATCAAATACAGCAAGATTGTTTCCATTGATATTTTCATCTGAGACCCACTGTCTATTATACTTCAGTAAGCAGCTCCCTTTATTAGTAATGTGTGAATTGGATGTGACAAAGTGACATCACACCTTGAAAGGTGAAATGTAAACTGACTTGCTGTGAGCCTCCTATATGTATAAATCAGCACTTAAACCTTTCTGATGGAAAGTATTACCAGGGCAGCCATAAATGATATGTTGGATCTCTTGTTTGGTAGAAGGGTCCCTCGGGAAATAGCCCCTGCTAGTATCCCCATTAATCTTTGGGAGAACTTGGATGTACAGGTAATTGTTCAATTTCCTTACAGTGCCACCACAGGATATATTGAGCATTACATTGTGCCTATTGAAACCAATGCCTCATTTGTATAATGCACAAAGAGTTGCTGTTAGAGGCTGCTCTCTATTCTGGGTAAGGCTACTTTCACAGTAGCGTTTTTGTTGGATCCGGCAGGGTTCAGTAAAAACGCTCCCATTACTGATAATACAACCCTCTGCATCCGTTATGAACAGATCCAGTTGTATTATCTTTAACATAGCCAAAACGGATCCGTCATGAACTCCATTGAAAGTCAATAAGGGACGGTTCCGTTTTCTATTGTGTCAGATTGCGTCAGAGAAAACGGATCCGTCCCCATTGACTTGCATTGTGGGTCATGACGGATCTGTCTTGCTCCACATCCCAGGACAGAAAGCAAACCGTTCTCTCTGGTATGAGAACGGAACGGAATGCATTTTGGAACATTCCGTTCTGTTCAGTTACGTTTTGTTCCTATTGACTATGAATGGGGACAAAACAGAAGCGTTTTTCTCCAGTATTTAGATTATCTGGCAGATCTCAATACTAGAAAAGAAAAGCATAGATGTGAAAGTAGCCTAAGAGATGAGGCTACTGAATAGGGAACCTCTTTTATTAACTCAAATTCAATTTAAACAAGGGGCAGAGCATAGTCTGACTTTGGGGTCATTGCAGAAAGAGAAGTATTAAACTCCCATTACGGGATGCTTTTGCAAGATTCAGCTAGAGAAGTGCAGTGTGAGGAGAATTGCTTTAAAGAGACATTTGCAGCCATGTAACCTGTACGATCTGTGGAAAATGCACTTGTGTAACATCTGTCAGTCCATGCATGCTGAGAACTGAACTGATGTGTTTGAACTTGAATCTTCAGTACGGAATTGTTCTACTGCAAATCTGGCCTGCTTATTTCCTGCACTGACACACTGCACCCACTTCCACAGCTGCACAGGACTCGGCCTTGTACCCCACAATCTATCACTATTAAGGACACCCTGAACCACCGTCAGGCAGGAAGATACCTAGAATCAGGGTGTGCTCTGGAGGGAAGAAATGTGTGACCTTCCAAATACTGCATAGCCCAAGGGAGCGTCAGAGTGAGAATTAACTACAACTACCATTCTTACTATTATCAACCCTACCCTCTTCTTTGCTCTCCTCCCTGTGGATCACTGCATGGAAACCTTCAAAAGAAACCTGAAAACCCCCCTCTTCAGAGAAGCCTACAATCTACAGTAACCCTGCTGCCATAAGAGAAGCTTTACCCTCACCTATTGTCTTCTTCCCCCATCCTTTTTAGATTGTAAGGGTCCTCTCTTCTTCTGGAGAAGTTTGTAACTCATTTGATTCATGCTTATTGTACTTGTTTTTACATTATTTTTTTATACCATTTTCATATGTACAGCTCCCTGAAATAAATGGTGCATTAATAATAAATAATAATAATAAAAATATGAGAGAATTTAATTATTAATGTGATGATCCTTTATAAAGAACCAGCACATAACACAGAGTGAAAAAGTTGCAAATATAAACCTCAATAAGAGACACAGGAACACAAAACAGAAGAGAACCCTGGCAGGTTTGGATTCGGCAGGTTGACCTCGTTCCTTCCTAACTTTTCTTTGCCAAATGGAAGGATCGTCATTTTATAAATGAATGTGCTTTCATACATAGGTTTTTGCTGGTGTTTTTCAGCACTTTTGCTTTTTAGTTGCTTTTTTTTTGTGTGCATATTTTGCAAGTTTTTTTTTTTCTGCCAGCTCCGGTTTTTTTTATGGGTAAAACAACGCCACTGCCAATTTCATGTGTGTAAAAAAAGACCCTGAGGATAGTTTCCACCGGCTGCAAGTTCTTCGAATGAACACTGGGAAGCTGGCAGGGATTTGCATAAACTAAGTCCAGCCATACTTCTAAGTAATGAACTTGCATTCTCCATTTCTGTAGCCTGGTTTGGAAATCCCATTTTTGAATATGCTATTAGGGAATTGGGAGTTAATAGAGGGTGCCCACTGTTAAGAATTCTCATCTTTTGGTCAGGATACTGAGCGGATCACTGAATAAAGTGGCCTAAATAGGAGGAAACGCTCAGAACCTCAAATACGGTAGCGTATTTATACCAGGGGAGCAAAACCTCCACATGTGATCAGCTGCAAATGGCAATCCCCAGCAAATAATGCATACAACGGAGGATACTGGCAGTGGACCACATGTGCCACAAAAAAATCCTACACAATATGGAATAATGTGTGGATTAGACAATGAGAATAAATAAATCACTGCAAAGGTGAACTACAATATATGCAAATGAAGATACAAGGCTAAACCCTCATGCTAGATGTTAAAATAAGACTTTAGCCAATATATTCTGTTCAAGAACATATCGGAGTCCACACACTCCCCTTCAAGGTATCTCAGTTGGCACGCGACCTACCACTAAAACTACCTATAGTGTGTAAACACTGTCTGATAGGTGCTAAGGTCCGGCTCACAGTCAAACTTCCACAAAGCAGCAACAAAGAGGACGAAGGCCTAGTAGAGGGGCCTGTGAGCCGCTTTAAGCTCTGAAGCCTAGGTACAAGTGCAACCTTTCCACACTCTATAGTCTCCCATGTCTCCCAATTATACCTTCTGTGTTTAATGGGAGTCTGTGACCAGAACATTTACCGTAAACTAGGCACAATACTATGTACGCCCAGCTCAACTATATGTAATGATAGCTTTCATCTAACAATCCATTGCCTTATTCTGGAGAAAAAGTACTCAATATGCAAATGACTCACCGAGGACAGGCTCAAGCCACTCTGTGCATCCTTGCTCCTCCATCTTCCTCTGCCAGCCTCTCCTTCTCCTTCCTGATTGACAGGACTATGTTCCTGCTTATTACCTAATTTTACGGGTGCATTAGTTGGATACTGAATAGCAATTTTATTTAGCCATTGAATGGAGGTATTGTGTAGGCACCATATGGGAAGATTACTCTGATACTGTATTATTTAGGGATTGTGTAGCGAGCCCCTGTGGAAGCCGGTGTAGAGGATGGGAGTGGTAGTGGCCCTTATGTCATGTTGTTGTGTCAGGGTGTTCTACCACAAGCTACTGCTCTTTGGGGTCCATTGGAGTGAAAGTTGTAGCACTGAAGAATGAGGCCAGACTTGAACGTAACAAAGTCCTCTTACTAACTACAACTCTGAACTTGAAAATACACTCGGTGGCAGCAAACTTTAGTGCAATTCTCCTCTGGCACTAGCTGAGGAGGTATGGTGGCAGGTTGGTTGGTGATGATTCAGCACTTAGTTGATACTGGCTCGGTGATGGTTGTTTGATGTGTAATACCCCATAGTGGTATTACCACCTCTTTGTGCCCCTTACTATCTCATATGGTTGACCCAATGTCATCTTATGTATTGATTTCCAGGTCCTGTATCATATACATATTCTTTTCCCTGTAGTGCAACTGTTAAAGTGCAATGTGCCTGATTTACCAGCAGATGGCTGCAGTATTGGCAGAGCTAGTTTTCCTAGAGTGGAGCCATCTATCCATTGTAGCCCTCTCTAGTGAGGGAGGAGTTCTAGTTAGTGAGAATCAGAATAGACTACCACCTGCAAGGGGAAGACTGTTTTCCAGCCAGCAGAGCACTCTCTGCTCTGCTGGGCCCTGAGGTCTAAGATGAATGCCTCCAGAGTCAAGTGTCAAGATTCCCTGAATAAAGACAGGAACAAAGATACAGAGACAAAGAGAAAGATAAAGCTAAAGATACCAAGACAGAGATAAAGAGATAAAGATAGAGTCAGACTACAAAGCTAAGTACCGCAGAAAGGAAAAGTTTCTATTTAACCCAGTTAGCACAGCAGAGACGGAGAAAGTGACAGATGTAGCAAAGCTGAACGTGTTTGCCTGTCAGAATTAAAGCCAAAGCCTGCTGGTAACCAAGATAAAGTTTGGAATATTGTTTTCTTCATCCCCTCCAACACCTATCCCTTGCTCTGCAGCGTGCGACGGAGCACGGTTCCAGGATATCCAGGTAGGAGCACAGTGACACGTGCACAGCCACAACACCTAAAGGGACATTTTAGGCAACCCTTACATCGCTCTGGCATTCCTACACCTTGGTACCACCATCACCATCTTCTTAGGGGGACTCCATCCCTCGTTGCTGAAATGCAAAACATGACAAAAACTTTCATAACACCTTAAAGGAATCCCATAGCGTGCGGCAGTTCCTCCTGCCCTCCATAGATGATCACGATGTCTTTGACCTATTTTCCCTCACTTCACAGCAGGGTCAGCAGAAGCTGGATGTAGTAGGTCACTCTGCTTTCTCTGATTCCAAGACTCCTCTTCAGTCCTTGTTCAATTCTGGAGAGTGGGTGCTTTAGGAGCTGCTTCCTCACTCCCAGGCAGGAGAGGCAGAGGCGGATTAAGTGCATGATAGGCCTGGGGCTGTCTACACCCTCCATTTTAGTTTTAGTTTTCCTTTTCTGTATGAAGAGGCTGCGGTGCTTCGTAAGCGCCACAGTCTCTTCCTAGGCCATATGACATCGTTCACATGGTCTTGGTGCAGCTTTGTCCCATCTGAGTGATTAGGGCTGAGCTGTAATACCAAGTGATTGGGGCTGAGCTGTAATACCAAGTGATTGGGGCTGAGCTGTAATACCAAGCTCAGTGCTATCAAATGGACAGGGCTGTGCTTGGTAAGGAGCAAAGAGGCTGCGGCGCTCGCTGGGACATCGTGGTCTCCTCAAACAGCTGAATGGTGGGGGTGGCAGGAGTCAGCCCCCCACCATCTCATAACTCTCTGAGTACAGATGTCATATATGTTATCTGCAGTCCTATGTAACACTCCATATAACACAGTGAACTATTGTGTTATATGGGGTGTTACATAGGACTGCAGGGAACATCTACTACATTATCTGCACACAGAAAGTTATCACTGTTATCTGGGCTGTTACATAGGACTGCAAGTGACAAATAAAAATTTTACTTGCCAAATTTAAAATACATATGATTATGATAAAAAAAGACTTGGAGGAGAAGATGAGATGCAGGTCACGGTAGTGAGCCAGCTCTTCATATAGGGGAATACAATATCACATACCTGTTACATCCAGTGACATCTCCTGTCATGTAGACCTTCTCTTTCCTCTTCTTCTCCATTTGACCTAGAACGCCTTGACAAATTCTTTCACTCGCATCTCGTCTCTGCAGAGTTTGTTACACAGACACGTTAGAGTTCTCATAATTGGGGTCATTTATCAAACTGGTGTAAAGTAGAACTGGCTTAGGTGCCCATAGCAACCAATCAGATTCCACCTTTCATTTTCCAAAGGAGCTGTCAAAAATGAAAGGTGGAATCTGTTGCTATGGGTAACTAACCCAGTTCTACTACTAATTACCCCAAAGGTCCCTATAGCGTCTACAGCAATTATAATGTCCCCTAGAGTGCCCCCAGTAATAATATTGTGCTCCAGGTAATAATGCCTGTATAGTGTCCCCAAAAATGATGTCAACCAATAGCAATGCCCCCACACTACCCCATATAGTAATTCCCCCACACTGCCCCATATAGTAATTTCCCCCACACTAACCCCATATAGTAATTTCCCCCACACTACCCCCATATAGTAATTTCCCCCACACTGTCCCCATATAGTAATTTCCCCCACACTGCCCCCATATAGTAATTTCCCCCACACTACCCCCATGTAGTAATTTCTCCCACACTGCTCCATATAGTAATTTCCCCCACACTGCTCCATACAGTAATTTCTTCCACACTGCCCCCATATAGTAATTCTCCCCACACTGTTCCCCATGTAGTAGTTTGTCCTAACAAAATAATTTGCCCCCACACTGCCCCATCAAGTAATAACCCCCCACACTGCCCCCATTAAGTAATTTGCCCCAACACTGCCATCCATTAAGTAATTTGCCCCCACACTGCCCTTCATTAAGTAATTTGCCCCCAAACTGCCCTTCATTAAGTAATTTACCCCCACACTGCCCCCAATTAAGTAATTTCCACCCACACTGCCCTTCATTAAGTAATATGCCCCTACACTGCCCCCATTAAGTAATTACCCCCCACACTGCCCTTCATTAAGTAATTTTCCCCACACTGCCTTTCATTCAGTAATTTCCACCCACACTGCCCTTCATTAAGTAATATGCCCCTACACTGCCCCCATTAAGTAATTACCCCCCACACTGCCCTTCATTAAGTAATTTTCCCCACACTGCCTTTCATTCAGTAATTTGCCCCCACACTGACCCCAATTAAGTAATTTTCCCCCATGGAAATATTTGTCCCCACTGTCCCTGTAGTAAGTAATATGTCCTCCTCTGCCCCCCAAAGTTTGCACACACAAAAAAAAAAAAAAATCTAATACTTATCTGTGTCTGGAATGGTGAGGCATATATAGGTGCGCAATGACTTCACCACGCACGCCGCGCCGGGCTTTTACCACCACATAGGCCTCAGGCCTACTGGGCTTGAAGCCTATGCCGGTGATAGGCGGTGGGGCAGGGAATTATGTGCTCCCGTACCCCGTCGTAGTTTGAGGGCGTTTGGGTCGACGTTGGGCCCCACAGCGATGCCGGGCCTGAGGCTACAGACCCAAACGCCCCAAATATAATCCGCCACTGAGGAGAGGGTCCACACACATCCCCTCTCTGCCTAGCTCAGACTCAAGACTGCCTCTCCCTAGCTCGGCTCCACCCTTGGCAGAAAGTCGGCCTAGCCCACTTCTATCAAAACGGAGGACGAAAGGAATGGTAAGTTCCATTCCCGTTACCAAACATTGCCAACCATACTCCATCTTCTCGTGAACCAAGTGCATAACATGTCATTACGGTAAAATTGCATAAGAAATATATAAAAAACAGTAATACCCCGAACTTTGGGGTGTTACAATTGTAGGATGGTATTTTTGGGGGCACTGGAGGACTGTCTAAAAAGGATAAGCACGGGGATCCTAGGCATTATTTCCGTGTGATAGAAAAGACAACCATGGGCAAAGGTCTAGAAAATATCTAGAGAAATCTGCTGTTCAGAATTGGAAGTTGGAAAGCTGTGTGAAAAGCTCTGTGAGAGCTAAAAAGAAGACCTGAAGAAGTTGATCATCAACCAGATGTCCCTGAAACAGAAGTTTGCCACCATTATTGTGGTAAAAAAAAATATAGAGCCATGTAACTTTTTAGGATGTGATTTGGAACAAAGTACAAATCCATTGAGCAGTTTTCTATAAGGTACTAATCCTCTTCCTGCACCTCGCTGCACGGAGCTATCTCCTGCCAGATGTGAGATTGAGGAAATTTAAACACCAGCTTCTCAACACATACTTCTGTGTTTCTCAGACATTATGTGGTCCCACACAGTCAGACCACCCGGGATATGTGTTATGTAGCCCAGTTCTGCCAGACACTGGCAAGCAGGCAAGGCAGACGCTGGGATACAGCTTTTTAAATGGTTTGTGATCCAAGCTGCTTACATTGCATTAGTCTCTATTCCTATTCTATGCTACCAACACTGAGAAGACCACTCAAAAGTTTAAAGGTCCAATAGACCTAAAGTCATCTTGTAAAAGCACAGCTTATAAAAAGAGTTGTCAATATTAGTCACATTGGAAATTTTTATGATATGCTGGGGCCTGAGATTTTTCTGGATTGACACTGAAAAATCTGAAATCTGAAATGACTGACAACGGTAGAGAACAGGTTGTATTATGTTAGATAATATCAATAATAGCGTTTATGTATTTGATGGTTATTGGGGTATCCTGACCTCTACAATTTAATTTTGGAAATCCTTAAAGAATAGTACAGTCTCTTCCCAGTAGTGTCCACTGTACAGCTACATGCAAATACTACCTGCTCACATAGCGGCAGGCAGCAATAAGGTGCTCAAGATGATTAACTATGGAGGTCTCTGTAACAACTTCAAGCAGGCGGGGAAAGACAATACTGTTTGGCCTGCCTCTGTACCTATAAGTAATCTTAGCCATATATTAACAAACTAGATAGTTTTTTAAAGGGAACCTGTCACCGGGATTTCGTGTATAGAGCTAAGGACATGGGTTGCTAGATAGCCGCTAGCACATCCGCAATACCCAGTCCCCATAGCTCTGTGTGCTTTTATTGTGTAAAAAAACTGATTTGATACATATGCAAATTAACCTGAGATGAGTCCTGTCCTTGAGATGAGTCAGGGACAGGACTTATCGTAGGTTAATTTGCATATGTATCAAATCATTTTTTTTCCACAATAAAAGCACACAGAGCTATGGGGACTGGGTATTGTGGATGTGCTAGCGGCTATCTAGCATTCCATGTCCTCAGCTCTATGCACAAAATCCCGGTGACAGGTTCCCTTTAAATGATCTGCCCAACTTTTATATGGATATAGGCTGGTTGAGATGCTGTGCTGGGGGACTGGAGGCCAACGTTTATCAGGGGCCCACTGAGTGAGTCACCTGTTCCCATGTGGAACAGTGTGAACCTACTTCCCAGCCTGAAATGGCTTATAATAGAGAACAATAAAAGGCAAAAACAGATAATATAGGATTTATGTTTAGTAATCTGTCAAGGTCCATACATCTGGGCATATTTGAAATCCACATTTTCCATTTTTCTTTCTAAGCTGCATATTATCACCCATCAGCCAAGTTATCACCATCAGACCATATATAATGGGCATTACATTACATACTTGTTGCCATTTCCAAACAATTATTTGCTCTATCTGTAGTTTACCACAAAGCTATACTGTACCGGCGGTAGCTGGCCGCCGATGTCCATTGCGGAACTGGTAGAGTCGGTGGTCAGCTGCCAGTGTCTACCTATTCACCGCCACAGTCCTGAGCTCTGTCCCTGCAGGCGCCGTCCTGCCCAGATGCCTCCACCATGATTTCCTTCCAGCCCTGGGTGCAGCATACCATCCAGCCGGTTCTCTGTAACACATTTTTTATGGGCCGGCGCATGTCACTTCCTGTGCTGACCTTCTGACCAATCCCAACTTCCTGCACCTCTATAAGTGGTCCAGCCCTCTTCCTAGGTGCCTGATCATCAAAGGTATTTGTGTCCTGTTAAGGTTGTATTCATACGTGCTTGTGTTCCTGAACTCCTGACCCATGCTTGTCTTCTGGATACCGCTACCTGTCTGATCCTTGCCTGTTCTATCTCAACTCTCCTGCTGCTTACCCAGATTGCCTGACCTATACCTGTGCCATCTGCCCTGACCTATTGCTTGCACAACTTCGCCTCTGCCTCATCCTTGCACTGTTGCTCCTGGTTACGTCTGTTGACTACATCTGTACCACAAGTACCGTTCTCGGGTATCCCTGGTACACCTGGGCCAGTTGATTCGTGTGCCAACCCACCTCAAGAGGTGGCGACCTGGTGTTCTCTTTGGTGTTTTCCTTGGGAAAGTCTATCCTCACCAGGGGTACTGTGAAGAACAAGGGGTTCACCTAGACAACATCCTTAGTGGAGGTTGGTCGCATGGCGTCCGCACACGGTGGTTCGTGACATCTACTTATCTGGAGTGCCCTCAAAAACAGTCTGTATCCTCAATTCATCACCACTTTAGCCTTTTATTGATATGAAAACAGGGGCATAGCTATATGGGGTGCAAAGGTAGCAGTGCAAGCCAAAAGGCTCCTCTGCCACATAATAAAAGCCAGTATTATAAGTGCTATACTGTTTGTGGGGAACATAACATTTAACAACTTTACACACCAAGGTCTTTTCTTAATGAAAAAAGTTTTCACGTTTCCATGCAAAGTCATATTGCAATACTGAACTGTTGACAGGCTACTTTACCTTAACATGGTATTACCTTGGTGGGTACACCAATCAATAGGCAAGGGGGATAAGTTACTTCCTTGACCTATGATGCTGACACTGTAGGCACTGGAATTTGTAGGGTTGATATTGTCTTAAGGGCATGATCAGGAGTTGTTCAGGGCTGCGACTTGTGTTTGAGAACTCATGTATGGCTTGTTCATACCACATGTGCTGGAATCACCAGTACTTTCTGTACGTCCCCTTTAAATATTACACACTTAGGGTCCGCATCCGTTCCGCAATTTTGTGTAAGGGGTGAGGGCCCATTTATTTCAATGGAGCCGCAAAAGATGCAGACAGCACACTGTGTGCTGTCTGCATCCATAGTTCTGTTCTCCGGCCCCGCAAAAAAGTGTGGTGGATTGGCTCCGGATGCGTTCAGGGTGCGTTCAGTGAAACTTGTACCATTTTGCAAGGAAGTTCAGTCAGTTTTGTCTGCAAATGCGTTCAGTTGTTCATTTTTTTCCGTGCAGGTGCAATGCGTTTTGATCCGTTTTTCATGCGCGTGATAAAAAACTGAAGGTTTATAAACAGCATCTCTTAGCAACCATCTGTGAAAAATGCATTGCAACCACACTTGCTTCCGTTTTTCACTAAATCCCTACTAATTTTTATGGGTCCAGGGCTATGTGAAAAACGCAGAATATAGAACATTCTGCGTTTTTCACACAGCGCAGAACTGATGCACGAAAAAAACCGCTCATTTTCACAGTGCCATTGAATAGGTCAGGATTCAGTGTGGGTGCTATGCGTTCACATCGCGCATCCCATCTGTGCGGAAAACTCGCTCGTGTGAAAGGGGCCTTAGACTGAACATTGTACATACCGAGCCTTTTTTTTTTTCGCCAATCTGCCTTGTGCATTTGCTGAAAGGTAAAAATTGTGGGGCTGTTTTTTGCTGCCTGTGTGAAATTTGGAGAAACAGAGAAAAAATGGCATTGAAATTTCATGTTTTTGATCATCAAAGAGTTAATATTAAACTTACAGCACAACTTGCAAAAACATGACACCAAGACAGAAAATACAGGATTGAGGTTCCCCCCCACCCTCGCTGAGAAGCAGGACACGTTCTCCTATTGCCATGGCTACCGCCAAAGGCCTCTAGTTGCTTAGCTAGGCCTGGTTTAGGTTGCCATGGACACAACACAAGGCTTCACTTTCCAACCCCAACATATTAGACCCTTTTTCATTTTACATAAGAGGATCAAAGAACAATCTCTTATAGTGGCACACAATGTTCATTGTCTATTGAGATAAACCTCTGCGTGCATTATCTTTTCAGCATCCTTGACACAAATATTCCATTAATGTAGATATTTCAGGCCGTAATACCACCATACAGACAATACACCTACCGTACACAAAGACTGCTGCGGAGAATAGATTTTCTTTAATGTTACACTGATTTTGGTGTAGTAGGATGCCCAGGAGGGAGACGATTTCGGCAGTACTTGTTACAAACAGTATCATACTTGATAAAGATAACGTGATAGATACAGAAAATATGTGACCAGGACTGGAATCTGTGAGACGCTATTAGGGAACTGCACCGATCCGTATTAGAGAAGTTTCACACTTTTTGGGAAAAACGCTGCAGAACTGGATCCAAAAGGAATGGAAAACATAAAAGAAGGACCTATACTTCTCCTTCTTGCTGATCCACTCCTGACTTTAGTTAATAAAATAGCATCACAAACTGTAGAGGTTTATTTTGTTTGTATGTTTTTTATAGAGTTTTTTTTTTATGCTGATCCCGATGCAGAACCTACGAGTTAGAATCGAGGCAGTGATAACCAAAGCAACCTACCCTATCTTAGGCTAGTTTCACACTAGCGTCAGCCTTCTCCGGCAGGCTGTGCCAGTGGGTGAACAGACTGTCGGATCCATGCTGCCGCTAGTGCAAGTGTGCCGGCGGAGGTCCGCTCCGGCCCCATTGACTATAATGTAGGCGGGCTAGAGTTCCGGTGGCACTATGGTTGGAGTGCTTAAACCGCGGCAGGAGGCCACACGTTAACTATCCACATTAATGCTGTTTGATTGGTATGCAGAATATGGCAGAACCCACCATGTGAAAATACCCTTGTATTATTGCCTTGTGGGGACTTTATTATAATAACCTGTAAAGGACTACATTAAAGGGGTTGTCCCACGAAAAATATTATACAGTTTTCAAACCAGCACCTGGATCTGAATACTTTTGTAATTGCATGTAGTTAAAAATGTTGTATAGCTACTGAGTTATTCAATAAAACGTATCTGTATAGTGCCACTTAATTTATTATTTCTTTGACCGGCTAATTAACCACTTAAGGACCACAGGTTTATACCCCACTAGTGACCAGGCCCTTTTTTACAAATCGGCACTTCACAAATTTAACGGTTTATTGCTCGGTCATGCAACTTGGCACCCAAATGAATTTGATCTCCTTTTCTTCTCACAAATACAGCTTTCTTTTGGTGGTATTTGATTGCTGCTGAGATTTTTTCGTTTTTCTGATATTAATCGAAATAGATTTTTAACTTTTTCTGGTAAAATTGTTCAAATATAATTACACTTCTATACAAGTTTGTGTCAGAATTTATTGTGCTACATGTCTTTGATAAAAAAAAATCCAATAAGTGTATATTTATTGGTTTGCGCAAAAGTTATAGTGTTTACAAACTATGGTACAAAAATGTGAATTTCAGCATTTTGAAGCAGCTCTGACTTTCTGAGCACCTGTCATGTTTCTTGAGGTGCTAGAATGCCAGGATAGTATAAATGCACTACACCAGTCCTGTAGGGTGAGCGATTGTGAGGTCACAGGGGACAGTTAACAGACCGAGGGTTGCTATTGGTACTCACAGTTTTTTATATATCCTGGGCAGGCGTACAGCAGTGATGGAGAGGCTGGCACATAGATCCTCTGGGGCACTCTCTGGGTATAGGGACCAGGCCTGGTGGTAGGTGAGGTGCCCTGGGTGTTGTAGATTTAGTGTGCCGCTGGCGAGATCCCTTATAGTTCGTGACGCCAGTGCCGGTAACGGTGGCGCACCGATTTATTGTAGGAATAATGGAGGTACACACAGTTGTAGTGAACCAGAACTCCTTTTTACTGAACAGTTCAACTATATACAGGCTTCAGTTAGTTCCATATGCAGGGTCTTGGTAACAGGCAGGCTTCACATAAATGGCAGGCAAAGTCTTTGCAAGATACTCAGAGGGAATAACACTCACAGATCAGGCTGTACTTTCTTCAGATCCTGTCTGGCTTTCTCCAAGGCCCGTATGCCCTATAGCTGGCTTTATCCTTGGGTAGGGAAACCTTTCTCTGGTATAAATCCTCTTGCTGTAAATCTCCTTCTGCCCTTCAGCCTTCTACTTGGCTGGATAAAATTGTCTCTGATCTGTACTTTACAAAATGCTAGATATCTTCAGGAGGCAACTTCTTCCCCTGAATGCAAGCTAGGAACCTGGGCTATCTAGCTGCATGTTAGAAGCTGATCTTCAGCTACTCTCTAGCTAAAATGTACACTGGATTCTAACTACACACATTCACACACACTAACTCTCCCTGGACTGGACCTGACTATATATACTAAGGGGTTCCCTAGCTCCCTCTACTGCCTAGGAGGAGGAACTACACCCCTAACAGGCCTGGTACACAGGAGATAACATGACAACATACATTAAAATGCAATACAAAATACCGTGACCATGTTCCACAAGAGGTGGGGAACAACGTGACCCAATTGACCCTTGAGTAGTGCCCACATTTACGTAGTGGGACACTACATACCCTGCTGCTTTGAGGTTGCCCGTCCTCGGTGCAACACAGGGGGCCTGCCCAGCTGGAGACTGTAACCTGAAAGACAAAAATGCAAAGCAGGCATATACAACAATCACTACATTTGCAATAAAATATCAGGGCGCTCCGCTGGCAAAGGAACAAGTGCGGTGAAAAAGGGCGCCGTTCTCTACGCAGGATGGTACATGGAACAGCGGCACTGACCTGGTACAGCATATCAGGAATAACCAGGATAGTCCATAATAATAAAAATACAATAGTCCCATAAAACAACATCTCAGAGGCCCACATGTGTTGGGTCATCTCTGGTCACAGTTCTTTAATTAAGATTGCACATAAAAGTCACAGCACAGAACTCTACATCTCAGGGATACTTTCCCCTGGCAAGTCCTGGTAGATAAA
The DNA here is from genome assembly GCF_014858855.1 of Bufo gargarizans. NCBI lineage: Eukaryota > Metazoa > Chordata > Amphibia > Anura > Bufonidae > Bufo > Bufo gargarizans. The sequence goes on from NC_058085.1 coordinate 134,732,299, forward strand.
AGTGGTGCATTAATATCCCCTACTCAACCTGAAAGGGGGTTGAAAAGGGTAAAACAGCAGGCACAACTTGGAATGGCACTTAAAGCAGGCAGGAAGTCCTGGAAAACAACATGGCAGAAGAACAATTGGTATTCTCAGTGGCCTTACAACCACCACTGGGCCGTGGGAAACTGGCAGCAGCTCATTGGGCCAAAACATAGGACTCCTGTCCTGAAACAGTTAAATTCACTGTAAGGGTCCCTCAGCAATTATGGCCTAGCAGGCCTACTCACAGGTATGGGTCCAGTTCGTCTTGATCCTCAGACGTGGTGCAACCTGGTTACGCTCTGAGTCTTGGCCTGGAACGGGGATTCACACTTGGCTGGGCCCACAAAATAGTATTAACAGGCAACTGAAGAACAAATGGGCCTGTCAATTGTACAGGCTCCGCAAGCCTGGGGGTTAATGATGTAGGAGGCTCCATGGTCTGGGTGTCGCCGGCTTTATACGACGGACCCGACTCCTGGTATAACAAAGTTTCTCCGCTGGCGCAGTCATTGGGGTCGCCGAACTGGTGGCGACGGGATCTTTCGCTGCAGGCCCGGGGACATCAAAGTTCTTGGAGGAATCGCTATTGACAGGTGGTATTGGTGCCACTCTGGACGCAGCAATTTGACGCAGGCCATCAAGGTGGACTTCTAACCTGGCGATCTGTTCCTCCAGAGTCTCATGTGATGCTCCGATGCAGGGATCCGGTACTGTCGCAGCAGGTACAGGTGCTGAGTCACGAGTCTTTCCTCGCCGCAGGACATCACGTCTCATGGAATTTATGCATGTTTTCTATATCCACTTGTGTCTTCTCCCTGTGGGGCAATTCAGGTGAGGGATAGGGACTCACCCGTTTCTCTAACACCGTAGGCTGCCAGAAGATGTTGCGGCCTGTGAACGAACCCCTCTCCTGGTAAGTATTGCAAGCAGGCTCCGCCGGATTCTCTGGCTCGCATTCTGGACTGGTGGGCTCCTCAGGCTCTTCCCAATCCTCCGGTGCCAACTTGGGACGGGTTAATGCCGTTGCATAAGGACCCCTCAGGCCCTCGTTGGGGGTAAATTCCACTTCTTCTCCTTCTCGAAGGTTGTGCAAATATTCGGGTAAGTAGCTGCGTTTCACAGACCTCCGATTCACATAAAGGTCTCGGCCGGTGGAGAAGTCCTTGATGAACCCGAAACCTCGGCCTTTATCGAATGTTACAACTACTCCAACTCTTCTCTCCAGACGGGGCCGGGTATTCGCATGGTGCTCGTATACTGTCTTCGCGAGCTCCTCAAAGTAAATCTTTTTGGCAGTAGTCTTACGTATCACGGCGGTGCGTATCTCGGCCATCAACAAAGGCCATTGCGCAGTAGGCTTGACAAATCCACCCCGCGAGCCAGGGCACGGCTCGGGCGGCGACCGCTGTGGGGAGCAAGGTGGCCTCTCCGGTTCTGGAGTATAGGCGGGTGGTGCTTCTCCCTCTCCGATCATTTAAGGCTCTGTGGTCTTGTTCGCAGGTGATGCCATTCCGCCAGGAGGATTTCCACTCTGCGACATGCCCGTTCTCTCTACTGCACATAGGGTGGCACTCAGTACTTCACACAAGACCACCCATTGCTCCGGGAGGCCGCCCCCTAGGTACTCCAACATGGGGGAGGCGGTGGCATGAAAATACAGTCCTTCCTGCTCTCTCAGCAGAAGGCACCAAATTCTTCCCGCCAATTCAATACAGCGATGGCGCAGCAAAAATTCCAGTCAGCTTAGGCGGCCATCTTACAGCAAAACGCTTTCAATTCACTTACAGCAAGCGGTGGCTCGGCAAACAGTCCACAATGCAGTTTCACACTGCAATTTTTCACAGTTCTTTGGCCCCAAAATTTTAAATTAACGGATAGGGCATTTATCACTTAGTAAGCAATTATGGCACACAGTTCAGATTCCACTATGGCGTAGAAATATTTGCATCCTGTTCGTGACGCCAAAATATGCAACACGCCAGTCCTGTAGGGTGAGCGATTGTGAGGTAACAGGGGACAGTTAACAGACCGAGGGTTGCTATTGGTACTTACAGTTTTTAATATACCCTGGGCAGTTGTACAGCAGTGATGGAGAGGCTGGCACATAGATCCTCTGGAGCACTCTCTGGGTATAGGGACTACTGGTGGTAGGTGAGGTGCCCTGGCTGTTGTAGATTTAGTGCACCGGTGGTGAGATCCCTTATAGTTCGTGACGCCAGTGCCGGCAACGGTGGCACACCGATTTATTGTAGGAATAATGGAGGTACACACAGGGCCAGCCTTTGGGGTGTGCGGGCTGTGCGGCCGCACAGGGCACCATAGCAACAGGGGCGCCGGGTGGCAGACAGCCCGCCGCAAACTAAGTCTACTTACTATTTTGTTGCGGCCGCCCGCCGGCCAACTAACAGCACGGACTATAGAAAGAGTGAGGAGGGGGCGGGGCCGCTCTCAGCTCCGCTCTGCTGCCTGGCCTCCTGTCTCTTTAAGAGAGCAGACCAGTGGCTGCTGGAGTGTGCCACAGCTGCCACACAGGCACGTCTTCAATTTTGATGTTACCACTGAGCTCTGCCCCCAGGGCCCAGAGAGAAGAAGGAAGGAGTGAGCCTGAGCGCCCAGCCAGCAGCCACAGCCTGAGCCAAGTTCCACCATAAGTTACAGGTATTTGGTAGTACAATTTTGTACAAAGATAACAACTGGATGGATCCCATCTGCCACTGGCCATGATGGAGTGGGAGAAATGTGCCATGTGGGGGGGGGGGCTCATAGAGGACAGGGGGACAGTGTGCTTTCCTGCTACTACATCAACTCCCCCCCCAGGGATTTTGGGGGCCATTAAGGGTTGGACTTTAACTCCTTACTGCTGTTGAGTGTGCCACCAATCATATTCCCCTCCCCCCAGCACATCAGTTACCTTTAGGAGGGGGGGATATGATTGGTGGCTATGTGCACACTCCGCATCATCCAACCCCTAATGCCCCCCAAAATGCCCAGTGGGGGGGGTGGTATGACAGGCAGGAGGGGCAATGTGTATGCGGGCCCTTGCCCTGCACTCGCTCAGCTGTGCTTGCATACATATCATGCCCTGTGTCCACTGTCCTGTGCCCACTCTGCTAAAGCCTGGCATAGCCCAGCTATGCCCTGCTTTACCAAAGCAGACAGGCAGGAGCCGTGTGGTGATCTTATTTATTGTATGTATGTGTGTCCGTCCCTGTGTGTGTGTGTGACTGTCCGTCCCTGTGTGTGTGTGTCCCCGTCCCTGTGTGTGTGTCCCCGTCCCTGTGTGTGTGTGTGTGTGTGTGTGTCCGTCCCTGTGTGTGTGTGTCCGTCCCTGTGTGTGTGTCCATCCCTGTGTGTGTGTGTCTGTGTGTCCATCCCTGTGTGTCTGTGTGTCCATCCCTGTGTGTATCACCATGCCCACAGTGTTCCTATGTCTTGACGCAGCTGCTTCAGAACGTTCTGTGCGGGGCAAGAAGAAGAAGATGGAAGAGGAGGCAGCGCCAGCATGGAGTCCGTGCGATAGACACAGGGAGGCACACTAAGGACGAAGGTAACACTTTCACATGATCTACACTAGTGTTATCTGTGGTTTTACATAGGACTGCAGGTAACACTACCACATTATTCAGCACTAGTGTAAGGGGGGGGGGGGGGGGGGCGCCACAAGGGGCGGAACAGAATTGCGGACGTGTGAATGGGGCCTAAGGGTCCATTATCACCGCCAGTTACTTAGCTACTTGTTAGGTAGTTAGCACCCAGCCCACAGCACCGCAGTCACTGATTAGTCGCTGATTAGCATCCTCGCTGTCGCTAATCAGCACTAGTACTATATAGTATCTGTAAGTGATCAAGACTGATCAAAATCAGATCTATATCAGTACATTAGGGTCACCTTAGGCTCTACAAAAAATGCAGTGTTCGCCCGATCAAGCCTGATCTTGTGCGCACACTTGCGTTCAGTCCATCCCACCGCAATGACAGAAATGTTTTTTTTCTAATCACTGCAAAAACACTGTAAAATCTCTGCGGCGCTATAAAGATCACTTTTGAGCTTTTTGGATCTTTATTAGCGATCGCAGCTTTACTTCGCAAGCACTCCTATGTCCTTATCCCTCTTTCTTTTTTTTTTTTGCACATTTTTGGGCAGAGATATTTTCATCCACATTGATTGATGCGAATGAAGAAATCTGTGCCGTTCATTTTTTCTTTCAGCCCAGAGGCTGAACGAAAAAAAAAAATCTCATTACCCGTATGCTCAATATAAGGAGAATAGCAGAAACTCCTAATGCTGGCCTTACATGTAATGATTGCGGAGACCCTCAAATGCCAGGGCAGTACAAACACCCCACAAATGACCCCATTTTGGAAAGAAGACACCCCAAGGTATTCGCTGAGGGGCATATTGAGTCCATGAAAGATTGAAAGGGAGACTTTGTGAGAAAAAAAAATCAATTTCCACAAACTTGTGCCAAAAAAAAAAATCTTCTATGAACTCGCCATGCCCCTCACGGAATACGGATCTATGCATAATCCCTGCCTACAGATGTGTTAGATTGCATTACACTGAGCCTACCACTAGGGGGAGACAACACATCCCATATATATATATATATATATATATATATATAGTCCAGCTCAGGCCTAGTTAGGCAGTTTTAGTTCAGTCTCAGCTCTCAGTCTGGAGTCTTCAGCCCTGAGCTAGAAGTTTAGCTTCAGAAAAGATATTAGTCCAGACAGCACTAAAGAAGCAGAGACCCAAAGGGTTACGACTATTGCTATACGCGCCTTAGGACCTTTGGAGTTAAAAGTGAAGGATTTTCCAGCCTCCGGCAGCCTCACTAACCTGCACTGGGCTAACAGGGATCAGCGTAGAAGTCCTCTACCAGTAAGCATAAAACATTAATAGCCTGAGAGACAGACATCACACCTGTAAGCAGTGGACATCTTGCAGCTTTACCTCTGTCCATCTTAAAGAGACTGTATTTCATGTCTGGATGTACTAGAGACTGTTTTATACTTGGATGTTACCGTTACCAGGAGCAACGTTTAGTAAAAGTTATAAGCTGGATTGCACCATCCTTGTCTCAGTCTCCAACTCCTCAATTTACACTACAGTAAATGGTTGTACCACCATAAAAGGTACTGGCGTCACAACTACAAGGGACCTTGCCATAGGCACATTAATACAGACCATCAAGGTCACCTCGAACCACCATCTGGCCTGTGTCCCTTACACCAGAGTGTGCCCCAGAGAATTCCTGTGCCGTTCTTCTCATCACTTGTGCAGGCCTGCCTAGGGACTACATAACCGTGAGTAACCAGAACTGTATTTACCTCGGCCCACCTAATTCTCACACCGTGACCTCACATATAATTCCCCTGTCGGTCTGGCATACTGCATCTCTTGAAAAATATTCTAAAATTTTTAAACCAGCACCTGGATATGAATACATTTGTAATTGCATGTTAATAAAAATTTCCTCACCTCCTGGCCTGATCAATTAGATCTTGCTAGGTCTCTATAACTTGCCACAGCCTGTAAAAGAGCTACAATCAATTTGTCTGCCTGATTCCCGACCCATGCTTGTACCCAGTACTGATCCTGTGCCACCTGCCCTGACCTTTGCATTGTTTCAAGGATTCACACAAACTCTGCCAGCCCTAACCTCTGCCTGTTTCCTGACTATGTGTTTGCCTATTCCCTCAGTACCACATACCGGTGTCTCTGAACCCTGTAGTTCAGCAGCCAACCACACCGGGACTATTCCAGAAGGTAGCGGCCTGGTGGCTCTCCTGCAGCGAAGGCCAGATCCCTATATAGAGATTAAAAAGATGAAAACCAAGTGACTGCCAGGATAATACCATTAGGACTAGCCAAAAGTCATCTCAATTGGTCAGCATAGTGGGTTCTCACTCACTGTCCATAACAGCTTTTTCATGGATTATATGATATCTGATTTTTCTTTTACATTAATCATGGGATAGCCCCTTTAACCACCTCAGCTCCCCTAGCTTAAACCCCCTTAATGACCAGACCACTTTTTACAATTCTGTACTACACTACTTTCACGGTTTATTGCTCGGTCATACAACTTACCACCCAAATGAATTTTACCTCCTTTTCTTCTCACTAATATAGCTTTCATTTGGTGGTATTTCATTGCTGCTGACATTTTTACTTTTTTTTGTTATTAATTGAAATTTACCGAATTTTTTGCAAAGAAATGAAATTTTTCACTTTCAGTTGTAAAATTTTTGTAATAAAACTACATTTCTATATAATTTTTTCTCTAAATGTATTGTTCTACATGTCTTTGATAAAAAATGCAATAAGTGTATATTTATTGGTTTGCGCAAGTTATAGCGTTTACAAACTATGGTACAAAAATGTGAATTTCCGCATTTTGAAGCAGGTCTGACTTTCTGAGCACCTGTCATGTTTCCTGAGGTTCTACAATGCCCAGACAGTAGAAACACCCCTCAAATGACCCCATTTCGGAACGTAGACACCCTAAGGTATTCGCTGATGGGCATAGTTAGTTCATAGAAGTTTTTATTTTTGTCAAAAGTTAGCGGAAAATGATGATTTTTTCTTTTCTTTTTTTTTTCTTACAAAGTCTCATATTCCACTAACTTGTGACAAAAAATAAAAACTTCCATTAACTCACTATGCCCATCACGAAATACCTTGGGGTGTCTTCTTTCCAAAATGGGGTCACTTCTGGGGTATTTATACTGCCCTGGCATTTTAGGGGCCCTAATGCGTGAGAAGTAGTTTGAAATCCAAATGTGTAAAAAATGCCTAGTGAAATCCTAAAGGTGCTCTTTAGAATTTGGGCCCCTTTACCCACCTAGGCTGCAAAAAAGTGTCACACATGTGGTATCGCCGTACTCAGAAGAAGTAGGGCAATGTATTTTGGGGTGTATTTTTTCATTCGCATCGATCAATGTGGATGAAAAAATCTCTGCCCCCCCAAAAAAGAAGGGGAAAGGCGTCTGCCAGGACATAGGCAGACGCCCAACATCCAAACCCACTCAGCTCGTATGCCCTGGCAAACCCGATTTCTCCATTCACATCAATCGATGTGGATGAATAAAACATTGCCGGGATTATTATTTTTTTATATACAAAGTGTTTGCCAAAGCATATGAACAACGCCCCTCAGCTCATAAGCCTCGGCAAACGTATATTTTTTACTGCAGAGGAGAAATCTAATCTTGCAGCACCGCATACACCGACTTTTGTGTAATCTGACAGAAGCGCATGTGCTTCTGTCAGAATGCACATCAGTGCTGCAGCTGGTTCATCGGTTGGTCCCCCTAAAAGGTAAAAAAAAAAAAAAAAACATTAACTTTATATAACATTTGAACAGAACATTAACTTTTATGCTTACCGGTGATTTTTTATTTTTTTTACCTTTATAAGACAAACCTCTCCTTCCCCCTAGGACAATGTGCAAAGCGCAAATCACCCAGAGATGTGGCGAAGTACATTATGCACTTTGTCCCAGGTGAAAGGAGAGGTTTGCAGCAGCTGTGAGTGAAAGGGCCCTAAGAGCCCTGTGTGCCTGTCCTGTGTCACGCAATCCCTATGCTAATAGTGTACCTGTGTGTGGTACTTCCAGAAACACTCCCCTAGGGCAGGGTGGTCAGGGTAGTCAGGACAGAAATAGCGGGTGTCACGCCATATTCCACTCCTGCTACAGACACAACATCTTTTTCGGGGTGGCGCTTGGGTTGAGGTACCAGTAACGACATTGGGGAAATGTTGCTCGTGTAGACGGCTCACTACACTGGTGGATGGGGCCACGAAACCTCCTGGATACAGAAGGTTCTCGATGATCTCTTCCTGAAATTTGAGGAAGGATCCTGTTCTCCCAGCCTTACTGTAGAGAACAAAACTATTGTACTGTCATGGTCTTACCTTCTTGCTGCTCTCCTTCGTTTGACATGTGCTGGCGGCCATCTTGGTTTCTGGGTTTCTTGTAGCCTTCCACCCTGCGGCTTCTCCTTCCCACTGGGAGGAGCTGGATGCCTAGCTCATATATATAGGAGGTCTGTGGCTTCAGTTCCTTGCTTGGTCCTCCTGTGTTCACATGCTTCTAAGACTGCTGCTGCTTCTGGTTCCTGATCCTGGCTTCGTCTGACTACCCTGCTGGTTCCTGATCCAGGCTTCGTCTGACTACCCTGCTGGTTCCTGATCCTGGCTTCGTCTGACTACCCTTCTGGTTCCTGACCTCTGGCTTCGCAAGACCCTGCTTCGGTTTAGCCATCCGTTTGGACTTTTGCCTTACAGCTTGATTTTCAATAAAGCCTTCTTCTTTTCCACTTATCTCTTGTTGTACGTCTGGTTCATGGTTCCATGACATTAGGACCAAGCCATGAATTCTGACGGTACAGGGCCATCCTCGCTACCTACGCTGGTTGCCAGACTTGATCAGCAGGATCACCTGTTGGGTCGGTTCGCTGTGGCGTTGCAAACCCTGCTTGAACGCACGGCTCATTTAGCTTCCGTTGCCGATGGGTCGGTTGTCGCTCCTGGGCCCGCTCCTACTGCCGCTCCGGTTGTTGCGCCAGAGTCTACCCCGACACCTGTTGCTGCGCCTGCGGTGTTTCGGGGTATGACCGGTTCTGCCCCCCTTCCACAGCGCTTTGGGGGAGAGCCAACTCAGTGCCGAGGTTTCCTTAACCAGGTGGGCATTTACTTCGAGTTGCTGCCACATGCCTTTCCTACTGAGAGATCAAAGGTGGGCTTCTTGATCTCGCTGCTCTCGGACAAGGCCTTGGCCTGGGCCAGCCCTTTATGGGAGAACAACAATCCGGTGGTTGCCGAGTTTTCCGGTTTTGTTGCTTCTCTTCGGAAGGTATTCGATGTGCCGGCTCGTGCTGCCTCTGCTGCGAAGCTCCTTATGTCCATCAGACAGGGTTCACGATCCGTAGCTGAATACGCCATTGAGTTTCGTACCCTGGCAGCAGAGGTGGGCTGGAATAATGAGGCTCTGGTCGCTGCTTTCTCTCATGGTCTCTCGGATGCCTTGAAGGATGAGGTTGCAGCTAAGGACCTACCAGTGGAGCTCGAGTCTCTTATTTCTTTCCTGATTTTGATTGACACCAGACTCAGGGAGAGACCTTCCTTTAAGGAGAGCCTGCGGAGGTCTTCTAACAGATTGGCGCCTACGTTTGCTGTCCCACCCGTGCCTCCCTCTCCTCCCACGACTCCTGGGGATGACGTGTCTGGAGGTGAACCCATGCAGCTGGGGTTTGCTCGCCTGTCCGAGGGGGAGAGGGTACTCCGGAGACGCGAGGGCCGATGCATGTACTGTGGTCTCGGTGGGCATTTTCGGTTGGCATGCCCGAACCGTCCGGGAAACGCTTGCACCTGAGATCCTGTCGGGGGCAGATCTTGGGTGGAGTCTCCTCGTCCCCGGTTTCCCGTGTTGACAAACCACTGATTACTGTTGTCCTCTCCTGGGTCGGGGGCTCGGTGACGACCCAGGCGTTGGTGGACTCTGGTGCTGGTGGTTTGTTCATTGATAGTGTGTTCGCTGCCGCCAATTCCATTCCTCTGCAGCCTCGAGGTTCCCCACTGGCTCTTGAGGCGATAGACTGCAGACCCCTTCTGCCGCCACACGTGACTCATGAGACCCTTCCAGTGGGGATGGCCATTGGTGCCGTTCACAGAGAGTCGGTCTGTCTCCAGGTTATTTCGTCTCCACACTACTCGGTGGTCTTGGGGTACCCCTGGCTCCAGAAGCATAATCCGACTTTCGATTGGAGATCGGCCGAGATCCTCTCGTGGTCACCGCAGTGTGGGGCTAGTTGCATCCATGGGTCTGTCAAGTTGCTGTGTACTTCCTCGGACTCTCTGTTGCCTCCTGAATACGAGGAGTACCGGGATGTATTCGATAAGGTGCGTGCGGTTGCCCTACCTCCGCACCGTCCATACGATTGTGCCATAGAGTTACAATCTGGTGCCGTTCCTCCTCGTGGCAAAGTCTATCCACTGTCGGTAGCGGAGAATGAGGCCATGGAGGAGTACGTGAGGGAGGCGCTTTCACGCGGACACATTCGCAAATCCTCGTCCCCGGCAGGGGCTGGATTTTTCTTTGTGAAAAAGAAGGGCGGTGAGTTGAGGCCTTGCATCGATTACAGGGGTCTCAATCGCATCACGATCAAGAACGCTTACCCGATACCCTTGATTTCCGAGCTGTTCGATCGCCTCAAAGGGGCCACGGTCTTTACCAAACTCGACCTGAGGGCGGCATATAACCTGGTAAGGATCAAGGCGGGCGATGAGTGGAAGACCGTGTTTAACACCAGGACCGGTCATTATGAATCCTTGGTTATGCCCTTTGGGTTGTGCAATGCGCCCGCAGTCTTTTAGGAATTCATCAACAATGTTTTCCGTGACCTGTTGCAGCAGTGTGTGGTGGTCTATTTGGATGACATCTTGGTATATTCTGAATCCATGGAGGCCCACATTCTGGATGTCAGACGAGTGTTGCAACGGTTACGAGAGAACAAGCTGTTCGGTAAGCTTGAGAAATGCGAATTTCACCGATCCCAGGTAACCTTCTTAGGTTACATCATTTCCGCTGAGGGGTTCTCCATGGATCCTGAGAAGGTTTCGGCTGTCTTACAGTGGCCCCAGCCCAGTGGTCTTCGTGCCCTGCAGCGCTTTTTGGGCTTCGCCAATTATTATCGGAAGTTCATCAGGGACTTTTCCATGCTAGCCAAGCCTCTCACGGATCTGACCAGGAAGGGCAGTAATCCCCAGGTCTGGCCGCTCGAGGCCATCCGAGCTTTTGAGGCTCTAAAGTCCGCCTTTGTGTCGGCTCCGATTCTGTCGCATCCCAACCCTGGGTTGCCTTTTGTCCTCGAGGTGGACGCGTCTGAGACGGGAGTAGGCGCCCTTCTGTCTCAGCGTAGAACACCAGAAGGTCCTCTGCTTCCCTGTGGGTTTTACTCCCGGAAACTGACTTCCGCGGAGTGCAACTATCAGATTGGTGACAGGGAGTTATTGGCCATCGTGCAGGCCCTTAAAGAATGGAGGCACTTGCTCGAGGGCTCGGTGGTTCCGGTTCTCATCCTGACGGACCACAAGAATCTGACCTACCTCTCTGAGGCCAAGAGATTGACACCACGTCAGGCCAGATGGGCTCTGTTCTTGTCACGTTTTAATTACGTGGTCTCCTACCTACCCGGTTCCAAGAACATCAGAGCGGATGCCTTATCACGGCAGTACTCCGAGCTGTCCGGGGAGGAGTCGATTCCGACTTCGGTCATACCTCCGAATCAGATCCTGGCCGCCATTCGCACCAGCCTGACCTCTCCCCTGGGTGAGCAGATTTTGGCGGCTCAATCTGGTGCTCCCTCTGGGAGACCCAACGGCAGATGTTTTGTGCCTGAGCAGTTGCGCACTCGGTTGTTGCGAACCTACCATAACTCCAAGGCCGCGGGGCATCCTGGAAAGAATCAGCTGTCCTGGGCTGTTTCACGTCTGTTCTGGTGGCCTTCTCTACGTTCCGACATCGCCGCATATGTAGCGGCATGCTCCGTTTGTGCCCAGAGTAAGTCCCCTCGGCACCGTCCGTTGGGCCTTTTGCAACCCATAGCCACCGGGGAGCGTCCATGGTCACACCTGGGGATGGATTTCATTGTGGACCTCCCTGCATCCCGAGGTCATACGGTCATTCTCATGATTGTGGATCGGTTTTCCAAAATGTGCCACTGTGTTCCTCTCAAGAAGTTACCCTCTGCACAAGAGTTGGCCACGATTTTTGCCAGGGAGGTCTTCCGGTTGCACGGTTTGCCCAAGGAGATTGTGTCGGATCGGGGGAGTCAGTTTGTGTCCAGGTTCTGGCACTCCTTTTGCTCCCAGCTGGGGATTCATCTCTCTTTCTCCTCGGCCTACCACCCTCAGTCCAATGGGGCCGCAGAACGATCCAATCAGGCCTTGGAGCAATTCCTTCGTTGCTATGTCTCCGATCACCAAGACAATTGGGTTGACCTCCTGCCTTGGGCTGAGTTTGCCAGGAACACGGCGGTGAACTCTTCCTCTGGGACGTCTCCCTTCATGGCCAATTATGGGTTCCAATCTGCCGTGTTACCGGAGGTATTCTCTCCCCAGGATATTCCGGCTGTGGAGGATCACCTTTCCGTCCTACGTGCTTCTTGGGTACAGATCCAGAGGTCCCTTGAGGTCTCTGCGCAGCGCCAGAGACTCCAGGCTGATCGCAGACGGGCGCCCGCTCCTTCCTACCAGGTCGGAGACCGCGTATGGTTGTCCACCCGCAACCTCAACCTTCGAGTGCCCACTCCCAAGCTGGCGCCTCGCTTTGTTGGTCCCTTCCGAGTGCTTCGCAGGGTAAACCCGGTAGCCTATGCCCTTGCGCTTCCTCCTGGCATGCGGATCTCCAACGTGTTTCGTGTCTCCCTGTTGAAGCCACTGGTGTGTAATCGTTTCACTTCCTCGGTTCCTCTGCCTCGTCCGGTCCAAGTGGGCAATCGTGAGGAGTATGAGGTGAGCAATATCCTGGACTCACGCCTGGTCCGCGGTCGGGTGCAGTTTTTGGTCCATTGGCGTGGTTATGGTCCAGAGGAGCGTTCCTGGGTTCCCTCCGCAGATGTCCATGCTCCTGCCTTGCTCCGAGCCTTCCACGCACGCTTCCCTCAGAAACCGTTCTTTACTCCGCGGAGGAGGGGCCCTTGAGGGGGAGGTACTGTCATGGTCTTACCTTCTTGCTGCTCTCCTTCGTTTGACATGTGCTGGCGGCCATCTTGGTTTCTGGGTTTCTTGTAGCCTTCCACCCTGCGGCTTCTCCTTCCCACTGGGAGGAGCTGGATGCCTAGCTCATATATATAGGAGGTCTGTGGCTTCAGTTCCTTGCTTGGTCCTCCTGTGTTCACATGCTTCTAAGACTGCTGCTGCTTCTGGTTCCTGATCCTGGCTTCGTCTGACTACCCTGCTGGTTCCTGATCCAGGCTTCGTCTGACTACCCTGCTGGTTCCTGATCCTGGCTTCGTCTGACTACCCTTCTGGTTCCTGACCTCTGGCTTCGCAAGACCCTGCTTCGGTTTAGCCATCCGTTTGGACTTTTGCCTTACAGCTTGATTTTCAATAAAGCCTTCTTCTTTTCCACTTATCTCTTGTTGTACGTCTGGTTCATGGTTCCATGACATGTACATAGCCAATTGAATTAAATATACAGACACCTTCTTATACCAGTGTCTGGTGCGGCGGGACACTAAATAAGGAGCCAACATCTGGTCATTGAAGTCCACCCCTCCCATGAGCAAACTATATTCGTGGACCGAGAGGGGCTTTTCAATGACACTGGTTGCTTGTTCAATTTGGATTGTCGTGTCTGCGTTAATGGAGGAGAGCATGTAAACGTCACTCTTGTCTCTCCAATTCACCACAGGCAGTTCTTCGTTACACAAGGCAGCCCTCTCCCCCCTTGCAAGACGGGTGGTAACGAGCTGTTGGGGGAAGCCCCGGCAACTAGGTCGCGCGGTGCCACAGCAGCCAATCTGTTCTATAAACAAATGCCTGAAGAGGGGCACACTTGTGTAGAAATTGTCCACATAAAGATGGTACCCCTTGTCAGATAAGGGTGACACCAAGTCCCAGACTGTCTTCCCACTGCTCCCCAGGTAGTCAGGGCAACCGACCGGCTCCAGGGTCTGATCTTTGCCCTCATAGACTCGAAATTTGTGCATATAGCCTGTGGCTCTTTCACAGAGCTTATACAATTTGACCCCATACCGGGCACGCTTGCTTGGGATGTATTGTTTGAAGCCAAGGCGCCCAGTAAAATGTATAAGGGACTCGTCTATGCAGATGTTTTGCTCAGGGGTATAAAAATCAGCAAATTTGGTGTTAAGGTGGTCTATGAGGGGCTGAATTTTGTGGAGCCGGTCAAAAGCTGGGTGGCCTCAGGGACGAGAGGTGCTGTTGTCACTAAAGTGCAGGAAACGCAGGATGGTCTCAAATCGTGTCCTGGACATGGCAGCAGAGAACATGGGCATGTGATGAATTGGGTTTGTGGACCAATATGACTGCAATTCATGCTTTTTTGTCAGGCCCATGTTGATGAGAAGGCCCAGAAAAGTTTTAAATTCGGAAACTTGGACGGGTTTCCACCGGAAAGACTGGGCAAGAAAGCTTCCCGGGTTGGCGGCTATAAATTGAGTGGCATACCGATTTATTTCTGCCACGACTAAGTCCAAGAGCTCCGCAGTCAAGAACAGCTCAAAAAACCCCATTGCCAATCCGATCTGAGCTGTCTCAACCCGAACTCCAGACTGGGTGATGAAAGGGGGAACTACTGGTGTGGCTGAAGTTGGGGGCTGCCAATCAGGGTTTGCCAGCACCTCAGGGACTCTAGGGACTTTACAGGCCTGTCTGTGCGATGGCTGCGACGGGGTAACTACTGCACGTGCCACTGTACCAGCTTCAATTGCCCTTCTGGTGCTCGCCACTTCACCATGTTCTACGGCAGTGCTGGTACTAGGTCCAGGATGGGCTGCGCTGCTGGTGTATGCCTCACCACGTAATCCGACAGCGCCAGCCCCACTCTGCTGCCCTTGAAGCGGATCCTGCGCAACCTGTGGTCTAGCAACAGGGGGCCGGGTACGCCTGGTGGTATAAGGGACCTCAACCTCATCGTCCAAACTTTGGGTCAGACTGCCACTGCTTTCTACAGGTTCGTATTCTGATCCGCTGGATTCGTCAGGTGAGGGTTCCCATTCCTCATCCGACTGGGTCAGAAGCCTGTAGGCCTCTTCAGAAGAATACCCCTTACTTGCCATTTGGTAAAAAAAATTTAGGGGGTAATCCCTGAGACTACTCAAGAAAAAAAGCAAGCCTGTCTAACAAATGGGAGGCTAGCGAAGCACTGGAAGTCGCTGCGATTGATAAAAAATATCAAAACAGATTTTTTTTTTATTGCCGCAGCGCTTGTAAAGTGATTGTGCTGTGATAAAAAAATAAAATAAATTTTGTCACTGCGGCGGGGCGGTCGTGGGTGAACGCACGTGTGGGCGACCGATCAGCCCTGATCGGGCAAACACTGCGTTTTGGGTGGAGGACGAACTAAGGTGACACTAATACTATTATAGATCTGACTGTGATCAGTTCTGATCACTTACAGATACTATAAAAGTACCAATGCTGATTAGCGATACGCTAATCAGCGAATCAGTGACTGCGGTGCGGTGGGCTGGGCGCTAACTGATGCTAACTACCTAACAAAGGGGCCTAAACTAACCTAAAATCTAACCGTCAAAACTAGTGAAAAAAAAAAAAAGTGACAGTTTACACTGATCACTTTTTTCCCTTTCACTAGTGATTGACAGGGGTGATCAAGGGGTTAATTGGGGTGATGGGGGGGGGGGGGTGATCTGGGGCTAAGTGTAGTGTTTGGTGTACTCAAAGTGATGTCTGCTCGTCTGCTGGATCCAACCGACGAAAAGGACCAGCAGAGGAGCACAGAAGCCATTTAACACATTATATTTATAAATACACTCACCTAGAGAATTATTAGGAACACCTGTTCTATTTCTCATTAATGCGATTATCTAGTCAACCAATCACATGGCAGTTGCTTCAATGCATGTAGGGTTGTGGTCCTGGTCAAGACAATCTCCTGAACTCCAAACTGAAATTCAGAATGGGAAAGAAAGGTGGGCTACAACAGCAGAAGACCCCACCGGGTACCACTCATCTCCACTACAAATAGGAAAAAGAGGCTACAATTTGCACGAGCTCACCACAATTGGACTGTTGAAGACTGGAAAAATGTTGCCTGGTCTGATGAGTCTCGATAAATGGTAGAGTCCGAATTTGGCATAAACAGAATGAGAACATGTATCCATCATGCCTTGTTACCACTGTGCAAGCTGGTGGTGGTGTAATGGTGTGGGGGATGTTTTCTGGGCACACTTTAGGCCCCTTAGTGCCAATTGGCCATCGTTTAAATGCCACGGGTTACCTGAGCATTGTTTCTGACCATGTCCATCCCTTCATGACCACCATGTACCCATCCTCTGATGGCTACTTCCAGCAGGATAATGCACCATGTCACAAAGCTCGAATCATTTCAAATTGGTTTCTTGAACATGACAATGAGTTCACTGTACTAAAATGGCCCCACAGTCACCGGATCTCAACCCAATAGAGCATCTTTGGGATGTGGTGGAACAGGAGCTTCGTGCCCTGGATGTGCATCCCTCAAATCTCCATCAACTGCAAGATGCTATCCTATCAATATGGGCCAACATTTCTAAAGAATGCTATCAGCACCTTGTTGAATCAATGCCACACAGAATTAAGGAAGTTCTGAAGGCAAAAGGGGGTCCAACACCGTATTAGTATGGTGTTCCTAATAATTCTTTAGGTGAGTGTATAATGTGTTAACTGGCTTGTGATTCGATTTTTTTAAAATCACCAGCCTGCCAGCGATGATCATTGGCTGGCAGGCTGGTGACGAACTCCTCCTTTAACTTTTGCTGGCCCGCAATGCGCATGTGCGGGCTGGCTGTGCGCGTAGTCTTGCGTCTCGCGAGATGACGCGCCGAAGCGTGAAGGAGGAATGAATTGACTGCCTCCAGAACGCAATCCTGCGTGGTTGATGGTAATCTTGAATTTAAGGTCTCTAGGATTTTGGATTCTCGTGTTGTCCGCGGTTCTCTCCAGTACCTCGTTCATTGGGAGGGTTATGGTCCAGAGGAGAGGATGTGGGTCCCAGTGACTGACATTAAGGCCACTCGTCTCATCAGGGCTTTCCATAGGTCCCATCTTGAGAAGGTGGGCTCTGAGTGTCCGGAGTCCACTCGTAGAAGGAGGGGTACTGTCACCACCAGACATCTGAGAAGCTCTGACAGACGTTCTTCAGAACCTCCTGCTTGAGGTTCTTTTGTTTTGCTTTCATTTTGTCATCTCGTTTCCCTCTCTCAGCTGTCATCTAGTTGCACTGATTGCATCCCTTTAAATCCCTTCCCATACTGCATCACTTTGAGGTTTATACAACTTCCTGGAGTGTGTAGATGCTGGATGCTACAACTGATGCTTCTACAGATAAGTCTGTTCATTGATTTGTGTTTTCCTGTTTGCTTGATCCTAGGGGACCCTGACTCCCTCCGTATTAAGTTTAGGAAGCCGGTGGTCGTGTCCCCTCACTATTATAGGGTGTTCAGGTGTCATACAGTCGAGGCACGAGGGCATGCAATTTTCTATCATAGAGATCTTTGCATGGGCTGAGCAGTCAGGGAGAGCTTCAGGGCTTAAATTGGGGTCACCCTTTTGTTCCTTAGTTTCGGATCAAGCCAGTCGGATCTTTATTTGTAACTTCTTGTTTTCTGTTACACCATCCGTGACACCAGCGGTCTGACGACAGTACCCAGATCAGCCCAAGGAGGATGGTCCCCGCTGTTGCTGCCTACTCCGAGATCTCTAATGTCAGTGGTGGTGAAGGTAACGATGATAACGTGTCAATGGACATCACGTGGGTGCCCACAAGAGAGGAAAAGGAGGGGAGTTCAGAGACGGAGCAGCAGATAGTGAGGAGAAGGAGGAGAAGCAGGCAGAACTCGCAGTGCACAGGAGGCAAAAAGCAGACTGAAAATGTATCTGGAGCGAGCAATCCACCATGCACGGTCACATCTTGCGCTCCCAGGACGCAGGCACATGACTCCACAGTGTGGGATTTTTTCAACGTGTCAGCTGCTGATAATAGTGTTGCCATCTGCAGCTTGTGCTGTCAACGCATAAGTCGCGGTAAGCCCAACACTCACTCACCTAGGGACAACCGCCTCCCTCACTCACCTCCCATCACCGAGCCCAGTGGGAGCAACACCGTCAGAACCCACAAAACCATGCTCCTGGTGCTCCACGTCCTGTCTCTTTTCCTTCTCCTCTCTCCTCCCATTTGTTCTCCACTGCACCTTCCCCTGTGCTGTCGTCGCGTTCATCTGGCAGAAGGCAGGCTTCCGTGGCCCAAATATTCGAACGTAAAAAAATGATGGCGCTGGATAATCCTCTTCTCCAACAGCTGACCGATGGCTTGCCGGAACTGCTAGCCCGCCAACTACTGCCATATTATTGGTGGACTCGGATGCCTTTGGAAAATTTGTGGTCATTAGAACACCGCAATGGAAGTTCCCCGGAAGGAAATATTTCTCCCAGAAGGGCATCCCAGAGCTATATGGCCATGTTCAGCGGCAAGTGAATGTATCTCTGGCACAGTGTCAGTGCAAAGATACATATGACCACAGACACGTGGTTTAGCAAACACGGGCAGGGAAGGTACATAACTTTTACTGCCCACTGGGTGAACATTCTGACGGCCGTCAAGCATGTAACCCGTGGCACCCGTGTGGATTTGGTGCTACTGCCACGGATTGCATGCAGGCCTGCCTCTTCTTCTTCTTCTCCTAGTCCATCCTCCATCTCCTCCTTGGCTGACTCCTCCTTTTCCACTACTACCGCCTCTTCCGCTGCACCCCCAGCTCCCCAGAACCTATTCGACATGCCAGATGAGATGTTGCCATGCTGTGCTGTGCTGTGGCTGTTGTGCCTGGAAGCCAAGAGCCACCACCACTTTTCAGCTCTGCGGTCACAGGCCAATCAGTGGCTAACCCCGCTCAATTTGACAGTTGGTAAAGTGGTGTGCAACAATGGTGACAATCTGCTGAGTGCGCTGAAACAGGGCAAAATGACACACGTGCATGGCACAAGTCCAGACCTTAGTCGTGCAGCAATTCGTTACAAAATACCCCCGGGTACAGGTCGTCTTGCAACAGGCCAGGAAAATCTTTGCCCATTTTAAAAGATCTTACATGGCCATGGCTCGCCTTGCTGACGTTCAGCGGCGACACCACCTGCCTGTCAGACGTCTGATTTGTGACTGCCTGATGCGCTGGATCTCCACCTTGTATATGCTTGATAGGCTTTTCCAGCAGAAACGTGCCATTAATGACTACATGTACGAACTCTGCGGCAGGACAGGTTCTGGGAAGCTTGGTTTTTTTCACCGCGCTGCTGGCTGCTCATGCGCAATGCATGCAGAATTCTGCGGCCATTTGATGAGATCACCAAACTGGTCAGTTGCAGCCAGGGCGCCATCAGTGACATCGTACCTTACGCCTTCTTTCTGGAGCGTGCATTGCATTGTGTTCATTGCATTGTTGAAGAGCAGGAAGATGAGGAAGTCGCAATGCTGAATGAATTCCCAGGGGGGCTACTCCATCTGAGACAAGTCAGCAGGATTCTGAAGAGGAGTAAGAGGAGGATGCTGCCTGGGAGGAGGAGCAGGAAGAGCAGGCTTTAAAGTTTTCTGGGATCCCTGGTGTTGTCCGTGGATGGGGGGAGAAGACCGAGGACGACATTCTCTTGGGAGATGAGCAGGAGCCAGGCTGCTCCACCACTTCCAATTTAGTGCAAATGGGGGCCTTAAAGCTTCAGTGTTTGAAGAGGGACACCCGTATAAAAAGCATAAAGGGAAAGGACCAGTACTGGGTGGCAATGTATGTAGACCCCTAGTACAAACACAAAATGGCAGACATGTTACCAGCATCACAAAGGGCTGTCAGAATGCAGCATTTCCAGGCCTTGCTGCGAGAGATGCTGCATTCTGCTGTTGCGGGCACTGGCAGAGGAATTTCCACCAACAGAAAAACTGTTGCGAGTACCAATCCTACAGCACATGCAAGAAGGGGGCTTTTTGAAGATGTGTTAGTCACTTTGGATATCAGATCATTCTTGCAGCCAACCCATCGACAGCCGCCCTCCGGATCCAGCCTCAGAGAATGCCTAGACCGACAGGTGTCCGACTACATTGCGTTAACGGCTGATGTGGACGCTCTGAGAAGCAAGGAACCCCTTGGCTACTTGGTGTGCAGTCTTGACCTTTGGCTAGAGCTGGCACAATTTGCCATGGAACTCTTGGCTTTCCCTTCATCGAGTGTTCTGTCCGAAAGCACGTTCAGCGCAGCAGGGGGGATCGTGATCGATAAGCACACTCGCCTAGCTAACCACAGTGTGGACTACCTCACATTTCTTAAAATGAATGAGGCATGGATCTCGGAGGAATTCAACACCTGTGATGACCACGTTTAATTCAATTTCCTAATGACAGCCCACAAATATCCACCACAACAAAGAACTAATAAAGGTCCCTGCCTTAGGTAAATACAGCGGCATAAAAGGCCTTTTCTGTCCGGTTAATGCCTAATGTTTGGGACCTGGAGGAATTCAACACCTGTGACGACCACGTGTTATCGATTTTCAACTATTATCATTTGGTGTTTTTTCAAGATGTTTTGAATCCAATTTTATATTTTTAGTTTTTTTAAACATATGTATTTGACATCTATTTGTACTGTCCTGCAGTAAAATTGATATCTAATGACGGTCTAATATACCTCCAGCCACATAATTACTTGTTCTTTTCTGTCCGGTGAAGGCCTAATGTTTGGGGCCTGTACTACACTGGCCTGCAGTAAAACTGATATTAAATGGCCGTCTAATATACCTCCAGCCACATAATCACTTGATCATTTATGTACAGTGAATGCATAATTTTTGAGGCCTATAATCTAACTGGCAAAGAGTAAAATTGTTATACGGTGACCGCCTAATTTACCTCCAGCCACATTATCAATTGTTCTTTTCTGTACGGTGAATTAATAATTTTTGGGGTCTGTAATCTAACTAGCCAACAGTAAAATTGTTATACGGTGACCGCCTAATGTACCTCCAGCAACATTATCAATTGTTCTTTTCTGTCTGGTGAATGCCTAATGTTTGGGACCTCGGAGGAATTCAACACCTGTTGATGATGACCACGTGTTATCGAATTTCAACTATTATCATTTGGGTTTTTTTCAAGAGGGAGGATTTTGTTAGCCATGTTTTTAATCCAATTTTATATTTTTTGTTCTTTTAAACATATGTATTTGACATCTATTTGTACTGGCCTGCAGTAAAATTGATATCCAATGACCGTCTAATATACCTCCAGCCACATAATCACTTGATGTTTTCTGTCAGGTGAATGCCTAATTTTTGGGGCCTGTACTCCCGTGGCCTAAAATAAAACTTTTCTAGGCTCCAGCAGGCCACATTTTTGAGAGTTTCCATTTAACACGCATTAAAATGGCCCCTGATTAAAATACATATTTTTTGTGGGAATTTTTGCCATTGATCCCCCTCTGGTATGTCAATGTCCATGTTGTGGCACGATTTGTGCACTTGTGCAAGTATTTAGTGGCTGAAATAATGACCTGAAGATTTTTCAGGATTGCCTGCCATTAAAGTGAATGGGGCCTGCCGCGAACTTGCGGTTCGCAAACATTTGATCGTGTTTGAGAATCGTCCCGGACGATGTTCGTCCATCACTACTAGCCTCAGCAGAAACTTTCCATATACTACTTAGGCCGGGGATTGGCTGCACATTGACCTATGGGCACGGAATGTCACAACCAAGAAGAGGATGTCAGTGGCGGGACCGCAGGGCTTAAAATTAGGGGAGAAAAATAGGAAGTATTGATTCTTTTTTTATTTAGACCATTTACACGGCAGCCTGAGTTTTTATTTAACTCAGACAACTTCTTT
Organism: Bufo gargarizans; assembly: GCF_014858855.1. NCBI lineage: Eukaryota > Metazoa > Chordata > Amphibia > Anura > Bufonidae > Bufo > Bufo gargarizans. Next base: position 134,753,939 of record NC_058085.1, read on the forward strand.
AATGAAGAGGTCAATAGAAAAGTCATAGCAGGCAAAACTTTGTATTCACCATTTGGTTTACATCCTCGCCAGTATTTGCGCTTACAACCAGACATACCCAAGGCACGTAAATAGGTGCAGTTGTGCGAAACTAAACGCATCATGAGTCTGCATCTCTAGTCATTATTAAATGAGCTTCTTAAGCTGTTAAAATCCATTTGCTTATTATGCATTATGCTGATCTGGGATTAAATGGTAATAGTAACTTGCAAGCACTAAAAGCTGTCTAATTAGAAATTTCATTTGAAAACACAATATTCCCCCTAGTAGCCAATTTCAAGACCAGTTAAAACAGTGGTGGTATGAAAATGTGAGTTGTAGTAGTTCCAGATGTTCGACTAGAAACCTACTGTAGGAGACTGTAGTATTTCCTAATTACGTGTTAGCTATGAACGGTCTATGAATAGGGATGAGCGAACTCGAACTGTATAGTTCGGGTTCGTACCGAATTTTGGGGTGTCCGTGACACGGACCCGAACCCGGACATTTTCGTAAAAGTCCGGGTTCGGGTTCGGTGTTCGTCGCTTTCTTGGCGCTTTTGTGACGCTTTCTTGGCGCTTTTTGAAAGGCTGCAAAGCAGCCAATCAACAAGCGTCATACTACTTGCCCCAAGAGGCCATCACAGCCATGCCTACTATTGGCATGGCTGTGATTGGCCAGAGCACCATGTGACCCAGCCTCTATTTAAGCTGGAGTCACATAGCGCCGCCCGTCACTCTGCTCTGATTAGCGTAGGGAGAGGTTGCGGCTGCGACAGTAGGGCGAGATTAGGCAGATTAACTCCTCCAAAGGACTTGATTAACTGATCGATCTGCAGCTGTGGATCATTGAGCTGCTGATCCTCAATTGCTCACTGTTTTTAGGCTGCACAGACCGTTTGTCAGTCTCATTTTTCTGGGGTGATCGGCGGCCATTTTGTGTCTTGTGGTGCGCCAGCACAAGCTGCGACCAAGTGCATTTAACCCTCAATGGTGTGGTTGTTTTTTGGCTAAAGCCTACATCAGGGTGAAGCTGTCACACCAAGTGCATTTAACCAGCAATAGTCTGTTCATTTTTTGGCCATATACAAAATCAGGGGCAAGCTGCGCCTGTCACCAAGTGCATTTAACCCTCAATGGTGTGGTTGTTTTTTGGCTAAAGCCTACATCAGGGTGAAGCTGTCACACCAAGTGCATTTAACCAGCAATAGTCTGTTCATTTTTTGGCCATATACAAAATCAGGGGCAAGCTGCGCCTGTCACCAAGTGCATTTAACCCTCAATGGTGTGGTTGTTTTTTGGCTAAAGCCTACATCAGGGTGAAGCTGTCACACCAAGTGCATTTAACCAGCAATAGTCTGTTCATTTTTTGGCCATATACAAAATCAGGGGCAAGCTGCGCCTGTCAACAAGTGCATTTAACCCTCAATGGTGTGGTTGTTTTTTGGCTAAAGCCTACATCAGGGTGAAGCTGTCACACCAAGTGCATTTAACCAGCAATAGTCTGTTTATTTTTTGGCCATATCCCAGTCTAATTCTGTCACTAAATCCATACCGGTCACCCAGCGCCTAAATACTAGGCCTCAAATTTATATCCAGCTAAATCTGTCCCTAGTGCTGTAGCTGGGCGAGTTATTTAGTGTCCGTTCAAGCACATTTCTTGTTCTGGGTTGAAATACAATTCCCAATTTAGCAATTTCATAATTTAGTGGTTCCTGCTATATCAGAGCTATTTGAAATCTATCCCAAAAAGGGTATATAATATTGAAGGTGCACATTGGGTCATTCAGAATAACTTCACACACACCCGCTACTGTGTATTTCCAAGTCTAATTCTGTCACTAAACCCATACCTGTCACCCAGCGCCTAAATACTAGGCCTCAAATTTAAATCCCTCTAAATCTCTCGTTACCGCTGTACTGTTGTTGCTGGGCAAGATATTTAGTGTCCGTCAAAGCACATTTTTTGTTCTGGGTTGAAGTACAATTCCCAATTTAGCAATTTCATAATTTAGTGGTTCCTGCTATATCAGAGCTATTTGGAATCTATCCCTAAAAGGGTATATAATATTGAAGGTGCACATTGGGTCATTCAGAATAACTTCACACACACCCGCTACTGTGTATTTCCAAGTCTAATTCTGTCACTAAACCCATACCTGTCACCCAGCGCCTAAATACTAGGCCTCAAATTTAAATCCCTCTAAATCTCTCGTTACCGCTGTACTGTTGTTGCTGGGCAAGATATTTAGTGTCCGTCAAAGCACATTTTTTGTTCTGGGTTGAAGTACAATTCCCAATTTAGCAATTTCATAATTTAGTGGTTCCTGCTATATCAGAGCTATTTGGAATCTATCCCTAAAAGGGTATATAATATTGAAGGTGCACATTGGGTCATTCAGAATAACTTCACACACACCCGCTACTGTGTATTTCCAAGTCTAATTCTGTCACTAAACCCATACCTGTCACCCAGCGCCTAAATACTAGGCCTCAAATTTAAATCCCTCTAAATCTCTCGTTACCGCTGTACTGTTGTTGCTGGGCAAGATATTTAGTGTCCGTCAAAGCACATTTTTTGTTCTGGGTTGAAGTACAATTCCCAATTTAGCAATTTCATAATTTAGTGGTTTCTGCTATATCAGAGCTATTTGAAATCTATCCCTAAAAGGGTATATAATATTGAAGGTGCACATAGGGTCATTCAGAATAACTTCACACACACGCTTCTGTGCATTTCCAAGTCTAATTCTGTCACTAAATCCATACCGGTGACCCAGCGCCTAAATACTAGGCCTCAAATTTAAATCCCTCTAAATCTCTCGTTACCCACCGCTGTACTGTTGTTGCTGGGCAAGATATTTAGTGTCCGTCAAAGCACATTTTTTGTTCTGGGTTGAAGTACAATTCCCAATTTAGCAATTTCATAATTTAGTGGTTTCTGCTATATCAGAGCTATTTGAAATCTATCCCTAAAAGGGTATATAATATTGAAGGTGCACATAGGGTCATTCAGAATAACTTCACACACACGCTTCTGTGCATTTCCAAGTCTAATTCTGTCACTAAATCCATACCGGTGACCCAGCGCCTAAATACTAGGCCTCAAATTTAAATCCCTCTAAATCTCTCGTTACCCACCGCTGTACTGTTGTTGCTGGGCAAGATATTTAGTGTCCGTCAAAGCACATTTTTTGTTCTGGGTTGAAGTACAATTCCCAATTTAGCAATTTCATAATTTAGTGGTTTCTGCTATATCAGAGCTATTTGAAATCTATCCCTAAAAGGGTATATAATATTGAAGGTGCACATAGGGTCATTCAGAATAACTTCACACACACGCTTCTGTGCATTTCCAAGTCTAATTCTGTCACTAAATCCATACCGGTGACCCAGCGCCTAAATACTAGGCCTCAAATTTAAATCCCTCTAAATCTCTCGTTACCCACCGCTGTACTGTTGTTGCTGGGCAAGATATTTAGTGTCCGTCAAAGCACATTTTTTGTTCTGGGTTGAAGTACAATTCCCAATTTAGCAATTTCATAATTTAGTGGTTTCTGCTATATCAGAGCTATTTGAAATCTATCCCTAAAAGGGTATATAATATTGAAGGTGCACATAGGGTCATTCAGAATAACTTCACACACACGCTTCTGTGCATTTCCAAGTCTAATTCTGTCACTAAATCCATACCGGTGACCCAGCGCCTAAATACTAGGCCTCAAATTTAAATCCCTCTAAATCTCTCGTTACCCACCGCTGTACTGTTGTTGCTGGGCAAGATATTTAGTGTCCGTCAAAGCACATTTTTTGTTCTGGGTTGAAGTACAATTCCCAATTTAGCAATTTCATAATTTAGTGGTTTCTGCTATATCAGAGCTATTTGAAATCTATCCCAAAAAGGGTATATAATATTGAAGGTGCACATTGGGTCATTCAGAATAACTTCACACACACCCGCTACTGTGTATTTCCAAGTCTAATTCTGTCACTAAACCCATACCTGTCACCCAGCGCCTAAATACTAGGCCTCAAATTTAAATCCCTCTAAATCTCTCGTTACCGCTGTCCTGTTGTAGCTGGGAAAGTTATTTAGTGCCCGTCAAAGCACATTTTTTGTTCTGGGTTGAAGTACAATTCCCAATTTAGCAATTTCATAATTTAGTGGTTCCTGCTATATCAGAGCTATTTGAAATCTATCCCAAAAAGGGTATATAATATTCAAGGTGCACATTGGGTCATTCAGAATAACTTCACACACACGCTTCTGTGCATTTCCAAGTCTAATTCTGTCACTAAATCCATACCGGTCACCCAGCGCCTAAATACTAGGCCTCAAATTTATATCCCGCTGAATTTGAATACAATACATTGGGCCAAATAATATATTTGTTGTTGTGGTGAACCATAACAATGAGAAAAACATCTAGTAAGGGACGCGGACGTGGACATGGTCGTGGTGGTGTTAGTGGACCCTCTGGTGCTGGGAGAGGACGTGGCCGTTCTGCCACATCCACACGTCCTAGTGTACCAACTACCTCAGGTCCCAGTAGCCGCCAGAATTTACAGCGATATATGGTGGGGCCCAATGCCGTTCTAAGGATGGTAAGGCCTGAGCAGGTACAGGCATTAGTCAATTGGGTGGCCGACAGTGGATCCAGCACGTTCACATTATCTCCCACCCAGTCTTCTGCAGAAAGCACACAGATGGCGCCTGAAAACCAACCCCATCAGTCTGTCACATCACCCCCATGCATACCAGGGAAACTGTCTCAGCCTCAAGTTATGCAGCAGTCTCTTATGCTGTTTGAAGACTCCGCTGGCAGGGTTTCCCAAGGGCATCCACCTAGCCCTTCCCCAGCGGTGAAAGACATAGAATGCACTGACGCACAACCACTTATGTTTCCTGATGATGAGGACATGGGAATACCACCTCAGCATGTCTCTGATGATGACGAAACACAGGTGCCAACTGCTGCGTCTTTCTGCAGTGTGCAGACTGAACAGGAGGTCAGGGATCAAGACTGGGTGGAAGACGATGCAGGGGACGATGAGGTCCTAGACCCCACATGGAATGAAGGTCGTGCCACTGACTTTCACAGTTCGGAGGAAGAGGCAGTGGTGAGACCGAGCCAACAGCGTAGCAAAAGAGGGAGCAGTGGGCAAAAGCAGAACACCCGCCGCCAAGAGACTCCGCCTGCTACTGACCGCCGCCATCTGGGACCGAGCACCCCAAAGGCAGCTTCAAGGAGTTCCCTGGCATGGCACTTCTTCAAACAATGTGCTGACGACAAGACCCGAGTGGTTTGCACGCTGTGCCATCAGAGCCTGAAGCGAGGCATTAACGTTCTGAACCTGAGCACAACCTGCATGACCAGGCACCTGCATGCAAAGCATGAACTGCAGTGGAGTAAACACCTTAAAACCAAGGAAGTCACTCAGGCTCCCCCTGCTACCTCTTCTGCTGCTGCCGCCTCGGCCTATTCTGCTGCTGCCGCCTCGGCCTCTTCCTCCGCCTCTGGAGGAACGTTGGCACCTGCCGCCCAGCAAACAGGGGATGTACCACCAACACCACCACCACCACCTCCGTCACCAAGCGTCTCAACCATGTCACACGCCAGCGTTCAGCTCTCCATCTCACAAACATTTGATAGAAAGCGTAAATTCCCACCTAGCCACCCTCGATCCCTGGCCCTGAATGCCAGCATTTCTAAACTACTGGCCTATGAAATGCTGTCATTTAGGCTGGTGGACACAGACAGCTTCAAACAGCTCATGTCGCTTGCTGTCCCACAGTATGTTGTTCCCAGCCGGCACTACTTCTCCAAGAGAGCCGTGCCTTCCCTGCACAACCAAGTATCCGATAAAATCAAGTGTGCACTGCGCAACGCCATCTGTAGCAAGGTCCACCTAACCACAGATACGTGGACCAGTAAGCACGGCCAGGGACGCTATATCTCCCTAACTGCACACTGGGTAAATGTAGTGGCAGCTGGGCCCCAGGCGGAGAGCTGTTTGGCGCACGTCCTGCCGCCGCCAAGGATCGCAGGGCAACATTCTTTGCCTCCTGTTGCCACCTCCTCCTTCTCGGCTTCCTCCTCCTCTTCTTCCACCTGCTCATCCAGTCAGCCACACACCTTCACCACCAACTTCAGCACAGCCCGGGGTAAACGTCAGCAGGCCATTCTGAAACTCATATGTTTGGGGGACAGGCCCCACACCGCACAGGAGTTGTGGCGGGGTATTGAACAACAGACCGACGAGTGGTTGCTGCCGGTGAGCCTCAAGCCCGGCCTGGTGGTGTGTGATAATGGGCGAAATCTCGTTGCAGCTCTGGGACTAGCCAATTTGACGCACATCCCTTGCTTGGCGCATGTGCTGAATTTGGTGGTGCAGAAGTTCATTCACAACTACCCCGACATGTCAGAGCTGCTGCATAAAGTGCGGGCCGTCTGTTCGCGCTTCCGGCGTTCACATCCTGCCGCTGCTCGCCTGTCTGCGCTACAGCGTAACTTCGGCCTTCCCGCTCACCGCCTCATATGCGACGTGCCCACCAGGTGGAACTCCACCTTGCACATGCTGGACAGACTGTGCGAGCAGCAGCAGGCCATAGTGGAGTTTCAGCTGCAGCACGCACGGGTCAGTCGCACTACAGAACAGCACCACTTCACCACCAATGACTGGGCCTCCATGCGAGACCTGTGTGCCCTGTTGCGCTGTTTCGAGTACTCCACCAACATGGCCAGTGGCGATGACACCGTTATCAGCGTTACAATACCACTTCTATGTCTCCTTGAGAAAACACTTAGGGCGATGATGGAACAGGAGGTGGCCCAGGAGGAGGAGGAGGAGGATGAGGAAGAGGGGTCATTTTTAGCACTTTCAGGCCAGTCTCTTCGAAGTGACTCAGAGGGAGGTTTTTTGCAACAGCAGAGGCCAGGTACAAATGTGGCCAGCCAGGGCCCACTACTGGAGGACGAGGAGGACGAGGATGAGGAGGAGGTGGAGGAGGATGAGGATGAAGCATGGTCACAGCGGGGTGGCACCCAACGCAGCTCGGGTCCATCACTGGTGCGTGGCTGGGGGGAAAGGCAGGACGATGACGATACGCCTCCCACAGAGGACAGCTTGTCCTTACCCCTGGGCAGCCTGGCACACATGAGCGACTACATGCTGCAGTGCCTGCGCAACGACAGCAGAGTTGCCCACATTTTAACCTGTGCGGACTACTGGGTTGCCACCCTGCTGGATCCACGCTACAAAGACAATGTGCCCACCTTACTTCCTGCACTGGAGCGTGATAGGAAGATGCGCGAGTACAAGCGCACGTTGGTAGACGCGCTACTGAGAGCATTCCCAAATGTCACAGGGGAACAAGTGGAAGCCCAAGGCCAAGGCAGAGGAGGAGCAAGAGGTCGCCAAGGCAGCTGTGTCACGGCCAGCTCCTCTGAGGGCAGGGTTAGCATGGCAGAGATGTGGAAAACTTTTGTCAACACGCCACAGCTAACTGCACCACCACCTGATACGCAACGTGTTAGCAGGAGGCAACATTTCACTAACATGGTGGAACAGTACGTGTGCACACCCCTCCACGTACTGACTGATGGTTCGGCCCCATTCAACTTCTGGGTCTCTAAATTGTCCACGTGGCCAGAGCTAGCCTTTTATGCCTTGGAGGTGCTGGCCTGCCCGGCAGCCAGCGTTTTGTCTGAACGTGTATTCAGCACGGCAGGGGGCGTCATTACAGACAAACGCAGCCGCCTGTCTACAGCCAATGTGGACAAGCTGACGTTCATAAAAATGAACCAGGCATGGATCCCACAGGACCTGTCCGTCCCTTGTCCAGATTAGACATTAACTACCTCCCCATAACCATATATTATTGGACTCCAGGGCACTTCCTCATTCAATCCTATTTTTATTTTCATTTTACCATTATATTGCGATGCTACCCAAAGTTGAATGAACCTCTCCTCTGCCTGTGTGCTAGGCCTAAATATATGCCAATGGACTGTTGCAGTGGTGGCTGACATGAAGCCTGATTCTCTGCTATGACATGCAGACTAATTCTCTGCTGACATGAAGCCAGATTGTCTGTTACGGGACCTCTCTCCTCTGCCTGGGTGCTGGGCCTAAATTTATGACAATGGACTGTTGCAGTGGTGGCTGACGTGAAGCCTGATTCTCTGCTATGACATGCAGACTGATTCTCTGCTGACATGAAGCCAGATCCTCTGTTACGGGACCTCTCTCCTCTGCCTGGGTGCTGGGCCTAAATTTATGACAATGGACTGTTGCAGTGGTGGCTGACGTGAAGCCTGATTCTCTGCTATGACATGCAGACTGATTCTCTGCTGACATGAAGCCAGATCCTCTGTTACGGGACCTCTCTCCTCTGCCTGGGTGCTGGGCCTGAATATATGCCAATGGACTGTTGCAGTGGTGGGTGACGTGAAGCCTCATTCTCTGCTATGACATGCAGACTAATTCTCTGCTGACATGAAGCCAGATTGTCTGTTACGGGACCTCTCTCCTCTGCCTGTGTGTGTGCTGGGCCTAAATATATGCCAATGGACTGTTGCAGTGGTGGCTGACGTGAAGCCTCATTCTCTGCTATGACATGCAGACTGATTCTCTGCTGACATGAAGCCAGATCCTCTGTTACGGGACCTCTCTCCTCTGCCTGGGTGCTGGGCCTAAATTTATGACAATGGACTGTTGCAGTGGTGGCTGACGTGAAGCCTGATTCTCTGCTATGACATGCAGACTGATTCTCTGCTGTCATGAAGCCAGATTGTCTGTTACGGGACCTTTCTCCTCTACCTGGGTTCTGGGCCTAAATTTATGAAAATTGACTCTTACAGTGGTGGGTGACGTGAAGCCTGATTCTCTGCTATGATATGAAGACTGATTCTCTGCTGACATGAAGCCAGATTGTCTGTTACGGGACCTTTCTCCTCTGCCTGGGTTCTGGGCCTAAATTTATGAAAATTGACTCTTACAGTGGTGGGTGACGTGAAGCCTGATTCTCTGCTATGATATGAAGACTGATTCTCTGCTGACATGAAGCCAGATTGTCTGTTACGGGACCTTTCTCCTCTGCCTGGGTTCTGGGCCTAAATTTATGAAAATTGACTCTTACAGTGGTGGGTGACGTGAAGCCTGATTCTCTGCTATGATATGAAGACTGATTCTCTGCTGACATGAAGCCAGATTATCTGTTACGGGACCTTTCTCCTCTGCCTGGGTTCTGGGCCTAAATTTATGAAAATTGACTCTTACAGTGGTGGGTGACGTGAAGCCTGATTCTCTGCTATGATATGAAGACTGATTCTCTGCTGACATGAAGCCAGATTGTCTGTTACGGGACCTTTCTCCTCTGCCTGGGTTCTGGGCCTAAATTTATGAAAATTGACTCTTACAGTGGTGGGTGACGTGAAGCCTGATTCTCTGCTATGATATGAAGACTGATTCTCTGCTGACATGAAGCCAGATTCTCTGTTACGGGACCTCTCTCCTCTGCCTGGGTGCTGGGCCTAAATTTATGACAATGGACTGTTGCAGTGGTGGCTGACGTGAAGCCTGATTCTCTGCTATGACATGCAGACTGATTCTCTGCTGACATGAAGCCAGATTCTCTGTTACGGGACCTCTCTCCTCTGCCTGTGTGTGTGCTGGGCCTAAATATATGCCAATGGACTGTTGCAGTGGTGGCTGACGTGAAGCCTCATTCTCTGCTATGATATGCAGACTAATTCTCTGCTGACATGAAGACAGATTCTCTGTTACGGGACCTCTCTCCTCTGCCTGGGTGCCGGGGCCTAAATATCTGAGAATGGACTGTTCCAGTGGTGGGTGACGGGAAGCCAGATTCTCTGCTATGGAACCTCTCTCCAATTGATTTTGGTTAATTTTTATTTATTTAATTTTTATTTTAATTCATTTCCCTATCCACATTTGTTTGCAGGGGATTTACCTACATGTTGCTGCCTTTTGCAGCCCTCTAGCTCTTTCCTGGGCTGTTTTACAGCCTTTTTAGTGCCGAAAAGTTCGGGTCCCCATTGACTTCAATGGGGTTCGGGTTCGGGACGAAGTTCGGATCGGGTTCGGATCCCGAACCCGAACATTTCCGGGATGTTCGGCCGAACTTCTCGAACCCGAACATCCAGGTGTTCGCTCAACTCTATCTATGAACACAGATATCTAAGTATATGAATCTATCCTCCAGAAGTATCTCCTGAGCAGTACCCAGAGCCATCACTTACATTCAGTAGGCAAACTGGGGGGCAAACGAACTACAAGTTTTGGTTATAGCATAGTATGGGCTAAAACTATATAAACTTTTGCTCATACCAAGCTGAAGGTTCTGGGCCCTGGTGCAAAAGTTTAAATAAAGTCCCCAACCCACCATAAGCCGTTTACCATGCTGGTGTCTTCTTATGTAGCAGAGATGTTCCTAGGCCCCCTTAAAGGGTTTCTACCACTTCGGTTTCACATATTTAGCTGTCAGACACTAGCGATCCGCTAGTGTCTGCTCTGCCCAACCATCCTAATATAATTGCTTTTGGGGCAGCCGTTTTGCTAAAAAAAAGAACTTTTATTAATATGCTAATGAGCCTCTAGGTGCTATGGGGGCGTCATTAGCACCTAGAGGCTCCGTCTACCTTCAGAAACTGCCGCCGCCCAGCGCATCCCTCCAGCCCGCCCATCTCCTCCTGAATGCGATCCTCCTTGTGAGCGCCTGTATTCGGCGCATGCGCAGTGAATGTCTGACAGCTTCCCTGCTCAGACATCTCCACTGCGCCTGTTCCTCGGAGCACTATGGCGTCATCGCGCAGGCGCAGTGGAGATGTCTGAGCAAGGAAGCGGTCAGACATTCACTGCGCATGCGCAGAATACAGGCGCTCACAAGGAGGATCGCATTCAGGAGGAGATGGGCGGGCTGGAGGGACGCGCTGGGCGGCGGCAGTTTCTGAAGGTAGACGGAGCCTCTAGGTGCTAATGACGCCCCCATAGCACCTAGAGGCTCATTAGCATATTAATAAAAGTTCTTTTTTTAGCAAAACGGCTGCCCCAAAAGCAATTATATTAGGATGGTTGGGCAGAGCAGACACTAGCGGATCGCTAGTGTCTGACAGCTAAATATGTGAAACCGAAGTGGTAGAAACCCTTTAAGCACCAGGGCCCAGATTTAGTAGTTAGTTCTGTACCCTTATAGATATACCACTGATAGGCTAAAAGTAGAGTTTCCCCAGGACTATTATTTCTTGGTTTCCCCAGTGAAAGATTCTAAACCACTGACTGGTATAAAAGGCAAAGAAAATGGGTAGAAATCTAAAAAAAAATAGTATAGTGTGATGTTGAACTGCAGGAAAAACACAAAGGGCTGGAAAATAAGCTCCAAGATGCCTCAGTGTATTGCTGGTTTAGTAGCTTTTGTTGAACAAGAAGGTCTACTGCAAATGGTTAATTACTATTGATAGATTTAAAGGCAATGTACAACTTTTGGAGGAAATTTTTGCTTATGCTTGCATTTTACTCATATTAGCTAAAAATCAGATGGCCTTTTTTAAAAATATTGAGCGATTCTGTCACAAAGGGTTAACTGTTTTTCTAACTGTGTGACTGGTATTTCACTTTCACTTTGTGCTGGTCATCTAATAACCCTTATATTTAAAGGGAGTCTTTCACCCCGATTCACCCTATTAACCTAATAACAGTGTTATGTCCACGGCATCCCCCCTATTAAAACTGTGCTTACCGTTTGTTCCTTGCTATCATCGTTCTGCAGAAAAACATCGTCATGATTTTCCTGTATAAATCGTTGGTTGTTACGATAAAAAATGTCAGTTGAATATATTATATAGGAGACACACACAGTGATATTTGAGAAGTGAAATGAAGTTTATTGGATTTACAGAAAGTGTGCTATAATTGTTTAAACTAAATTAGGCAGGTGCATAAATTTGGGCACTGTTGTCATTTTATTGATTCCAAAACCTTTAGAACTAATTATTGGAACTCAAATGTGTTTGGTAAGCTCAGTGACCCCTGACCTACATACACAGGTGAGTCCAATTATGATAAAGAGTATTTAAGGGGGTCAATTGTAAGTTTTCCTCCTCTTTTAATTTTCTCTGAAGAGTAGCAACATGGGGGTCTCAAAACAACTCTGAAATGACCTGAAGACAAAGATTGCTCACCATCATGGTTTAGGGAAAGGATACAGAAAGCTGTCCCAGAGATTTCAGCTGTCGGTTTCCACAGTTAGGAACATATTGAGGAAATGGAAGACCACAAGCTCAGTTTAAGTTAAGGCTCGAAGTGGCAGACCAAGAAAAATCTCGGATAGACAGAAGCGACGAATGGTGAGAACAGTCAGAGTCAACCCACAGACCAGCACCAAAGACCTACAACATCATCTTGCTGCAGATGGAGTCACTGTGCATCGTTCAACCATTTGGCGCACTTTACACAAGGAGATGCTGTATGCGAGAGTGATGCAGAGGAAGCCTTTTCTCCACCCACAGCACAAAAAGTGCCGCTTGAGGTGGGCTAAAGCACATTTGGACAAGCCAGCTTCATTTTGGAATAAGGTGCTGTGGACTCATGAAACTAAAATTGAGTTATTTGGCCATAACAAGGGGCGTTATGCATGGAGGAAAAAGAACACAGCATTCCAAGAAAAACACCTGCTACCTACAGTAAAATATGGTGGTGGTTCCATCATGCTGTGGGGCTGTGTGGCCAGTGCAGGGACTGGGAATCTTGTCAAAGTTGAGGGACGCATGGATTCACTCAGTATCAGCAGATTCTGGAGACCAATGTCCAGGAATCAGTGACAAAGCTGAAGCTACATCGGGGCTGGATCTTTCAACAAGACAACGACCCTAAACACTGCTCAAAATCCACTAAGGCATTTATGCAGAGGAACAAGTACAACGTTCTGGAATGGCCATCTCAGTCCCCCAGACCTGAATATAATTGAAAATCTGTGGTGTGATTTAAAGAGAGCTGTCCATGCTCAGAAGCCATCAAACCTGAATGAACTAAATATGTTTTGTAAAGAGGAATGGTCCAAAATACCTTCAACCAGAATCCAGACTCTCATTGGAACCTACAGAAAGCGTTTAGAGGCTGAAATTTCTGCAAAAGGAGGATCTACTAAATATTGATTTCATTTCTTTTTTGTGGTGCCCAAATTTATGTACCTGCCTAATTTTGTTTAAACAATTATAGCACACTTTCTGTAAATCCAATAAACTTCATTTCATTTCTCAAATATCACTGTGTGTGTCTCCTATTTGATATATTTAACTGACATTTTTTTATCGTAACAACCAACGATTTATACAGGAAAATCATGAAGATTAACAAGGTTGCCCAAACTTTTACATCCCACTGTACATACATAATAGAAAAACACAAGTACAATGAGCATGAACTTAGTAACAGACTGGTACAGAAAGGGAGAGGACCCTGCCCGCAAGAGCTTACAATCTACAAGGGAAAGAGAAAAGACACAGTATGTGAGTACAAAATGCAAAATATTGTGATTTGTTATTTACATGCACTTAATGGAATTCTATGTACAACATATTGTTAACAACTTGGGAAATTGTGTTAGGTTGTCAGGCGATGGACTAGGTCTGCCCCTGGCTAGTTGGTGTTCAGAGAGTCTAAAGCAGTCGGAAGCGAAGACGTGTCTGTTTAACCTCCTGCACAACTAGGTTTAAGTTCGGAGAACCCTAGTCTCTGACCTTACAACTGCTCAGAAAGCAGCCATACTATAAAAGTTCTCCAGAGAGAAAGAGAGACTAGACATCTGAGAATGTCTAGAACTCACAAGGCCATGCATTAGACTCAGACAGCAAGGTATTGTGTTCCTTTATGGCAGAAAGGCTTTGCTGCTATGGAAAGGGAATATTGCAAAAGCATTCCTCATACTTTGAGACGAATTGGGCACCCATATCTCAGTTTTGCACCCGAGTCCAGGAACTGCAGAAGAACTTAAAAAGAACCTTATTGCATGCCTGTGGTTCTGCTGGGAGACTGCACAGTGTCTCTATAGAGAGAATAATATAACCACAATAATTGTTGCTGCCCACATGCGGCTAATGAGAGAATATTGCATTGTGATATACTGTGGAACTGTGCCTTTTGTACTACAATTCCTATCATCAACTTACTAATGAGATACTTTAGGGGTCATTTATTAAGACCCGCGTTTTAGGAGCCGGCCTCTACATATCTTAGGCGGTATACACCGCCAGCCTAAATCTTTGGCAGCTCCCTTGCGTAGGCATAGATGGACTTATTTAATTTTCTATGCCTAAAACAGGTGTAGAAAATGATAAATTAGACCGGTTGGCCGGCCCTCTTGTCCACCCACATCACGCCCCTTTTTTTAGACCTGGTGTGAGCAGGGAAAAGATATACACCAAAAATTGGCATATATCTAATAATAAATGAGCCCCTTTATTTATTGCAGGCCTGATCATTGTCATCATCGCCCAATGGCCATACCTTGCACCCACCAAATCATCCAGCATCAAGAACACCCCAACCAACCAGACAGGAGTCCCAATACCAGGTATGTCCTGAGAAAAGAAAGGGTGTGTTCTCCAGTCACTGTATGGCCCTACGGAGCACAACAGTGGAGATTGCCACTATGATCTGTGAGTAATACCACCACCGTCAGAGTTAGAACTACCACTCTGATCCTCCACACACTCCTCAGCGTCCGATGCAAATAATCCCTGTAACATAATTGAATTTACTGCTGAGCCTGCCAAACAGAACAGTCAGTGCCGCAGTGTTAGGCATAGAGAGACAGAGCCACAGCCTGGTCTTCTGATGAAAAGGAGGTAGATTCCAAACTATATCAGATGACCCATAGGCTATAGCAGTAGCTCACCATATGGGGGCACCCAATGGGTTAGGGAGGGTTAGCAGGGACTGGTGGTTCCTCCTTTCCCTATCCCTCTTTTAAGGGGTGCGCCCTGGCCCCCGTTTGTGGCATGGAAAGGGGTGGTCAGGGAGGTTAGGGGTTAATGGCCGGATCCTCCTGTGCTGGTTAAGGGGGGCGGGTAGCCAAGCAGGACATATATACCCCTGCCCCCGCCTCTTCACTTCCTCTTTAGCGGAAGCGCCGTGGCCCTCCCTCCCTTATGGTTTAGGCGTTGGATGGAGTTTTTTCTGTTTGCTGGTCTCTTATGTTTTGGATTTGGTTGGGCTCATATCTGCAGTTTGGGGGATGCCCTGGTCAAGTTTCTGAAGTCACAGTGACTGTGAATACAGCGGAGAGGTGCTGGAGACAAATTGGCTTATATCTGCCCGCTGGGAGTCCAGCGGCCTCGCAGACCGCCCTGTTTGGTTATGGTGGTCTTATGGTTTTGCCGCTTTAATAAATAGCTGTGGCCGATCAGCACCCAACAATAAAGAGTTAAAGATAAAGAATGGTTGTCAGTGTCTTTTGTTTTGGGCTGGTATGGGAGGTATCCCCTCTCCATTTCCCCCCCTTGGCTATTACCAACAGTCTGTAATCTCAGGTTATTGCCACTAGGGTCACCCAATAGGGGTGCATAAAATTGTATCTATATTATGGTCACAAAAAAATCCAACAACGTTGTAAGCCATTGTAATACTTTCGTTTGGAATTGTAATACACTGTTTTTCTGATGGGAGACTGCTTTATGCCAAACATGTAATATGCTCAAGAGAAAAATAATGCTTGCTATAAAAGGAGTCAACTTCATATAAATATGAAGAAGTAGATTTGGTGCGGGTCATAAAAGTGAGCTGCCACTTGTTACAGCAGGTTTTCTTTCATATAATTGACTGCTCTTGAACATGTAAGGATATCTGTAAACTACTTGTTAGCACTAACGGTAAAGTGCAATAATGGTCTGCAGGTGCGGGGTATGCCTGCAGACTAAGGTTCCTCTAGGGGTGTAAGTAGCACCGAGGCTCATTGGGGACATCTGTATGGTGCCTTCCATGGTTATGGCCTTAGGCTAAGGTTACATGGCCACTTTGGCTCCATGACATAAGTTACCAGGAATCCAGCAGGTTTGGACTTCTGATGACTTGTGGTTGCAGTAACTTTCCTTTTACAGCAGAGATACTGTAATCTTTTGGCGTGTGATGTGTCCTGCATTTTTTACAGGAGCATTTTCAGCTTTTTGTTGGTGTTATTTTGTGTTCTTGCTGAACCTGCGAATATCATGGCAAAAAAATGACACCCTTATGCATCTATATGCACGCACAAAAAGTAAAATACATATGGAGATTAAAGACATATGGATAGATGGATGATAGATACACCAAGCAAACTAAGCAAATGCTTGGAGCCACAGAGATCAGGGGGACAAACATACTGCTTGTGCAGCCAGTTCAGCAGCACAAGGCCCTAGTGAGCGAAGCATGAGAATTGAGAGAGTGAAGAGGAGTGGTGGCCGAGGCAAGGAGGGTGGACACCCTTTGTTCCCCTCAGTACACACCCTGAGCTTCAGGCTCCTGCCTGGTGGTAGTTCGGATGCCCCTGATGGATGGTTGGCAGGATGCAAGGCAGGAGGATAAGTGCAGGGGCTGGTGGATGGTGAAGGCAGAGACCAGGCCCGCTTGGTTAGCACAAATAAAGTCTCTCTTTACTCAATAGATGATGAGGGTTGCAGTACAAATATAATCAGTAATCACAGGAATCAAGTATTTCACAAGGCAGTAATTCTCTAAGAGGCTCTGTATTAGGGGTAGACAGTATGATGTCCCCCACTAAGTCTCTCTCCAGGTGTACCATGCATCTTCCCAAATGACCTCATGCGTGCAAACTCTCAATAAACTTTCAGCAGTTGTCAGCTGTGGGTTGCAGTCTTTAAATGGGTGGTCAATCCATTTCATAAGTGTACCGGGCGTCAAAAGCAAACAACCTAGATCATGGGCAGTAACATCCAAGATCATAAGTGTGTGTTACCTTTACAGTCTAATCCATACACCACCTTTATGGTCCTCAACCATGTGTATAAATTCAATGCGTCTTTTCTCATTGTTTGTTCCTTAGTAAAGTTGCAAGCAGCTTTCACTCTCATGGATGGTGCATCCCTGGAGAAGAGTACTATCAGGGCCTATTTGGCAGAGCACACCAAAAGAGGTCTTCACTCTAGCTTGGCTTGCTTGGAACTCCTTACAATAACTTTGCCAGAGGAAATGGGACCAGCTCACTACCCGCCAACTGGTTACCAATGCTGCCAGATTATCTATTTCCTCCTATACATTGTCTTGGTGGATCACATAAATCTTAGTATATAGGTAACCCTTTAAAAAGGGAATCAAGGAAAAAAAGAACCAAAAAAGTAACATAATCTCCTTACGTTTTTTGAATTTGTTTAATCAGATATCACAATTGTAGACCATAAAAAATACAATAGAAAAGCCGCACATTGCCCGGAAGTAGAGGAGAGGGGGCTAGGTTTAGTATGGATACTTTTTGTCTAAACAGTTCTAGTGGACATTTTGTTGTTTGTTTTGTTTGAAGGAATTTCCTAGTTAGTAACAGTACAAAATAGCTTTGGTAACATTGCCAGCCACAGTGTCAATACTACCTGCTCCTAGTACATACGATACATAGTACCATCCATAGTACATATGCTGTGCCCCACTATTATGGCAGTAGTACACTGCAAAAGGGTTAAAATGTGTTTTTTTTATCTAATGTATGTGTTTAATTTATTATTGGTGCACAAGTAGTTTATAGACCTTAATTACTTTTAGCAGTTTTGGAGTATGTGAGGTATGCTGGAGATCATATTACATACATAGTATATACTCATGGTTGTTCTGATATTATATTTATAGATACAGTGCATACAGAACATGTACCAAGTTTGTCATCCATTACATCTCTGCAGAGATTGTCACCCAGCTTTCCCAGGCTGCTGAATTCCATATTTGTCTAGTTATGTAGTGATAAATTCCATATAGCTAGACCAACTTGCCATTCAGGGTTCTAGAAAAGTTGAGTGGCAAGACAGTAGATCTGCAACAGATGATGTTTTCCTGGTACCTTATGATAGATTCACACAGTGTATCAGGGCAGCATTGTGTGCATTTTATATAACCAATGTGCCCCCATCACCAACACCCCACAAAGGTTGGTGAATGGCAAGTACTGTAGAATACCGAGCTGGATTTTCTTGCCAGGATCCTGGAAAAGCTGAGTATGATTCCCTGTGACAAATCCAAAGCTTTTCGGGCCTTGGGAATTCCTGGGAAAGCTGGGCTACTACCATGTGGAACTGTAATAGACTACAGAAAACCAAATCTGTCAAGATAAATCCTGATCCCCAGTCCTAAATAGTGAAGTAGCTAGACAGATTTGCTTTTCGGCAAAAGCTGGGTTACCACCATGTGGAACTGTAATACAGAATGCACAATACTACTGTATTTTTTGCTTTATAAGACACACTTTTTCCCCAAAAGTGGGAGGGAAAGTCAGTGCGTCTTATAAAGCACTGGCAGAAACTGCTGCTCCGCCGCCTCCACCAATCAGCTTCCTGCCCAGCCACATGCGCTGCTGCTAAATTGAAGAAGGGAGGGAGTGTTACTGGCATTATGTTGCCGCTGAATGTTGTGTTATACCCTGGACCTTCTCCACCTCAAGTTCCTGGGTGAGTGGACAGCCAGGATATGAAGGGGAGCTCAGGAACCAACCTGGACTTTAAATATGTATTAAATATGACTATAAAACCCCTCATCCCTAAGAATAGATATGGCCTTGCGGATCGCCCGGAGGTTGTTTCGCGGCGAACTTTGCGCGTTCGCGATTCGCCGAACATGCGAACATATGGCGATGTCTGCCGGCGCCATATTATTTTGCATTGCGCCAAGCTTTGACCCATGACACATCCATCAGGTGGGACAGGACAGACAATTGAGATGTTTCCGCAAATGGAAACACCCCCACCCTATAAAAGAACCCAATCTGACAGCCATTTTACATTCTGTGTTTTGCCAGTGTAGGGAGAGGTTGCTTTGTGGAGCAGGGACAGGCTGTTAGGGACACCAATTGCTAGCTAATAGGGCCACAAACGTCCTTTTAAGGACTGGTATAGGTGTGCTATCAATAGGTGTGATATACTGAGGGATGTGATATATTTATAATATAATTTCTAACATAGAAAGTATATTATAGTGCATTTGTATTGTCCAGCAGTTATGTGCGGTTCTGCTGCGATACCGCAGCTATATAAAGGGACAAACGCTATTGGGACAACTAATTGCAACGGGTGTGATATACCTGTTGCCCTAAAAATAACTGAGGGGTGTGATATACCTTCTTCCACAAAATACTGATTGAGGGCTGTGATATGCCTGCTTTCACAAAATATTGATTAAGGGGTTCAATATACTTGTTTCTCTTAGATATTGATTGAGGGGTGCGATATACCTGCTTCCACAAAATACTGATTAAGGGGTTCGATATACCTGTTTATACCAAATATTGATTGAGGCCTGCAATATACCTGCTTCCACAAAATACTGATTAAGGGGTTTGATATATCTGTTTTTGACAAATATTGATTAAGGGGTTTGATACACCTGCTTCCACAAAATATTGATTAAGGGGTTTGATATACCTGTTTCTACCAAATATTGATTGAGGCCTGCGATATAGAAAAATAACTGAATGGGAGGAAATGGTCAAAAACCCCAAACACTGTGGCATGTTTATAACCGGGGGAGCAATTCCTCCGCATGTGATCCGTTGCTAACGGCAATCCCCAGCAAAAGTGCATACAATCGAGGATATCGGCAGTGGACCATATGCACCACAATGGCATCCCACACAAGATGGGATAATGTGTGGATGCAAATATAAAAATACATAAATCACTGCGAAAGGTGCACCACAAAGATATGCAAGTGACAATACTGGCTAATCCCTCAGGCTGATGTTAAGAACTGAGACTTTAGCCAATGTATTCCCGTCAGGAACACATTGGAGCCCTTTTGCACCACCGTCAAGGTATCTCAGCGTGGCATGGGTTACTACCACTAGACTACCTACGGTGTGTGAACATGGTCTGAGAGGTGCTAAGATACAACTTTCAGCCAAGCTCCCACATACCTCCATAGTGAAATCACTCAGGTAGTGGGAGAGATGATAAGACTGTAAGCCCCACCTATAACAGGCCATGTGACACAGGCTACCAGGTGCAACAGAATGCTACCAGCAGTACGCAATGACACATTCTAAACATATCAAGAAAAATAACTGAAATAAAGTGGCCTAAATGGGAGGAGTTGCATATCTTTGTGGTGCACCTTTTGCTGTGATTTAGGCCTGCGATATACCTGCTTCTACATAATACTGATTAAGGGGTTCGATATGCCTGTTTTCACCATATATTAATTGAGGGGTGCGATATACTTGCTTCCATAAAATACTGATTAATTGTTTGATATACCTGCTGTGGGAATTCGCTCTGGTAGTTAGGACTATCGGATGCAGTATAGAGGCAAAATACAAGTTCATAATTCAAACTTCAGTGTTTTTTCACACATGATGCCCAAAACAAAACATCACTTTCACAGTATTGGTGTTACTTCACACCCAATGGAAAGTTAATAAAATAAAAGTCACCTTGGTGGCAGTTCTGCCTCAGAAAGTTCAAATACAGGCTTTAGGTGGCCTGTTCCCCTGACACACTGGTCTCCGCTCTCCAGCCCAGCACAGGCCCCAGATCCGTGCACACAGACCTCCTGAGCTCCACTGTCAGACAGAGGTAATCCTCTCCTCCTGGCAGTGCTGGCTGGTTTTTATACCTGGAAAAACCCGGCCTAGAATGTGGGGAGTAGTCACCCACCCAGCACTTTGACTACTCCCAATAAGAGCCATCCCGGATCAGCTATCCAGCCATGCTAAGTACCAAGGTGTCAAACAGCAACTGCTGATGACACATAAAAACTGTCTCTTACTCCCCCGAGGTCAGGAACCTCAGTGACACGTACCTATCATCCACAATGATTTCTTGTACCTTCTTACATACCTCCCCCTTTGTTCAACCCTGAGGGGGTGAACACCGGCCAACCAGTATACCCGGGACAGGGCATCCACGTTTCCCTGCAACCGACCTGCCCTGTGTTCCACGGAGAACTTAAAGTTCTGTAAGGACAGGAACCACCTGGTGACACTGGCATTTATTTCTTTGGCCTGGCTCATCCACTTGATAGGGGAGTGGTCAGTCACCATGTGAAACTTTCTCCCCAACAAATAGCAGCGGAGCTAGCCAGGCACTCTTTCTCCACTATACTATATGGGCCTCAGTTAAGGGTAGCTGCCAGTACCCTTTGGTGAGGTCCAAAACAGAAAAATACCGGGCTTGTCCTAACCTCTCAATCAGCTTGTCTACCCAGGGCATGGGATACGCGTTGAACTTGGATACCCCGTTTAATTTTCGAAAATCGTTACAAAACTGCATTTGGGTATCAGTACTATAGGGCTGGCCCACTCACTTCTAGACTCCTCAATGACATCTAGTTGCAGCATTAGTTGTACTTCTTCAGAGACGGCCTGTCGTCGAGCCTCAGGTACCCGGTATGGTTTCAACCAGATTTTGGCCCGAGGCTCAGTGACAATGTAATGCTGGATTATGGAAGTGCATCCAGGGAGGTCTGAGAACACATCCGTGTTCCTGCTGATGAACTCCCTAGCTTCCTCAGTCTGTTTAGAGGAGAGGCTGTCGGCAATCTTCACTGTGGCAACCGCTTCCCTCACATCAGACTTAGGGGCCGGAACCTCTCCCCCTAGAAAACTCGGCCACGGGCTATCATCAGTACTGGTCTCTCTATCCTTCCACGTTTGAGTACATTCACATGGTACACCTGCTCCGGCTTCCGCCGCCCTGGCTGGTGTACCTTGTAGTTTACTTCTCCAACTTTTTCGAGTACCTCGTAGGGTCCCTGCCACCTAGCAAGTAACTTACTGTGCACTGTTGGTACTAGAACCAAAACCTGATCTCCTGGGTTAAAGATCCGGACCTGAGCCTGCCGATTATAGACCAGACTTTGAGCTCGCTGAGCCTGCTTCTCCTCCTTCTCCTCCCTATCTGCTGCTCTGTCTCTCCCTCTGAACTCCCCTCCTCTTCCTCTCTTGTGATGTCCATCATCGGATTCGTCACCTTCACCACCACTGACATTAGAGATCTTGGAGTAGGCAGCAACAGCGGGGACCACCCTCCTTGGGCTGATCTGGGACTGTCGTCAGACTGCTGGGTGGCGACCATTGATACCTCCTCTTCCTGATCCGATGCAAACAATCGCTGCGCATCGGTAAGGTCTTGTAATGGATAGGAAAATAATTCCTCTGACTCGCTCGAGCGAAGGGGATATGGTGGTGGTCTCTTTGAGGGTGCACACAGAAGAGAGTGAAGAGGATGCAGATAGAGAGGATGAGGAAGGTGCAGAAGCGAAAAGCTGAGTTAGCCACTCAACCAAGTCTGGTGCGTCCTTTGACGTAATGACGCATGCACCTTCTGCAACTTTTTTTGGGGGGGCAACTAGTTAATCAAACCAGTAGAAATGATTTGTTCCAATAGCGTTTGGCACTCTGTGTGGCTACAGTATCTCAGCAGAACCGCACCCAACTGCTGCACAATACAATTGCACTATAATATACTTTCTGTTAGAAAATATATTATAAGTATAGCACACCCCTCAGTAAGTCACACCTATCGATAGCACACCTATACCAGTCCTTAAAAGGACTTTTGTGGCCCTATTAGCTAGGGATTTATGTCCTAACAGTCTGTCCCTGCTTCACACAGCAACCTCTCCCTACACTGGCAAAAGACTGAATGTAAAATGGAGGCCAGATAGGGTTTATTTATAAGGTAGGGGGTATGTCCATGTGCTGAAACGTCTCAATTGGCTGTCCTGTACCACCTGATGGATGTGTCATGGGTCAAAGTTCTTCACAAGGTAAAAGAATATGGAGGGTGCGAATATCGCGATATGTTCGCCCTTTCGGCGAACAGCGAATGAGCAAAGTTCGCCGCAAAACGACCGCCGGGCAAACCACAAGGCCATCTCTAATGGCAGTGTCCTGAAGGGGTTAAGGATGGGGGGCTATAGTCACATTTAATATTAGCACTGACCAGGTACTGTATCATTATTGGCCTAAGTGTTTGCATTTAATGTGGCTATAACCCCCCTCATCCAGAGGAATGCAACCATGTACTGCAGGGCCTGGATGCCATCTTAAGGATGAGGGGAGTTATAGTCACATAACATAACATCCACAGATCCCCCATAACAGTGCATTATCTGCAGATCCCCCCATAAGTGTGTCATCCGTAGATCCCACCATAACCGTGTGTCAGCAGCAGATCAAACATAACAGTGTGAAATATTATTTTATTTTATTAAATATTTTAGCACACCTTTTGGCTTAAAATATTTTTTTCTTATTTTCCTCCTTTAAAACCTGCGTCTTATCATCAGGTGCGTCTTATAAAGCGAAAAATACGGTAAATCAACCAAGACAAATCCCCTCCTCACTCTTAAATAGTGCCATATCTAGGCAGAATTGCCTTCCAGGGTCTTTGGAAAGCTAGGTTACTTGCACATTGTAAGGGTAACATTATCTAGACAGTGTGAACAGATCCACAAGACTTCCAACCTTCCCATATTGCTGCATGTCAAATATACCTAGATAGACAGTGAAAAATCCTTCCTGCTTATTGTCACGACCATGTTTATGGCCGTGACTCCTTAGGAGCCGCATACAGTTGCCCGCGGTTTGGGTTGTTGTGTCAACCGCAGCTGGAGGCATAATGTTGTTTGCCTCAAGTGCGGTTGCCGCGGACAACAGGAGTGTGTGCGGTTGCCTTGGAGTCGTGTGCTTGTATGTATGCACTTTTGACATCTTCCCTTCACTGTGGTTGCCCGTGGCAACGTTTGGTTGTATGTGTACATGTAGTGGCAGTGTCCCAGCCTTCGGGCTGACTCCCAGGACATGGTTGCCACCCATGTCGTTGCCTGCGGCAACAGCCACAGTGTGTTCTTGATTTGGACACTTCCCCTTTAAGTTGTGTTTTCCCTTCTTTGGTATTGGAAGGGTTAACTCCCTTTCTGTGTGTGTGTGAGTCACAGGGTGTGTCTGACTGTTGGGTGTGGCTTCTTGGCCCTATAAAGCCTCAGTTGAAGACAGTAGTCAGTGAGGGTGCTTCAGCCATGCTTGCTGGAGACACCCTCCTGGCTATTTACCAACTGCCAGTGGGGGCCTCCCTTCTGGTCATAAAATAATGTCGTTTGGTGTTTAGAAGATGTGTTTGTCTTTATGCTTCTTTATTGCAGCTTATGGATCTGGATTCCTGTGTGTGGTTATGTGTTTGCTGGGTTCATTTCACGTTCTGTGGACATCAGCTTCCCTGCACAGGGATCCAGTCAGCAAGGCTGTGGCAGGTAGGTGGAACTAGTTCGGTTCACCTGCCATATCCGTAAGACTGTTTGTGTTCCCCCTTCCCTGCAGCTTGGCCAGTGAGACCCCTGTTCCTCCGTGTCCAGAAGGAACAGGCCGTCTTACCATGACTCCTAGTCCAGGGACCGGTCGGAGGGTGAGTTAGGGATCCAAGGTTCCTGAGCATGGGTCCTCCTACCTTAAAGGTCGGCCCATGCAGCTAGGAGTTAGGGTCAGGTTAGGGACGCTTTAGGAGGTGACCTGCTCCCTAATCCTGTCGTCCTGGCCGAGCAGCCTAACATCATCTGGCATCGCACGGCTGAGGGTTTTCCCCATCCTCAGCCGTGACACTTATATAGGCAAACTTGACATTCAGGCCCCTGGGAAAGCTGGGTAGCACTGTCTATAGTGGCGGTGCACTGTACTGTCTAGTAGTGTTGAGCGGATCGAAGTATCCGAAGTTGACTTCGATTCCAATTTCAGGGACAATTCAATTAGCCGCAAAGCCGAATTTCCTTGTGCTTTGTGGTAACAACATACATTTTCCCTGAAATGGCTGTAAAAATTTAAAAAATCATACTTGCCTCATCCATTTGAGCGTGAAGAGGCCATGACAGCCATCTTGCTTGAAGACGCACTGTGTGAGATTTCGCGCTGGATCATCAGGCAAGATGGCTGCGGCGGCCTCTTTGCGCTTAAATGGATAAGGTAAATACATTTTTAACCGATCAACCCTTAAAGGCCTAATATTCATCTCAGATGCCGTAGTCAGCGTTGGATGCAGCATCTGAGGGGTTCAATCGCAGGAGGCAGCTCAATCACCGTTCCCTGTCATTGCAACTGCTACAAAGTATTTTGTCACCAAGCAAATTTTTTTATAAAAATCGGCGAAGCAGTTGACTTGAAATTTAAGAACTTTGCTCATCTCTACTGTCTAGTATTTCTGCGTACACAGAAGCTGCTAAGTTTTACAATTTTTTATTTCATAGTGTTGTGACTCTTATTGGATTTAAGCCCTCGGACCCTTTCCTGAACTTCCTGTGTGACTGTGAGGTCACGAAGAGGGCATGTAAACTGATAACAGCCTCCATCCAGCCAAAGATGGAGGGGCAAGGAGGGCAAGGAGGGATAAGGGATTTTTCTGACTGCAGGAAATTTCCTAAAACTGCTTTCTGTAGCAGTTTGAAGTTGTCCAAGCAGAAAGAGATAAAGATAAACTTTCCTTAGCAGTTTATGTTTTTTTCTTGTTTTTCAATGTATAATGGTCCTTTAAAATAGCCAACCTGAATATAACAATATTGTCACAGACAATGGGGCATATTTGCGGAGCCCTGCAAAGTGGTGGCTGGAGGACTCCAGTCCAGCCATCACCATGCGCACTCTCCATAGATGTGAATGGGAGATGACTGGCCACTGCTCCCATTCACTTCTACGGCCCCATAGAAAATGAATGAAGGGCGGCTGCACATGTGCAGTGCTCCCTCCACCACTTTCGGGGCTACATTCTCGATATAGATGCGGGTACCACTGCAGCAATATCCGAGCGATATGCCCCCATTGCCTGTAATGAGACAACCCCTTTAACCCTTAAATAGTGACGGGTGCAAAGCTGATATAGGGGATAGTGGGGCGATGGTGCGGAGCTTAGCAAATGCTTAGGAGCAGAGCTTAGTGGGTTCTATCTATTATATATCTATCTACTGATCTCCAATTATCTTTGTAGACCCAACCCACCAAGAACAGGTAGGACATGCAAACTCCAAACAGTAGCTGTCCTCATAAGATTCAAACTCAGGTTCTTACCACCATGCTGCCATCTACTTTTTCCCATCCAAACAGGCACACACCATTCACGCATAATCATTTCTTTGGGAAAAAATAAACACAAAAGGTATTCTGTAATAGTTGTAATGTCGGTTTTGTAATTGTCAGTCAAATTATTTTACATGGGGCTGGCTGAGGCAGGGAGAGGAAGGGAAGGATCTAGGCTTATTACAGAATAAAACATCAATATTTACAATTTTAACAAAATCAAACGCAGAAAAAAAACAGCCGAACAATAACAAACAATATTAACAGACCAAAAAAAATCCAACAAGTTTAGATATTTATATAAAAAGTGCTCTAAAAAATTATTTTTTTAAAATAGCAGAAATGCTGCAATTAGAATTTGTTACAGAAAAGACAACATATATAGTAAAATAAAGGCACATTATTTGTTGTATTTCATGGTAAATAATGGTAACTAGGCCCGAAACATGACCTCTGACCTCACAGGTTGAATTGGAAAGGCTATGACCTCTGCTTAAGTGCTTTAGCTGATACTGCTGATACAGCTGAATGACAACTGATCTATTTCAATTCTTCATTGCTTCTTTTAACAATCTATAAGCGTTACTCCAGGAGCTTAGGATATTTGAGAATCCTTTTCCAAGCCTGGGCCAAATGACTTTGGCTTAAGTGATCTTGTAACCTAACTCCGCTGATGCCTAATTATCAATTGCAACTTATGCAAAAAGCCAAAGGAGCAGACACTTGGCAAAGTATTCCAACTGCAGCTCTGAAAAATTGGCCTCACGGTGCAAATCATGAACGCTAGTCATATCTGTCAAAGGGATGTAAAGAATTAGAAAAACATGGCTGTCTTCTTTCAAAAGCAGCTCCATACCTGCCCACAGATTGTGTGTGGCATTGCAACTCAGCCCCTTTCACGTCACTGTATTTAAGCCGCTATACTAGACACAACTCATTGACAGTTATGGTACTATTTTTAAGCAAGCAGCCATGTTTTTCTAATTAATCTGCATTGTTGCAATCACAAGAGGCTGTTTGCCAGGAAATATAAGATAACATAGGAAAGAGCCAGAAGTAAAGGATTATACAAAGCTATATGGCTTATGGTCAACATTGTCTACTTTAGTTTTCATAGACCTGTTTGCAATTAGATTTCTCAAGTTACTTTTAATGTTCTCATCCACAGTGTTGTAGGTGTCTATTGCCTAAAAACCTACTCTAGTGTACATAGGCATACACAATAGAAAATATAGAAAAGGACAGTAAGAGGAGAGTGGAGAACATGTCCATATCATAATAGGAAGTGTTGTGGCACTTGAGTATGGGGGCATTATGTGTTGTACCCTGTTTCCAACATTTCTTATTAGACACTTTTTCTAACATTTTACAACATTTTTCACGGTACCATTCAAATTCTAGACTACTCACTAACCATCAGTGAAGTGTGAAGCACATACTATAGGTAACGGTATTAGTGGTATGGCCCATGAGGTCCTGGTAAAAGTGTCCATCTTATACTTCATACCTCCACATCTCCTCTATACTTAGCTGCAATCATTTATGAACATGAAATCTTATACCTGTCAGCTGAATACATGGAAGACAAAGAGTGAGAGCACCATGACAATGTCTTCTCAGAAATAACATTTTGTTTTGGGGTTTTATAGTATCTGGAACATCAACACCTAGTGCATTTTTGGCATTGTAGGCTTTGATTAGAATTTAGGTCACTAATAGTTAGTAAAAATCTACTACAAGGAGTAACCACCTAGTCTTTATCTGATCTTGAATTTTTGGTGGCCACTAAATGGTCAGAGTTTCTAATCAGAACTTAACTGTTACCCTTAAAGAACTGGCTACTGAATTCATTAAGGTGGTGAATTCAGAGACAGATGAATCTTACCATAGGTTGGAGAAAGAATCCGTAGCTGACATACTGCTAGAGTTCTGAGGATTTAAGGGTCCTATGGTCAATACAAGATGGGTTATATAAAGACTGGTGGTCTATAGGTCATTTTGACTTCATGGATTCAAGCAGAAAGGTCAAACTATATGCTTGTAATTTGAGACACCAGATAAATCTTCATGTCCCGAGACACAGAGAATTGATGCATAAGAAAAGGTGATTTCCAATATCCAACCACATTCTAGCCAACAGTGGTTTGAAGGCCTTTTAAACATTTAAAAGAGTTGTCCAGGATTAGGAAAAAATTGCTGCTTTCTTCCAGAAGCATTATCACACCTGTCCATGGATTGTATCTGGTTTTAATAGATCATCTTCATTGAAGACAGGTGTGGTCCTGTTCTTGGAAGAAAGTAGTCATGTTTTTCTAATACTAAACTGCTCATTTATGTCAACAAATGATTAGAATGGGTAACAAAAACTTTATCCTGGACACCAGAATATATTAAATGTACATAATGTTGGCTACTGTTTACTTAATGGTGTGGATCTAGCAATAGAATGCATAACCTGATTGTTCTCACTAGTGTCTGGTCTGTGTTTGGATAATGTTATATGTGTCCATTTTATCCCTGAGTGTGTCACAGGCTGGAGGTATTTCATATGGTTGTCCATAGGATTGCTATCACAAGACTGTACTTGGCAGCTTGATTTGGATCATCGTGTGACAGCCAATGGATCCTAGTAATGTATGTGACCAAATAAAGCAACATGGAGTCATATTAGCTTCTGTTTAGTGGTTCCAAAGCATATTTCAAAGAGGCCGCCATGATTGTGTGTTAAACAAATGTTCATGAATCTGCAACCAATCAATTCATCAGGTACTCTGTTTTAGAGGCACATATAATTGGACTGAATATTTTTGGATGTGGATATGTGGTTATTATTGGGAACTCAGACACAGGCTCAAAAAACAGATACTTTTTATAATATTTGCATTCAGAATGTGCTAATATTGCTTATACTATATGGGATAAGTTGTATGTCATTGGTACCACCATGAATGATTGTCTCAGAGCCTGAAATAGTAATTCATTGTATTCGGCTACATGCTTGGCAGTAATACTAGCTCTGCTGGCTGTACTCATTGATGATCTAAATGTATGCAACTCTAAATCCTTATGGGTTAAGTATACATGCTTGATCCCTAGATCATTGGTCCAAGTTATGGAATACTGGTGGTCCAATACACACTCCTATACTCAGAAAAAACTTTGGTATTTTCCTGTTTTTCCACAACTATGGTTGATTCATCTAATGGTAGCACATTGGATATCATATGGGTTCTTTTTATGGATATCTGAATGTCTTGATGTATCTATATAAAAAGTTTACAGCAGATCCATCCCCTTCCAATAGTGGAGACTAGTGGAAGGAGCTGATGACATCACTAAGGCTTGACATACAATGCGCTAAAGATCTAATTTGACCTAGAAATTTTAAGGGCTTAATGTTGACTTACAAGTGTGGGAGTTTCTGGAAGTGGGTTTTTTAAATATTTAGTCTTGATCTTTGGGTTAAATATGGTCCATCTGAGTGAGATACAACTTTATCAGGTTGTTGTGTCTCAGTACCATGACAGCATGAAGTGAACAATCTCTTTTTAGGTTAGCAGCCATTTGGGTAAGGGGGGTCACCCTTCGAGGCGTATAAAACAATATAATGTCTAGATAAAAAAAAAAATATTAAATCTAGATAAAAAAAAAAGACTGACTATACAAGAAGGTGGGTGCACCTTTGAATTCTCAAAACAATGTCTTAAGATTCATAGTTCCCGTTTCCTTATCATCTCAAAGTCTTATAGTCCATCACAGTGAGAAACCTGGAGATACAGGACATGAAAGGTCCATGGAGAAGATTACACACCACAATACTGAAAATAATGCTTCAGTGCAGACGGATTCTCCGTTAATACTGGGTGAAAAGGGTAGCTGAAGGGTTTCAGGGTCGAGGGGCAAACTTTCCTTCACATCTCGTGCGGAATGTTCCACTGAAAGATTTCAACATGGAACATCTTCCTTCTGTCCCATTGCGTCTTGATTACACTGGTGAGGTAGCAGTAGATTCACTATGCAAGCTCTGGGCGATGTCCTCCCTTTGAATTTTGCGTAGAGCTGTATATAGAGCGTCAGTGGTAGCACAGTCCTTGTTGGACCAATCAGAAAGCAGAGCTCGTACTGGAAACTCTTCTCTTGTAAAAGTGTCTATGATCTCATCTTGGTAGCCAAGTTCTCCAGCCAGACTTTTCCAAGTTTGATCCAATGACCCAGTCAGAAGCTTCTCCACTTCTTCTTGCTTATGTGGTGATAGGTTATTGTATAGGCGAAGATCATTCTTACCTGGAGAAAGGAACAGACACATTTTATTACTGATAAAGCTACAGACTACAAAAACATAGTACTGATAAAGCTACAAAGTAAAAAAAAAACCCTAAGGGGGAAATTTATCAAGCCACTGTGTCAATTTTGTGGCATAAGAAAGTAGCAAACACTGTGCAAAATTTTTACATGCAACAAATTTTACGCTTCCCTTGCCAGAAAGGGGGCGTGGTGAAGGAAGGGGTGTGGCAAAAGGGGGCATCCTCCAGCAGCGCATTTCAAAGACCGGAGTAAAATGACACTCTTTGTTAAATTTCCTATTCTGATCCTGCTTTCTAAGCTACCAAATTCATGTTAACAAGGAGAAGGAAACAAAATTTTACAGGAGAACAGGAGTTTTCTATTTGAACAATACTTGTCAGAAAGGTTTTTGGAAGATATACAAGTCCTTCTGCTGAGACCCCCAGTGATTTAGCT
Source organism: Bufo gargarizans (assembly GCF_014858855.1). NCBI lineage: Eukaryota > Metazoa > Chordata > Amphibia > Anura > Bufonidae > Bufo > Bufo gargarizans. Next base: position 134,784,965 of record NC_058085.1, read on the forward strand.
CTAAACTGTGAGGGCACCCAGTTGAATTCCTTTGCATTGCCACCACAAGGGAAATTAGGTATTACACAGTTTTTAAATTGATATCAGTGGGCTGTCTATGTACTGCATGGACTTTCCTGGGTCCTCAAAAGAGAGCAACACTTTTTGTAGCTTTGTAGATCCTGAATGAGAGTCTTATCAACTACTAATTTTTCAGGTTACACACCCTCACAAGGAAACAGGCAGCATTATATAGGCATCATGTACATACATTTATACACGGATGTGGTATACTTTTATAGCTGATCTATTACGTGGACCAAGGTTGACAAACAGAATTTTTCTTTTTTCTGGACAACTTATCCCGAAATTACGGAGAGCTAACATTATTTGTGGGCATATTGGAAAAACATATGGAATGATAAAGATTATAAGTAATACATATCTATGGGCTGTATTACATTTAACGATACGGCTGATGATTGTCAGGAGGGAAGCATTCCTTCCCGGCAATCACCTGCTCACTAGCCGAGGCGACTGCTGCTACTAGATGCAACAATCCATAGTATGGGTAGGAGTGATCGCTAATGCCATCTCTTGTCCCTATACTGATAATTTGCAGACAGCAGATCGTGACTAGACAGCATGATCTGTCACCGACAAACAATGATTTTTAAGCATGCTTAAAAATCTGGATTGCCTGATGAGCGAACACTTACTCATTCATCAGGTAATCGGCGGCAGTAGTACACTTTCAGATCATCACTAATGAGCATTACTACTTATTGCCGCTATCGATGATCTGGCAGATTATCTGCCAGTGTAATACAACCTTAGGCCAATGCACGCGGCCATGTTCCGCGGCCGAGTGCAGTCCGTGGTATGCCGGGCTGGATTCCTGTTCAGAGCAGGAGCGCACGGCATCATTGGTTGCTATGACGCCGTGCGCTTCATGCCGCCGCTGCTGTACAGTAATACACTTGTATAGATCATACGAGTGTACTGATAAGTACTTATTACAGCATTTACTGTAAATTGTTAACTGATGATAATTACCACTAAAATTATCTAGCCAAGTACCACCACCCTTATAAAAATCACAGACACTTTTTTTTTATGGACACAATAAAGTTGCCTATTTTAAAGGACTATCCAGAAATTTCTAGCCAGTTAGCAACCCTGACGTGAAATTATATTGTCATGTTCTAGTGGGTCTTGAGAACGCCAGAACATACCACGATCATACAGAAAACAGACAAAGCAACCAGAGAGCTAAACCAAATACTTTATTAACTAATGACCAACACAACTGGCATAATCCTGGACAAACAGGTAGGGAACAGTGGCAGATGAAGCATCACTGTTCCAAGTGACCGGTTTGACCTATACCCTAAAGGCGATCTGGTCTCTGTCGCAGTGAAGCAACCAGACTGCTACACCCTAGGATGGTTCCGGTCACTTGGCAGCTGACCTGCAAGGAACAGATGTTGGTTCATGACACCAGCTGTCCAAGAAAGTAACAAAACAGGAACATAGGCAAACAAACATAAACCCATACACCTACAACATAGGACACTGTTCAGACACAAACCAAGTACCGGAACAAAGATGAGCCACATAGTTAGGAACCCATTTAAAACTATATACAGGACACATGGCAAAAACAGGCAGACAAGTACATGCAAACAAAGACAGGCGCCTGGACGCCTTGCGGAACTGGATGCATGGCGATCACAGATAGAACTGAACATGGAGACATAGAAGCAACTTCTAAACAGGCTTAGACATGGTGAAATAGACATAGTAGTAACAAAGTACATACACCGGAACCCATGCGTAATGGGGAGCATGGCATTCGCAGTCAGACAAAGCGACATCAATGAAATATCAGGCGACCACACAGATCAGGGTAAAATGACAAACACCCAGGTGAGGAGAAAGCCCCCTGTACACAGCAACCCTAGAGAAAGACTCCTCTCAGGCACACAGCTCACTGAACTGAATAGCTGGGTGATGAGATCACCTGACCACCTGGTCATCAAACAAACAAACCAGGGAAACATTATTCCTACATGTACACAGATTTCAAGTCACAGGAGACAGATCACATATAGGCACAGAACACTGCAGCCAGCACGCACCACCCAAGTAACCAGCATACACGGGTAACGGCCTGCAGCCAGTACGCAAGGGTGAAGGCAGCCAGCCTACACGGTAACACATACTAAGAATGATCTCCTTGGCACATTGGTGGCCTTAGAAATCGGTGGCTAAGTATATTATAAAGCAATCTCATAAAACAATTTGCACTCATTCAGGGTGTTACGTAGAGTAACTGCGCTCAAATAAGAGTACACGAGGTGTGTAATTTAGCCATAGATTTCATGGATCAGGATTACCATACCCTTGAGTACTATATATTCTTGTTTTATTATGTAGATTTAACAAGTAACAATAATCTTTCCTTTCCAATTCCCTCATTTCCATCTTGGCTACATTCTACACCCTAAACCCCAGGACCTCTGTTCTGTTCAGTGAATACACAACCATGTCAATTTCCTTTTTATCGCCTGGGAACCAATGGTGAACCAAAAATGTAATAAAACATTGGCATAAAATCAACTTCTTTGACACCTACAAGGCAAAAGAATATTACATATTCAGACATTTATAAGAGCAGCAGAGGTACAGACAGTGCATGTGACAAGTCCTCACTCGATGTGCTTCTCAGGGTGACACACCAGTATATCAAGCTCAATATATTACTTGTCAGGAGAAGAAGAAATTGAACTACAGATTTAAAAAGAAAAAAAAAAATACCTTGATAACTTGCAGAAATTAGGTTTTTTCTCAAGGACTTGATCAAACTTAATAAAGAGTCTGATGTATTTTAAGAGAAATGTTTCGCTTTATAAGACTCTATAAGTCATACGGGAAAAATGGTGGTGTGCCTTACAAAGCAAATACTAGTGAACTCTTCCATTATGGAAGCGCTCACTAGTATGTATTAGGTACAGGGAGCGGGTGAAGTGCTGTGAGTGCTGCCAGTACTCACCCTGCCTTGTGTTCTTCTCTAGCCCCTGCTGCACTGCAGGTACTGACCGAGTACAGCATCAGGACATAGTGCGCGCACTATGACCCAACGCTGCATGCAGTGTGGTGACAGTGCAGTGCGGGTTGGAGAAGACAAGGGAGTGTGACTAGAGAAGTAATAGCCGGACCTAGAGAGGAGCAGCAAAGCAGGGGAGGTAAGTTAAGTTCTTTATTTTATCTCTGATCTGAGGTCTGATGGTGGTCTGGCATGCAAGTCTGATCTGAGGTCTGATGGAGGTCTGACATGGAGTTCTCATAGGGTTCTGGCATGGAAGTCTGATCTGAAGTCTGATGGGCGTCTGACATGAAGTTCTCATAGGGTCCTGGAATGGAAGTCTGATCTAAGGTCTGATGAGGGTCTGACATGGAGGTCTGATGGGAATCTGACATGGAGGTCTGATGGGAATCTGACGTGGAGGTCTGATGGGGGTCTGGAATAGAGGTCTGATGGGAATTTGACCTGGAGGTCAGATGTGAGTTCCTGATATGGGGGTCTAAACTGAGTTCCTGATTTGGGGGTCAGATCTGAGGATCTGATATGGGGGTATGATCTGAGTATTTGATGTGAGGTCTGATGAAAAATATTTTTTCTTATTTTTCTCCTGTAAAACCTAGGGTGTATTTTATCATCCGTTGCGTCTTATAAAGCGAAAAATACTGTAAGGGCTGAATAAAGGGATTTTCCAGGATTTACATATTGATAACCTACCATTAGGATAAATTGGCGGGGCATCAGACAACAAAGTTCAAGTAAATGGGAGTAGAGCTGCAGTAACCAGGCACATCCATTACATGTTGTATGACGTTGTTTAATTCTGGCGCCTTGTTCCAACACTGCAGTAAGTAAAACCCGCTGATCTACCGGGGTGCCAGGAGTCAGACCCTCTATGGATAGGTCATCAATAAATAAGTCCTGAAAAGCCCCTTTTATTTGCAGTTTCTACTGATACTATAAAGTGCTCGGTAGTCATATTAGACTAAAATGGTGGTCCCTTTGGACATCTTAGTTCTATCAGATGGTTTCTCCAGTGATAAACTATTATCACAAGTGGGGGGAGAAGAAAAGTCTAGTATCACCCTGTATTGCTTTTACTAGTTCAATGAAGCATTACATTGGGTCCATTGGAGTCCATTTTGTTGGCCATAATGAATTGTTTGACATTGGATATCATTCATGAGCTATCAGTCTTCACAGGTCTTCTATACCTTGTGTGTGTCCTGTAGGCTGTTCAGCTGTACTATCACTGTTCACAGAGATGCCGCTGTCACTATGAAGCTTCTCTCCTTCTGGGGATGGGGTCTGGTTTACCGGATGACTGTTACCCCCTTGTTTGTTCTGTTTACAGCTGTTCCATCTGTAGATATATAATGTAAAAGGTTGAAACACATTTATTTAGCACAGTTTACACTTATTCAGGTAGCAATGCATGGCAATATGGCTGAAGACAGATTGATACCATGCAACATTGTCATACAACATTACTGCACAAAGTCTGATGTATCTCTATTCTGGTACATAGAGGGAGACCCAGGCAACTGACGTCCTTCGGTGACACCCATAAACCCTAATAGCCTAATAGACCACATGGAACGAGTTTGTCCTGTTATATGTTAGAAAGATAATTGCCTTTTTAGCTCAAGTCATCAGTAGTAGTGGATGGGATAACAGCCCACAAATCTCAATTACGACAATAAATTTTTTAGCAGACATATGTCACCCAATGGTACTATCTTTGGCATTGTATTTAGCCCAAGCCATTTTGTTTTATTGAATGTTGTAGGCCTAATACATAACTCTAGAGATGATTTTGCAATGTGCAATGATATCTATGAGCACTGGAAATATAGTCTAGCTGGAACAGCGCTAGATGACATGATTAGGGGTGGTGTATTGTACTATTATGGAGGGTTTCTACTTGGGTACTGGACATTACCCATAGGTCACACAGGACATCATTTGCGCCATGTACAGGTATGAAAATTGGAAAACTCACCGTTTAAAGACTATAAATGCTACCAGTCCTGCAATAACCGCAGCTAAAATGGAGCAGTAGACTGGGATGAGGTTCTCAGCTGCTCCACTAGGAGTGATAGGCTCAGTACCGTCAGTAGATGGATTGACTGTCTCCATGTCTACAACAGTGCTGTCCTGAATGGTGGTATCCGTGCTGAGAGTAAAAGGTGTCACCGATGCCATACGTGGATTAGGATCTAAGAAAATGAAGGAAAAAACTAAAACTTTGTTTTATATTTCACTTACTATATTGTCTTACATTAACTTGGCAATGACAGTTCAATGATATACTTGGGTGACATGGTTCGTTCTCAACATTCCTGCATGGGAATATCCAGTGGGGATCATGGCCACTAGTCTGCAGCATTGGGGCATAGGTACAGAGGTATGTGATTTAATCGTAAAACTACAAAAAATACTTCAAATTAATGCACAAGTTGCAGACGTCTCCCTGACGGAAGATACATTTGAAATGTCATCTCTTGAAGATTCATTTGACTTTTGAGATCCCTGTATTGTTTAGGCCCCAAACAGGGCAGAATATATCTATGAAGGCTAGATGAGACTTCAAACAATCTTTTGGAAGGAAAAAGCAGCAAAATGCAATGAGTGCGTTTTATAAGTAGGCACATGCTCGAAGACAGTGGCGTACCGCCCATAGAGGCAGACCACGCCACTGCTATGGGGCCCGCGGCACTGGGGGGCCCGTAGCGCAGATAAGGCCCCGCCCACTCATGACCTGTAGCCGGCTATGCGGCTGCTTTTCTCCCCAGGGCCCCCCCCATGTTTAGCTGAATCGCCTCCCAGAGGCGCGGCTAAGGCCCTAGACACCCGCCCCCCTCCTCAGCGCCGCGGTCTGCAAACACCCGATCCTCCTCTCGTCGGCGTCCCAAATCCCGCGCAGGCGCAGTGCCGGCGATTGCCTGCGCCTGCGCTCTGATAATACGGCTGAGGGCAACAGCTTCAACATCGTCACTGGGCATGCGCCGAGCCCAGTGACGATGTTGAAGCTGTTGCCCTCAGCCGTATTATCAGAGCGCAGGCGCAGGCAATCGCCGGCACTGCGCCTGCGCGGGATTTGGGACGCCGACGAGAGGAGGATCGGGTGTTTGCAGACCGCGGTGTTGAGGACTTAGCCGCGCCTCTGGGAGGCGATTCAGCTAAACATGGAGGCGTTAGAGTTTTCATATTTAGGCGGGCACGGCACTTCAGAGGGGCACCGTGGAGAAAGAAAACCGCCCCTCTGGGCACCAGTCCTTACAGCGTCATTTGCTTATCCTAAGAATCGATTTTTAGAAGAAAGGACAAGACTGACATGGAAAAGAAGAACACAGATGGAAAAAAGGTACTTTATTAAACATGGATCCATGAGTACCTTTTTTCCATCTGTCTTGTTCTTTTTATTCTGTGTCTTGTCATTTCTTCAAAAAATCGATTCTTATGATATGTAAATGACGCTGTAAGGAGCCCAGAGGGGCGTTATTCTTTCTCCACGGTGCCCAGGAACGCCCCTCTGAAGTGCCGTGCCCGGCTAAATTTGAAAACTAATAACGCCTCCAAGTTCATCTAAATCGCCTCCTAAATCCGATCCTCCTCTCGCTGGCATCCCAAATCCCGCGCAGGCGCAGTGCCGGCGATTGCCTGCGCTATGATAAGATGACTGACGGCACTACGCCTGCGCGGGATTTGGGATGCCGGCGAGAGGAGGATCGGGGTGTTTGCCGCAGAGCGGCACTTAGCCGTGCCTCTGGGAGGCGATTTAGATGAACTTGGAGGCGTTATTAGTTTTCAAACTTAGCCGGGCACGGCACTTCAGAGGGGCGTTCCTGGGCACCGTGGAGAAAGAATAACGCCCCTCTGGGCTCCTTACAGCTTCATTTACATATCATAAGAATCGATTTTTTGAAGAAATTACAAGACTCGCAATCAAAAGAACAAGACAGATGGAAAACAGGTACTCTGTTAAACATGGATTCACGAAAAAAAAATTGGGGGTAAATTGCTAGTGACAGATTCCCTTTAAGGCTACTTTCACACTTGCGTTCAGAGCGGATCCGTCTGGTGTCTGCACAGACGGATCCGCACCTATAATGCAAACGCTTAGATCCGTTCAGAACGGATCCGTTTGCATTAACATGAACAAAAAAAAAAAACATATTTTTTTTTTGTTCATGATAGTGCAAACGGATCCGTTTTGACTTTACATTGAAAGTCAATGGGGGACGGATCCGTTTGAAAATTGAGCCATACTGTGTCAACTTCAAACGGATCCGTCCCCATTGACTTACATTGTAACTCTGGACGGATCCGTTTGCCTCCGCACGGCCAGGCAGACACCCGAATGCTGCAAGCAGCGTTCAGGTGTCCGCCTGCTGAGTGGAGCGGAGGACAGATGGAGCCATACTGATGTAGTCTGAGCGGATCCGCATCCACTCAGAATGCATTAGGGCTGGACGGATCCGTTCGGTGCCGCTTGTGAGAACCTTCAAACGGAACTCACAAGCGGAGACCCGAACGCAAGTGTGAAAGTAGCCTAACATGGCACCCCAAATAAGGAGATCTGCAGGCTGCAGCAGATACCCCATGTGACAGGTCACCCCCAGGAAACCCCTAACAGTTTCTGTAGGTCATGTATAAATTTATTTAATGGGGGTGTGGCATGGGAGGAGCAAAGTCAGGAAGTGGGAGGGGCCATGGTGGGTAGTGGGCGGGGTTAAGGGGCCCAATTCAGATTTTTGCTATGGGGCCCAGTGATTCCTATGTACGCCTCTGCTCGAAGACCAGAGATCTAGAAGGGTTCTCACTCAGTGATGGATACAGGAATTAAGAGGAAAAAGGACCATTCAGGACCAACGCATAAGTATACACCTACTCAAGAATCAGAGCTATAGGCGCCGAATGAGAGATGGTTGGAGTAAGAAAAAAAGGGTAATTCAGGGTCAATTTATAAGTGGACACATTCAATAGTCTACGAGCTACATGAGCTCTAGTTAGGGATGGTAAAACTATGACGGAAAATGGGCATTCAGGTCCCTTTCATAAGTGGGTACATGCTCAAGAAGCAGAGAATTATAGGGGTCTCAGAGAGAAATGGTGGAGGTAAGACAAAAAAGGGATTTTCAATACCATGTACTCAGTGTAAACATGCTCAAGGACCAAAGAAATATGGGGGCCTCAGGGAAGGATGCTGTAGGGAGGACAAAAATGAGCATTTATTGCCATTTCAAATGTGGGCATATGCTCTAGGACAAGAAAACTATAGTGGCCCTAGGGAAGCAAGATTGAGGTCAGATAAAACAGGGCTTTCAAGATGATTTCATAGAGGAACACATGCTCTAGGATCTGCATGAACAAGAGCCAAAGGAATGAGAGGATACGCAAGATACAAAATGCTGAGGTCTAGAATCAATACAGTTTCAGGCAGTAAGTACTTTACTATAGCATGTGTAAATGCATGTGCTGGCCTGCTCTATGTGCTGGAAAGACTGGGCAATGTTATTTGGCACTGGATGAATTTCAAGAAATTGACTGTGCCCTCAACACAGTGATAAATGGGTGTTAAAGACAGCAATCTGTAGACTGAGCACTGAAGGGATTTCATAAAAATGACTCCAATGGGATTTATAGATAGGTACAAGCAAAACTTTTTTCACTTTCTAAAATGTTTAATTTCTCATCTGAATGGACCATGTGATTTACCCTTCAGGAAGGCAGAGAACAGGCTGCCAACTCTAGGAAATATTTATAGTGATTTAATCTCATTGTACTCTGATTTTGAAGATGTGCCTCGAGCAAAACATAGACAGACTGCCAACTATAGAAAACATTCTTGTGACAACTTTATAAGAATTTTCACGGCATCGTCTGAAATACTGGAACATTCAACACAGGTTTGTGTTGTCTCTATTAATATGGTTGCCTAAATCCATGCCAAAGGCATTTTGTAATGTAATCTTACAATATGTCCTTGCTAGTTGCTCATGTTGGTGTGTGTTAGAGTCCATTCACACGTCCGTTTTTTCTTTCCTGATCTGTTCCGTTTTTTGCGGAACAGATCAGGACCAGATCTGGACCCATTCATTTTCAATGGGTCCTGGAAAAAATCGGACAGCACAATGTGTGCTGTCCGTTTCCGTTGTTCCGTTCCGCATGTCCGTTTAAATATAAAACATGTCCTATTCTTTTCCGCAAAATTCGGATCCTGGTACAATACAAAGTCAATGGATCCGCAAAAAACGGAAGACATTCGGATGTCATTCCGTATGTCTTCCGTTTTTTGCGGAATCCGTTCCTGGAAACACATAGCAAATTTTTTTTTATTTTTATTTTTTCAATTTTTTTTCAAAGAAATCCAAACAACTTTATTTGATTATTGAATGTATACATGTTTCCGTTTTTTGCGGATCCGCAAAAAAACGGATGACATACGGATGACATACGGAAACATTTTCAGGAACAACGGATCCGCAAAAAACGGACTGAAATTCGGATTATAGAAAAATACTGACGTGTGAATGTAGCCTTACTCCGTATTTATTGTGTCCTGTCAACTAGAGGTGCTCTAGGTGGAAAGTGGTATGACCAACATACTAGCCCATCTGTCAGCAGGCCAAGTGGTGGAACCACTGTGCCAACAACAACAAAAAAAAAAACGGTTTGACTTTGGGCTAGACCTAAGGGCATTACTCTGACTGTCCCCTGGTATTCACCCATTACCCATTATACAGGGTTCTGGACTCTGTTGCAGGGGAGCCACCAGGCTTCTACCTCCTGGAATATTCTTGGTGGGGTTGGCTGCTGACCTACGGAGATCAGAGAAACCTGGTGAGTGGTACTAAGGGAACAGGCAATACACGTAGTTGGGAATCAGGCAGAGGTCAGGATTGGCAGAATTCATGCTAATCTGTGAAACTATTTAAAGGTCAAGGCAGGCAGCACAGGATCAGTATGGTGAACAGGCAAAGGTCAGGAACCAGGAATCAGACAGACAAATGGATTATAACTCTTTTACAGGCTCCAGCAAGCTAGAGAAACCTAGCAAGATCTGTAGAGACCCTTTACTCAGAGCAGGAAGTGAGGTCAGCAGCACACCTATATTGCAGAAGCTAATTAGCAATTGGGAACAGCCTTGCAACAGCTCACAAGGCAAGAGAAGGTTAACCCTTGCAGTACTAGAACAGCGGGGGTATACATGAACAATGGCCCTAATTCACACCCAGGAAGCTAGCGACTGTACGCATGGGACGGAAGCTGCCATGAACCGCCATTGTAACAACCCAAGAGCAGAAGACAACCCCTGATTTGGACCATGCTTAGGATTCACTTAAAAGTGTAGGCACATAAGTTCCATATAAATTGAAGTTGGGAAACAGAATAAGGAGGACAATTCTGATAATCTGTTGAGAGACAATCCAACCCTGGTTGTCCCATTTACTTTGCTAATTGAGGATGAAAATCTATGCATGAACTGTATGGTTAGAAACACCTGCCACCATAATAAGGTGGATATCTTGATGTTTACTATGGTTTACCCTCTCTTCTATGTATACCATTGAAGATGAGCACTTTTCAGGTAAATTTGGCTATTGCAAGTCATAGGCCACTTTCAGAGGACCTTATGGTCTGATGATATACATCCACATCCAGAAAGCAACTCCAATGACGTATAGGTGGGTGCCAGTGAAAATATCCTTGATCTGGGGTTCATTAATATAAACCCAAAAACTCCACGACACTCCTGGAAATTATATATATATATATAGCCAGTTTTTTTTTAAAGATGTTGTAGGGTTAATATTTTATCCAATACTATAAACAAAAAAAAAATGCACATTCTAATACATTATCTGTACATTCTCCAGATGTCTTCAGAATGACACTACACATCTTTAGCAGGCTCTATCAGGCTATCTCTCCACTAATGAATCCATGCAGAGCTTTGTGTGATGTCTAGGACAGAGATGGCCCTGTTGTGGTCTAGGATGCCCATGGGCTGTTTCCTGCCTTTGCTGTGTCACACAATAAGGTCACTGTGAGCAATTAGAACAATGAGTCACAGACAGACAGAGGGACCCATCATCAGGCTGATGTGGATGTTATGTCATCCTAAGTGCATGTGAGAGCGAAGACGTAGTGATACTCCACCCGTATGGTGACGCCGGCATGTATCTCTGCAGGCAGGGATGTATATGTCATGTAGCTGTATAGGGGTTGTAAGAAGGTACAAGGAATCATCGTGGATGATAGGTACGTGTCACCGAGGTTCCTGGCCTCGGTGGAGTAAGAGACAGTTTTTATGTGTCAGCAGCAGTTGCTGTTTGACACCTTGGTACTTAACATGGCTGTATAGCTGATCCGGACGGCTCTTTCTGGAAGTAGTCAAAGTGCTGGGTGGGTGACTACTCCCAACGTTCCAGGCTGGGTTTTGCCAGGCATAAAAACCAGCCAGCACTGCCAGGAGGAGAGGATTACCTCCGTCTGACAGTGGAGTTCAGGAAGTCTGTGTGCTGGAATCTGGGGCCTGTGCTGGGCTGGAGAGTGGAGACCCATGTGTCAGCGGAATAGGCCGCCTAAAGCCTGTATTTGAACTTTCTGAGGCAGAACTGCTACCAAGGTGACTTTTGTTTTATTAACTTGACATTGGGTGTGAAGTATCACCAACACTGCGAAAGAGATGTTTTGTTTTTGGCATCATGTGTGAATAAACACTGAAGTTTGAATTGCGAACTTTTATTTTGCCTCTGTACAGCGCCTAATCCTAATTACCAAAGCAAATCCCCACAGGGTATATGACATTATTCACTGAATAGTAGGGAAGTGATGTGCAACAAATTTCCTGAGGCTTCCCTGTAAAATAAAAGAGTCTATGGCAAGCAGCCTGAATTCCAATATATAGATTGACTGATTGATTGGAGATAGATATGAGATAGACAGATAGATAGATAGATAGATCGATAGATAGATAGTGTGATAATATATTTGTAATCTTTGTATGTTAATATTATATCCGCGCAGGCTTTTATTAATAAATTTAGACAATTTATATCCTTCTTCACAAGTTCCTTCAGATTCACATGTACAGTTGCATAGATTCCTACCTTAAAAGGTTGTAGTCACTTGTTCTTTTATGCGGACATGAGCCGGGAGCTTGTTGCAGAGTGTTGTGATCTTCAGCTCTACTGCCGATTCATGTGCTTCCCCGGCTGGTGGCATCCTACGCGTTTCGGGGCCTGCGGGCTCCTTCGATCCCTGATGAAGGAGCCCGCAGGCCCCGAAACGCGTAGGTTGAGAACTGTCCCACGGAGGTACCAGTAGGAACAAGTGTGATGTCACACGTATTCTGTTCACACAGCGGCTCCTAAACGCGCGTCTGCCACCGGCCGGGGCAGCACGTGGATCAGCAGTAGAGCTGAAGATCACAACACTCCGCAACAAGCTCCCGGCTCATGTTCGCATAAAAGAACAAGTGACTACGACCTTTTAAGGTAGGAAACTATGCGACTGTACATAAATATAAATTGTCTGAATTTATTAATAAAAGCCTGCGCGGATATAATATTAACTACTAGCAGGATAGAACACAGGATTTGCACACACGGGAGCGCAGAAGTGTATCTCTATAATATTAATATTTGTAATCTTATAATCTATCCAGTGACCCTGGGACACAAGCTGTTTACGGTATATTTAATATAAAGCCTCTCATTTGTTGTCTGTATTAGCAGTTTGGAAAGAGAATCAGGATCGAGTTCTGTAGATACCAAGCCAAGTTTTCTTAAGAATTAATGGATTTTCTACAACTTTAAAGCAGCTTAGAAGTTGGACATGTGGACATGCTACTAAGAATCCTACAGTGAATATTCAATATTTCCTGCAGTAGAAATAACCTTCTTCTGATGCCTAAAGGAGTCATTTAATCCTGACTCGCATTTTTTATTAAACACTGGTCTGCTTTCTTCTTTCATTTGAATGGGGCTATGGTGTAATACCAGACACTGTCCATGGACAAAACTAGCGCTATTCCTGCTACTGAGCAGCTGAATAAAAAACTTTACAAATAGACTTGATTCAAATATTCTATGTGGTCTGATCCTGGTGTCATACTCCATTCTATCAATCCCCTAGACCAGTGTTCCTCAACTTTAGTCCTCAGGGCCACCTGCCAGTCATGTTTTCAGGATTTCCTAAGTATTGAGCAGATGTTATAATTAGTGTTAATGCATCATAGGAGTATGGCTGCAGGATTAGAATTTTCAGGGTTTGTTTGCAATCTTTTACCAATGAACTATTTGCATTGGAGCTATTTGCAGAAAATTGTTGGAGATTTTTTTATTAAAACTATTTGCAAATATAAACAAACCGATAAGATGTACATTTATATGGTGGATATTATTGGGATATAATAGTACACCTTTGTATACCTCTTCTGTCCACATATGTACTCACCGTAGCATACTGTGTCCGATGTTGCAGTGCAAACTTTCTCCTCGATCTCATCATCTTCACAGATTGTACATGGCAGACAAGGGTCCATGTTGTTGTCCAAATTTGAAAAGGTCCATTCAGGACATTTTTCGCACATAGTGTTTTGGTTCATATAACATGGTAGGATCATACCATATCCGATCGGACACGTCTTACAATGTAGACATACTCCGTTATCCTCGCTTTTGTAGAACCCATAAGCACAAGCACACACTGCGTCATCCGTCTCCACGCAGGGAGCTATCATGCGTGTATTGCCATCACATTCTGTGCAAGGCTTACAAGCTTCTGTGTGACTGGTCGTGTCTGAATAGGTTACACCTATGAGAGAAAAAAGAGAAGATCTTTTAAACATTGTAATAATAATATTACTGTGGCTCCAACCACCATTTCTTCCACTGGAAGACCATGATTGATTCCTCCCCCTTTCTCATTCATAGGAGTTATGACTTCTTAGTAGGTTCTCCGGATCTTTGTCTGGTAAGGTGATATTGCTGGTTTGATAGACATTGCCTCATGCATGTACCAACCATAAATGGGGCCAACAAGATTCTGGGCGCCCTCTCTATTGGTTTGATAATAGTGCAGGAGTTTGATCTACTCTGCATTTGTCCTGGCCTATAACTTTACAACAGCATAGAAGTTGGACCTGTGGACATGCTACTGAGAATCCTACAGTGAATATTCAATATTTGCTGTATTAGAAATAACCTTCTTCTGATGCCTAAAGGAGTCGTTTAATCCTTAAACCAGGGCCAGATAGGCCATAGACCTTACAGGGAAATTTCCCAGTGGGCCGATGCCCAGAGGGCCACCTTGGCCCTTCTCACGGCCGGACAGTTTTTGGGGATGTATTTTGTGATAGACTGTGGTATTTGGCTCTGTTTGGTGGTATAATGTGCCACAATATGGTATTGCTGGCTCTGCCTTCCATCAATTTGGACTCGACTACAAAACGGGGCCACTTTTAGTATTTTTTCCAGGGCCATTTTAAGTTCCCAGTCCTCACCTGCCTGAAACGCATTTTCATTATGTGTTATTTGTTGGTTTATATTGCTGGTTTGCTAGACATTGCCTCATGCACATACCCACCATAAATGGGGCCAACAAGATCCTGGGCACCCTACCTATTGATTTTGCCCTTGCCTAAAACTCACTCAAATGATTCCTTTACTTTGTTAATAAACTGGTATGTAAGCACTGTATATTATTTTTGCATGAATGGTAGTGGTGGCATTGTATAGTATTAGTTAAAGGGAACCTGTCACCGGCTTTATGGTGTCCTAACTAAGGGCAACATAAATAAGTGACTGATTTGCTTAGCACAATGCTGGGTCACTGTCTTTAATTGACCCAGTCAATCTGCCAACATCTTGTATTGAAAAGCTCCAGCTGATAATGATGAGTCATGAATATTCATGAGCTCCTGACTCTCCCCGCCCACCTGCTGCTGAATGACAGTTATTTTCCATAGGAATCAGCAGCAGGTGGGCAGGGGAGTGGCTATAGCTGTTAATTAAATATACGCTGGACTCAACTCATTAGCATGCAGCATGCGGCATCTTTGTGTGTATATTATGAGGTAACCATCTGTCACACCAGTAAGTGAATACATCTAAGGCACTTTTTAGTAGTTAATGATTGTATATAATTAGTTAGATTGTAATCAAATATCAACATGACAGGTTCCCTTTAAGTAACTGCTTCGAAGTGCTATTGGGACAATATATGCCACTGTTATTAGGGAACCATAATATTTGGCGGTTATAATGAGGAATTGTTTGGTTTGGTTATTTGTAAAATGTACACTATATGGCGAGTTGGTTCACCAAACAAAAGTTACCAACAGGGCACCTCAATTTAAGTCAGCCCTGATTGCTGTGATCTCGGGTGATTGCTCAGAACTTATGTTCCACACACCCAGAGGATGTAACAATGCACAATTAACCTTTTTTTTCAGAAACCATCACAGACAATAAAATAAATTGTATATTGCAATGTACATATATACACACGTTGGCTTATGTACAACAGAAATTGAGGATATTCTTAATAAGGGGAACCCTGACCTTGTGAAGTTGGACATGTTAGTTATAGCCCTGCCTCATTAACTATTATAACAACCTGAAAAGCCATGCTCTTCTCAAGTGGAGAACAGATGCACCATAGATACAGCCATGGTGACTCATACATGACTCATTGAGCAATTATACTGTACACAAAGCAGGACCAAGATAGATAATAAACATAATTCAGCAATAAAGTGAAAAAATACAATATTTATACAGAGTTCTCTATAAACATTTCCCAACAATTGCTCATTTGGAGACACACTCCATATTTCTCACCATTTCTGAATAAAGTTTCATGAATACGCCGATAGTCTGACTATAAAATGGTTATGGCCTGTACTTGGTTGTAGGTTGTGTGAAAGGAATTTATGGAAGGACTCCATGTATGGATGGACTGTATAGAAGGACTCCATATATGATGAGTATGGATGTATGGATTGTATGGAAGGGCTTAATATAAGATGGACTATATGGAAGGACTCCATGTATAGAAGGATGTCATATATTATGGATTGTATGGAAGGGCATCATATATGGATAAACTGTATGGAAGGACTCCATGTATGGAAGGACTCAATGCAACACAAAGGCAGAGCCTCATGTATGGAAAGACTCCACAGAGGGACTTGATGCATGGAAAGCTCAATGAATGGAAGGACTCCGTGTATGGTAGTACACTAACCACCAATGTAAAGGAGCTGTCCACCACCAGTGGTTTGGCTACAAGCCTAGTGTAGGGACTTCTCAAAGACTTCCTGGGAAGAATCTCAATGCTTTTCTCAGATAAGACTATACCTAATGCTAATTGGTGACACATAGAAAACAGCCACCAAAAGTTGCCCACATTGAAATAAACAATGTCTTGAATGTGATACATCTTCATACTACAAGCTGATCCACCCTGTGCACTACACCAAGCCTATACACATATACAGTGTTTGAGGGTACACTGGCTTATAGTTCTTCAGCTGTTGTAACAGCTGTAGACTGTCAGAGCATGCTTAGAGTTGTAGTTTTGCAACAGCTGGGGAGACACCAGTTGGCGACCATTTCTGGCTCTAATTTCAGTAGCCCCTAACATAAAATTCATCCTATAATCTTAATTGCCATCCTCCATAAACATACTCGTGTGTTAAGATGGGTGGCACAATAATACCCATTTGCATCATGCTCCAAAAGATGGTGCAGAGTTATACATTATGTGTAATGTACGTTTCCATTTGAATAGAGGAGACTATTGTCTGTGTGGGCAGGACAGATTCTATTTAAAGGGATTCTGTCACCTCCCCTAAGCCAAAAAACGATTTTAAAGCAGCCATGAAGCACAGCTTACCTGGATTAGGCTGTGCTCTTTTATCTTGAAATCCGTCCAGCAGTTACTGCAAAAAACGACTTTGATTGATATGTAAATGTGTCCTGAAGGTGCCCAGAGGGGCGTTTTGTTCTTCTTAGAGAGCCCAGTACCGCCCCTCTTTCAGTGCCCAGCCCGCCTTCCTTGTACTGTCTAACCGCCGCCCCCAGCCTGCCACAGCCTCTCCTCCCTCTCCTCCCCCTCCCTCACGCCGAACGAACTTTCGCACAGGCGCAGTACCCACTGAGGGCTGCGCCTGTGCGATCAGCAGGAGACTGAGGGCAGCAGCTTCATCTTCGTCACTGGGCATGCGCCGAGCCCAGTGACGTCCGATGCTCGCTCTTCCCTGCTGACTGAGGGAGGAGAAGCTGTGGCAGGCTGGAGGCGGCGGTTAGACAGTACAAGGAAGGCGGGCTGGGCACCAGTGGCGACTCTAGGAACAATATATAGGGGGGGCACAAAGATACCACAGTCAAAAATGGGGGGGCAAAAACAAAATAAGTATATAGAAATAAGATTACAAAATACTAGAGAGTTGCGGTATGCAGGGATACATTTATAATAAAACAATTTACTTACAAAAGAAGCTATTCAGTCGTCTGCTGTGCCTCCTCTGCTTGCTTCCGCGGATTCTTTCCCCTTCTTTCTGTCTCTCGTCAGTGCACAGGCGCACTGTTATGGTGGATCTGTGGAAGACACACTGTTATGGGGGCATCTGTGGATGACACATTATGCCTCTCATTAGCCCTCATTATGCCTCTCATTAGCCCCCATATCAGCCCTTATGCCTCATTAGCCCCCATTATTCTTCATATTAGCCCCATTATGCCTCATTAGCCCACATTATGCCTCATTAGCCCACATTATGCCTCTAATTAGCCCCCATTATGCCTCTTATTAGCCCCCATATGCCTCCTATTAGCCCCCATATGCCTCCTATTAGCCCCCATATGCCTCCTATTAGCCCCCAATTAGCCCCCATATGCCTCCAATTAACCCCATATGCCTCCAATTAGCCCCATAGACCCCATATGCCTCCAATTAGCCCCCATATGGCTCCAATTAGCCCCCATATGCCTCCAATTAGCCCCCATATGCCTCCTATTAGCCCCCAATTAGCCCCCATATGCCTCCAATTAGCCCCTATATGCCTCCAATTAGCCCCCATATGCCTCCAATTAGCCCCCATATGCCTCCAATTAGCCCCCATATGCCTCCAATTAACCCCCATATGCCTCCAATTAGCCCCCATATGCCTCCAATTAGCCCCCATATGCCTCCTATTAGCCCCCATATGCCTCCTATTAGCCCCCATATGCCTCATATTAGCCCCCATATGCCTCATATTAGCCCCCATATGCCTCCAATTAACCCCCATATGCCTCCAATTAGCCCCATAGACCCCATATGCCTCCAATTAGCCCCCATATGCCTCCAATTAGCCACCAATTAGCCCCCATATGCCTCCTATTAGCCCCCAATTAGCCCCTATATGCCTCCAATTAGCCCCTATATGCCTCCAATTAGCCCCCATATGCCTCCAATTAGCCCCATAGACCCCATATGCCTCCAATTAGCCCCCATATGCCTCCAATTAGCCCCCATATGCCTCCAATTAGCCCCCATATGCCTCCTATTAGCCCCCATATGCCTCATATTAGCCCCCATATGCCTCATATTAGCCCCCATATGCCTCCAATTAACCCCCATATGCCTCCAATTAGCCCCATAGACCCCATATGCCTCCAATTAGCCCCCATATGCCTCCAATTAGCCACCAATTAGCCCCCATATGCCTCCTATTAGCCCCCAATTAGCCCCTATATGCCTCCAATTAGCCCCTATATGCCTCCAATTAGCCCCCATATGCCTCCAATTAGCCCCATAGACCCCATATGCCTCCAATTAGCCCCCATATGCCTCCTATTAGCCCCCATATGCCTCCTATTAGCCCCATATGCCTCCTTTTAGCCCCCAAATATGCCTCCTATTAGCCCCCAAATATGCCTCCAATTAGCCCCCAAATATGCCTCCAAATGCCCCCATATGCCTCCAATTAGCCCCCAAATATGCTTCCAATTAGCCCCCAAATATGCCTCCAATTAGCCCCATATGCGTCTAAATGCCCCCATATGCCTCCTATTAGCCCCATATGCCTCCTATTAGCCCCCATAATGCCCCCAGCAGCCACATTTTTTATAAAATAAAATAAAAAAACACTTACCTCTCCTGCTCCTGGACGGACGCCGCCTGCCATTTTCTCCCTCCTCAGTCGACTGTGCTCTAAACTGGCGCGCACAGCGTGAGGTCACAGAGCGACCTCACGCTGTGCGCAGCCCTGCACAGCCGACAGCCGAGGACCAGGAAGTGGTGAGTACAGAGCGTTCACCACTTCCTGGTTCTTCGGTACTAATGAGCGCTTCCATAATGGAAGCGCTCATTAGTATTCACTCAGGGGAATCAGCGGGGGGGCACCCGGGGGGGCAAGGAACAACATAGGGGGGGCAATTGCCCCCCCTCGCCCCCCTCTAGCGACGCCACTACTGGGCACTGTAAGAGGGGCGGTACTGGGCTCTCTAAGATGAACAAAACGCCCCTCTGGGCATATTCAGGACTCATTTGCATATCAATAAAAGTCGTTTTTTGCAGTAACTGCTGGACGGATTTCAAGATAAAAGAGCACAGCCTAATCCAGGTAAGCTGTGCTTCATGGCTGCTTTAAAATCGTTTTTTGGCTTAGGGGAGGTGACAGAATCCCTTTAATAATAGTAGTATAAATATGCGGCAGACAGAATATTCTTTGCAATTTAAATGTAATTTTTTTTTAGTGATTTTCACAATAAGAGGTTCATGATCCAGTTTATAGGAAATTAAATGCTGTGTAACCACTATCCATATATGAGCCGGACGTTTCGGTCCATAGGGACCTTCTTCAGTGGCTTGGAGTTTTTATAGAAAATTAATAGCACATCTATAATGAGGTATCTGAACCCTTTGTGATAAATGAAGTATTCAATATGGATATATACACAGAATTGATTATATACACAGGGAGGATAAAGGCCAATATACAGAGGAAAAGTGGTGGAAAGAGAGAGTATAGGAGGAATCCTGTGTGGGGGTGTAAGGAAAATATTAGAGATGGTAGCTGGTAAGTGGTATATAGCATTCTATATATAGCTGTATTTCATACAACCACCATACTGCTATATACCATTTACCAGCTACCATCTCTAATATTGTCCAGTACATAGAGCGAAATGACATTTTGGTCTATATTTTCCTTACACCCCCACACAGGACTCCTCCTATACTCTCTCTTTATCCTCTTTGGCCTCTTTGGCCTTTATCCTCACTATGTATATAATCAATTGTGTGTATATATATATATCCATATTGAATGCTTCATTTATCACAAAGGGTTCAGATACCTCATTAATAGATGTGCTATTATTTTTTAGAAAAGGTCCCTATGGACCGAAACGTCCAGCCTATAGATGGAAAGTGGTTATGCAGCATTTAATTTCCTATAAACTGGATCATGAACATCTTATTGTGAAAATCACTAAATAAAATTACCTTTAAATTGCAAAGAATATTTTGTGTGCCGCATATTTATACTATTTTTGGATGACCGTCGAGTCTTTGCTGGCACCGAGAAGAGTAAAACAGTGTGCGGTACTCCATTCTCTAATATATAGATTCTATTTAATGGCATAATGCTCTAAAAATGAGGGAGTGGGGGCATGATGATTGACAACAGTGGGATCATTCTATGACTACAGTTTCACCTTTATGGAAACATGATTCTTTATAGGCAATTTTGAAGTATCAACCCCACGGGTAAATATATCTAATATTGTATGGGCCATGAACTAATAGTGTCATGTAGATTTTGCGCCACTTGAATAAGTGGACAACATAATGTTGATTTAACTCTATGACTATACAGGGAATTTGAAGTTCTACATCAGGAAAATGGAGCTTGGCCACTATAAAGATTAATTATGAAATAATTCAGCCTGGAATTTTGGACCTAAATATCAGACACTCTGTACTATTTTATGAGTAGTTGATACCCACGACCTTACATATTTTCCACCATGTAGACATCTCTATAGATATCCCTATGTAGATATAAGTTCATATGTAAGTTTATAATCAGCAGCAAAGGCAGCAAAACAAAGCAAGCTGTCCACATGATTAATATAAAATATCAGAGGAGGATACTTCAGGTCAGGCTCCATGTGGTGACCAGGCTCCATGCAGCACCCACGGGATAGCAGTCACCACATGTATCTTAACTCCTATGTTTTCTGTGTAGGACATTGACCTAACTCTGAAACTTAAAAAAAGGATGACATTTTGTAAGACAAATTCCATGGCTCTTCCACAAGATAATAGGCAAATGTTCGGAATGTTACAATGTTGTTCCCAGATTTATGAAAAACAAACTACAATTTGGCATAAATGAAGAAAATTGAGATTAGGAAACAAAACTATCATAATTAAAACCATGAAATAATTTCAAGAGTCAAGTGCAACCAAAGGCAAGATGGCTGACATTGGACCATTGTGAATTTACACAGAGAGGCTCTAATGATATGTAACTTGAAGCTCCTGGGTCCCAGTGCAAAATGTATTATAGTGACCCCCAGCTACTATGTGCCAGTTATTATATTAGTGTCTTCTTATTTGGTCTCTAACCTCCCTCAGGCACCTTAGCCTAGGTCCAACTGCCATAGTTACTATTAATTCAAAATTTGCAGTTATTGTCCTGAATTTTCAGACACAATCTTGGCAAAATTATCTTGCACTGTTTCACTCAAGAGCGGGCCAGGGGACATTACTTAAATTCCCCATATTTATTAACAAAAGTATTGATTGATACCCTGGAGCAGATCAAGTATACCAAAGGTTGTGTCACCCTTTTTCCTCACCATCACCTTGCTACCCCATGTCTATGGTCATACAGTAGCACTACCAACCACAGCCTCCAACCCTAAATCACAATCAACAACAAAGTTTACCTGCTCCCTGCAAAGTCACAAAGCCTCAAACTCCTGTCACTAATCCTTACTTCACTGACAAATTGAACAGAGTAACATGTAGAGCAATTAGCATTGATTTGGGTCTTCTTCCTCCATCTTCTTGGCTATATATGCAGTGTAGGAAGAGGAGCTGGTGATGATATTTTCAGGGGGTGCCTGCAGTACTTCACTTGATCCTTGTACTATACTGTTGTCATAAAACAGTAAATTGTGTTTCCACATGTGTTTCCACATGTGTTTCCACATTTGGCACACTAGGATTTGGAGTTTGTGTTAAGAAGATGGGGAGCAAGGTGGAAAATTGGTGGAATTTAAGATGTCTATGTGGCAAACTCTGCAGAGACAAGAAATGTGGCTGAAAGAAGTCATCATGGTGGTCTGGTCCAGATGTAGAAGGTAAGGAAAAAAATGTCTACCTCAGAGAAAACATCACTGGATGTAATAGGCATGTAGTGCTGTATTTTCTTTTATGTTTTCTAACACTGAAAGACCAGGCACCTACTAAGTTCCCTGCTACATATCCTAATTAGAGACAACTGGAGGAGGAGAGGATATGGCAACTGGTGCTGGCCACCACAGAAGGGCAGCTTTTGCAGAGGTATTTTTTGCTGCTGGGGCAGTATTTTGTGCTGCATTGTGGTATTTGGTTCTGCTGAGGCAGTATTTTGTTCAGCACTGTGGTATTTTGTTCTACTGGGATGGTATTTTGTACTGCAATATGGTGTTTGGTCCTGCTGGGATTTTTTGCTGCTCTATATTTTTGGGTTATGCTGGGATGACAATTTGTACTGCACTATGGTATTCGACTCTGCTGGGATGGCATTTTGTGCTGCACTATTAATGAGTCCTTCCTACTTGTGTTGCCCCCATCTACTTGTGTTGGCCCTGCCTACTGTACTTGGGTTGCCTTGCCTTCTGTCATTTTAAAACTGCATACAACATGGGGCCAATATTAGGCTATTTTCAGGGTCACTGTAAGTTCCCAGTCCATCTCTGGTAAGAAATATAGAGCTATCAATGTTGTAATCATTCATGGGCCCCCCAAGTACCTTAGGTCCAGGGCTACCCAAAACAGCCCCATTATAATCTACCACTGTTGTAACCTCTCCATCCCCCTGCCTATAGAGATTTGAACATGGTAGGTAATGCTGCACTATATGCAATACAGTGCACTTCCCCCTAATTCTAGAGGCTAAAAAGACATAAATGACAACCCAATAGTTTATTGGGAGGAATGACTATGTTTTCCTACTTTAAGAAATATTTGTTAAAGAAATGTTTTTTTTTTCTCGTAAACACTGCCAATATGTACAGACCCCACCCTCATAATGAAAGTCATGTTGCCTTCATCATCATCTGCACGCAGCTTCCATACACAGTGACAGTAGAGTGCACAAATTAACAATAGTGCCAGCATAGCACCCTAATACACAATAGGGTTACTCTTTGTGCAGTCATACAATTAAATAATAACATTTTTATATATTTACACGCCTGATATGGAAGTGAATATAAGTTATGTAAATGCACACTGTATACAGTAAACTCCCCCTAAAGATGGTTGCCAGAACCATTTGCAGGAGAGTTTCCCTGTTTTAAGAGCCCCCCTGAAAAATCTAGGGGAGCAACACTTATTAGGAAGTACAAATGTCATCTCATTAAATAGTATAGCTAAAAAAGATGGCGTCTGGCAATCAATCTTGTTTTTCCATTTCCACAATGCACCTTTAGGGGGTATTTACACCAACAGATTATCTGACAGATTTTCTGACCAATCAGATCGTCAATTACACACACACAGAACTTTTGTAATAATTATTACACACACCAACTATGGGTCTGGTAATCTGTTGGTGTAAATGCACCTTTAATTTAGCAGGGAAACACACAGTACAGCCAAGCACCTGACTTGTGGTCTTGCAGCTCTGGTCTCACATTACGCACTTAATTTTAGTTTATTTTATGATTTTCACTCTGTAAGGAAGGTTGTACTTGAAGAAATTATTTTACAGATAGATTATTTTAGAAGTGTTATGTTTTTAGATGGGAAAATGTGGATAGATAAGAGCTGTGGAATCTGAACTTCCTAAGTCTTCCCTGGAAAATATAAAATCCTATTGCCAATAGCCTGAATCCCAATAGATACATAGATTGATCTGAGATAGATAGATAAAAATAAAAACATTTGCTTGAGAAATATCTGCTCGAGAAAGATCCCAGGAGGAGGATCGAAACGTCGCTGCTTGGTGAATAAAAGTTTTTCCTGATTTTACGCCTTGGATGTGCCGTGGAATTTTTCATACTAGATAGATAGATATAGAGATAGATCCTGAACAAGTAGTTGGCCCTCATAATCCAAAAAGGTCAAACATATGGCCACAAAAAAAATAACATTCTGAGTAGTACTATTGTTCATCTATACAGAATATAATTTTCAAGGAAATAGTCACAAACCTAGCAAGGAGCCATGGTGAGCTAATGGGGGGCTTACTAATTGCTTATGACTTTACAGAACACTGATGATGGCATCAAGTAATCTAATGGTTTGATGATGTCATTGATTGCTGGTGGACTCTCACTGCCCTCACCTGTGTAGAGCAGACAATAGGCACATGCATATGTAATTAACAATTTCTGCTGTTTTCAAAGACGTGTCCTCTCACATTGACAGCGACCTGGCACACACTGATTCTACATTAATTGTTGTCATTCGCCATTTCTTCCCACAGTGAGTGAAAAATCAATTCAAGATGTAAAATCTGGCACAACGTGTTATGTGCAAACAAAGGAAAGTGATTTCTGTTCTGTATCCACAACTCTATTGTTTAACTATAAACCATTTATATTTCCACATCCTGACTCATTGAGTAACAGGGTTGGACTGGGGTTCCTTGGACCCACCAGAGAAATGTATTTTCAGGACCCCACCCCTATATCACCAATAAAGTGTAATAGGATTTAACCAAAAAAATAGACCCTAATGGCAAATTATTGTCCTCAAAGACAGCGCCAAATGTTTTTTATGCTAGACCTTTGAGGCCAACTACAATACCAGAGCCTGGGCCACCAGATGATCCTCTGGAACTCTGGTAGGCCACTCCAATGCTGCTGACTAGTATATTATCAGAATGTATTCAGTACTCGACTCTTGTTCACCTGTCTTCCTCACAGTACTGTGTGTGGCACATTGATAGAGGAGGCTAAAAGTAGCTATAAAAAGGTTACAAACACAGGTGGTAGCTTAGATAAACCCTAAAATTAGCTACCAAAATAATTTTATAGGACATAGCAATGACAGTAATTACTTTGGTTTGTAGGAATTGGTACAGCTCCAGGTGTACATAAGCACTTGGGTGACCAAGTCACAGTGGCCACCTGTATTGCCAACGCTTACATTTTAACAAGCATATAAGATGATCATTGATTAGCTTGGGTCTACCTGAACTCAGTGGGGCCCTGACATTTTCCCATGTTAGCCAGTCTCCGAGTTTTCTAGAAGAAGGGCCTTCCTGACACTCTCTAAATGAAGAGGCACTGACATTTCCATAACTTAGAAAAGCCAAGCACTGGCTTCAATTGACCATGTACTTGTGTGGTTTGTACCTATTGAAATTAGTGGGATATATGGAAGCCTACAGAACAATCCAGGTCACATAAAAAGGTCAAGGTGTATATGGAGAACCCTTTGAGTATATAAACCTGACATACACACCACAGTTTGGACCACATTCTTATCATTGGTGTGCGCATCCCATAAATATGAAGAAATGGTGTCCCTCCTTAAAGCCAGAAGATGTCATCAATGTCTGATAGGTATGTGTCACATTCGGGTGTGGGAGGGAAACACCACACCAAACACTGGAGGGAAAGGGGTGAGGGAATAAAACCTGGAAACTAGGGAAAGGAGATGGACATCTCCTAGTAAAACCGTAATCAAAGTCCTGACTAACTACCAGTATGAACTTGACCCCAGAGGTAGGTGAGTTCATACACAGGAATACCTAATGTCCTAACTCACCCTATAGGACACTGGTACTAATGTCAGGACTCAGACAACCTGTTCCTCCAAAAGGAAGGACCTCCAAAAGGTCTCTCTCAGGCCTTAATACCAATTACAGGGAAATGCAACACACAAAATAACCCATACAAAAGGGAAAGAAAAACACTTAACTTCAAGTAGCTATGGCAGCACCAGAGACTCAGCCAAGATCCATACACCAGCTATTCACAGCACAAACTGAAGCTATAAACCGCATAGCATAGTGGGAGAAACAACAATAAATAGAGAAGGTTAAATGACCATAATAGCCACACCTGGGGAAAGAATGTGTGGCAAGCACCAGAAACAACACAGACGTCATTTGATCCAAACAGAAAACATGTCAGATCAAACCACGTGCTGCGGGTCTCACCGATCTCCTGCCACCTGTCGCGGGAACGTCCATGACAGTATGAGTTCCAACCCTGGGATCCCTTCTATCTTGATCTTCTGATTGCCCTTCAACCTGCCAAGAGGACCAGCATTGACCACTTATAGCAGTAGATGTGGCCATGGCTCTTTCTACAGATGTCTATGTGATAACAAGCACATGGAATCCCACCCTACATGCATGGCATAAAAATATAAGGTATGGAAACTCCATTTAAGGTTCGTGCCACACTCATTTATAATATACTCTTATATGTCACATTAGATAAACCCATCAATGGAGTTCAGAGTCTGAATTTCAGGAGCAAGACAATCTTCAAAGTAACAGAACCCCTTGGATATTTCCATCACTGTAATTCGCAACATCACATTCTGAGCAGGGCACCATTCGTGACTGTGTCATTTTGCTCAAATCTTCATCTTCAGACGTGACTATATACTATAAATCCTTTCTTGCAAAGATGTTTCATCATGGAGTTCAAGTCTTTTTTTTGTATGAGAAAAATTTAAGTTGAGCGGACACCTGGATGTTCGGGTTCACTGGGTTCGGGATCCGAACTTGACACCGAACCCCAATTAAGTCAATGGGGACCCGAACTTTGGAGCACTAAAATGGCTCTAAAAAAGCAATGGAAAGGGCTAGAGGGCTGAAAAGGGCAGCAAAATGTAGTTAGCAGCATGGTAAGCGCTCTGCAAACAAATGTGAATAGGGAAATTACTTAAAATAACATAAAATACATAAAAAAATTATAATAATCTTGATCTAGGAGGAGGCGGTCCATATGGAGTAGGAGGTTGAGGAGGCGGTGGATGAGGAGGAGGTAGCCAACACTGGTTTTTGGTTTTTTATTTTATTTTGTTAAAATTTGGGTAGACCCCAAAACATTGGGAAATATAAAAATAAAGAGAAAGTGCGCTGGAGTACAACAATGGCTGTGTGAGGCCGGTATACTTGTCTATTCTGCACAAGGTATGGACAAGTCCTGTGGGATCCCTGCCTGGTTCATTTTAATGAACGTGAGCTTGTCCACATTGGCTGTGGACAGGGGGCTGTGCCTGTCTGTGATAACCCCCTCCTGTCGTGCTAAACAAACATTCAGACAATACACTGGCTGCAGGGCAGGCCAGCACCTCCAAGGCATAAAGGGCAAGCTCAGGCCATGTGCCCAATTTGGAGACCCATAAGTTGAAGGGGGCAGACCCATCAGTCAGTATATGTGTCTAGTGGCTCTGTGCGACCATCGCCTCTTCCTCCGAACTAAACAGGTCACTCGCATGACCTTGATTCCATGTGGGGTCGAGGACCTCATCGTCCTCGACATCTCTTCCACCCAGTCTTCACCCCTGCCCTCCTTGTCGGTCTTAACACTGCAGAAAGCCACAGCAGTTGATACCTGTATTTCATCATCATCCGAGACGTGCTGCGATGGTCCTCCCATGTACTCATCCTGAAACATAAGTGGTTGGACATTGGTGCAGTCTCTTCCACTTCTGGTGCAGGGCTATGTGGATGGCCCTGGGAAACCCTGCTAGCAGAGTCATCTAAAAGCAGAAGGGACTGCTGCATGACTTGGGGCTCGGACTGTTTGGCTGATTTGCAAGGGGGTGAGGAGAAAGACTGATGGCCATGGGCTGCAGGTGCCAACTCTGATCTTTCAGCAGGGGACTAGGTGGGAGACAATGTGAAGGAACTGGAGGCACTTTCAGCCACTCAATCTACTATCGCCTGTACTTGTTCTGGCCTCACCATTCGTAAAGCGGCACTCAGGCCTACCAAATAATGCTGAAGGTTCTGTCGCCTACTCGCACCCGAGGAAGACGATTTTTAGAAATTTTGGTCCCTGTCATCTATGCAGAGCAGGGGGTTTTCAACTGCAAAAATGGGTTAATGTCACCCAACAATGTAACAGACAAATTTTTTAAAATTATTTCCCTGTCTGCTATGTAGAGCAGGGGTATAATACAGCCCCAAAAATGGTTAATGTCACCCAACAATGTAACAGATGCATTTTTTTTTTATTATTTCCCTGTCTGCTATGTAGAGCAGGGGTATAAAACAGACAACAATGCAAATATGTCAACCCCTGAAATCACAGACTGATTAACTATATTATTGTCCCTGGCACATATGCACGTGCAGGTGTACTTCACACAAAAATTCTGTACCTGGCCTATGTTGGTGCAGGAACCTACCCTCCGAGCCACTTGTGAATGATTGGCCTGATAACCGTGGAAATGTCACCCCCCAATCCCACAGATGGATTTACTGTATTTATTTGCCTGGCTGTCAGATATGCAGCGCAGGCCACAAAGGTACTTTATGGAAGAAAAAACATGATTTTTTCACCCACAGTGAAACAGATGGATTTACTGATTATATTTCACTATCAGATTGGCAGCACAGGCCGCAAAGGTACTTTATGGAAAAAAATATAAGATTTTTTTTACCCTCAATGTCCCAGTTGTATTCACTGATTATATTTCACTATCAGATTTGCAGCGCAGGCCACCAAGGTATTTTATGGAAGAAAAAAGATGATTTTCTCACCCACAGTGAAAAAGATGGATTTACTGATTATATCTCACTATCAGATTCGCAGTGCAGGCCGCAAAGGTACTTTATGGAAAAAAAATATATGATTTTTTCACCCACAATGTCCCAGTTGTATTTACTGATTATATTTCATTATCAGATTTGCAGCGCAGGCCGCAGAGGTACTTTATGGAAAAAAAATATATGATTTTTTCACCTACAGTGAAAAAGATGGATTTACTGATTTAATTTCACCATCAGATTTGCAGTGCAGGCCACAAAGGTACTTTTTAGCAAACAAATATGAATTTGTCCCCCCAGAATCTAACAGATGGATTTACTGAATTGATTACATTCACATATGCAGCACAGGGGTACTTTACAGAAAAAAAATGTAAATATGTCACCCCCTGGGTCCCTGAACTCACAGATGGATTACCTATATTATTTTCCCTTCCCCTGGCACATATGAAGCGCAAGTGCACTTAAAAAATGGGTATATGTTGCCCACTGAACTAAAAGAACAGGATTAAATTATTGTCCCTGTCCCTGGCACATATGCAGTGCTGGTGCAAAATGGCCGCCGACGCCCACCTAACTAACAGACGGATAAAACTTATTTTTCTGTTTCACTGGGTTCAGGGCAGGGTACAAAAATGTTGCATTGCACCCCCCAAAGATCGCTCCCTCACAGCAGCAGCATCCTATCCCTACACTAGTAAGAGCAGAGTGACGTGCAGCGCTACGTGACTCCAGCTTATATAGAGGCTGGGTCACATGCTGCACTGGCCAATCACAGCCATGCCATTGGTAGACATCTAAGGGCACACTAGTTAAATGCTTGTAGATTGGCTGCCCTGCAGCCTTTCAAAAAGCGAAATTAAATCGCTGAACACTGAACCCGAACTTTTACCATAATATTCGGGTTCGTTAAACCCTATTCTTGAACAGGGACATATAGTAGACTGTCCGATATTTTGTCTTATAGTATCCATTATAAGCCTCATCATCCCATATATGTTATGTGCATCTTTCCAGATCCATGATTCCGTAACACTAGCAGTTTATGATGCTGCAACACTTGTGTAACTGGAAAGCTATTAAGTCAACATTAAGCCTATTTCTCAGATTCAGGGGAAAGGACACCAAAAACACGTTTTGATGCATGCAGACCATAGTCTCAACAGGACAGCAGGAATTACTACATCATTTGACTCAATGTTCTGCTGGAGGCATAAATAATTGACTTTCGTTGCATTCTTTGTATAGCGGGAGACACAGTGAATCATTTGTTTTAACAAGTTCTTCCAAGCACATCAATTACCATCTATGTAAAGGTTCGTTGGAAGTGGCACTGGCATTTACATGTGTATTAAATACAAGCTGTGGTGCCCACCAAGAGGTAAAAAAAATCATCAAGTCCTTGAGTTTTCTTTGTCAGACATTGTATGATGGATCTGCTTCTTGAAAAGATGGGTTACTATGCCTCGCCACTTATCTTTACCCTTTGCCTGCTATTTCCCCATCATATGTTACTGGAAACTTCAACCACCACGATTCTGAAAAACATCTCATCTTCCCAACTATGAAGAACAATTCATCGTAGGACATTTGATCTCCCCAAAACTGTAGGTGCAAGCGAGTATGCGCCATAAAGGCAGCCCATGTAGGTTCCATGGGAACCTATTTCAGGTTGGCCGCTATCTCCGTTTTAATAAATGGTGAGACATGGATGTCGTCTCCACATCTGTATGAACCATTGTTAGCTACAAGGAAGGAGAAATTGACTTCAGGGATGAATGCCGCTCGACCTCCTACTAACCTAAGTGTGTGATCATGTGAAGCGAGTGTGATGTACCGCCAACATGCATGTCACCACTGTGGCCAGTCAATGGCCTCAGCAGTGATGTGTCAGTATCAGCACGTGACTATTCAGCCTCACAAGTCACGTGCTCTTCCTGCACACGTCACTCCTAAAACTACTGATTGGCTTCTGCCCACGACGGTCACCCATAACTCAATTTTCAGATGTTAGACAACCTTTAGGTCAACGGTAGGCCTCAATGGTAGAAAATAAATTACTATAATGTACTATAGATAGCAGATTATGCTTTCCTATGCAATTTTGACTCATACAGTACCAGCCTGACAGAAGCCTAAAGGACACTCTTTTGTCGGTGAATGGGGGCCTATTGATACATGTGACATATGGTTTGCCCACACACACTGAACGTAAAAAATAAATAGGGCCTTAGATGCCATTGACAATGTCCGCCACTGTACAAGGGAGGAAAACCCGATGTGATTCATTAAGCATATTCTAATTCACTTATGGCATGTCTTGCAGCAGAGCAGTTGGCGCCTGGAAGCCGTGGCATGCCTTGTTTCCAGATAAGATATGGAATTCACCAGCTCAACGTATCAGAAGATGAAATTTGAAATTAAGATCCAGAAAGGGGATTAAATAATTTTATTAAGAAGGGAACACTGTTTCACATCATGTAATAATTAATGGACAGCATGGAAGCTTAATGCTTTTATGAACACAGGGCCTTAATGACTAGAGCAAAATTTGACCTTTTGTTATGTGGCATTTCAAGGTGACATATATATCAAAATGTTTTTTTTTCTCCGGAACACATGGATTTTCTAATCATTTTAAATGAATGTGGATAATAATTCATTTTGTAGATATTAATATTTATACAAAAAAATGTATCTTTTTATTTTCATGTCTCATAAGTGTACCCTGACGTTGCTATAGAGCTAAAAACAAAAACTCTATTTTAGCTTTACATGGATATCCCTCTGTTAGCTTTAAAAAGATCATGTGCATATGAAGGATAATCATCCAAGTACAGAAACGTCTTTGTAAAGGGGACAAGTGCCCTTTTTTTCTTTTTCACTTTTTTCTTTTATATATTTTTTTCATATTGTACTGTATTAATTAGTCAGTATTTTTTATTTATTATACTATGGGGTACATAGAACACATTATCTCTATACCCTGCTGTCTCTCTATACAGTGCCCTGTATACATATGCATGCAGAGAAGACACAGAAGTCCTCTCTGCACAGGGAGTACCTGTGATGTCATCACTGACATCAGGGGGTTCTCTAGTAGTGCTTCTTTAGGGAACGCAACACTCAGTTCTGTGAGAGGGAGCTGATTATTTCCATTCCCTGTCACAGTGCAGGATCAGGACTGTCAGAAGCACACAGTCCCAACAAGCACAGCTACCGACATATGGACCATGCCATTAGTCTGTTAATTTATATTGTTCAGAAGGGGTTAATAGGAGCCACGATCTGGGTGCCTAGTGTGAGTACCTGATCTAGTGGCTGTTAGTTACAGTCATACTTGGCCCTGAACTCAGCAGGAACCCCGTGTCCAGGAGGAAGTGAAATAAAACCGAGGGCTGGGCCCACAGGTACAGAGGGTACACGATGTCACACAGACAACGGTTCTTTCCCAGCGGTTGAGTTTACTGAACAATGTAGTGAAAAAGAAGCTGAGAATATATAAAACAGATTGGTACACATGGTAGCGCGGACAAGAATAGGACATGTTATATTTTTTTGCGGGGCCACGGAACGGAGCAACGGATGCGGACAGCACACAGAGTGCTGTCCGTATCCTTTGCGGCCCCATTGAAGTGAATGGGTCCGCATCCGAGCCGCTAAAACTGTGGCTCGTATGCAGACCAAAGCAACGGCCGTGTGCATGAGGCCTAAATGTGATGTTTTCCCCAAAGTCCAATAAGCAGCCTAGCTGCACTTGTATGTGCCTGGACGAGTTCCTCGTTGGGGTGCGCCCTAAGTATTGCGCAATCTTATTTGTAATCCACAGGAAAATGATGCCTGTCTCTTGTAACTTTAATCCTTACTCCAGCTCCCAGCATATAACACCCTGTGAGTAGCCAGTGAGAAAGGAAGGTGTCAGCGTATGAGTCCCTTGGGGCAGTGTTTCCCAACAAGTGTGCCTCCAGCTGTTGCAAAACTACAACTCCCAGCATGCCCGCACAGCCAAAGGCTGTCCAGGTATGCTGGGAGTTGTAGTTTTGCAACAGCTGGAGGCACACTGGTTGGGAAACACTGCCTCAGGGCTATGCATTAGCTCACAGCCCATACACCGCAATGTAACTTACTTGGAGCTTTATTGTATGTCCAAATGCCACTTCAACAGTGTGGTGTAATGTGACATGACAAAGCTGCACTTACAGTTCCTTGAGCAGGTAACTGGTGCTTTTTCTTATTTCCTGGTCCACTCCAGAACTTGATCCTACAGACACGACACTCCTGGGAACGTCGCTGCAAACCTCCTCTTCGTTCTGTCGCCAGTCTCCACCGTTAGCCGGTCCATTCCCTTCCAGATTCAGCAGATATGATCTCTTCTGGTTTCCAGCTGCACCAAGCACAGCCTCCGTCTGCTCACTTCCTGCTTCCCTAGGAACCTCCTCCCCTTACACAGGGAGACTGTGATGCAATAAGTAATTTGCTAAGTGCAGTGTCAAACCTGCATATTCTGTTTGCTATCACACTTGTAAGGGTCCAAAACAGACCATAAATTAGCTATTTTACAACTTTGCCAAAAAAATAGGTTATTAGTATTCCTCTGATAGGCAGCTCCTATGTGTGTTTTTATCATCTTATCCTTTGCGGCCATCTACTGACCAAAGTGAGAATTTGCAGTAATTGTACAATTTACAACATAGCAGAGTAATATATTTAACCCTTAGGCTACCGGAGGTTTTTTCGTTTTTGTGTTTTCATTTTTCATGCCTATTTTCCTTGAGCCATAACTTTTTTATATTTCCGGTCACATAGCTGTATGAGGGCTTATTTTTTGCAGGACAGGTTGTACTTTCTAATACCACCATTTATTATGGCATTAAATGTAGTGGGAAGCGGTAAAAAAATTCCACATGGGATGGAATTGGAAAAAAACCCCGCAACAATTCCTCCACTGTTTTACGGGTTTTGTTGCCACAGAGTTTTGTTTACGGCAAAACTGACCCATGCCCTTCATTCTCTGGGTCAGTATGATTACAATGATACCCAATATGTGTAGGTTTTTATGTCTAAATAGTGTAAAAATAAATGTAAACTTTGATAAAATATTTCTTTTTTTTTTTTACATCACCATATTCTGACCCCATAACTTTTTTATACTTATGTCTACTGAGCTGTTTAGGGGTTAATTATTTGCGGAACAATCTGTGGTTTTTATTGATACCATTTTGGAGTGTGCATGACTTTTTGATCACATTTTATAAAAAAAAAAAATTGTAAGAGAAGCAATGAAGAAAATAGCAACTTGGCCATTTTGACCCTTTTTTTCATTACGCCATTCGTCGTATTGGAATTATTATTTCTTTTATATTTTAATAGTATGGGCGTTTTAGGTCATTAATGATGATACCCATGATGTTTATATTTATTGTTATTTAGGTATTTATTTTTTAATTATACGGAAAAGGGGGTGATTTAAACATATTTTTTTATATTTTATATATTTTTAACTTTTTTATTTTTTTGTGATGATTTTGAAGCTCATATATAAGTCTATAAATAATGTTTTTTAATTTTTGATTTTGTTCTATCAGGGATTTTAAAAATTACATTTAAACTAGAAGTTGCTCATTTCTTATCCTGGGCTGCCATCTGGTGGTCAAAATAATAATTGCAGCATGAACACTTAAAGCCTGTGGTAGAAAGGGTTTTTGCGCATTTAGATGCCGTGATCTCGCTTGATCACGGCATCTAAAGCATTTAATTACTTCAATCGGCATTATTACTGGTAACGGTAATTAGCCGCAAGTCTCTGCTGTATAAAACAGCAGAGACCTGCCGGCAATGGCGCCTGCTGCACATGCGAGCGGGCTCCATGTTTACACATTGCTCCAGCGCCATACATGTATGGCGCTGGTAGTGAACGGGTTAAGGTCCCTTGCCCCACATCCTTACAGAAGGAAGACCATAAATATACATCAGTTTTGCAAAGAGGCTTTCTGCAAGCTACTGTATATTTACATGGCGCAGTCGGGAAGGATTTAAGAGGACCTGTCAGCTCTCCTGACATGTCTGTTGAAGTAAATACTTTACTTATATTTCCAATGAAATACTAATTATGGAGCATTTTTCTCAATTGTAGCACTCCTCTGTTATTCCTCCTGTAAATATATGAATACATTGAGCATCTCTGTTGTCAATGAGATGTGTCCCTTCAAAGTCAATGTCAGCATTGATTGGACAGTGTCAGGATGTTTCCTGTTTTCTTTCCCAGAAACATGGCTGCTTTCTTTCAAAAATAGTGCCACATCTGTCCAAAGGTTGTGTGTGGTATTGTAGCTCAATACCATACACTTAATTGGAGTTGAGCTGCAATCCCAGAGACAACCCAGGTGTGGCACTGTTTCTTCAAGAAACCTACCATGTTTTTGCAACCCATTTTAAGGTCAAAACAAACGATTTTCATGTTTGGGTGCTGTCCAAGTTGGACAGCACCTGGACTGAACACTGACACATTAACCCCTCCCCATTTTTTCCATTTTCATATTTTGGCCATTTTTGGATGTGGTGATACCAATAATGTTTATTTTTGCAGATTGTGAAAACAAGGTGTTTGAATTTTTAATTATTTTTGTATTTTTTTATACTTTTAATAACGTTTTGAACTTGATTTTTAGCCCCCCTAGCAGATTTGAACATGCGATAATTAGATCACTTATACCATAGACTACAGGAATATACTGTCACCTCATTCAGTTTCAAAGTAGGCATACTGCCATGCAGCATAGTTGCACTGAAGAATAATCGTGGCTTTTTTTGTGAAAATTCAGCACACTAATCTTGAGAAATGCTTTTTTTAAAACTTTTTTTCAAGCATACACCATTGCACTACCAGTAATGCCACCCAGCTCCTTCCGCTCTTCTTTGATTGACAGTCCCCAAAATTACAGAGCCAATAGAAATGACATGGTAGAAGCTAGTTCCACTGAATGGAGTGGCCCTGCCTATGGTGCTCTGAAAACCTTATTTGATTTTGCAGGTGACAGACTTTGGAGGTACTGTACCCCAGAGCAGGAGGTCAACTTGCAAATTGTTTGGTGTTTAATGCTTGTAATGTTATTTAATGTCATGTTATGCTCTGTATACCCAGTATGTTAATAGGTGGAAGTGACAGTGGCACGGACCACTACAGGAAGTTTGGGGGTGGATCCTGGATCCTCCCCTTACTGAGACTAGAGAGTCCTGTTCTGGAGTTAGCTCGGAGAGGAAGAGTGAGGAAGCAACTCCATGTACTCTATTCCTCACAGGACTGGACTAATAAAACTACAGAGTCTCAATCTCTGGATGATCAAGAAGGTTCAGAAATCTGCATGGCTAAGCACTCGAGTCAGAAAAGTATCCAGCTGCTTAAGCTATTTAGACTTTACTGCAGTGAGGGGAATACTGTTTAGACACCCCACACACTTGGACATGACTTGGCTATTCGTATCTATAAAAAATGCTATATGCCTCAGGTGCGAATTATAATGATTGCAATAGTGAGATTGCCAGCCATAGAATCTGCAGAAAGATACTTGATAAAGATAGAGAGGAATGAGTACCATAAAGAAAGGGCGCACCTTCCTTTCAGTACATGGGTCTTGGGAGCAACAGTGTGAGGAAAGTCAGTGTGTTTGACTGCAGCAACCAGAGCCACTAACACTCCCATCCTCTGCTCTGGCTCCCTCTAAGCTTGCTGCAGTAGTGATAGATTCCACCGGCAGGACTTAATAGTAGATAAACTAAGGCAGTCTTGGGAGCCTTCTGAAGGACACAGGCTGCCATAGCAACTAAGTGGTTCCTATTATCTCATTATGTATAAGCCATTTAAGCATCAAAACCAGCCAAGTCCCGCTAAATTACCTCTTAGATCATGTGGTTGCAATTGACCATGGCATCGGAGGGGATAAATGTCTGTGATCAGAGTTGTCTCTAATCATGGACTAAGGGGTTAAAGTCAATGGAGTAGATTTATTATGACAGATTTCATTTTCCAGTCTTAGTTAAAAAAAAAAAAAATACTGGAGTAAGATGTACAACCTTTATTAAGAGGAACAGGCCTCTTAAAGGGGTTATCCTATGATTAATGTAAAAAATTAGAATCAGACATCTTATCGTATATGACAATCTCTTTCTAACAAAGCTAGAACCAGTGGAACCAGCCCTGTACCTCACATGGACCCAGAGATCTCCCCATTCATTGCTCTGCTAGATTTATACCAAGCTGGCAGCTCAGGGGGTTGTCCTCTGCTGCGGCTGGTGACAGCTGAAGGATGCAACTGGGCATGTGCATCCACTACAGTGAGGGGGACACAGACATTAGAAATAACAATCAGCAAGTGGTGCTTTACAAATAGATTAAATAGCTCAGTTGCTATAGTAAATTTTTAATTACATGCGATTGTGAAAGTTTTCTGATCCAGGTGCTTGTTTGAAAACTGTAGAATATTTTGGTGGGACAACCTCTTTAATGAATTTTGGTGCATCGTCCAACAATTTGTGCACCAGAAATTCACATCTACACCAGCTATGACGTAATACAGGTGCGAACTATAATTTACTCCAGTGTATTGCATAATTTATACTAATTCTGAGGACACTTGGGAGGCCATGCCTCCCCCCGTTAAGATCCGTCCACTTTTCTTACCACTTTTGATATACAAATTATGCTGCAAATATGTCATGTGCAACTTTTTTTACGGCATGGTGTAAATAATTTATATATGTGCCCTAATGGTTCAATTCGGAGGATTTCGCATTCGCAGGTTTTTCACTGACAATTTCTCCCTGCAGAGGAAATCACAGCATGTCCTATCGTCATCAGTTTTTCACGCAGGAGTGGGCCATTCAAGCCAATGGATCAGTGGGAAAAAAAAGCTGAAGCACACTGACAGACGGTCTGTTTTTTTTTCGCTGAAGGTTTCTAGGAGACACTGGGTGTTTATTCAAAATATTTTTTTTTTTTACTGAAGTGAAAATCTGAGGCAAACTGATGGCATCTGTGCAGTAAAAAAAATGGCAAACTGAATTCAGTCACGAAAAATAGAAGCAAGAGGAAACTCTGACAAAACTTTGACGAGTTTTTATTCGTTTGTGTTAATAAGGGCGGGTTCGCATTAACGTTCCTAATTCTGTTATAACGAGATATAACGGAATATAATGGAATTTTAGGATGGAATGCAAAACGGAACCCTTTAAGAGGCATTCCGTTTTGGTCCTTCCTAATACGTCTATGGGTACAAATAACTGATCAGTTTTCTTCCTGTCGACAAGACTTTTTTTTCCGTCATGCATAACGGATGAAAACGGAACCCTTATTTGTGCCCATAGACATGTATTAGGACGGACCAAAACGGAATGCCTCTTAAAGGGTTCCGTTTTGCATTCCATCCTAAATTTCCATTATATTCTGTTTTATCTCATCATAACAGAATTAGGAATGCTAATGCGAACCCGCCCTAAGCCATAAGTAAACTGATGTGTCACACAGGTGATTTGAACTAACTATAGAGGGTGTGGATGTACCTACATGTTGGATCGTGAGAGCTCGAGAAGGTCTCCTCAAATGGCACTTGATAAGTTGGGACCCTGGTACCAATTTTGCACTGTGGCCCAGGAGCTATAGGAAGGCATTCGTATGAGCCAGTGGAGCTGAACATGACAGCTCGGCCGTCCAGTCAGCAGGTGGTTTATATTAACATGACAGGTTTTACCCTGATGTTTGCAGTTCGCATACCTTTGGGCAGTCTTAACTTCAAACATTTCACCAGTAATTCTAAATTTATGTAGCCTGGACCTCGCTCTGACGTATCCCTACAAATCTGTAAAACTTCAGTAAAGCCCAGTCTATAATAAACAAAGTAAATTGCAATTGAAATGCTGGGAGTTGCTGCAGTGCAGTAGAAAACTTCCACTGGTCAGCTTGGACTTACGAGAGGAGATATATGTTTCACTTTAGAGTTACCTGCACATGTTGCAGATTATGGGCATTTTTTTCCAAATTGTGGAAATAACACGGGCGGCATCCGTGTTTTGCGGATCGCAAAATAGGGCACGTTTGTGTGTACAAGCCCTTATAGAGTACCAGCAAAGTGAGTGAGATCTAATAAATCGCATTACCACTTACTGTATTTTTTCCATGCGGTAAATCACCTTCCATGTGGATTTTGAAATTCCCTGCTCCTGGCCACAAAACACTGAGGGAAGGGGGGCCCAAGCTGTACTTTTGCACCAAGGCCTATGAGACTTTAGCTACACCCCTGGCGATGGGAAGGTACAGGGTGTAGTTGCACCTGGACTTTGGAGCCTGAGGAAGCCCAAAATGTTCCTCTGCCACATATGAAGAGAGCAGTATTTTAAATAATGTATAATTGGGAGCTCTTGGGAAGCTTCAATTTAGGCCTCTGGGAGCTATCCCATCGTGATGATCAATCTGGGCCCACCACTATGGTGTTCAAATTTGCCACCCAGGGCAAGAAGGTGTTTGCTTTCCCCTCCCTTCTCATGGTGAATTCCCTACCCATTGTTTGTTAACAATGAAGTTCCTTTGGAAAGGGGAATCCTAAACTGATCCTTGCCACTAATAACAATGGGGATGTGAGTAACCAGGCATGGGATACCTGTCTCAATTGGCCTTTCAGTAGCACATATGACCTTCCTACGGTAGGTTATAAATGGACACAAGTTTAAAGATAGACACTCTAGGCACACAGTCGCTAGGCATGGCCTGTCTTGGCATGTGCCTTAGGTGCTGGGTGCTAAGGGGTTGCCAAAAAGCCATGTTGCCTGTGGTATTTAGATACAGGGTTAGGACAGTGAACTGAACCTAGGTAAAGGAAAGTTTAGCGACTACTTGAGAGCTAGGTGTGACCCATCATACATGTCCACCAGATTTACTGTACATCTTATTTCATGGCAATATTACTTACTAATTCGGCTTTTGAAAAGTGTTCAGTCGTCAACTAAATCTCTGTATTTACAGCAATAGTAATGACTAAGTAAACCTCAATACTCCATTAAGGTTTTGATGTGCTCCAAATCCCATTTGAGTTTGGAAGCAGAAGTCGGAGCTTCTCCAGACCATGCTCGGGGAGAGGCTGTAGAGTTGGTTTTTAAAGTGTAATACAACTTTTCACACTGGCATTAGAGTAATTTGCATCGTTAACTTATCCCATTAAAACTCATTTTAATAGCTGTTTGGCTTGTGAGTCAGAAGAGTGCGGATCTTGGACTCATTCCTATAGCAGGATTATCCTACTGTTCTTCATTTTCTTGCCATAACTGGTAAAGTCAGGGGTGGTGGCCGCCCCAAGAACAATAGGGATTAAGACACTCGGGAAGGTGTAAAACTAACTTCAAAGTCACATGTACCCTTCACTTGTACTTATGGCTTTTATTATTATCATGGTTACTATGGTGACTTGAGGGGCACCATTAGATAAAAATGCGTGCCGTATGAATTGTGCGACTTAAAGGGGTTTTACAGGATTAGAAAAACATGTATGCTTGCTTCCACAAACGCTACACCTGTCCATAGCTGGTGTATGGTATTGCAGCTCAGTCTCATTCACATTCAATGGACCAATGAACAGGTATGGGCTATTTCTAGATTAAAATGTTTCTCTTAAGCGGGTTGTCGGGGTTCACCCCTTTGACATAAACATCGGAGTATTTCATGCTTTCAAGCTTTTTTGTTTATATTATTGCACTGCTAGGCAAAGGCTTCCGCCTAGCAGTGTTCCCGGTGACGTCACCTGCTCTGATGGGCAGGCTTTAGCACTGCCCTAGCTGTTTAGGCTAGGGCAGTGCTAAAGCCCGCCCATTAGTGCCAGTGATGTCACCGTGCTCACTGCTAGGTGGAAGCCTCCGCCTAGCTTTCCCCATGGAGAGCCTGATACATCACCGGATCTCCAGAAAATGCCTTTTCCCTGCGTGATTCAGCAGGAAGGCTGAGTAGGTGAAGAAGGGGATATGTCCGGGTTCAGCTCTGAATCCGGACAATCCCTTTTAAATCTGACAAACTCCTTTAAAGGGACCTCTCTATCTAACTGTTTCCATAGACACTTAGCTGTTGTTTGGTTGATTGAAAAACAGTTTTCTGTTGTTGATCTGAGGCTCCGTTCTGGAGTTATAATACTTTTTGCTAATTTGCAAATTAGACCTTTGGTGCAACAAAGGCATCACCAGTGCATCATTTTGCACCCAAGCTTCACTTATTTCTGTGGCCAGCCCTTTGCTGCTTTGATTGACGGGGCCAGGCAGCAACAAAGCAGCGATAGAGGAGCTGGCCACAGAGAGGAGCAAAGCTTGGGTGCAACAAGAGCAATAGTGGTGCCCTCTTTGCACCAAAGATCAAATTTGCATATTAAGAAAAAGTATCATAACACAGGAACAGAGCCTCAGATCAACAAAAGGAGAACAGTATTTTAATCAGGTGAACCACAGCGATGAGTCTATGCAAATAGTTGGATAGGGAGGTTGCTGGTGACAGACTCAATTTAAAAGGGGTTGCATGAGATTAGAAAAGAGAATTGGGGACATTTACTTAACACGCCTTGCCAAACCCCCTTTTTGTGACTTTTTTAACGCTGGTATAAAAATATTCTGTCGCACGGCCGTGTTTGCTCTGTCCTCGCTGCTTGGGAGTGGTGAGAGAGTGGCAGGGGCATGGTGGGGGCCGAGCCAGGCTGGGACTTCGGCCCCAACAAATTGGAAGCAGGAAACAAGCGTAAAAGAGGAGTGAGAACTAGTTAGAAGAGTAGTTTTCACTCCAGGAGCATGGACCAACAGAGTTGCCTCTTATAATAAATTAGGTTCTTTGTACGCCAGTGCAGGAGGGAAACAAAAACCAGTGTGAAACGCCGGTGTTTGTAAAGGACCCCCATTCTCTTTTTTTCTAGAAAACAAGTGAATAGTACCATACCAGACCCAGACCACAGATAAGAATCATACTTTATTCCTTGACTTATACAACCCATTTAATGCAGTCACTGACTGTAACTTGGACCATACTTTCCTTCCACTGTGGAGTGATTTTTCTTTCTACTGAAGTAAAACTCAAATTAATGCCTCATTCACACCAGTGTTTTGGACAGTGATTTCCATCAGTGATTGTGAGCCAAGATCAGTTGTGGCTCTAAACACCGAGCAGGTGCAGATCTTTCCCTCATACCTTATGTCTGTGGAGGCTCCAATCCTAGGTTTGGCTCACAGTCACTCATGGAAATCACTAACCAAAACAATGACGTGTGAATAAGGCTTAAAGGCTAAGTACACCTCTGGGGGCAATTTATTTTTATAATTGCATTGTACTTATTTTGATCTAAATATCATTTTTTCAATTGGTCTTTATAAAAAAAAAAAATGGAATCCTTTTTTGTGTACAGAGCTGACATGCTCTACTAGCTGCCTGTGGATTTTCTTTCTTTACCGTCATATGGGGAGCAGACGGACTCCTTATCTCTGCTCTATGAGATTATAAGCACTCATTATAGTCCTTATTTTACTGATACGAATGTGGCTTAAATAAGTGTTTAGGACCTCTTAGTAGTTTAGAAATAAGAATCATTAGATGGCACAAAGTGAAAGTACCAGTCACACAGTTAGAAAAACAGTTAACCCTTTGTGACAGAACGACTCAATATTTTTATTAAAAGCCAATTGAAAATATGATTTTTAGCCAAAAATCTGTAAAATGCAATCATAAACAAAAATTGCCTCCGAAGGTGTACATAGCCTTTAAGAATAGTAACATGACTTAAGTCCTACTTACATAGGCTGATGTGCAGGGAAGTGATCTGAAATTAATTGTTTGTTCTGATTAGAGATGAGTAAATCGAATCATACAAATCGATTGTCAGG
The DNA here is from genome assembly GCF_014858855.1 of Bufo gargarizans. NCBI lineage: Eukaryota > Metazoa > Chordata > Amphibia > Anura > Bufonidae > Bufo > Bufo gargarizans. The sequence continues at coordinate 134,827,882 of NC_058085.1, forward strand.
ACCAGGTGAGATGTCCAACCGTGTCCACAGAGCGACAGGGGGAAGCCTCTCCAGCAGTGGGGACAGCCCCTCACGTATGAATCGATTTGCTCATCTCTATTCCTACTCATTGCCCGCTCATTCAGCTGCATCATATACAGCAATCATTTTCTTTGTATGCGGATGAATGATTGCTACTACGATAGTTTATCCCTTCACAGTTTCCTTGCTTGTTGGCAGCATATTCCTATTTACACAGGGCGATGTGCTCTTGAGAAATGCTGACTTTAGATACCTCCATTCCGCTCTGGAGGCAGACACCAAAACGCTGCTTGCAGCGTTTTGGTGTCCGCCTGGCGATGCGGAGCCAAACGGATCCGTCCTGACTTACAATGTAAGTCAATGGGGACGGATCTGTTTACATTGACACAATATGGTACAATTGTAAACGGATCCGTCCCCTTTCAATGTAAGTCAGGATGGATCTATTTGACTTTTTTTTTACATAGTAATGCAGACGGATCCGTTCTGAATGGATACCAGCGTTTTCATTATAGGTGCGGATCCATCTGTGCAGATACCAGACGGATCCGCACCTAAACGCAGGTGTGAAAGTAGCGTTAGTTGTGTAACGCTTCAGAGGTGCATTACCACTTTTGCACCCCGCTAGTATCTCTAATGGGCTAGTATAGTGTCATCATGTGTATTTATTTTCCGATCCTGCAAAATGTTTATTCATATTTCCTATTTTGTAACTGTTTAAGTGTAATGTGCCTGGTTTACCAGCAGATGGCGGCATATATGGCAGAGCTTCCTTACATAGAATGGAGCCTTCTTTCCATTCTATTCTCCCCCCTCTAGGGAGACGTTTAGCTAGTTAGAGGTCAGAATAGAGTACCCCCTGCTAGGGGAAGGATGTGTCCAAGCCGGCATAGCACCTTCAGCTCTTCTGGACATAGAGGCCAAAGCTTAAAGCCTCAAAAGCTAGGAGTAAAGTTTCCATGGACAAAGCTAAAGACTACAGAAAATGAAGCACAGCAGAAAGGAAAGGAAAAGATTCCTATTTAAACCTGTTGGCACAGTAGAGCCAAAGAGCCACAGACGTAGCAGAAAGGAGTTTGCCTGCCACTGTTAATGCCAACACCTGCTGAAAACCAAGAGAAAGCCTGTAAACTGTTCGAGGAAAAGTAAAAATGCTGTTCAACGATATACAAGGTCTGGACTCAATTTATTTCATCATCCTCTTTACCAACTACCCCTTTGCTCTGTTGCGCATGACCACGCCTGGGGTTTCAGCATATCCAGGTAGGAGCACTGTGACACGTGAAACACCATTAAGGGATATTTAGGCCACCCTACACCACTCTGGCATTCTTACACTGGGTACCACCATATCACTAATAGGGGCCCTGTGCTCTTGTTGCTTCAGTGCAACTGGCGTCACGACAAACACTTACGTCTTCTTAATGGATCTTGGCACCAGCGTGCGCTGCAGTTGTCCTTTAAGTTGGAGATTATTACTGGCCTAAGGGTATGTTCATACAAATTAATTCCTTGCGGATTTTAAGAAAACCATAGCAAATCTGTATCCCATTGTTTTCTGCAAGGATTTCAAATCCAAATTAAGAAGGGACGTCTCCCTCCTTGGTGCCTTTTCCTGTGGGAAGCACAGAGGCTGTCCGCACACAGATTCATGGAATTCATACTACAAATCCGTTGCAAAAATCTAAGGGTCATCCTTGGATGTATGCCATGTGTATGAGCGGCCTTACAGTAGGCCCACACATGGCAGCAGCAAAACACCCACAAAACTGCAAAGGGCAAAATCTGCTGCTGAAAAAATCCATACCGCATGTCAGGTTATGTGCAGATTTCATTGCGGACACTCTCGGCAGCGTGTTTTTTAAATCTCTTCCACTTCGCCGCTACTGTAAATGCTGCTTCTGCACGCAATTCTGCTAAGGGCTCTTTCACACGAGCCGATCCCGTGCGGGTAATCTGCTGGATAAAAGAGAGCCAAGCCCCATTCCAGACAGCAGAGACACGGAGCATTAACATGATTAATAATGCTCTGTGCCTCTCTGTGACCTTTTTACTACAAAATCTGACAACTTTATCTCACTAGGATTTTGTAGTAAAAAGATCACAGAGAGGCATGGAGCATTATTAATCATTTTCATGCTCCGTTTCTTACTGTTCGGAAAGGGGCTTGGCTCTCTTTTACGCAGCAGATTACCCGCACGGCATCTGCTCATGTGAAAAAGCCCTAAGTGTGGCAATACCTTTGGCTTTCGTGGTTTTGAATAGTCTACATGTGCTAAGTGGTCTAAGTCTTCTCACTGATGGCTACTCATAATAACTGATAAGGATGATATACTGGGTCTTACTGCAGCAAGCAGAAAGTTAGAAAAAAGAGTTTGCTGTTTCTCAGAAATAGCACCACCCTTGTCCACAGGCCATGAATGGTATAGCAGTTGAAATACATTGGGTTAAAGCTGCAATGCCAAACACATGGCTTATGGACAAGTATGGTGCGGTTTCAGCATGAAAAAATCAGATTCTTTGTGCCATGTTCTTACACGTCATGAAGATTTATGAAGTGCACGTGCGCATCTATAAAGTGTGGCTATGAGAGCATGATGGGAGTTGTAGTTTCAAAATAGCTAGACAGCCACCCGGTTGAGATCAATGTTCTCCGTAGAATCTTTCATCGACATGATAGTCACAAATTTTGTGCAAAAACTTTTTGGCCATTTTCCACCCCTCTTATTAGTTTTCCAAAAAGTGTGTGGGGTTTATTGTGGTCTCCTATGGCCCAACAAATTGACTATAATTTACGTAAGAAACGGGTACTGTTTATAGCTCAAGTCTGTGCCAGATATCATTTTGATTTTCCGGCATATGTACAGGCAAAACTGAATAGAATGTATTAAGATATGACAAATATATTACACCAGTGCAGTTAAGACTAAAACTGGCGTATGAAATGCCGTACTTGGCAAACTACCCTCAGTGAGTTCAGTGCTAAATTCCTGGTTGCTTGCACTGATCACTAGGGGGAGTTCAGGAGCTTACTGTATACTATTTCATTTATTAGTTAAATGAATAAACTGTATGAAGTTAGCACCTGAGCTCCCTCTAGTGGAGGGTGGAGACAATCAGGATTTTTTTTATTTAGCTCTATGTCTATATAGGGGATTTGGAAGCTTGTATCAGGAAAACCTAGCATCAACAGCTAAAAGATATCTCAGGACATTTATCAGCACAGAATATTGCATCTAAAACGACATGGGGTTAAAAGTTGGACATTCACTTTAATCCTATAAAGAGATTATTCTTTTGCAGTATTCATATATAATATTGTGTGGTCCTACAAGTACTGTGCTATCAGCACAAGAGCTAACCTGACAATCAATTCCTTAATTTGCTTTAAGATCATCAAATTTGCTGTAAGTTGCAATGTCTCAATAACCAGAAAATTGTTGTCCACTTACTTTATGAGCGTACTTAATCATTTTTGAATTTGTTCTCTCATTACACTCATTAGGGTAATATAAGAGACAATTCTATGTCTGACGCACTGGATATTATCTCCCTTCTTCCCAAGGTCACAGTCAAGGAGAGAAGAGGAAGAAGGGAGGGTGCCATTGATTTTGAAGTAATGAGGTTTATATTATGGCAGATGGAATCCAGATTTTGATTTGAAGGACATAAAGCGAGGCCCCCTAAGGGGGGCAGAGCATTGCCCGGGTCTGGGGCGCAGCTGCCGAGTTAACCCCTTGAAGTCAACAGGGCAGCAGTGATATGAAGGTGATGCACAGTATAAAGCCAAACAATCCCAGCCAGTATAGGACACAGAAGTGCAGGCAGATGATTAATGCACCAAGTATATACTGTATAAATATATATACAATTAGTCTGGTGTTACTTACTGTCAAGGCAGGGTTCACAGACAGTCTGATTCACCCCACATTCGTGTATGACACCCTCTCCAGATCCGCAGGCTATACAGCATTCTCCGCTCTTGGTGTATTGTCCTGTTGGACAGTCTTCAGCACCCACCAACAACTACAGAGACAAAAGACATCACTCAGTTAACAACATGTTATCTATATCTATCTTTCTGTCTGTCTTTCTAATCTATCTATTGATCTACCTACCTACCTTCCTATCTATTATCTTTCTTTTATATCTATCTTTCATTCTATCTATCTATCTATCTTTTACATCTATCTATCTATCTATCTTTCTGTCTGTCTAATCTATCCATGCATTCCATCCATTATCTATGCAGAAGGAAGCAGTACTTTAGTAAAGAAAGTGATGGGTACCAGCTGCCTCGACCTTGATCCAGGGTCACATACAGCCAAGAGTATTGCAGTTCTCCAGGGATTCCAGTTTATTTTTCCATGTTCAATGCACAAATACCAGCCCAGTTGCAATATGATCCATGCAGCACAATACATTTCAATCATTAAGTGCAATTAGTCATTATATCAAAATATATTTTGTATTTTAAAAAATGATATTGTGAACCATGTGAGTATATCTAAGCTGTATTGACATTGCTTACCATCATTCATCACAAAATTAGTGATTATCAGTGGTGCACCCATAGCACATCAGCTCTATATTCATCATCAAGCTGGGCTTATACTTTGGGGACGTGGCGCATTGTAAAAACCGCAACCGCTTTTACTGCATCTCATCTGCAACTTGTAGCGTACAGTATCGGTAACACACAATATGTAGGGGGCATGGTGTCCTGCAAGTACTTTATGGATTAATTACACTTTATGGTTTAAAGGGGGTTTTCCAAGATTTTTATACTGATGACATATCCTCTGGATTGGCCATCAGTTTCTGATTGGTAGGTGTCCGTCACCTGTGAACTCCGCTGATCAGCTGTTTGAGAAGGCACTGGTGCTCGCAGTAGTGCTGCGGTCTTCTCCACAGTTTTGCCTAGGCCATGTATTCTCACGTTCATCGGTCACGTGGCCTAGGCACAGCTTAGTCTCATTGAAGTGAATGGGGGTGAGCGAGATACCAAACACAGCCATTATACAATGTACGGCGCTGTGCATGGTGAGCAGAGAGAAACTTACAGGAGTTCCGGTACCTTCTCAAACAGCTGCTCGCGCAGAGGGTTCCCAGTGTCATTCCCCCACCGATCAGATACTGGTGACCTATTCAGAGGATAAGTCATGCAGAGGATAGATCATCAATAAACATTTCTTGTAAGACTCCTTTAAATGGATTGGAAACCTTTCACCAGGTTAAAGAGGACCTTTCACTAGTATACAAACTAAAAACTAACTCTATCTGTGGGCAGAGCGGCGCCCAGGGGCCCCCCTGCACTTACTAGTATGCCTGGGCGCCGCTCCGTAGCCAGGCTATGAGCTGTGCGCTGCGATTGGCCAGCACTGCAGCAAGGGACACGCCTCCTACAAAAAATCAGTCCAGTACAACAGACGGAGCTGAGACACCGGAGCCTATACCGGGCAAACGGAGCGGCGCCCAGGCATACTAGTAAGTGCAGGGGGACCCCTGGGCGCCGCTCTGCCCACAGATAGTGTTAGTTTTTAGTTTGTATACTAGTGAAAGGTCCTCATGCACACGGCCGGGCAGTGGCCATATTGCAGCCCGCAAACAGCTGGTCTGCAATACACAGGCACCAACTGTGTGTGCATCTCAGATGCGGACCCATTCACTTGAATCGGTCAGCAATTTAGAAGGTCGGTGCGGAACGGAGGCAAGGAACCCCATGGAAGCAACATCGAGTGCTTCCGTGGGGTTTCTGTCTGTGCCTCCGCACCGCAAAAAATCTACTTTATGTGATCTCCCTAAATGTGACATTACAATTTCTCCTGGGCCAAAGAAATGGACCCTAGAAGAAATCTAAAACTACCCAGCATTATTTTTCGGTACATAGTTGTATTATTTAGGAACTCAATTGCCATATTTTAAGGAAGTTAAAAAGCATTGTTAGGATAGCTCTTTCAGTGGGCATGATTTGAGTACTCTATGGCAGTGTCATACAATACTGTATGTGGCAGTATTATATTATCTTGGTGGCATATGTCAGAATGATGATATTATGTGGACCTGAATAAGAACAACTGTCTAATGGTGGCAAGCATCATGGAGATCCTACATTGCTTATCGTCCAGAGCCCTGTTTTCTTTAAAATGGCCCTGATTAGAAGATAATTTGACAGTATTCCCTTACAAGCAGCTGCAGCATAGTCACAGTATATAAGCCTTTGGAGGAGTCTTAGGTTCGCCAATTGTATCCTACATTGAATAAGCACCTAATAGTAGTGTAAAAGGAAACATTTGTTCACATACAGTAAAATCCTCCATGAAACTGCATTATAGGGGGTGATGTCCAGTACCTCCAACTTGTCAACACCTCCCTTCAATGGGAAATATTCCACAGCTGGGGAAAGAATTTGGGATTTCAGGACTTCAAAGACCTTGGAGCTCATCCAGCATTAGAGAAACGCACAAGCCGAAAGTAAGCTTCTTTCCAATTTTGACCCACCAGGAATCCCACGAGGAGAAGATCAGAGCTGTTGTCTCCTACGTCTGGGCAATCTACAGGCTTTTGGCCTTGGGTTACAAAGCATCAATTCCAATCTTAATGTTTCATTAGGGGGATTGCTAGTTCAGCAATTCCTTGAAGAGTCTGTTTAGGATTAGAAAAACATGGCTGCTCTATTCTAAAAATGGAGCCAAACCTTTCCATGTGGTATTGCCGATTGGCCGCAATCATTTCGATAGAGCTGAGCTGCAGTATCAGACACAACCCATGAACAGGAGTGGCGCTGTCTCTGAAAGAAAGCAGCCATATTTTTCTAGTCCACTAGTGGTCTATATATATAAAACAGAAAAGTGACATGACAGCGGGAGGTACAGGACTGATGTCCTTCCAATTAGTAAGAGTGTTTTCCAGTCAGGGAGCCATCTTCTAATGACTGAGACTCCTAATAAACTAGACCAATTTGCCATGAGACACTGGACAGCTTTCCAATAATCAAGCTGCTCCCTTTTCCCACACTCAGCATGGTAATAAATATGCGCAAATGACTTTAGTGGTTTCCAATATCCTTACCCCTCCCCCCCCCCCACCCAACTGGCCATGTCTTAATAGCATCCTCACACAGATGGCTGAGCCATTAGTGCAGGTAGATATGTCACTGACCACCTGTGGTCACAATGTATCCTGGCTGTTGTACAGTACAGTATGTCTGCATTGCACTAAAGCCAAGGGTGTGCCTCTATGGGGTGCAGAGCGAGCAGCCGCACCAAAGCCCTTGTGCCTTAGGGGGCCCAAAGGCCCCACTGTCACATAAAAAAGCACCACTATTATAAATGGTATATGGTAGGTGGGGGTCCTAGAACCCAGAAGCTTGACGTTACACCTCCTTTGTGATACATAAAAAGGTGTGAGATATAAGCAGTGTTACACGGGCAGACTATGGCAATTGCAGAAGGTCGTTGCCAATCATTACCCTATGTAATGCCCAGCAATCAGTCAACAAAAAAGAAAGAGCTGATGGCATCTTTTATGTGTACATAAAAATGATTGCATCTTGCAGCGTATCGCCCTGTGTAAGCAGCGGGTGTGCTGCTGACCATAATGGAAATTAACTACTGCACATATCATTGTAAGTAGTGACCAACTGTTCATCCAGCCTTTCATTTCAGCAATTGTTTGCTTGTGTAACAGGAGTGCAGTGCCCCAGAGGAATACTGCACAGGGTTAAGTGCCAGTAAAAGGATGAATGTAATGTTGCTGAGTTAAATGTTGTGATTTGTTGTTAAAGCACGTATTTATATATCCACTAAGCCTACCAAATAGCAAAGTATGGGAAATATATAGTTAACACTGGCAGACCCGGTTAGGTTACTGGGTTAATGGACCAGGTCCACTACCTGATTAATTAGTGAGTCTTAGCAGAGCTACAGACAAGACCTACATGTGCAAGCTTCTGCATGAAGAAAAGAGACCAGCCATCTTAGAAGGCCCAGAATCACAAAGGCTATGTAAGGTAATGACAGCAAGGTATTTGCTTGTTTATGGCATAAAGACTTTGCTGCTGTGAAAAGAGTTTATTGCCACGTGTCCTACCTCCTCTAAGGGCGTTGTCTAAGTGAACCCCTCGATCTTCACAATACCCCTGATGGTGGGGATAGACTTTTCCGAGGCGGTGTCACGGTCCCTCCACTGAGAGAAGTGAGAAGGTCGGATAGACTTGCTGCACGTGAGGGTATCTGACAGGTGTCTCTGTTTTCCTCTTTGTATGTTGTTGTTTGGCAGGATCTCAACTCTCCTCAGGTGCTGCTTGTTATCTGTGATGAGGCATTATTTAGGTCCGCCTCACACTGCTGACCATGCGGTTGATATTTCATCTTGGAGTTGCTAGAGCTTATTTGTCTTGGATCTCCTGTTTCTCCATACATCTCAAAGCTAAGTACAAGTTGCCTTTTCTGTTTGTTGTTCTCTAGTGTGTTTTGGTTCTAGGCCTCAGGGAGACGCAGGTTTCTTCATATGGGAAGGAACCAGCTGTCTCGTCTCCTGCTTCCTATCCTAGGGCTCGTCAGTTTTAGCGGGGCATATGTATCCGGCGTATAAGCATTTCCACCATCAGGATCTGCTCATACTGGCAGGAGTTAGGGAAAGGCCTGGGGATTACTAGGAGGTCACCATCCCTCTTCCTTAGCTTTCGACGCCTAGACTGTTGTCTAGTTATTCTGTGTGTATCTGGTGTTTTCCCCTTCCCCATTATCCGTGACAGGCGGACCAGGAGGTACCTGAGAAAGGTACCAGAGGTACATGCGTTGTCAACAGGCTGAGTCATAACCAGAAGCAACACTGCAGGACCAAAGGATGAGGCAGAGGCGAGGTCATACAGGTAATAGGTCAGGGCAGGTGGCACAGGTACAGGTCCGGCAATCCAGGTCAGCAACAGGTGAGCCAAGAAAAGCAGGCAGGAATCAAACAGGTAGCAGAATCCAGGAATACAAGTACGAATTCAGGAACACCAGCGGATATTAGGAACCTTAGCAGGACACAAGGACCTTGACACTGAAGCATCTGGGTAGGGTGCTGAGCCACTTATATATGTGCAGGATGGCTAGGATTGGTTGGCGAGGTCATATGATCCAACCCATAAAACACAGGAAGTGATGCGCTCCGGCCCTTAAGGAAATGCTGCAGGAAACAAGCAGCAAGCATGCTGTGGCCAGGGCTGAAAGGAAACACTGGCAGCAGATCACCGCTTAACACAGCACCTGGGACCATGGCGGTAAGCAGGGGAACAGCAGCCGCTGTTACAATCCATACTTTGCATACATTGCCCTGCACCCTGCCAACCACCTAACATCAATGGCACCCCTACTACCATCAGGCAGGAGCCAGAAAAGTCAGAGAGTGTCCTCAGGGAAGAAAACAAACCTCCATTGACTGTGCGCACCCCAGGGAGCGCCAAAGTGAGCACTGCCACTGTGTGCTGTGAGTACTACTACCACCATCATAGCGCTGTTTGACTTGCAATATGGCCAATCTTAGGTAATCTGCCTATATAAGAGGATACCTAATCACCACCAAGATGTTTTACTTGAAAATTATCAGTCGAGGTCTGTAGTACCATTCCAGAATAAACACTCCAGGATCTGAATGCCTGCTATTCCTGAAGACATGCACTCATCAAAGAGGACTTTCAAAAAAACAGGACTAATCTACTCCACTAGCAGTCGCATATGGACCTCACTAGTGATTGGACCCGAGGGGTGTGCATCCTGTCACTACTGGAGGGGCGCACCACTGGTCCTGATAGATTTAGCAGCCATAGCTTCCCCAGTTTATTGATTGAGAAATGACACATGAGGATGTTACTGCAAAGCTTTTACGGACCAACGCAGTATAATTTTATTAATAGGTCACTATATAGCAGATCAGAAGGGGGTGAAGCTCTGTGAAGTCCTATCATATTGTAAAAATCTGATCTCATTTGATTATAGCAAAATCTAATCCCATTTTATTATGTGCTGACCTTCTGATGGACCCGCCTGAGCCTGCCTGTACAGGATCCATCTCCTGAATCCTTGATACAAAGTGGGTTTCTTCTCTCTTCAAGGGTGAGATGAGATGTAAAACCTGGCACCCACCCAGCAGCAGAGGACTAGTATTAGCAGCAGTGACAAATGCTGTCGCTGGTAGCTCTTAGTGGCCCCATTGTCACCCCAGAGCGCTACTTGAGCTCATAACAGCTGCTGGCTTCCAACTGCAAAAGACCCAAGAATTTTTAGTATTTATAGGAGACTTTTCATATAGGAATATATACATCAGTAATATATATATATATCTATATAATCGAGTCAGTCTAGAATTTGGGATAAAATTTTATAAAGGCATTTGCCACTGCCACCATAACCATGAGTTGACACCAAATATCTTATTTATGGAATTGATACTGGTAAACGTGGGTGCACGGCTTACATAGCGTGTCGGACTGACAGCTATTCTTGCTCCTCTCGGTTCAATCAAGCGAGTAACTGTTCTCAACAGGGAGAGGGGTATAAGTCACTGACACCTTTGTCACCAGATTATCTCCTGAGAGTAAAGCATTGGGATGTTGAAATCCAACATGTCTTATCCTTCTTTTCCTTGATGTCTTCTCTCAGCAGAGAGTTGGGATACCCCCATACACATTAGACGGCTTAACAGTACCAGCATATGGCCACCTTAAAGGAGTTTCATTACACTTCACTTCATTAAATTTGAAGCCCAGTCTGCTGTACCTATTGATAAAATCATACTCATCTGCTGCCACTGCATTCTGCCTCCCTGGGTCCTAACTCACTTTCAGTCCTCATCCCTGAAAACTGCCAGATGTACGGGGCCACATTTGCTGCTGCAGCCAATGCCTGGCCTCAGGGGTGAAGTCTCCCCAAGCGGCACGTCACTGCTGGGACATGTGCTGTTTGGGAATATGTCACCGCTGAAGCCAGTCATTGGCTGCAGTGGCGCATATAACCCTGTTCGTCTGGAGGTTTACAGGATGGGGACCAGAAGACCGCAAATGAGGGAGCTAGAACAGTACGGCTGGCAAAAAGTGAGTATGTTTTTTTTAACAGCAGCCTGGGTTTCTAATTTGAAAACAGGGTTATAACTGAAAAACCCCTGTTAAAGAGGACCTTTCATTTTTTTTTTTTTTAGTTTAGCTAAATAAATACCTTTCCTTGCGGGGTACCCCCCCTTATGTTGCCACCCTGCCAGTTTTTTTTTATTTTTTTTCAAATATCGCTCCTACGCTCCGCTGTGCTCCCATGCTGTTTTCCCGCTCAGTATGTTAATCCTGGACATCGGTACAGGGAGGAGGAGACGCCAGGGTTTCTCAATGGGCGTCTCCTTATCCCTGGCTGTGCCGCGATCCAGTCACAGCGGAGAGCGTCACAGCCAGGGAGAAGGTGAATGATTGACCTTCAGTGCATATTTCTGGAAAATCCCTTTAGCACAGTTTGTAGCTGCAGGGGTTGCAAAGAAGAATTACAGTCAGGTCCCTAACATCTTCTGGGTTCACCCAACTACATAAGAAGCAGATCTAAGGAGTTATTTCCTCACTGTACATTACACTTAATAAGTGACGCCACACTCGTTCTTAATTCTTAAGTGTAGCATTTTTGTTATGATGAATGATACGTATCATGCACCAGTTCAGCCTTTCCGAACGTAGCTGTTTAAAGAAGGGATCACAGACCGATGCTAAGTTTACATTCCACCGAAACACCGGGACATTTTCATTAGTTTTAGATTCTTAGCACTCTATTTACTGGGAATACAAGCTTTTCCACATATAAACTAAATCGTTATACCCTCTTGTTAGAGCTTTTATGTGGTTTCTACATGAGGATATTGTATTAGTTACAGGAACAGTTAAGTTAAAGGATATATTCATCCACAAATTAAAAAGGTATCAGTATTTCTACACTTTTGTCAGGTCTTAGATTACAATTTCCCAACAATCAACATGGACACCATTATATAGCCAAAATGGTTGTTAACCAGTTTCCAGAAACTCACAAATGGTAAATGTGCCTAGTTAAAGTTGACTATATGTTTGAAGCTTTAGAAAAAAGGGACTGCAAAAATACCAGTGCCCTTTCTTCAATCCCCTGCTGGTCCAGCACAGATGGATCTGGTGGTCCCCCACTGGTCTCTGGTTACAGGTTGCTAAGTCATGATGTTCCGTATTGGTATGTGACCACTGCAACCAATCTGTGGCCTCAGTAGTCATGTGCTGTACTTACTGACATCAACGGTACAGCAAATCATAGCTAGCAGCCTATAAACAAAGACTGGTGGCGGACTGCTAGAGAATGTGTATTGTATTGGTGGGGAATAAAGAGGTGACAACTATTTTTCTGTTGTTTTAGAACATCCGCAGCTCCTCTTTTTCTTTCACACTTGGACAGCTCCTCTAGCAGAGATCTGGAGGCAGACATTGTATGACTGCATAAAATGGAAAAATTGACTTTTAGAAGTCTATGAAAGCTGTTATATAGTCAGTACAGGTTCTTCCTAGAAAGTGATATAATGGTTAAAAAAAATTAGTGAAGAGGCGCTAAAAAGTGATATACTGGGGTCAAAGAGTGACAGACATGATCTAAGTACTCCTAGACTGGAGAAAAGGATCTAGTCAGTGTTGGAATGGGGTACCTTGGGAAAACGAAATGACTGGCATTCTAGGGGCCTGTTACTGTGTCATTGGAGGAACATATGGTATCTGGTGGGTTAATCTGACCCTGAAGGTGGTGGTTCCATGGCATGAGGAAATAGATTATATGAATGGACTAGTTGCTGGCTGTCTCTATTGTTTGGTACACAGATACTAAAAAATAAGAAAAACTTCTTTAGTAAGATAAATAACTAGAGTTTTTCTAAAGCTTTCCTCTAAATTATTACATTCCAATCTCTTTTTTTGCAGAATCGGCACGCTTCTAAAATTGTAATTACATCCTATAAACAAATAAAAGTAATACATGTAATAACGGGCATCCAGATGTGCCCTGCGGGAAACACATAAAAGCTAAAATTATATTAATATACTTAGTGAAGTGTTGGTGCTTAAATAAGGCAACAGATGGGCTAAGGTTTATGGACACTACTGATTCCCACCAGTCCTTGTGCCCTGCCTATTCAAATATATGGTTGTGCTTATCCCTAAGAGCTTACTGCTTATATGAAACAGCCATATATACCAGATACAATACATGTACTAAAGCCAATGATGTCAACCATGGATACAAGGGTATGTCTTCATATGAATCAGTATACTCCTGGTTATTTGCAAGCATCAAAAAAAAATTCTTTCTTGGTGGTTCTGAATGGCTTAATCCCAGTACCAGTTTGGGTCTCATCAATCAATTGTCAATAATATACCAACAGAAATCTCAAGGTGACCAACACAATAGTGAGGTGCCCCCATTTGACTTCTCTGATTCACATGTTTTCCATGAGAAATCAAATCAGAGGAGGTCATGTCAATGTAACAGATCAATTAAAAGATTTCTAGCAGAAAAGTGCGAATACTTAAGAATATTGACCCAAACACAGTCAATCCAAAGCAAAGATGCATGACACATGGAACATTTGTGGCTACTATGTAGCCTGTCAAAGTTGGGCTCATACATCTTCCACATTAGCGGCGGGAATTTTGGTAATGTTTTGTCTTAAGCATTATCAAACATGGAAGAAGAGAATCAGACCAAATTTGATGCACTTCTAAAGAGGTGGGAAAAACGACCAATGAGCTATAAGTCAACTTGTCCTTCTCTGAGATGGAGTGGTAACAGGGAAAGACACTAGGAGGTAATTTTTCCTATTGAGATCTGTTTGTGGTTTCTATAGGCAACTAATCACTTGAATGTTGTAGCTTCTACCCAATCGTAAGTCCTGTTATAAAGGAAGATAATAATAAGTAAAATAATATTATTTGTGTGTTTATGTTTTTCTAGAAGCTAGGGTCTAATCCTGTGGTGCTTGTACCCCAGGAGGTACGTGCCATGTTCCCAGGCAGTGATGGCCAGTTCGCAGTGTTTGCCCACGAACACATGCGGGCTGCCATCTTGACTCACAAGGCCGGGGATGCACAGGGAAGCCCTTACCTGTGCCTGAGCCGCGAGCCGGTGACCGCATTTGTTTCAGACCGGTTCGTGGCACAGGCACAGGTAAGGGCTTACCTGTGCATCACCGGACATGTGAGTCAAGATGGCAGCCCGCATGTGTTCGCTGATGAACACTGCAAACTGGTCATCACTGTTCTCAGGTTACACTTATAATGTCCACATGCTGTGCTTTAAAAGTGAAGCACAGGGTATGATCAAAGCCTTGGGGTACTCTGAGGTAATTCATTTGCCTAGGGGGTGCTTGACTTGACTTAACAAACATTGAGAAACACTGATGGAGACAACACAAGATGAAAATGTTCCATATAGCTTTTACAGACTCCTACATTTACTGGGTCAGTTTTGAAGTAGAAGGTCTACATGTATGAATCGAATTCAAACATATATATCTAGCTCCACTGTTCTGTTCCCCATAAACAGGACAACACTGATATCTTAGTGGTAAGTCTGTAACTTTCTAGGGAATAAAGTTATACAAACTGTGATGTTACATAATGAAACCTTCCATCATGGGTGGGCAGGAATGTAGATGTCAGATTATTTGTCAAGCAGTTACAGATGTTTATGGAATAGATTGTGAGTAATTGAGCTGCCACAATCCATGTGTTGATCTTGCCAATGGTCAACCAAAATGTCTGTAGCTCAAATGTGACACCCACCGTCTCTTTTATACATCTAGACAAGCCATTCGCCATTTCAATAATTGTTATCCATACACTCAGCGTAACCCGAAAATATGTTTACTCATCCTATAAACATCTATAGTGTATACATAAACCTGTGTAATATGAGGTGCCACAAAAATATAGGCTACATAGAAAACATTATGGACTTTACACAGCCAAACTCAAAGTGAAACTCCAAGTTTGGGTAAATTCTTCCTAAAATGTGGAAGCAAACAAATAAGACAAAATATTATCTGAACAGCTTCCAAAACAGCTTCTACTGCGAGAGAACACCAGCTTCTTAAAAGTTGACGGGAGATCATTTAAAGAATTTTATCATATATACACTGCCTATTAAAGTGGTCCTATTAAACTAGACATATTGGCTAGTAGGGCTCAATTTGAATTGTCCCATGCTTTATTTCCCCTATGGTGGCACTGCAAGAAACACTTATTGTCAGTCAAGTCTCCCTAAACATTATAGCTTTATGCTGGGAATCCAAATTGTGGCCAGCTCATTGTCATTGGACCCTTACGAAAGAAAGTAGACAAGCCCTTTAAGCTACCACATTGAATAAACATAATTTTGATTGTATTCTCTTTTTATATGCTGCCCCTTTTCAATTTGAAAATTACTAACAGAAAGTCCAGGAAAATATCTGCCCCATGATTACCACTGTATCTCACTTTATCTCACTTACCTCTAGTTATGAGAACTTCAAGGACATTTACATATATATGTGTGACCGATATTAACATCTCTTAATTATAAAGCCCAATGTACCGTACGTTAGGTTTTATAGTCCTTTAAACAGCTCATCAATACGAAGCCTGGAGAGTAGCACTAATAGGGTGCTGAAACATGAAGGCACCTCCAGCACTGGTAAATACCACAGCCTAGGTAACTAATCTTTGAAGGAGGCGGAAGACGAAAGGATTTCAACTAAGATGAATTTTCAGATCCAATGTCTTATAAGTATGAGTCTGCAAAATGCCCTGTCTTAATGGACTGAGAGAAAATAAAACAGCATGCTAATATGCACATTGATTTCTAAAGATCTTGGAGATGAAGAAAAAATAACAATAAGGTTCCAATACTAAGCCAAGCTGTATGGGGTCTCCCTCGCCATAATACTATATATGAAAAGCATATGTCCCCTCCTGCAATCACACCCCCTCTGCCATTATCCACATCAAAGTTCATACCCCGCCAAAGATCACAGGGCATAAAATCCGTGAACAAGTGGTATAAAAACTTCCAGAGGAGGGAAGACTATGTTCCAGTTATGCTGTATCACATATGCTATATACAACATCCCACATGTGAAACACAAGCAGAATACTTTTCAAGCACAGGCCAGGTTATTCTGCAGTACCTATGCCCTACATATGGAGTAACAGGAGGAGAAATTGAGATTATATGAAGTACTAAGAGGAGTTATAGGGAGATGTTATACGGAGTAACAGGAGGAGATATAGAGAGTTTATATGGAGTAATAGGAGGAGATATAGGGAGAGGTTATATGTAGTACTAAGAGGAGTTATAGGAAGAGATTATATGGAGTAATAGAAGGAGATATACGAAGAGGGTATATGGAGTAATAGGAGGAGATATACGGAAAGTTACATATTAGGTGGGGATATAGGGAGATGTTAGATGGAGTAACAGATATAGGAAGAGGTTATATGGAGATGTTATATGGAGTAATAGAAGGAGATATAGGAAGAGGTTATATGGTGTAATATGAGGAGATATATGGAGAGGTTATATGGAGTAATAGGAGGAGATAAAGGAGAGGTTATATGGAGTAATAAGAGAACATAGAGAGAGAAGTTATATGGAGAAATAGGAGGAGATAGAGAGAGGGGTTATATGGAGAAATAGGAGGAGATACAGGAAGATGTTATATGGAGAAATAGGAGGAGATATAGGGAGAGGTTATATGGAGTAATGGTAGGAGATATAGGGAGAGGTTATATAGATTAATAGGAGGAGATATAGGGAGAGGTTATATGGAGTAATAGGAGGAGATATAGGGAGAGGTCATATGAAGTAATAGGAGGAGATATAGAGAGAGGTTATATGGAGAAATAGGAGGAGATATAGGGAGAGGTTATATGGAGTAATGGTAGGAGATATAGGGAGAAGTTATATGGAGTAATAGGAGGAGATATAGGGAGAGGTTATATGGAGTAATAGGGGGTGATATAGGGAGAGGTCATATGAAGTAATAGGAGGAGATATAGAGAGAGGTTATATGGTTTAATAGGAGGATATATAGGGAGAAGTTATATGGAGTAATAGGAGGAGATATAGGGAGAGGTTATATGGAGTAATAGGGGGAGATATAGGGAGAGGTCATATGAAGTAATAGGAATAGGAGGAGATATAGAGAGAGGTTATATGGTTTAATAGGAGGATATATAGGGAGAGGTTATATGGAGTAATAGGAGGAGATATAGGAAGAGGTTATATGGAGTAATAGGAGGAGATATAGGGAGAGGTTATATGGAGTGATAGGAGATATAGGAGAGTTTATATGGAGTAATAGGAGGAGATATAGGGAGAGGTTATATGGAGTAATAGGAGGAGATATAGGGAGAGGTTATATGGAGTAATAGGAGGAGATATAGGGAGAGGTTATATGGAGTAATAGGAGATATAGGGAAAGGTTATATGGAGTAATAGGAGGAGATATAAAGAGAAGTTATATGGAGTAATAGGAGGAGATATAGAGAGGCTATATGGAGTAATAGGAGGAGATATAGAGAGAGGCTATATGGAGTAATAGGAGGAGATATAGGGAGAAGTTATATGCAGTAATAGGAGGAGATATAGAGAGAGGCTATATGGAGTAATAGGAGGAGATATAGAGAGAGGCTATATGGAGTAATAGGAGGAGATATAGAGAGAGGCTATATGTAGTAATAGGAGGAGATATAGGGAGAAGTAATATGAAGTAATAAGAGGAGATATAGGGAGAGGTTACAAGTAGTAATAGGAGGAGAAATAGGAGTAATAAGAGGAGAAAATCTGAAAGTAATAGGGGGTACAGATGGACACGTATGTACAGTAATAGAAACTATTATGGTACCAAAAAAACTTGATACATTTCAGATTTTCTTTTAATGGAGATTATATGGAGCAGTGAAATTAATTACCAGGTAAGGTTATAATGTGAGAGTCACTCAGCCACGAGTTCTACGTGTTAAAAGGATAGACCTGTCAAAATATTTAGCTCAAACCCCATTTAAAATCCCCTGTGGACATTGGGCAAATTTATGGTTACTTGAAAACGATCTAATAACATGGAATGAAAATCTAATTAAAAAATAAGATGCTATTATAAAAAGCTTTTTTCTTGGAGGTTGGGTAGAAAAATAAACAGTTGTCGGAATAAAGACCTTTTAGCTGAATTACATCAGATTTATTATGACTGAAAGTTAAATACCCTATAAAGTAATGAGGCATGATCTGTTCATCAAAGAGGATGCCTGAGATTAGGACAACATGGCTGCTCTCTTCTTCTAAACAGCTTCCCTCATAGGATCTTTCTGGTATTGCAACGCAGCTCCCTCCAAGTGAATGGCGCAGAGCTGCAAGACCAAACACAGCCTATGAATTGCTAGGATATGCCACCAATCTCTGGGACCCTCACCTATCTCTAGAACAGAGCCCATAAAGTGAAAGAGAGCGGACCAAGCATGTGCGGCCGCCCTACATTCATTTCTATGGTAGTGCCCGTAGAACTTAATCGAAAGTGCACCGCGCAAGCATGGCCTCTGCTCCATTCACTTATATGGGGCCAAGGAAACAACCAAGCCAGTGCTCGTCTATTTTTTTCAGTCTCATAGAAATGAATGATGGGCAGTGCACTTGAGCAGTTTACTCTCCTCCACTTTGCCGGCTCCGTGCGGGTCCCACCTCTCACCTCTCCCACCTATCAGACATTGGCGGCATACCCTAATGAGATGGGCCAACCCCTTTAATTTACTAAATTTACTAAACTGTTTCAGAAAGTGTCCATCTGGTCGCTATCTGCATATTAGCCCCGATTTATGAATTTCAAGTTTTATAAATATTTGGTGCTATATGTTTCTATAGTCCCTTCTATTATCCAATTCAGAGAGGTGCTGCAAAATGGGGGTTCATAATCATTTTTCACCCAAGCTGATTATAGGATGTCTCACTGCTTGCCACCAGCCACCAGCTGTAATAAGTAGGGAATCTGTGCAGCGCCACCACAGGGGAAATGAAGCATTACACATTTCTCAATAAAATCAATAGGTTGTCCTTGGGATGCATAGACGTGCCTGATCCTCCAGAGAAAGAGGTGCTCTTCGTATCTGCTCTCTAACTAGGAGGGGGATCTTGAGTGATTAGGCTTGAGCTAATACATACAATAGGTGTCAGGCAACAAAATCTATGCTATGTTATTACTGACTTTTGTGTCAGGGGTATCATATATACAGTCAAGTGATTTCATGACATCCCTTTTGTATGCAGAACACTTGCCCATAACACCTGCATAGCTTTTTGTGTAATAGAAGTGGCATCTGCAGAGCCTCTGTCACAGCTTTGATCTGCAGAGCATCTCCGTGTCCCTCCCTCGGATTGTTTGAATTCTTGCAGAGTTTTTTACAGCCGCTTTTTGGCCCTGTCCTCCTGACTGACATAACTAAGTGACGCTGACAACCTGCAGGTGCAAGTTTACCACAGTTCGCAGCAGGTTCCTAGTAAACACATAATGCCCGGAGCATCTTATGTACCTGTCCTTTTCACACCCTCTGCAGGAAACTTACGTTTTTATACCTCACACACTGACGTAGAGTCATGGAGTAGCACGAAATGCCATGGAAACCCATATAAATATGTATCCTGTGGATACAATGTACTTAAAGGTTGATCTCTGAATTGGGCATACATAAAAATCATTGGGCCCCATAGCAAGAATCTGAATTGGGCCCCCATGTCCGGATGCGCCAGAATCGGCAATACCTTGATTTTCGTTGTTGTGCTCCTATGACACAGCAGAACAGCGAACGTCACTAGCGCAGATGCGAACATAGCCTAATATACACCTCAGCTGCTGTAGAACATCATAATAGTCATAGGAGAACTACAAATCTCATCATGACCAGTTTAGGCCTGTGTCACACTGTTTGACAGTAGTTCCAGCCAACTGTTTCGGCAGAGTACGGCCTGCTAGAGCTCTCTGGGTACAATGGGGCCGGTGGGTATTCCGGGAAGCTTCATCAATGCCAGATCCATTTAGCTCCATCCATCAGACTGTTCTCTGTCGGAACAGACTGCTGCAACAGGTGAGAAACAGGTGACAATTAGTGGGCAATACATGGAGGGGTAAAAGAGGCGAGAACTACAACTCCCAGCATGTCTAGGCTGTTATTATGGAACACAAGTTGACAGGGGTGTTGCTAGGTTAAAACATTTGGGGCCTCGGGGGCCATGATGTCACCGTCATGTGACCAGTGCAGGAGAGGACAGCTCAGCAGTGAGGAGAAGTCCTGGGAAGAAGCTGTGGTGAGGAGAGGTAAGTGAAGGGGTAAATTACTCAGTGTGAGAGGCAGAGCCATGCTGGGAGTTGTAGTTATTAAACTGGGACTGTATGTTAGGGCTGAAGGGAGGGAAGTTATTTACATGGGACAGTGGGGTGGAGTGATGTTATTTACATGGGACTATATGTTAAAGGTGGCTGTGGGAGGGAGGGATATTATTTACATGGGACTGAATGTTGAGGAGTAATGTGATTTACATGGGACTGCCTGTTGGGGTGGCTGGGGAGGGGTTATGTTGTTTACATGAGACTGTATGTTGAAGGCGGCTGAGTAGGGGGAATGTTATTTACGTGGGACTGTATGTTGAAGGCGGCTGGGCAGGGGGTAATATTATTTACGTGGGACTGTATAATGAGGGGGCCAGTAGAGATAGTGTGATGTTATTTATATGGGATTGTATTTTAGAGGGGGCTATAGATAGAAAGGGATGTTATTTACATGGGACTGTATATTGGAGGGGGCTGGAGAGATGGTGTGATGGTATTTACATGGCACTCTATGGCGGAGAAGGGAAATAATGTTATTTACATGAGACTGTATGGTAGAGGGGCTGAGGAATTATAATTTTTGAGGACAGTAAACAGAGGAATATAACTACAGGGGGCACTGCAGGGGGCATTATAAATAATGGGAGGGCTTCTGGGCGAGCATTATAACAGTAGGCGGCGATATAAATACTGGGGCACTTCAGGGTGAGCATTATAACAGTAGGGGGCATTATAAATACTGGGGGCACTGTGGGAGAATTTTTAATCCAGGAGACATTAGGCATTCTTATTACTACTGGGGGCTCTATAGGAGGGACTTATAGATCCACATTATTTCTACTAACAGCACTGTGGGGGTCTTATTACTACTGAGCGGTCAGTAGATAGCTTTATTACGACTGGGGGAACAATAGGGGGGCCTTATTTCTACTAGGGGCTCTGTAAGGCATTATTAATACTGGAGGGCTCTTTAACTAATGGGGGCACTCTTGGGGAGCATTATCACAGTTGGGGGCACTGTAGGGGGCAGTATTACTAATGAGGGCATTCTAGAAGGGACTTACTATTGGTGGGACTATGAGGAGCACTATTACTATGGGGGCACTAATTTTTCTTCAGGATAGTATTTGGGGGTACAGAAAAATGAGGAACTAAGATGTCTGTGTGTCACACTCTGTAGAGATGAGGAGCGGCTGAGAGAAGTTGTCCGGACGGAATGGAGAAGATGATGACAGAGAAGATCTACATCAGACGTCACCTGGGAGAGGTAGGTGCTGCTGTATAGCTGTATAGCTATAGCGAGCTTAGGGGTCGGTTGGTCGACTTAGATAATTGGGCCGTATGCATTGGGGCTCGGGAGAGAGTATAAGAGGAGAGAACTACAATCCCCAGCATTACCAGACTGTTATTATACAGCATCAGTGGATATTATAAGAGGAGAGAACTACAACTCCCAACATGCCCAGATTGTAGGGCATCAGTGAACATTACATGGATGTGGATACAGTAGGACAAAACTCCAACTCCCAGTATTAGGATGTTATAGGCCAGGGATGCTCAACCTGCGGCCCTCCAGCTGTTGTAAAACTACAACTCTCACCATGCATTGCTGTAGGCTGTAGGGTGTGGAACAATGTTCATAAACGCTGTTGAATGTAATTTATATTATGCCTGCAATGTCTCTCTTCTGTCATTAGATGGCGACAAAGGATAAGATATAGTCTCACTAAAGCTGTTTAGCAGAGAAAAGTTATATTCAGTTTTGTCTTTCAAAGTTCAAATAAGGACCTTCAGAAGGGTGATAGCAAACTGTAATTGCAGATTTGAGGCTGCACGAAGATATTAACTTACTGCGTCCCACTCTCCCTGGAAGAGGAGGAGTTCCGGTGCAGAGCAGGAAGTGACCAGACGGAGGCTGCCCGGTGAATGCTGAGGATGTCAGGAGAGAACCTGTGGAGCCTGGAAGAGGATTTACGGCTCACAGTTGAGTCTGGCAACAGCATCAAGGGAATATTCGCAACAACGACTCTAGGAATCACGTGACTGTATGGTCCAGTTCGGGAGTGGACCAGTGGTTCAGGGAGAGAATACTAAGAGTCTGCCTAAGTATCCAAGGAACTGTAAGTGCGGCTTCGCCATGTCCCATCACATTGCACTGTTCCAGTGACACTTTTGGACATATATGAAAACTGCAGGATACAGACTTCACCTTCTTTGGATTACAAATAGTATTGTGTAATACATAGGGTGCACCCCAATGTTAAAGCTTGCTCAGGAACATTCAGGCGCATCCAGGCTGCTTTATGGACATTGGGGAAAATTACACAAGTACTGGGTTAGTGTTAGGCAGTACTTCAGGAGCGGGACAAGGTAAGTAGTTACTGTGGGTTTTTGTTTGTTTTTAATACAGAGGGGGCACAGAGGGCTTTATTACTATGGAGGGGGCACAGAGGACTTTATTACTATGGAGGGGGCACAGAGGGCATTACTAATGTGAAGGGGGCACAATGGCCATTTCTACTATGGAGGGGGCACAGAGCCAGAGGGCATTACTACAATAAAGGGGGCACAGAGGGCATTATTACTGTGAAGGGGCAGAGTGGGCATTATTACTGTGAAGGGGGCACAATGGGGATTTCTACTATAGAGGGGGCACAGAGGGCATTACTAGCATAGTGGGCATTACTACTATTAAGGGGCACAATGGTCATTATTTATGTGAAGGGGGCACAATGGGCATTATTACTATAAAGGGGGCACAATTGGGATTATTACTATGAAGAGGACACATTGGGGAGTATTACTATGAAGGGGACACAGAGGGGATTATTACTGTGAAGGGGTACAATTGGGATAATTACTGTGAAGGGGGCCAGAGAGGGCATTACAACTGTGAAATGGGCACAGAGAGGGCATAACTACTATGAAGGGGCACACATCTGTACAAAACTACTGTGAAGGTTGTACAATGAGGGCAATAATACTGTGAGGGGGTACAATATCTTTAAAGTATTGGGAGGTGGGGGGAGAAAGGATCCTCCCTGGGTGCCAAACACCCTAGGAACGCCACTGTATGTAAATGTAATTGGGAATGGGGTGTTCCTGCAGGGCTGGGCCCCCTTCCTCCACGTGCCCCATAGCAGCTTCATGGACTGTCTCTATTAGAGGTATGCTATTATCTCTGACACTGGTTCTGCAAATGAGGGTTTGCTGACTGTGCTCCCTACAGGCGTGGTAATAGAGGGAAACATTTGGGTGGAGAAATGGCACAAAAGTCATGGAAATAGCTTGGAGGAGAAAACAGATGTGAGGCCATTTTGTTATGGCCAGTAAATCCTGCCATCATAATACAGGCCCCATTTGGATCTTTTGTGAAGGTGGCCCTCAATCTTCTAACGTACTTCTAATGGAAGTGACTATAATACACCGTAAGATGGAAGATCTACCCTTAAGCTTCTGCTGCCCCAGGGCACAGATCAGATAATCTTTTATTCTGGCCCTTGACAAGGGATACAAAAAGGTGATGATCCCCTACTACTTTAGTCTCAAATGAGGACTGTCAAAACCACTGCTTGCCTCGTTCATGAAGACAGATGATCAGTAATAAAGAAATCATTAGTAGCTTTGAAATAGCAATTAAACCATCACTACTGATGGACCTCACTGGATGGACTTCACTCAGTGAGTTTCTGCCTAAGGATATTGCATTCTGTTAACCAATCAGAAATCAGGTTTTATGCGGCCAAGGATAGATACATAAAAGCAGATGTATGAGAGTGTCAGAAAGACCCATATGATAGGATCTGCAGGATCAACTATGATGATGTTGTTATAGAGGGTGCAAAAGTTGCAGTTGCACCCAACTCCTAGTTCCTGAGGGAACCAAAAAACCTGCCATATTAAAAGTCGCTCTGCTCTGATTTATGAATGAGAGTCCAGAGTGGCCATATGACCCATCAGAGGTTGTCAAACATTTAACAGTTTTATTAATATTGGACTCAGGAGGTAGAGAGGGTATGTATTGAGGTGGTATAATAAGAGGCAGGTATTGGGAAGGAGCCCAACCTTAGGGTACAACCACACGGTCAGGCTTCTGCATGCAGTTTTGGAAGCCAAAACTAGGGATGAGCGAACTCGAACTGTATAGTTCGGGTTCGTACCGAATTTTGGGGTGTCCGTGACACGGACCCGAACCCGGACATTTTCGTAAAAGTCCGGGTTCGGGTTCGGTGTTCGTCGCTTTCTTCGCGCTTTTGTGACGCTTTCTTGGCGCTTTTTGAAAGGCTGCAAAGCAGCCAATCAACAAGCGTCATACTACTTGCCCCAAGAGGCCATCACAGCCATGCCTACTATTGGCATGGCTGTGATTGGCCAGAGCACCATGTGACCCAGCCTCTATTTAAGCTGGAGTCACATAGCGCCGCCCGTCACTCTGCTCTGATTAGCGTAGGGAGAGGTTGCGGCTGCGACAGTAGGGCGAGATTAGGCAGATTAACTCCTCCAAAGGACTTGATTAACTGATCGATCTGCAGCTGTGGATCATTGAGCTGCTGATCCTCAATTGCTCACTGTTTTTAGGCTGCACAGACCGTTTGTCAGTCTCATTTTTCTGGGGTGATCGGCGGCCATTTTGTGTCTTGTGGTGCGCCAGCACAAGCTGCGACCAAGTGCATTTAACCCTCAATGGTGTGGTTGTTTTTTGGCTAAAGCCTACATCAGGGTGAAGCTGTCACACCAAGTGCATTTAACCAGCAATAGTCTGTTCATTTTTTGGCCATATACAAAATCAGGGGCAAGCTGCGCCTGTCACCAAGTGCATTTAACCCGCAATGGTGTGGTTGTTTTTTGGCTAAAGCCTACATCAGGGTGAAGCTGTCACACCAAGTGCATTTAACCAGCAATAGTCTGTTCATTTTTTGGCCATATACAAAATCAGGGGCAAGCTGCGCCTGTCACCAAGTGCATTTAACCCTCAATGGTGTGGTTGTTTTTTGGCTAAAGCCTACATCAGGGTGAAGCTGTCACACCAAGTGCATTTAACCAGCAATAGTCTGTTCATTTTTTGGCCATATACAAAATCAGGGGCAAGCTGCGCCTGTCACCAAGTGCATTTAACCCTCAATGGTGTGGTTGTTTTTTGGCTAAAGCCTACATCAGGGTGAAGCTGTCACACCAAGTGCATTTAACCAGCAATAGTCTGTTCATTTTTTGGCCATATCCCAGTCTAATTCTGTCACTAAATCCATACCGGTCACCCAGCGCCTAAATACTAGGCCTCAAATTTATATCCAGCTAAATCTGTCCCTAGTGCTGTAGCTGGGCGAGTTATTTAGTGTCCGTTCAAGCACATTTCTTGTTCTGGGTTGAAATACAATTCCCAATTTAGCAATTTCATAATTTAGTGGTTCCTGCTATATCAGAGCTATTTGAAATCTATCCCAAAAAGGGTATATAATATTGAAGGTGCACATTGGGTCATTCAGAATAACTTCACACACACCCGCTACTGTGTATTTCCAAGTCTAATTCTGTCACTAAACCCATACCTGTCACCCAGCGCCTAAATACTAGGCCTCAAATTTAAATCCCTCTAAATCTCTCGTTACCCACCGCTGTACTGTTGTTGCTGGGCAAGATATTTAGTGTCCGTCAAAGCACATTTTTTGTTCTGGGTTGAAGTACAATTCCCAATTTAGCAATTTCATAATTTAGTGGTTTCTGCTATATCAGAGCTATTTGAAATCTATCCCTAAAAGGGTATATAATATTGAAGGTGCACATAGGGTCATTCAGAATAACTTCACACACACGCTTCTGTGCATTTCCAAGTCTAATTCTGTCACTAAATCCATACCGGTGACCCAGCGCCTAAATACTAGGCCTCAAATTTAAATCCCTCTAAATCTCTCGTTACCCACCACTGTACTGTTGTTGCTGGGCAAGATATTTAGTGTCCGTCAAAGCACATTTTTTGTTCTGGGTTGAAGTACAATTCCCAATTTAGCAATTTCATAATTTAGTGGTTTCTGCTATATCAGAGCTATTTGAAATCTATCCCTAAAAGGGTATATAATATTGAAGGTGCACATAGGGTCATTCAGAATAACTTCACACACACGCTTCTGTGCATTTCCAAGTCTAATTCTGTCACTAAATCCATACCGGTGACCCAGCGCCTAAATACTAGGCCTCAAATTTAAATCCCTCTAAATCTCTCGTTACCCACCGCTGTACTGTTGTTGCTGGGCAAGATATTTAGTGTCCGTCAAAGCACATTTTTTGTTCTGGGTTGAAGTACAATTCCCAATTTAGCAATTTCATAATTTAGTGGTTTCTGCTATATCAGAGCTATTTGAAATCTATCCCTAAAAGGGTATATAATATTGAAGGTGCACATAGGGTCATTCAGAATAACTTCACACACACGCTTCTGTGCATTTCCAAGTCTAATTCTGTCACTAAATCCATACCGGTGACCCAGCGCCTAAATACTAGGCCTCAAATTTAAATCCCTCTAAATCTCTCGTTACCCACCGCTGTACTGTTGTTGCTGGGCAAGATATTTAGTGTCCGTCAAAGCACATTTTTTGTTCTGGGTTGAAGTACAATTCCCAATTTAGCAATTTCATAATTTAGTGGTTCCTGCTATATCAGAGCTATTTGAAATCTATCCCAAAAAGGGTATATAATATTGAAGGTGCACATTGGGTCATTCAGAATAACTTCACACACACCCGCTACTGTGTATTTCCAAGTCTAATTCTGTCACTAAACCCATACCTGTCACCCAGCGCCTAAATACTAGGCCTCAAATTTAAATCCCTCTAAATCTCTCGTTACCCACCGCTGTACTGTTGTTGCTGGGCAAGATATTTAGTGTCCGTCAAAGCACATTTTTTGTTCTGGGTTGAAGTACAATTCCCAATTTAGCAATTTCATAATTTAGTGGTTTCTGCTATATCAGAGCTATTTGAAATCTATCCCTAAAAGGGTATATAATATTGAAGGTGCACATAGGGTCATTCAGAATAACTTCACACACACGCTTCTGTGCATTTCCAAGTCTAATTCTGTCACTAAATCCATACCGGTGACCCAGCGCCTAAATACTAGGCCTCAAATTTAAATCCCTCTAAATCTCTCGTTACCCACCGCTGTACTGTTGTTGCTGGGCAAGATATTTAGTGTCCGTCAAAGCACATTTTTTGTTCTGGGTTGAAGTACAATTCCCAATTTAGCAATTTCATAATTTAGTGGTTTCTGCTATATCAGAGCTATTTGAAATCTATCCCAAAAAGGGTATATAATATTCAAGGTGCACATAGGGTCATTCAGAATAACTTCACACACACGCTTCTGTGCATTTCCAAGTCTAATTCTGTCACTAAATCCATACCGGTGACCCAGCGCCTAAATACTAGGCCTCAAATTTAAATCCCTCTAAATCTCTCGTTACCCACCACTGTACTGTTGTTGCTGGGCAAGATATTTAGTGTCCGTCAAAGCACATTTTTTGTTCTGGGTTGAAGTACAATTCCCAATTTAGCAATTTCATAATTTAGTGGTTCCTGCTATATCAGAGCTATTTGAAATCTATCCCAAAAAGGGTATATAATATTGAAGGTGCACATTGGGTCATTCAGAATAACTTCACACACACCCGCTACTGTGTATTTCCAAGTCTAATTCTGTCACTAAACCCATACCTGTCACCCAGCGCCTAAATACTAGGCCTCAAATTTAAATCCCTCTAAATCTCTCGTTACCCACCGCTGTACTGTTGTTGCTGGGCAAGATATTTAGTGTCCGTCAAAGCACATTTTTTGTTCTGGGTTGAAGTACAATTCCCAATTTAGCAATTTCATAATTTAGTGGTTTCTGCTATATCAGAGCTATTTGAAATCTATCCCTAAAAGGGTATATAATATTGAAGGTGCACATAGGGTCATTCAGAATAACTTCACACACACGCTTCTGTGCATTTCCAAGTCTAATTCTGTCACTAAATCCATACCGGTGACCCAGCGCCTAAATACTAGGCCTCAAATTTAAATCCCTCTAAATCTCTCGTTACCCACCGCTGTACTGTTGTTGCTGGGCAAGATATTTAGTGTCCGTCAAAGCACATTTTTTGTTCTGGGTTGAAGTACAATTCCCAATTTAGCAATTTCATAATTTAGTGGTTTCTGCTATATCAGAGCTATTTGAAATCTATCCCTAAAAGGGTATATAATATTGAAGGTGCACATAGGGTCATTCAGAATAACTTCACACACACGCTTCTGTGCATTTCCAAGTCTAATTCTGTCACTAAATCCATACCGGTGACCCAGCGCCTAAATACTAGGCCTCAAATTTAAATCCCTCTAAATCTCTCGTTACCCACCGCTGTACTGTTGTTGCTGGGCAAGATATTTAGTGTCCGTCAAAGCACATTTTTTGTTCTGGGTTGAAGTACAATTCCCAATTTAGCAATTTCATAATTTAGTGGTTCCTGCTATATCAGAGCTATTTGAAATCTATCCCAAAAAGGGTATATAATATTGAAGGTGCACATTGGGTCATTCAGAATAACTTCACACACACCCGCTACTGTGTATTTCCAAGTCTAATTCTGTCACTAAACCCATACCTGTCACCCAGCGCCTAAATACTAGGCCTCAAATTTAAATCCCTCTAAATCTCTCGTTACCGCTGTACTGTTGTAGCTGGGAAAGTTATTTAGTGCCCGTCAAAGCACATTTTTTGTTCTGGGTTGAAGTACAATTCCCAATTTAGCAATTTCATAATTTAGTGGTTCCTGCTATATCAGAGCTATTTGAAATCTATCCCAAAAAGGGTATATAATATTCAAGGTGCACATTGGGTCATTCAGAATAACTTCACACACACGCTTCTGTGCATTTCCAAGTCTAATTCTGTCACTAAATCCATACCGGTCACCCAGCGCCTAAATACTAGGCCTCAAATTTATATCCCGCTGAATTTGAATACAATACATTGGGCCAAATAATATATTTGTTGTTGTGGTGAACCATAACAATGAGAAAAACATCTAGTAAGGGACGCGGACGTGGACATGGTCGTGGTGGTGTTAGTGGACCCTCTGGTGCTGGGAGAGGACGTGGCCGTTCTGCCACATCCACACGTCCTAGTGTACCAACTACCTCAGGTCCCAGTAGCCGCCAGAATTTACAGCGATATATGGTGGGGCCCAATGCCGTTCTAAGGATGGTAAGGCCTGAGCAGGTACAGGCATTAGTCAATTGGGTGGCCGACAGTGGATCCAGCACGTTCACATTATCTCCCACCCAGTCTTCTGCAGAAAGCGCACAGATGGCGCCTGAAAACCAACCCCATCAGTCTGTCACATCACCCCCATGCATACCAGGGAAACTGTCTCAGCCTCAAGTTATGCAGCAGTCTCTTATGCTGTTTGAAGACTCCGCTGGCAGGGTTTCCCAAGGGCATCCACCTAGCCCTTCCCCAGCGGTGAAAGACATAGAATGCACTGACGCACAACCACTTATGTTTCCTGATGATGAGGACATGGGAATACCACCTCAGCATGTCTCTGATGATGACGAAACACAGGTGCCAACTGCTGCGTCTTTCTGCAGTGTGCAGACTGAACAGGAGGTCAGGGATCAAGACTGGGTGGAAGACGATGCAGGGGACGATGAGGTCCTAGACCCCACATGGAATGAAGGTCGTGCCACTGACTTTCACAGTTCGGAGGAAGAGGCAGTGGTGAGACCGAGCCAACAGCGTAGCAAAAGAGGGAGCAGTGGGCAAAAGCAGAACACCCGCCGCCAAGAGACTCCGCCTGCTACTGACCGCCGCCATCTGGGACCGAGCACCCCAAAGGCAGCTTCAAGGAGTTCCCTGGCATGGCACTTCTTCAAACAATGTGCTGACGACAAGACCCGAGTGGTTTGCACGCTGTGCCATCAGAGCCTGAAGCGAGGCATTAACGTTCTGAACCTGAGCACAACCTGCATGACCAGGCACCTGCATGCAAAGCATGAACTGCAGTGGAGTAAACACCTTAAAACCAAGGAAGTCACTCAGGCTCCCCCTGCTACCTCTTCTGCTGCTGCCGCCTCGGCCTATTCTGCTGCTGCCGCCTCGGCCTCTTCCTCCGCCTCTGGTGGAACGTTGGCACCTGCCGCCCAGCAAACAGGGGATGTACCACCAACACCACCACCACCACCTCCGTCACCAAGCGTCTCAACCATGTCACACGCCAGCGTTCAGCTCTCCATCTCACAAACATTTGATAGAAAGCGTAAATTCCCACCTAGCCACCCTCGATCCCTGGCCCTGAATGCCAGCATTTCTAAACTACTGGCCTATGAAATGCTGTCATTTAGGCTGGTGGACACAGACAGCTTCAAACAGCTCATGTCGCTTGCTGTCCCACAGTATGTTGTTCCCAGCCGGCACTACTTCTCCAAGAGAGCCGTGCCTTCCCTGCACAACCAAGTATCCGATAAAATCAAGTGTGCACTGCGCAACGCCATCTGTAGCAAGGTCCACCTAACCACAGATACGTGGACCAGTAAGCACGGCCAGGGACGCTATATCTCCCTAACTGCACACTGGGTAAATGTAGTGGCAGCTGGGCCCCAGGCGGAGAGCTGTTTGGCGCACGTCCTGCCGCCGCCAAGGATCGCAGGGCAACATTCTTTGCCTCCTGTTGCCACCTCCTCCTTCTCGGCTTCCTCCTCCTCTTCTTCCACCTGCTCATCCAGTCAGCCACACACCTTCACCACCAACTTCAGCACAGCCCGGGGTAAACGTCAGCAGGCCATTCTGAAACTCATATGTTTGGGGGACAGGCCCCACACCGCACAGGAGTTGTGGCGGGGTATTGAACAACAGACCGACGAGTGGTTGCTGCCGGTGAGCCTCAAGCCCGGCCTGGTGGTGTGTGATAATGGGCGAAATCTCGTTGCAGCTCTGGGACTAGCCAATTTGACGCACATCCCTTGCTTGGCGCATGTGCTGAATTTGGTGGTGCAGAAGTTCATTCACAACTACCCCGACATGTCAGAGCTGCTGCATAAAGTGCGGGCCGTCTGTTCGCGCTTCCGGCGTTCACATCCTGCCGCTGCTCGCCTGTCTGCGCTACAGCGTAACTTCGGCCTTCCCGCTCACCGCCTCATATGCGACGTGCCCACCAGGTGGAACTCCACCTTGCACATGCTGGACAGACTGTGCGAGCAGCAGCAGGCCATAGTGGAGTTTCAGCTGCAGCACGCACGGGTCAGTCGCACTACAGAACAGCACCACTTCACCACCAATGACTGGGCCTCCATGCGAGACCTGTGTGCCCTGTTGCGCTGTTTCGAGTACTCCACCAACATGGCCAGTGGCGATGACACCGTTATCAGCGTTACAATACCACTTCTATGTCTCCTTGAGAAAACACTTAGGGCGATGATGGAACAGGAGGTGGCCCAGGAGGAGGAGGAGGAGGATGAGGAAGAGGGGTCATTTTTAGCACTTTCAGGCCAGTCTCTTCGAAGTGACTCAGAGGGAGGTTTTTTGCAACAGCAGAGGCCAGGTACAAATGTGGCCAGCCAGGGCCCACTACTGGAGGACGAGGAGGACGAGGATGAGGAGGAGGTGGAGGAGGATGAGGATGAAGCATGGTCACAGCGGGGTGGCACCCAACGCAGCTCGGGTCCATCACTGGTGCGTGGCTGGGGGGAAAGGCAGGACGATGACGATACGCCTCCCACAGAGGACAGCTTGTCCTTACCCCTGGGCAGCCTGGCACACATGAGCGACTACATGCTGCAGTGCCTGCGCAACGACAGCAGAGTTGCCCACATTTTAACCTGTGCGGACTACTGGGTTGCCACCCTGCTGGATCCACGCTACAAAGACAATGTGCCCACCTTACTTCCTGCACTGGAGCGTGATAGGAAGATGCGCGAGTACAAGCGCACGTTGGTAGACGCGCTACTGAGAGCATTCCCAAATGTCACAGGGGAACAAGTGGAAGCCCAAGGCCAAGGCAGAGGAGGAGCAAGAGGTCGCCAAGGCAGCTGTGTCACGGCCAGCTCCTCTGAGGGCAGGGTTAGCATGGCAGAGATGTGGAAAACTTTTGTCAACACGCCACAGCTAACTGCACCACCACCTGATACGCAACGTGTTAGCAGGAGGCAACATTTCACTAACATGGTGGAACAGTACGTGTGCACACCCCTCCACGTACTGACTGATGGTTCGGCCCCATTCAACTTCTGGGTCTCTAAATTGTCCACGTGGCCAGAGCTAGCCTTTTATGCCTTGGAGGTGCTGGCCTGCCCGGCAGCCAGCGTTTTGTCTGAACGTGTATTCAGCACGGCAGGGGGCGTCATTACAGACAAACGCAGCCGCCTGTCTACAGCCAATGTGGACAAGCTGACGTTCATAAAAATGAACCAGGCATGGATCCCACAGGACCTGTCCGTCCCTTGTCCAGATTAGACATTAACTACCTCCCCATAACCATATATTATTGGACTCCAGGGCACTTCCTCATTCAATCCTATTTTTATTTTCATTTTACCATTATATTGCGATGCTACCCAAAGTTGAATGAACCTCTCCTCTGCCTGTGTGCTAGGCCTAAATATATGCCAATGGACTGTTGCAGTGGTGGCTGACATGAAGCCTGATTCTCTGCTATGACATGCAGACTAATTCTCTGCTGACATGAAGCCAGATTGTCTGTTACGGGACCTCTCTCCTCTGCCTGGGTGCTGGGCCTAAATTTATGACAATGGACTGTTGCAGTGGTGGCTGACGTGAAGCCTGATTCTCTGCTATGACATGCAGACTGATTCTCTGCTGACATGAAGCCAGATTGTCTGTTACGGGACCTCTCTGCTCTGCCTGTGTGCTAGGCCTAAATATATGCCAATGGACTGTTGCAGTGGTGGGTGACGTGAAGCCTCATTCTCTGCTATGACATGCAGACTGATTCTCTGCTGTCATGAAGCCAGATTGTCTGTTACGGGACCTCTCTGCTCTGCCTGTGTGCTAGGCCTAAATATATGCCAATGGACTGTTGCAGTGGTGGGTGACGTGAAGCCTCATTCTCTGCTATGACATGCAGACTAATTCTCTGCTGACATGAAGACAGATTCTCTGTTACGGGACCTCTCTCCTCTGCCTGTGTGTGTGCTGGGCCTAAATATATGCCAATGGACTGTTGCAGTGGTGGCTGACGTGAAGCCTCATTCTCTGCTATGACATGCAGACTGATTCTCTGCTGACATGAAGCCAGATTCTCTGTTACGGGACCTCTCTCCTCTGCCTGTGTGTGTGCTGGGCCTAAATATATGCCAATGGACTGTTGCAGTGGTGGCTGACGTGAAGCCTCATTCTCTGCTATGACATGCAGACTGATTCTCTGCTGACATGAAGCCAGATTCTCTGTTACGGGACCTCTCTCCTCTGCCTGTGTGTGTGCTGGGCCTAAATATATGCCAATGGACTGTTGCAGTGGTGGCTGACGTGAAGCCTCATTCTCTGCTATGACATGCAGACTGATTCTCTGCTGACATGAAGCCAGATTCTCTGTTACGGGACCTCTCTCCTCTGCCTGTGTGTGTGCTGGGCCTAAATATATGCCAATGGACTGTTGCAGTGGTGGCTGACGTGAAGCCTCATTCTCTGCTATGACATGCAGACTGATTCTCTGCTGACATGAAGCCAGATTCTCTGTTACGGGACCTCTCTCCTCTGCCTGTGTGCTAGGCCTAAATATATGCCAATGGACTGTTGCAGTGGTGGCTGACGTGAAGCCTCATTCTCTGCTATGACATGCAGACTAATTCTCTGCTGACATGAAGACAGATTCTCTGTTACGGGACCTCTCTCCTCTGCCTGGGTGCCGGGGCCTAAATATCTGAGAATGGACTGTTCCAGTGGTGGGTGACGGGAAGCCAGATTCTCTGCTATGGAACCTCTCTCCAATTGATTTTGGTTAATTTTTATTTATTTAATTTTTATTTTAATTAATTTCCCTATCCACATTTGTTTGCAGGGGATTTACCTACATGTTGCTGCCTTTTGCAGCCCTCTAGCCCTTTCCTGGGCTGTTTTACAGCCGTTTTAGTGCCGAAAAGTTCGGGTCCCCATTGACTTCAATGGGGTTCGGGTTCGGGACGAAGTTCGGATCGGGTTCGGATCCCGAACCCGAACATTTCCGGGATGTTCGGCCGAACTTCTCGAACCCGAACATCCAGGTGTTCGCTCAACTCTAGCCAAAACCAGGAGTGAATAAAAAAAAAAAAGGAGATGTCATATCTAACCATTCTTATCCACTCCTGATTTTAGCTTCCAAAACCGCATGCAGAAACCTGACTGTGTGGACTGTGGAGATACCCTTATGCCACATAGTCCACTAGGTTATCTCCTGTAGAGGTTGCAGAAATACATTCAGTGAAGTTTACAGAATCATTTGAAAAAATAATTAAAAACAAGTCTACACACACAAACAAACCAGTGTAGACACGCAACAATTCACATGATCGCACAATTAAACACACGACCAGGCATGTGAACAAACACAAGGTCTTGGACACACAGATTATTGAAATATGTGGTGGCTTAGTTAGAAGTAAGATAAAGTGCATGAATCATTAGTCTTCAGCTCTGGACCTGTTATATACACACCCTCACCACTATAGAGGACGTGTGACTTAACTTACGGATCCTGTCATCTGAATGAGTGCATTACACTGTACAGAAGCCCTGAAAGAAATACACACATTTGTGGCAGTGTTGGGTTTGTCAAGTACTGCAGCGTTCACACTTGGTAC
Source organism: Bufo gargarizans (assembly GCF_014858855.1). Lineage (NCBI taxonomy): Eukaryota > Metazoa > Chordata > Amphibia > Anura > Bufonidae > Bufo > Bufo gargarizans. Next base: position 134,863,104 of record NC_058085.1, read on the forward strand.
AGCTCAGGGTGATATAGAATTTTCTGAACTATGTGGGTTCGGCCACCCGGTCAGGTTTCTGCTTGCAGTTTTGGAAGTCAAAATCAGGAGTGAATCATACAAGGACAGAAAGTTTGAAGGTCAGATACAACTTTATTTTTTATTCACTCCTGGTTTTGGCTTCCAAAACTACATGCAGAAACCTGACCATGTGGCCGAACCCAAAGAGTCATCACAATTAGGGATGAGCAAAGCGAGCTTCAGATCCTAGCTCAAAACTTCGGTTTAATGCTGGTTCGGGCTGGTACCTGGAAACCTGAGTTTGGATCCAAGTTTAAAATAGTTTTTCAGTTAAAAAATCTAATATCGAAGTTATTCACCGAAGTCTCACGAGACTTCAGGAATAACTGACTTTGCCTGTTTGGAGACCATGCATTTTAATGATGTACAGAGACGGATCTCTAAACAGCATTAAACCAAAGTTTTGAGCGAAGCGACTTCGGATCCAGGATCCAAGCTCGCTTCGTTCATCCCTAATCACAATATACAAGCAAGGCGGAACCAAAGAATAAAATGAGAAATTCAACTTTGCTACATTTGTATAGAGAGCTGCTACCTTTATACCATTATATAAATCCTGCCTATCATTGGTTCACACGTATTATCAGTCTGGTGGACTGATACTCATACTCATACTGATACTCATACTCATACTCATTTGAATTGTATATATGGTTACTATGTTATTACTATTATATTCCTGAGAGAAGTAGAGCACCCAGCACCATGTCTGAAAGATCTACAGTTTGTGATAGACTTTAGGGTGGAGTAATTTTAGGAATGTTGTTCTAGACTGTTTGACGTTTGACCCAAGAAAGTGAAAGCTCAAATAGACTGGGGAAGCCTGAAATTCAGCAACTTTGTTGACTAGAATAACCAGAGATGACTGGCTTAGTATTACACTAAGTCAGATATGACATTGCAAATATCTATGGTGCCCAAACCTCAGCCAAAGCAAGACACTACCAGGAAAGCCCAGAGAAATGGTAGCAATGGTCAATTAAAATGTCAGGGAATGCTCAGTAAGGCTCATACTCTAGGACCAATTTCACAGGGAGTCCATTTACACACCCAAGTGTATGACATCAACTTAAAAGAACGTACAAGCATCATGCAAAAGATATCCCTTCAAAATCAAACTCATGGCTCCATTACTGGACAGTGTTATGCCAATAACTGCTCCACACTGCACTTAAAGGGATTATCCCATGATTAATGTTAAAATGAGAATCAGACATTATATATTGCATGACAATTTCTTTCTAACAAGGCTAGAACCATTTCTGTACCTGACATGGGTACAGAGATCTCCCCATTCATTCCCCAAATTGCTCTGCTAGATTTATTTCAGGCTGGTAGCTCAAGAGTGCATGTCCTTTTGCAGGGGATGTCCTTTCTGCTGCAGCTGAAGGATGGAACTAAGCATTTGCATCCACCTCAGAGAGGTGGACAGAGACATTAGACAAAGAGCAAACAGCAGGTGGCACTATACAAACGGTTTCATTGAGGCTTTACTACATTTTTAATTAAATGCAATTGCAGAAGAATTGAGACGCAAGTGCTGGTTTGAAAACTCTAGAAAAAATGTTGTGGGGCAAACAAAGAGTAGCTCAAAGCGTGAAATGGCAAGAGAGACCTGAAACCATAAGAACAACACATATTAAAGATGTTGAGAAACTGCAACATTCAACATTCAAATCAAGGGTATACGTACCATAGAAGAAAAACATATGGCCAAGCCCTGGTTGGTTATATTACTTATGTTAATGGTCATTGAGCACCTGTGCAGGATCTACACCATTGGAAAAACTAATGATCATGGAATGGACATTAGGGGTAAACAAACACCGGTCTTAGTGTCTCAAGTTCTTATTTAGTGGTGTCAACCAATAAATCAAGTGGAGGTTCAATTTTAATCTGTTCTATGATGTATAAAATCATGTGTTGGATTTCAGCTAAAGGTTGTGACAACCTGCATCATCCATTGCATCTAAGGATATTAAGCCCAGGCCACATGTTAAAGTGTAATTGTCATTTCCGTTTATTTTTTGTATAACGTAGAGACAGAAATGTTAAAAAATGTTGTAATAACTTTATTAGGGAAATATGTTTCTTAGTATTAGTGTAAAGAGTCTTCTAAGCAGGGTCTTTTAGTCTTCAGTTCTACTGAGCGCTGAAGACACCTGTGTGTAATATACAGAGACTTTCAGACTACCTCTTTTCATCATCCCAATCCCTAACTATGTATATGTGCCCTATCACTTCTCATCACTCTGCCTATCTGACTTGTTACACACAGGCGGCTTCAACGCTCAGTTAAATACTGAAGACTGAAGACACTCTCCTTAGCAACACTCAGTTAGTCAGTTAGGCCTTTGCTAAGAAGACGCTTTAAACTGAAACAACAGTTACACTTTAAAAGGGTATTCCGGTTAGATTATGTTATCCCCTATCCCCTATAGTGGATAACTATTAGATCAGTGTGGGTTCTACTGCTGGAACCCCTACGATTACCAGAACAGGGGTCTTGTACTCCCTGCAGCCTGAAATGAGTGCAGAGGCTGGTCGCCCATGCGCTCTGTAGCCCTGGATCATCTCATATGGGACGTTCTTTACAGTCCTATAGAGCCCTCTGTTCAACACCTGTTTTTTTATGTCACTTGCGAAAGTGCGCTCATAATTGATGCTATTCAAGTGAAATAGTCCATAAGAAAACATTATAATCAGTTTCACATTCCTCAGTTAATCAACATTCATAGGATCTTTCCAGCAAATTTAATTTCTTGTACATTTCTGAAATAAATCATGACAGCTTTTACAACAATGTATTGTTCTGCACAAGATGGATGTCAATCCCTATTGAGTCCCCACTGACCTCCTACTAAGCTTTAGACACACACAAATATTTTACTCAATCACAGACACACTATGGGCACAAAACCATGCTAATCAACATCCAACATTCTGTCACCAGTCCACAATGGTTTATCTACTACTCTACCAATTTAGATGGTATGGTAATCCCTTATGACAAGACCCAAGTCTGGACAACACCATTTGTAGCTTGATAATCAAAAACATGCCAATGAGAAGCTTAAAGCCCCATGCAGAAGACAGAACAACCTGGAGAAACATTACTTTGGTCACCAAGAATCCAACTCAAGTACTAATAAAGCACCTCATCAAAGAAGCCAACTCAGTAGACATCAAAATATCTCAAAAATAGTTATTGTAGAGATCAGAATATGGACCATCTACTCTTGCAAGTAACACTGCATCATACAGTCCAGAGGCCACTGACTGCTTTTAGGAAAGAGTTAAAATTGGATTGCAGAAACAATAGATTTTCAATGGACCCTCTCAAGGTAGCATACTTTTAACTCTTCCATGACCAGGTTTTGAAGGAACACTTGACCTGATGTTTCGAAAACCGATTTCATAACCTAAGCTAAACGTACAATACCTGTAGAAAACAAAGCCCAATATCACACATAGTGCCATATACTACCCTCTGTTTGATTTGGAGGCTCTTTAAGAGAAAATCTGGGGTATGATTAATATTGGTGAAAAAATGATATTGAGTTTCTATAGTTGTGGTAGTAAAACTATTGGCTTTAAGAGTATCTAAAATGTTACCATCTGTGGCCACATTTACCAGTGATCCTCCCATAATCTGGGCACAATGAACAGCTATTACTGAGACTCTCACTAAATAAGTACATACATGTTTTTTTTTTTTAAATGTGGCCATAATACTCCCCTTTGCAAGTCTTCTCAGAAACACCCACTTGAAGTAACTTGCATTTAGAATACTTCACT